>NC_041749.1:83079114-83773002 GCF_004115215.2 Ornithorhynchus anatinus | reverse complement strand
AGGCCATGCTATTTCTCTTGTCTTTTACTTGTTTAGCACTAGCCCAAGTGCAGCATACAATAGGCACTTAATTAATTAACTCACCCTCCCACACCACAACCAATCTCACCTCTCTTCCTGGCAGCTGTCTTAGTAAATTAACTCCCTCCACTTGCTCTGTTATCGCTGGCTCACCCTTTTGCCGCTCCTCCTTTTCCTGGTGATCAGAATTATCACTGCTTGGAATTATGTGGTACCAAATAATTTCCTCCTCAAAAATCAAGGTAGGGCAACTATGCAAGTAAATACAGTAAGTTGAATACCAATGATGGGGGTAGTAGTAATAATTGTATTTTTTAAGTGCTTAATAATAATAATGATGGTATTTGTGGAGTACTAAACGCTGGGGTAGATACAAGATAACTAGGTCCTACATGAGGCTCACAGTCCAAGTAGGAGGGAGGGTAGATATTTAATCCCCATATTGTAGTTAAGGGAATTGAGGTGTAGAGAAGTGAAGTGACTTGCCCAAGGTCACACAGCATGTATGTAGCAGAGCCAGAATTAGAACCCAGGTCCTCTGACTCCCAGGCCCATGCTCTCTCCACCAGGCCATGCTGCTTCTTATGTTCGTTAGTGTGTGCAGAGCACTGTACTAAGTGCTGGGTGCATTCATTCATTCAATAGTATTTATTGAGCGTTTACTATGTGCAGAGCACTGTACTAAGCACTTGGAATGTACAATTCGGCAACAGAGACAATCCCTGCCCATTGACAGGCTTACAGTCTAATTGGGGGAGACAGACAAAAACAATAGCAATAAATAGAATCGAGGGGATGTACATCTCATTAACAAAATAAATAGGGCAATAAAAATATATACAAATGAGCGGAGGAGTACAGTGCCGAGGGGAGGGGAAGGTGGGGCAGAGAAGCAGCAGAGGGAGCAGAGGGAAAAGGGGAAGCTCAGTCTGGGAAGGCCTCTTGGAGGAGGTGAGCTCTCAGGGTGAGCTCTCAGGATGCAGTACTTGCCAAAGGAGGTGGGGGTGGGGAGGGGATAGTGGCCAGGGAGGAAGAGGCTGAGAAGCAGCATGGCCTAGTGGATAGAGCACAGGTCTGGGAGTCAATAGTCTAATCTGCCACACACCTGCTATGTAACCTTGGGGAAGTCACTTAACGTCTCTGAGCCTCAGACACCTCCTCTGTAACAGGGATTAAGACTGTGAGCCCATGTGGAACAGAGATCGTGTCCAACCTGATTACCTTGTACCTACCCCAATGCTTAAAAGAGTGCCTGACACATAGTAAGTGCTTAATGGATGACATTACCCAAATGACAGAAGAAGGAATACGAAGGAAAGAATAAGACACTTAGAATTAGTCCCTATCCCTCGCTGGGGACTCACAATTGAAAAGTAAAAAGGGGGTGACGGGATTGGTGACAGATCCATAAGGGGAAATGAAATAGCCACATGCCAAGAGTCACTGTAGCTGCAGCAGTGCCAAAAATTACTTTTGGGATGACATGACCTTCGATGGTGAGAATTAATGAGGGAGTGCTCCTTGGAGGAGGAGGAGGTCAGATTTATAGAAGAGCTTTAAAGATGGAGAGCGCTCGCCCTTCCTCCCTACAACACCCACTCCACTCTCAATAATTTAAGGGAGCAAGCAAGCACCAATGGGCCCCAGGGAGAACTAGATGCCTTGGGAGCAAGACCTCCTGAATGGGTTTGCAGGCTAAAGCCCTGCAACACATAGCACTCAAGGGGGTGCCGGATATCTTCCGGGAGGTCTTATCCCCTGAAAATAGGACAATGGGACACTCTTTTGGCAGGCAGTTTTTTGGTGGCCCAAAGCTGGTTTCCCGGAGCAAAGAGGCATTTGCCAATTCATACCTCTGAGGAGGCACAAATTGAGCATTTGGGGTAGAGGGTATGTGACTTTAGCATGGATGAAGAGCCCCCAGTACTCTACAAGCAACAGCCCCTCCATTGGAAGGCAGCGTGGCCTAGTGGAAAGAGCACTGACCTGAGAGTCAAAGGACCTGGGTTCTAATCCTGACTCTGACATGTGACTACTATGTGACCTTGGGCAATACACAACTTCTTCATGCTTCAGTTTCCTCGTCTGTCAAATGGGGATTCACTACCCGTTCTTCTTTAATAATAATAATGGCATTTGTTAAGCATTTACTATGTGCAAAGCACTGTTCTAAGAGCTGGAGAGGATACGAGGTGATCAGGTTGTCCCACGTGGGGCTCACAGTCTTAATCCCCACTTTACAGATGAAGCAACTGAGGCCCAAAGAAGTTAAGTGACTTGCCCAAAGAAGTTAAGTGACTTGCCCAAAGTCACGCAGCTGACAAGTGGCTGAGCAGGGATTTGAACCCATGACCTCTGACTCCCAAGCCCGGGCTCTTTCCATTGAGCCACGCTGCTTCTTTCCCCTTTGACACCTGGTACAGGGAATGTGTCTGACCTGACCTATTTTGTATCTATCCCAGCACTCAGTACAATGCTGGGCACATAGTAAAACTTAACAGATACCACAATTATTACTGGCATTCCCTGCAGAACCTCCGTCATTGTCGTTTTGTTCCCTCAGCACCACTAGGGCTTTGCTGAATTGTTCTGAGATGGGGTTTAAAGTGGCTCTTTTGATCTGAAGCCCTCAAAATCCTCTGCCCATCTCAGAGTCTCACTTTACAGCCCAATGCCCTGAAACTCACAGTGGGGGTGGTAGAAAGCTAATCATAGATCCTGCCGGGAAGTAAACGCCGACTTCCCAATCTCATCCTGGGGCCTAGAGCAGCAATATGTGCTGCTGCCTCTCCTGGCTGATCAGGAAGATGGTGTTTGACATTTTTTGGATAGGGGAAAGGGAACTAGAACATTGAGGAAAAGATCTGTGATCAGGGCGGTGTAAGCCCCCGGCTGGGTTTTCCATGCCAGTTTTCCTGCCGATAAGCATGGAGAGGGGAGAGTTAGGTGGCAGTCTAGAGAGTTTGGTTACGGAAAATGGGACTGAACAATCTGTTCAGACAACTGGTGAGGCGACATTTACAAAACAGCCAGCCTGTCATGGGGAAACAATATTTTAAAAACACAGAATTAAAAGTGTGTGTGTGGGAAGGGCATGCTCCAAATTAGGGGATCTTGCCTTTCTTGGCTCTGGTTGGTCCCATGAAAGGGAACTTTAACTCCCACCTGTACCCACTACACACCAAATTGGTTGATTTGGAACCTAGGCATTTGGGTTGGTTTTTCCAGGTCCCAGCTGAGAGGATGAAACTGGTTCGGGTCAGCCTAAAACCATCTCCACAGACACAGCCCTGTGGGACCATGGAACCAAGAAACACTTTGGGCTAGTGGTTTGAGTCAAAGACTGGGAATTAGAGAAGCAATGTGGCCTAGTGGGTGTTGTACAGGCCTGGAAGTCAGAAGGAAAAGGGTCATAATCCCAGCTCTGCCACATGTCTGTTGTGTGACCTTAGGCAAGTCACTTAACTTCTCTGTGCCTCAGTCCCTTCATCTGTAAAATGGGAATTAAGACTGCAAGCCCTATGTGGGACATGGACTATGTCCAACCTGAATTAGCTTGTATCTACCCCAGTGCTTAATACAATGCCTGGCACCTGGAAAGCACTTAAAAAATGCCATTAAAAGAAAATTGGGATTTCTGGACTCTCTTTTCCCACGCTGCCACAGACTCCATTGTGTGACCCTGGGGCAAGCGGTATTCCTTGCTAAAATAAAGATATTGGCTTAGTGAGTTTCCCCATTGAGTAAAATGAGAAACTGAGACCCCCAGGCTGCCCCAGATGCAGTAAAACTGAGGTTAAAATCTTCCACTAGGCTCTCCTGGATTTCAAAATTAGAAAAAAATCCAGACTTCTTTCTCCTTTCTGTGGAATTTGTGAAGAGGAGTGGGATAGTCATGTCTAATTGGTGCCCAGTTGTTCTCCATCCACCCAAAAGGGAGCAGGCAAAATTGCAGAAGAAATGTAAATTGTGTATAAGAAACAAGTTCCTGAATGTGAGAGGTTGTGGGATCTTCTTCCCCTCCCCAGAGGACTTGGAAAAAAGGAAAGTGCTCATCTGTCAGGAATGGTTGAGATGATAACCAGAGGGAAGAGAAAAGGAAGACATGACTTAGTGGCCTGTTTCCACCTACCCATCACATGATTTTTGCAAATTCTGGGAAATACAAATATATCATCATTTCTCAACAACTGGCTTCTCCTTCTCCTCTTCACTCTTCCCCCCACCCTCTCCCCTCCCCAACCCTCCAACACCCATGGTCAATTCTTAGTCAGCAACCCCACAAGAAGGTAGCAATAGGGGTTGGGCCCCTTCTCCTGATCAGTAGCAGTTGCAGTGAAGATGAGGGATTGAGAGTGTTAGAGACTCAGGCGAGGTCTGGAGTGATCTGTGTCAATGGAGTTAGCTATACAAGAAGAACCTGCTTTCTCACCCCCCTCTCAAAGCCTTTTCCTTACAGATAGATGGGTTCAAGTTGGAGGGGAAGGAGTAGCTGTCTGCAAGTATTTGTGGCTCACCCCTCTGCCAAAAAGGGCCAGGAACCCTACAGGGCAGCACCTCAGGAGGCAAGAGCCGAGCTGCCATTGTCCCTATGATTCCTCTGTGCCTCGATGGTCTCCAGCTTGGCTGTGTCTGGATTCCTCTAGCAACACCTCAGCCCATGGCACGCACAAGCCTCTTTCCCTTTTTCTGAGAAAGGGGAAAAGAGGAAATCTGTCTTTTGCCTCTCTCCCCCCTCCCCTCTCTCCTTTTTCAAGTCTTTAATGAAGTCCAGATTTTCTCAGCATTGGAGGGGAAAGCTATCCTGGGTTTGCTGAGTATGGCTCTCCTTGTATGCCAAGTTTGCTTTCATTGAAGGGGCAAAGTGAGGAAAAAGGAAGAAAGGAAGTCCTAGCACCTGGCATCCGTTGGCAAAGATTCTTGGTTTGGGATGAAGCTTCCTTATAGGCACTGAACTTCTGGCTGGATGATGATTCTTAGGGAGTTCACATGATTGGTTTGGGCTCACACCATCTGCAGTTCATCAAGTTGGACCACCTGGCATCAAGTTGGACCACCTGGCAGGCAATGATTGCCCCCTCAGAGGAGTGGGAAGGGTGTGCTGAAGATGCCAAAGTCAGGTGGAATTTAGGCCTTCCTTCCCACCCAAATGGGGAAGTCTCCTGGAGGGGCTATGTTTAGAAAAAGGTGAAGGGTTTGACTGGGAGCAGGTGGCATCAATTACAGTATAGAAGGTGTGGAATCGAAAATAGGGGAAATGAGCAGTGGGAATGGTTGTCTGGATGGAGTTAAGGGACTAGAAAAGGGTATAGAGGTGGGTGGTAACCAGCTGGAGTTCTGCCCATTTTATGGATGGGAACACTGAGACAAAGTGGAGACAGGAGAGACACAAGGTGGACTACTCATGATGCCAGGAAGAGAACTTCAGTGTCCTGACTCCAGCTCAGGCTTGTAGCACTCAGAATCTAGTAGCCATCTTGGGAGTGATAAGCTCAACATGAGTGGGCAGGGAATGTGCCGGTTATATTGTTGTTTGTATTCTCCCAAGCACTTAGTATAGTGCCCTGCACACAGTAAGAGCTCAATAAATATGATTGATTTAAAGTGTAAGTTCCCTGAGAGCAGTGATGGTGCCTACTTACTCTAGTGCAATGCTCTGCCCAGTCAATGCTCAATAAATAAAACTGATTGGTTGATCTGTCCACCTGGTTGTCTAGGAGTTGACCCCGGTTCTGTTGTGTCTTCCCACCTGCAGGCATCTGGAGGGTCATCTCTGCCACTCAGATCCACGGAATCGCCCCACCATGCCCGCCTCTGGCCTCTTATTCTGGGCCTCCCTGCTGACTGTGGCCTGGCGGGCTGCCCACTCCAAGGACTACCTCTTCGCCACACCTCGGGTCCAACTTTCCTTTAAAGGTAAGAGGCAGCAACTGTTGTTGCCAGAAAACTTTGGAGATCTTAGCGCAGGTAATGGGAGTGGGGAGGTTTCATACTGTGGAGGTGGAAAATGGTGGAGGGCGGCAGCAGAGAGAGAGAGAGACTGAGGAAATGACTTCCTTGTAGCCAGGACATTTTTAATAAACACTCCTTTCTGGTGACCCTTTGCCCAAGAGAGAGAGAAAAGAAAATTCTGGCCAAGATCCCAGAGTTGGTTGGAACAGGCTCTGAGCTCACTCTTGCTCCTGTGAGTTTGGCGGTAATTCTTGACTTCTAAGATGGTAGCTGGCAATCTGGGTGGCTCAATAACTGTGAAGTGGGAAAGGCATATGGGGAGAGGGTTCTGGTTTTGATCATGCCAACTCTAGCATCTGGGAAAAAAGAGACCTTAAAGTCCATCCTGGTTCACAGGAGGCAGTGCTCCCTGCTCTCTGCCTCAGGGGAAGAGATGGAGGTTGTCTCTGTTCCCTCATCCTCTCTTGGTCGGCAAGGGAAGAATCTCACCCCATCCCCCAAATTAGGAGTTCCCCAAGTGTGGAAACCTGGAGAAATGAGGAGGCTGGGGTGGTCTGAGCAGCTGGGCACAGAAGTGACTGTCGGGGGGTGTATTCTCTCACTGCCATATCTAAGTGCAGCTGCTGATGACTTGCAACCTCCAAAGGAGTAGGCCAAATTCAGTGACTAGGAGCCATGGTGTGATGATAATAATGTTGGTATTTGTTAAGTGCTTACTATGTGCAGAGCACTGTTCTAAGCTCTGGGGTAGATACAAGGTAATCAGGTTGTCCCACATGAGGCTCACAGTTAACCCCCATTTTACAGATGAGGTAACTGAAGCACAGAGAAGTTAAGTGACTTGCCCACAGTCACACAGCTGCCAAGTGGCAGAGCCGGGATGATGGTGGTAGGGAGGGGAGGGGAGGCCGGCTGTGTCTTACCTTTTGCCCTTGTTCTGACTTTTTTATGGTATTTGTTAAGCGATTACTATGTGTCAAGCACTGTTCTAAGCGCTAGGATAGATACAAATTTATCAGGTTGGACACAGTTTCTGTCCCTCATGGGGCTTAGGAGGGAGTAGGATTTAGTCCCCATTTTACAGTTGAGGAAACTGAGGCACAGAGAAGTTAAGTGACTTGCTCAAGGTCACACAGCAAGCAATCAGCAGAGCCAGGATTAGAACTCAGGTACTCTGACTCCCAGGCCCATGCTCTTTCCACTAGGCCACAATGTTTCTCTGGGTTCCAGTCTCTTCATCTTGTTACAGTTGCTTTCTTCTGGCCAACGTCAAGCAGTCCTTGGACTGCAGGAGGCAAGTTTTGTGCTCAAAGGGGCTAATCAGTGTGAAAAATGGCAATTTGTTCCAAGGCAAAATGCCCCCTGTTCCTCTATTTTAGAGGCCTGTTTGTTTTAAAGGGGTGAAGTCAGCCACATCCACTGAAGCTCTTCTTGCCTGTTCAGGGCAAACAGAGAATGGGAGTAGCTTGGGGAAGACCTCAAACCTGTAGACCTCAAGTCCTCTAGACTATAAACTCATATGGGTGGGGGACATGTCTGCTAATTCCATTGTATTGTACTCTCCCAAGCGCTCAGTACTGTGCTCTGCACATAGTAAGCACTCAATAAATACCATTGTTTGATTGATGGATCATCCTGGACTCTCAGGGTGCTGAGGCCAAGGCCAAACCTCCCCCCAGTCCTATGCCTGTTCTTCCTATTCTCCGGGAAAATTGGCCTGGAAAGGCCCCTGACATCAGGGTCTGAGGACCCTGAACTGACTAGGGTCCCAAAACATCCCAGCTGGGTTTGGGGGCTAATAGAGGAAGGGTACAGAGACATGTAATGGCAATATTGTGGTGATCATGGTTTTATTGTTCTATTCCTGTTTTCCTTTTACGGAATCAGGGTAGAAGCCTCAGAGTGGATCAAGCAAACCAGTTCCCCTTGCATTGTTGCTATGCTCAGTATGGGACTGTTGCTAATTACCATTCCTCAGTACGCTAGGTCCTGAGCAGGTAGCAAGAGCGGTCTGTTTTCCAAGAGCATAGTTCTGGGATAGTTCTGCACTTGGATATGTGCCCTTTGGTATTCAGCCCACTCTCCGCTCCATGGCACTTATGTACATATCTATTATTTATGTATTTGTATTAATGTCTGTCTCCCCCTCTAGGCTGTAAGATCATTGTGGGCAGGGAATATGTCTACCAGGTCTGTTTTATTGCACTCTCCCAAGCACTTAGTACAGTGCTCTGCACAAAGTAAGTGCTCAATAAATACCACTGATTGATGGATTGGTTGAGAGTCAAGACAAGGGCATACACATGTAGTTTCATCAGATGCCTTTGAAAAACAGAGATCGTGGGGACCAAGAAGCAACCTTTGCACTTCTCCAGCACCCCTGTCCTCAGGCTCAGTGGAAAGTGCACGGGCTTTGGAGTCAGGACTCATGAGTTCGAATCCCAGCTCTGCCACTTGTCAGCTGTGTGACCTTGGGCAAGTCACTTAACTTCTCTGTGCCTCAGTTACCTCATCTGTAAAATGGGGATTAAGATTGTGAGCCTAATGTGGGACAACCTGATGACCCTGTATCTCCCCCAGCGCTTAGAACAGTGCTCTGCACATAGTAAGCGCTTAACAAATGCCAACATTATTATTATTATTATTATTATTATTTCACTGGTCTATTTCCTTTGCTTTCTTCACAACAAGCAACGTGAGGTAGGAGAGGAATAAAAATGATTCAACCTTATGGGGGAAGCAGTGGGGGCTCAGAGAGGGAATGGGGTGGTCAGGAAGGAAATGCAGGTGTATTAATACTGGGGATGGTAATAATAATAATAATAGTGTACATACTATGTGCCAAGCACTATAATAAGTGCTGGGGTAGATGTGAGATAGTCAGGTCCCACATGGGGCTCACAGTCTAAGTAAGCGGGAGAACAGGCACTGAATACCCATTTTACAGATGAGGGAAGTAAGGCACAGAGAAGTTAAGTGACTTGCCCAAGTCACACAGCAAGCAAGTGGCAGAGCTGAGATTAGAAGCCAGGTCCTCTGACTCCCTGGCCCGGGCTCCTTCCACTAGTTCACGCTGCATATAACTCTCACTGCTCATTCTAGCCACAACACTGCTTGGTGAAAAATGACCTCTAGCTTTGGACTCACTCAGAAAGTCCATGGACTGCAAGAGCTCTCCAGAAGCCAACTAATCCAACCCCCTGCCTCCAGGCATGAAGGTATTTACACTCTCCCAAGTTGTTCTCCAGGGAGAGCGATTCCTTTTCTCTCCTTCTTCCCATGGAACTCAGCTAGTTCTCAGTCCTTCCCTGCTGCTGAAGAGAGTTGGAGAGATTGGGCAACTTCCCCTCTGCTCCCTATCTCTCGCACACTTTTTCCTTTTCTCTCCTCTCCAAGATAGATGCCCCTACTCGACTTCATCAGGCAGCCACAGTTAACCTCTAGCTTCCCTTAAAAGCCAGCTGGGATGTGGGAGCTGTAAATTGAGCCGTCTTTAATCGGCTTTTACGAGTCGATAATTTCTCTGTGTGTCTCCAGTGGACAGACTCAGGGGGAGGGGAGGGGAGGCGGGCCGGGGCGGTGGGGCAGAGGGGCCGGGGGAGGTGCTGTTTAACGCAATGTGAGTTTGAGAAATGTGAGGAGGAAGAATTAATCAATTTGGGCTGTGAAAGCAGCCCCGCGTTCCCGCCTCGGCCAATAAACCGCCAGCCGGGTCCTGGGGAAAGGTGAGAGATTTAGCCTGGTGATACCTCCTCCGGCTCAGCCGAATTCCACATAGCAGATTAATAGGTACAGAAACAGACCTCCCCACCCCCCAGGCTTGCCCTCTCTTTCGCCCCATCCCCAAAGCACAAGGGAAGAAAGCAAAGATAAATCATAATGGGAAGAGGAGAATTTCCCCTGCTCCCCTTACCCCCCACCCCCCCACCCACCACCCTCCCATCTAACAGGCTGTCATGGGGACTACCCAACCCTTCTCCCCAGGCAACTCCTCTCCAAAGATCTATTGTACTCTCCTAGACAGCTCAGTACAGTGCTCTGCCTGAAGTAATCAATCATTGGTATTTTTTGAGGGTTCACTGTGTGCAGAGCACTGTACTAAGCACTTGGGAGAGTACAATAGTATAGCAAATCAGCATGGCCTAGTGGAATGAGCATGGGTCTGGGAGTCAGAGAGCCTGGTCTCTAATCCTGACTCTGCCACCTACCTGCTGTGTGACCATAAGCAAGTCGCTTAACTTCTCTGGGCCTCAGTTCTCTCATTTGCAAAATGGGGATTTAATACTTGTTCTCCTTCCTACTTAGACTCTGAGCCCCATGTGGGACCTGATTATCTTTTATCTACCCCAGCACTTAGTCCAGGGCTTGTCACATATTGAGCCCTTAACAAATACTATTATTATTATTATTATTATTATTATTACAATATAACAGATTTGGTAGACCTGTTCCCTGCCCACAAGGACTTACAGTCTAGAGATAGGTAAGAGGAAGTCAGTAAGTTTTCAATCAATACCATTGATCGATTGGTAAGAGCACATGGAATGGGGCAGGGCAGCCTGGAAGGACACTTGGGTGGACTCGTCCCGTTATTGGGTCACAAGTGAGGAGAGTTGAGTGACTTCAGCCTTGTGCCTTCCTGGGGCCACTTAGAACAAACAGACAACATTAGGAGGAGTTTGGGTATCTGAGTTCTCCCTCAATGGGGAGGCCGCCATATCCTGAGAGAACAAATCAGCATGGAGAGGAGCTTGTCTAGTCCCAGAGCACTGGCAGATTTCTTCCTTGAGCCAGTCATCTCCTGAGACAGATTCTAATTGGTTGTGAAATTTGGGGACCAGAGCTCACATGGAAGAACGCCTTCCCTTTTCCTATCCGACAGACAACTGCTCTCCCTACCTTCAAAGCCTTATTGAAGGCACGTTTCCTGCAAGAGGCCTTCCCTGACTAAGCCCTCATTTCCTCTTTTCCACTCCCTTCTGAGTTGCCTTGACTTGCTCCCTTTTATTCACCACCCCTGCCCCCAGTCCCACAGTACTTATGTACATATCTGTAATTTATATATTTATATTAATGTCTGTCTCCCCCTCTAGTCATCCAGGGCAGGGAATGTGTCTTTTATTGTTGTTTGTACTCTCCCAAGCACTTAGTACAGTGCCCTGCATGCAGTAAGTGCTCAATAAATATGATTGATTGACTGAAGGGAGCTGGCTGGCGCTACTGGAGGCAAATTCTTACTGGTTGACAGCATTAGTTTGAATTCCTAGCATGCCTCTTTTCTGGCAAGACTCCTGGTATTTATTGAGGGCCTACTGTGTGCAAAGCAGTGTAGTAAACACTGGGGAAGAAGACAATCCAGGAAGAACAAGCTACAGTCCCTGGCCCCCAGGACCTCATACACAATCTGAAGTGGGGACTGGGAGGTTGGCGACTGGCAAGTGAGGAAAGGGTGAATACCCTGAAACATCAGAAGCAGCGTGGCTCATTGGAAAGAGCACGGGCTTTGGAGTCAGGGCTCATGAGTTCGAATCCCAGCTCTGCCACTTGTCGGCTGTGTGACTGTGGGCAAGTCACTTAACTTCTCTGTGCCTCAGTTCCCTCATCTGTAAAATGGGGATTAAGACTGTGAGCCCCACGTGGGACAACCTGATTCCCCTATGTCTACCCCAGCGCTTAGAACAGTGCTCGGCACATAGTAAGCGCTTAACAAATACCAACATTATTATTATTATTATCAGAACCCAAGGACAGCACTAAACACAATAGGGGACCCAGAACACAGTCACCGAAGGAGCCACCTTTTATTTATTTTTTTAGTAGTATTTGTTAAGCACTTAATATGTGTCAAGCACTGTATTCAGGCTCCTCATTGCTCAGGCAGAGCTGACCAGAGCCCAGGAGTCGCAACAGCCACAGGCAAAGCTTTCCTTACTTTCTATACCGGGGGAAGTGTGACAAGGTCGGGGGGAATAGAAACCATGATGATGGGGAGGTCGAGGGAAGGACGGAGGGTCTGAGTCTGGGGGTCCAGGACCTTGCACTGCTGGAGGTTGAGTCCTAATGACTTCTCCCCACCCCATTAGCTGCTGAAATGGAGGCTCAGATTCCTTTCTGTAACCAGAGTGTAAGCTCCTTGTGGGCGGGAAACATGGCACTCCTTTGTTTTGTACTTTCCAAGTGCTTAGTACAGTGCACTGCACCTAGTGGCTCCTTGAGAAATTGTACTAGGGGGCAGTGGTCCATTTCTGTTCACACTTCTGCAATCTGACCTCTGGAGTGTAAAAATGCCACACAAGGGGAAGGAGGAACCAGGTGAAGGGGTGTATAAGGAGGTGTCACCTGGCCCTTTGTGGAACACTCTAGATCCATCCACTAGGATTCTTTGTGTACTGGAATGTGGCCCTGTCCTTCTCTGAAGCCCAGTTTCCCAGGTACAGGAAGGGAGAAGGATATGGATAAACTTTTGATTCCTTAATGAGTATGAAAAAGACTTTCACCGTGGAAGGAGCCAAGTAAGGCTTTGGACTGAGGGGGATATAAAGAGAAGGTAGGCTTGTTGTCTCTAAGATGGAATAAGTATAAGTGCTGCAGGAAGCTCTGGCACAAGCTATATCCAGGGCTGGAAGAAGCTCTGGCACAAGCTGTATCCAGGGCTGGAAGAATTTTGGCCTGAATTGTGTTGAGCATAGTTGGGTCATTCCGAGCAACTGAGGCAAGGTGTTGCTGAACCCATTTTAAGATGATCCTCAGGGACTTTAGTATCCAAGTGGACATTTCTGATGATCCCTTAGTTGCCCACTTCCTCTCACACCTCAACTTTTCTGACCTCCTAATCCACCCCACCCTTTCACTAATTTGGAAACTCATTGGATTTCATCATCATTAGTCATCAGCATTGCCCTCCCTCTTCTTCTCTCCTTCACTGCCAACTTCAACTGCTCACTCTCTGATGCTCCTTCCCCTCCACCTGCTAACATGCTATCTCTGGACATCCCTCCCCCAGTGCACCTCTACCTATCACCCTATCTCCATCTTCCCGTTTCCCCATGGGTTGCAAGTACCTCCTATCTCCAATTTCTCTTCAACTCATTCATTCATTCAATAATATTTATTGAGCGCTTACTTTGTGCAGAGCACTGTACTAAGCGCTTGGAATGTACAAATCGGCAACAGATAGAGACAGTCCCTGCCCTTTGACGGGCTTACAGTCTAATCGGGGGAGACAGGCAGACAAGAACAATGGCAATAAATAGAGTCAAGGGGAAGAACATCTCATAAAAACAATGGCAAATAAATAGAATCAGGGTGATGTACATCTCATTAAAATAAATAGGGTGATGAAGATATATATAGTTGAGCGGATGAGTACAGTGCTGAGGGGGTGGGACGGGAGAGGGGGAGGAGGAGAGGGAAAGGGGGGAGAAGAGGGTTTAGCTGCGGAGAGGTGAAGGGGGGGGTAGAGGGAGCAGAGGGAAAAAGTGGGGAGCTCAGTCTGGGACTCCTTCCTTGACCTTCTACAATCTGATTTTTCAAAGCCCATTGTGGCCCACTCCCTTGTATGGATTTTCTATGTCCCATTCCCTGTATGGAAATGCTATATGATCTTGGTTTTTCTCCCACAATTGTCTCCTGATTCTCCTCTTATCTCTCTGGCCAGTCCAGCTCACTCTCCCTCTGCTTCCCACTCCTTAACTGCAGAGGTCCCTCAAGGCTCTGTTCTGGGTCCTCTTTACAATTTATACTCACATCCACTCTAAAGGCTTCAACTATCACCTCTATGCAGATAATTCCCAAATCTGCCTAGCTAGCCCTGCCTCTCTCCTTTTTGGCTATCTCACATTTCCTCCTGCCTACAGGATATCTTTACCTAGGTGTCCCAACTGCACCTCAAGCTCAATATGTCCAAAACTGAATCTCCTCATCTTACCTCCCAAATCCTCCTCTATGTAACTTTCCCATCACTGTTGGCATTGTTCTTGTCTGTCCGTCTCCCCCGATTAGATTGTGAGCCCGTCAAACGGCAGGGACTGTCTCTGTTGCCGACTTGTTCATTCCAAGTGCTTAGTACAGTGCTCTGCACATAGTAAGCGCTCAATAAATACTATCGAATGAATGAATGACTCACCATCCACCCCGTGTCTCAAGCCCACAACCTTGGCATTATCCCTTGACTCCTCTCTCCCTTTAAACCCCTTTATTCAGTTTGATGCACACATCCTGTCAGTTTTTCTTCCCCAAGATTTTGAGGATCTACAACTTCCTCTCCACTCTAGCTGTCACCACCCTGGTCCAAACACTTGTCATATCCCGACTTGATTACTGCATCAGCCTCCTTGCTGCCCTCCCGGCCTCCAGCCTCTCCCCTCTCCGGTCCATCCTGGGTCATTTTTCTAAATTGTCATTCTGTACTCTTTCCCCTGACTTCTCAAAATCTTCAAAAGCCATTGTGACTCCTCATCTGCATTTCCCAGCAGACTTTCGCAGGAGCAGAGTGAGGTCCTGGAGAGAGGTGGTGGGCACTGTTCTGAAGCTCTTGGAGCAGGGTGCTGTGGAGAACCCTGGGGAAGGTGACTAAGGCAGCTGTTCTGCTGTGGCCCCTGCTCCTAGTTGGAGCTGATGAAGCAGCAGGCGAGGTGTGAATGTCTCTCCTCCGCCCAGTGCACTTCCCGGCCTTTTGTTCTCCTTATATAAATGTTTACGTTTTTGTGAACAAGCCAGTAGGAAACAGGAACTCCCAGCTCCAGTCCCCACAACTCCATCGGTATCTGCTCCAAACTGGGTCACCCCCATGCTGCTGGGAGCTGTGGAATTAACAGGGAAATCGCACCAGGGTGGCCCTGCCATGAAGGACTGAGAGCTTTAGGTGCTGGGCAGTGTCTGAGTGTCTGGGCATGGGGGCATTGGAATTGTCCTGGGTGGAAAAGGGAGTTTGCAGAGAGCACACCCAAAGCTCCCGGGTGGACGTTGCCACATACCTCCCGGCCCCCTGTCAAAATCAACCCTAGGGGAAGTAACTTGTGCAAGGCACCTGAGAGGTTGTGATCAACGGTGGAGTAGCCAGCAGGAGTTCACTGATCACCCATCTGTCCAGAAGCCTGTCCTACCCACACAGCACCTTCGATATGGGTCCTTAGGAGCTTCCCACCTTTGCCACCCCAACAGAGTGAAGAGGGTGGTAGCAAAGTGGTGGGGCAGAGACACTGAGTCAAACCCAGGACAAAGCTGCATTTCCAGAATAAGTAGCGTGAGCCAGGTGTGCCTGGCACCAGAGGTCCGGAACTGTGTCCTGTGATGATCCTCCCTCCATGTATGGCCAGTAAGTGGCATGACAAAGGCCTCTGTGAGGGGAAGAGGATGAACTGCAGATTTCCGAGCACGGTTCCAGGCTCCACCATCCCTCCCGCCCTTGTTTCTCAAGGAAAGGGCCAAGGGGATGGGTGGGGAAGTAGGGGGAAGGGAGGTGAGAGATGGGACATGACTCTATTTCTGCAGAGTCTTAGCCGCCCGGCCTGCCTTCCCCAGTCCGAGACTCTGCAGAGCTCCTGCTTCTGCCTCATCTCTGCCGGGCAAAAATAGGCGGCTATTTTTACTCAGTTCCTAGCTATAAATATTCATCCCGCGCTCTCTTTCCCCCCACACCCAGCCCCAGGAGTAGTTTATCCTCCATCTCCTCTCCTCACCAACCCTCCATGCTGCAAGGCTGCTAATGGGTGGGAGAAGGTGAGGCTCCTGGAAAAGAATTTGGCTCCCTATCTCCTCAATCCTCCTTTCCATTTCCCTAGTGTGGAACAGAGAGCCCCAGAGTGGTTGGGCATTGCCTGGATTTGCAGGGTTCAGACCTTTGGGCCCCTTGAATCATTTATTCTCTCTGGATCTCTCATCTCTCTCCCCCCAAATAGAGTAGAGGTAGATTTCCCCCCTATCCCCTGGCCTGACTCCCACCCCAGGCACCCTCCTCTGCCCCTTCACCTCCTCTTCCTGCCCACTCTCTTCCAGAAAGGAAAATCTGTTCTCTTCTCAAGTCAGGTCCATGTCCCACTGAGGGATGACTATATAGCACTAAGCCCCCCAGCCATTGCAGAGGAAGTCTCTGCCACCTGGTGAGATTTGGGGTGATGGGGAACTAGCTGGAGGGTGGGGGGAGGGGTAGAAGAGTATAAGACTGCTTCATCCAGAGACTGCCTCTCCAAAATGCTTAGTACTGTGCTTGGCACCCAGTGGGTACTCAGAAAATACCATGATTACTGCCATCTGTCTCAGCTGGCAGGCTGTGGGGTCTGACACCAATATGGGGAATAAGCTGGAGTCCTCCAGGCTGTGTGACCTTGGGTGAGTCCTGTCCCTTCTTTGGACCTCTGCTCTGCCCCCTGCTGAGTGGGAAGACCACTGAGAAGAGAGGAGGTACTCCAGCCCAAGGTTGCCCCTGTTCAGGAGGGCTGGCGGCAGGACTCTCCCACAGATAGAGCCTGGGGAATGTGTCTGAGTGGCCAGAGAGTTCCTTCTAGATGGCACGACAGCTCTGGGGAGAAGTGTTTTGGTCATTTGAGAGCATAGGGCGTGTTGCTTCCAAGTATTGGGCCAGAGGTACAAAATTGAAGTAGTAGTCAGTGAATAACTAAAGCTGACACACCCTCAAAACCTCCTGAGTAGGGTGCACTGAAGTGGAGAGCAGCATTTTTGGTATTTGGAAAAGCAAAAGGAATGTCAACAACAAAACAGACTGGAAAATAAATACTAGACTCTTCTTAATGAGGGAAGAAAACTCACTCCAGGTGACCGAGTCCCTTTGGCTCTCAGCTAGCTTTGACTAGTGATGAGTGAGCATTTACCAAGAATTCCGGGTTTGCCTAAGACATCAGACATCCCTCCTGAGTGATAGGCCTCTTTCCTACGAAAGCAAAGCCCAGAGAGGTCAAGTGACTTCCCCAAGCTCATGCAGCAAGGGCAGTGGCAGAGCCAAGAAACAAACTTGGGTGTCCTGTCTCCTGCCCGAGTTCCGGAGTGGGAAATCCAGCTGCTTCCAGGAAGGCCGTCCGGGATGGACTCTGTCTTGGTGATTTCAAGGCCGGAGAGACGTGTTGAACGTTGTGCCGGTCCGGATCCTGCCGCGGCCTCGGGAGGCTCGGAGCACGCCTCGAGAACAGGTCATTTCCAGCTCCAATTTCCCCATTCTCTGGCTTGGCGAGCGGTCGTTGGCACGAGGCTGAGCACTGGTGCATACTCGGAGAGTAAATCATGTTACTTGGCAGCTCGGCCTTCTCGGAACCGTAAAGAATTTTAAAGGGAAACCTCCAAGATAAAAATCTCAGGCAGGCCTTAAAGACTTCTGCCGTTGCTACTCGGGATGCAGCCAAACCTCAAGTCCGAGAGAGTGTTGAGAAGCCATCGAGCAAAGCCCCTCTTGGGGCTTTCCTTTGTTCCACGCCAAGAAAGCAAGGCAGGCCAGGGTCACCTTGGTTCCAGGCTGGTTTCCCTTGAAGGGCCTTCCAGGCTAATATGGGGCAGTTTACTTGAACTTTTCCAGGGAAGTTCTAAATCCTTATTTCTTTTAAAGTAGGCTCTTAAAAGATTTAAAGAGCCTAAAAGCTTATATCTTGGCCTTACCATCCCTAGTTTCTGCTGCATTGTCCTGTGAGTGCTTGTGGATTCTGGGCAGTTCTGCCTTCGTATTTTCCTTTCTCTAACTTTTAGAACCTGGGCCCAAGGGACAGATGCATTGTTAGCCGGGGCCGGAGGAATGGCCCTGAGCTGGAACAACTCTGATGAGTCTTCGACCTTTGAACTGTTTTTCGGCTTAAGAAAACCTCAAAGATGCTTTGCCCCATGAATCCTCCCCCCATGCCCCCCCTTAATTTTGAAGGCCTCATGTCTTTCCAGGGAAATCGAATCCAGCTGGTTCTGATTCATTTGCACTCAACTCATCAGGGCGTTCTTTTGGAAGAGCTGCCTTGGGTCCATATGCCCTTGGAGGCTTTTGACTGAGCCTCTTTTTAAACAGAACAACCCCCCGCCTTCTCCCCCCCTCCACCCCCCCAAAAAAATCCTTTGCCCTTTTTTTTCCCTTAGAAATAGGAAGCAGGTCTTAGCTGAAAGGCATTGGACTAGAACTCCAAAAGATTCCCGTTTGGTTCTAAATTCCAAGCCCGTATCCCGTGGTCTGGTGAGTCTTCACTTGGCAGGATTCCCACTTCTCCCCTTCTCTCCTTTTCTAGGGCTGTCTTAACCAAGGGTGAAAGCAGCTATTGACTGCACGTGGAGAGCAGTGGTTTAAGTCAAAGGCATAGGGGAGGGAAGGGAAGGGAAGAAGAAGGGGGGGAGAGGAAAGGGGAGAGGAGAGGAGGGGAAGGGAGGGGAAGAGATGGGAGGGGAGGGCAGGCCATCTCAGATGCCAGGGTGGTTATCCTAACTGGGAAAGTGGCCAGTCGCTTCTGGCCTGGAAGAGCTTCCCTGGATCTGAGTTGAGGGGTGGGCATTGGGACTTCAGAAATGTTTTGGAAGTACTCTCCCCAGCCGTTTCTTGTCTTTGGCCTCAAGTCTTCTGCAACCAGTGGAGAGAATTAAGTTCAGTTTGGCTGCTCTCATCAATTGTAAATTTTACCTATCACTGACATTCTCCTGAGCACGCAAAGGGCTGTTGACACTCAGTTTTGTTGCCATGTGTCAGGATTGCATCTGTCCTTCTTAGCCCTTCTGGGCAGCTGGGCACCACTCTGTCCTGCCCTGTGAAAGTGTTTTGTTGGTATTGTCCTGAGATGGATGACCCTGGGCAGCTCTTAGAGTGGAGGCAGGAATATCTCATTTCTCCAGGAGCAAGGCCATGAGATGGCTGAGATTCAGCCCCAGTTGACTCTCGGGGCTGCTCTCCCATCCTTGAGGGGAGACCCCTTGGCCAGTTTGAGGTGTATTCGGAGACCTCTGAGCCCCCGCTTTCTTTGAATCCCACTTTGCCTAAGCAAATCGCTGGGCCGGGCTGAGCCGTCCCCAGTGAGTTGAGTTTGGCACTACAGAGTAGAGATGATTCTCCACAAATGGGAGAATCCCACTCTCGTCTGGGGAAAGTTTCCTGAGCCAGAAACTGAGCCCATCGACCCAACTGGCACCGGGACGTGGTCACTCTCCAGCTCAGATGTTCCCTTCTGGGCCACAAGCCTACGGTGGCTGTTTCCCAGCCCATTGGCTGTCCTTGTTTCTTGCTACCTCACCACCCTTCTGTCATTGCTGAGATTTTCCCCTCGTTTGTCTCCCCTTCTATATTGTAGCCAGCTCCCTTAACCTTTCCTCCGTGCTTCGATTTTTCCAAACCTTTCAGCAGTTTTGCTGTGCTTCTCTGAACTCTCTCCAATTGTCTGATGTCTTTTTGATGGTGTGGCGCCCCTGAGGGCAGGCAGCCTGCCAGCTGTAGGCTCCACAGAGCTGGGGAGAGAGGAAGAGCTCCTTCGCTTTCCCTGCAAAATCCAGCCAAAGGAGCTTCCGGTTTCAGGGGATTGTGGGGGGAAGGGTGGTGGGCGGGGGTGACAGCATCTCCCCACCAACCTCTATTTGGTGTATTTCCGTCTGTTTTGCCAATATTCCTTCTCTCACCACCCAGCATCTTGAACTTGTGTGTGCAATTACTTCTTTCTTCTCTATATGATCCATTTACTGAGCAAAGCCAGGAGAGCTAAATGTGAATGGGGAGAGTCAGAGAGTCCAGATGCCTGATTTCTTTTCCCTGCTCTGTCTGACTTGCTATGGGACCTCAGAGTTGTCTGTGCCCTTCCTCTGGGCTCCTGGACCCTGAGGAGATGGGGAGCCTTGTCCTTGCTGCCTCTCTAGGGTTGGATGAAAGGAAGAGCCCCTTGAGTGGCTTGGCAAAACCAAGCTGGCTAAGGAGAGACCCATGGGACTATTGGATCTCCGTTTATTTCAGGAGGCTTTGCAGGATTGTATGGTATTTGAATCTTTTCTGAAATTATTTATGACCCGTCAACTCCAAAGCTGAAGAGCAGACTCACCACACTGCCTTCTGAGTTCTGTAGGAAAATCTGAAGCTCCAGATTGAGTGTGTGGTGAGAGGCTGTGTGGTCACACACCCAGGGTTTGGATGGTGGGGAAAAGCCTGAATTTTGTTCCCAGCCCCCGATAACTCCATAAGTTGTATATGTGTGTGTGCGTACGTGGGAGTGTCTGGGGGCCTGGGAAGCAACATAGCCTAGTGGATAGAACACAGGCCTCAGAGTGAGAAGGTCATGAGTTCTAATCCTGTCTCCGCCACTTGTCTGCTGTGTGATGTTGGGCAAGTCACTTCACTTCTCTGTGCCTCAGTTACCTCATCTGTCAAATGGGGATTGAGACTGTGAGCCCCATGTGGGACAGGGACCGTGTCCAACCCGATTTTCTTGTATCCACCCCAGCGCTTAGTACAGTGCCTGGCTCATAGTAAATGCTGAACAAATACCGTAATTATTATTATTAGAGAAACCTTTGACCTTCACGCCCTCCATGGAGCCAGTTATGAAGCCATTTGGACTTTACCCCGAGTGCAGCCAAACCACTCCATGTACATATTCATAATTTATGCATTTATATTAATATCTATATTAATATTTACATTAATGCCTCCCCCTCTAGACTGTAATAAGCCTGTTGTGGGCAGGGAATGTGTCTACCAATTCTGTTCTATTGTACTCTTCCAAGTGCTAAGTACAGTGCTCTGCACACAGTAAGAGCTCAATATATATGATTGATTGATTGCCCTTTATCAGTTTCATTACTGAGTGGTAGATTGCCATGGCTCCAAAGCTCATCTCATGCTCCTGCTCCTGCCCCCAAAACTGATGGAGTTGCATGAAGTGTCTTCCTCCAACCAGCAGATCACTTCCCACAATCCAGTGGGTCCTCAGCCACTAGAACACCCCGCTGACCTTCAGGCTGAATTCCACAGCCAGGCCTAAATACCACAATAGAGCCGATGCCATACTGTTAATCTCTGTTATATTCCGGTCGGGTTTGGCTGAGAGCTGATGTGTGTTCAAAACATCCAAAAATTTTGTGGGCAAGTGCAGGGCAGAAGAGGAAAGGGGAAACTACATTACCCATAAAGGAAAGGGGCTGTCTCATGACCTTCTTTCACCACAATAAGAGATGGCCCTGAACAGAACTAAACCCTAAAGTTCTCTTTGGTGCGGTAGAGACAAAAATCTCTTCCCTTTTTCTCCTGGTGCTGGTGGAAGCCTTCATCTGGCTCTGCCAAGCAGACGCCATGTGGGTAAGAAGTCCCTAGCCTCTGGTTTAAGCTGATGGGAAGGTAGACTAGGGAAATGGAGGTTGATGATCTGTTTTGGAGTTTTTCTGGTATAATTCTTAGTTTGTGGTTTTAAATCTCCCTTTCAACATTCTTGCATTCTTTTAAATTGTATTTCCCATTAAAATATTGTTCGTTCACAGTCATGAGTAATCAGAATTTTATAGTCCTTCCAAGTATTCAGAGTTCTTTTTTGGGTTCTGGCCTGATTCTTGGATTCGTGAAGGGTTCCTAATGCTTCTCATTGTAGGTATTTTAGCAAGGTGGCTCTTATCAAACACATATCAATCTGAAAGTTGTGATCGTTTTCTGCTCTTATTGACCCCAGCCTCGGAGAAGAAGAGATATCTCTTGTCCTAGCTCTGCTACGAATGAGCTGAGAAATTACTTTACTCCCTCAGCCCCATAGCACTTTTATACATATCCATAATTTATTTTTATTAATGTGTCTCTCCCCCTACCTAGACTGTAAGGTTGTTGTGGGAAGGGAACATATCTATCAATTCTGTTATATTGCATTCTCCCAAGTACTTAGTACAGTGTTCTGCACACAGTCAGGGGTTAATAAATATGATTAATTGATTGAGAGCTTAGGCAAGTCCCTGCCTTGGGTTTCAATTTTCCCTTCTGCTTAATGGGGACATCACCCTGGGCTTTGGTGAGGACATGGATAGCGCAATAGGGGGAAACTGAACATCTCCTACTTCACCTCGCTACTCTTCTGCTACAACCCAGCCTGCTACAACCCAACTTCACTCCTCTAATGCTAACCTTCTCACTGTGCCTCGATCTCATCTATCTTGCCACCAACCCCTCATCCACATCCAGCCTCTGATTTGGAATGCCCTCCCTCCTCAAATCCGACAGACAATTCCTCCCCCCCCACTTCAAAACTTTATCCAAGGCACATTTCCTTCAAGAGGCCTTCCCTGACTAAGCCCCCCTTTTCTCTTCTCCCACTCCCTTCTGCGTCACCCTGACTTGCTCTCTTTGTTCTTTCCCCTTCCCAGTCCCACAGCACTTATGTACATATTTGTAATTTATTTATTTATATTAATGTCCGTCTCTCCCCACCCTGCCCAAGACTCAATAAATACGATTGAATTAATGAATCTCAAGTTGGGGGGTGGGCTGAGCATCAGGGGAAAAGTCTCAGGATGTCAAGACCCCTTGCCAAAGGAAAACTTAACTAGCGATACCCTTTGCTCAACTAAGATAGTGAGTTTAAGAGTTCAAAAGAACTAAGTGCCTCTCAGTCAGACCCTGGGGAAAGGGTGAAGGAAGAGGAGTGGGAAGGAGCAGTTGGTGGGAGCCAGTTTCTCCTGGATCAATCAATCAATTTATTGAGCTGTTACTATGTGCAAAGCACTGTACTAAGTGATTGGGAAAGTACAATACAACAGAGTTGATAGATATGTTCCCTGCTCAATGAGCTTACAATCTAGTGTAGGAGACAGACATTAAAAATAAATTACATATAAGGGAAATGATAAAGTGTTTTTTTAAATGGTATTTGTTAAGTGCTTACTATGTGCCAGGCACTACTCAGCTCTGGGGTAGATACAAGATAATCAGGTTGGACATGGTCCATGTCACAAGTGGGGCTCACAGTCTTAATCCACATTTTAGAGATGAGGGAACTGAGGCACAGAGAAGTTAAGTAATTTGCCCAAGACCACGCAGCAAACATGTGGCAGAGCCGGGATTAGAACCCAAGTCATCTGACTCCCAGGCCCTTGCTCTTTCCATTAGGCCACGCTACTTCTGCTTCCTTACGGAAATGTACATTGTGCTGAGGGGCTGAATGTGAGGTGAATATCAAGTGCTTAAAGGGTACAGATCAAAGTCCTGGGAGAGTGTGGAGACTGGAGTGGGAGAAGGGAACAGAGGGTACCCAAGAGTACAGGGCTTTGGCCAGGAGTGAAGAGAGAGGGTTGAGGAAATGTGGGAACTAGAGAGGGAAACGAAGAAGACAAGGCAGCAGGAATGCCGGCCAAGATGGCTGTATTTGATGGTGAGGAGGAGGAGTATAGTGGGTTTGAAAGGGGGAGTGAGGTGGGTACAGGCCAGGGTGGGAAAGTTGATCCTGGAGGTGGCGCCAGCTGGGAGGGGCACATTCTTTGGGACTGTGGATTGACGTAAGCCTTTCCTGTGAGAGCAGAAATTAGAGGACCTGGCTCCACACCATCTGACAAGTGTGGAGCCCCCACCCGGCCCAAGTGGGGTTGCTCTTTGCAGTCTCTCATTGCATGGTTGTTCCTGCGACTAATAGTTCCAACAGGTTCCCCTAACCCCCTTTGCAGACAGGAGGCATCACCTGTGCACGACTGCACCAGGGTTGCAGCTAATGGGACTCAGGCCCAGCAATGAGACACCTAAGAAGGGTGAGGCATGAGAGGAGCCTCTGCTTCTGGTGGGAGATTAGGAGAAAGTGGTCCTTAAGGAACTAGAGTACCAGCACCCTACAGAGAAGGTAGCCTCGGAGGATGACCTCTGATACCACGGTGGGCAAGGCCCTTTTGGACATGCGAGAAGAGGGGCTCTGATGAGGGTCCTGGGGAATGCCCATGGGAGATAGCCCAGAGAGCAGAATAAAGGGCCCTTGGCCCCAGCCCTAGAGCGCTTAGTCTGGCCTCAGCAGGACCCTTATGTATGCTCTGGCCCAGCTAACATTCCAGAGGAGGGAGCGTCTCCCTGCCTGGCAGGATTTGGCCCAGTCCAGCCTTCCCTTGGGCCCCCATCAGAGATTAAATGGTGGCCAGATAGTCCAGCCCTTCAAGAGGAAAGGAAAACTTGAGCGGGTGGGGAGGGGCCAGCATCAGGGGGTGGAGGGAGGGCGGGAGGGGAGGGGACCAGTTAGGGAGGAGAAAAATGCCGTGCACGTCTGGATGATTTATTGGCGTAAATTAGCCGTGCAGAGTTTGTTTTTTTTGCACAGAATAATGGCAAGGAGGTGGGGCGGGAGGCAAGGGGCTTCCCACTGGAAACATGGAATGTGGGGAAAGGATCCTTAGGGTGGAGGGTCCCTGGAAAGGAGCAAGGAAAAGGTCATGGAGTTGCCTGGGCTCCCAACTGTCCCCAAAGATGCCCACCCTATTCCTCCTGGGAAAAGATAAATTCCACCTCTTTTACCTTTCTGGCTACTAGATAGACACACCTCTACCCTTCCCCAATCTCTCTCTCTCTTCCCCAATTGAGTCTGGCCTGCTTCATGCAGCTCAGGGAGCTTAGTCTCTGGGCTTGGTTTTTAGGTTCTTAGAGTTCTCTGTTTCAGTACCTCTTCTGTTCGGTACCACTTCACTCTCTCAGGTTCAAAGGTGGAGCCCATTCGACTGCTCTAAAGGATTTTCCCCTTTTCCCCGTGTCTAGACCCTGCAACAGAGAGCAAGAGCACTGGGCATAACCAGGGTCACTTCAGTGGAGACCCAGAGTCTGGCCCTAGCTCAGCCACGGGGATCTAGTGGTATATTGACTCTAGACTCTCCCCCTCTCTCTGGGCCTCAGTTTCCCCATCTGAAACCAGGGGAGGATCAGGTGGGAAAGGCAGAGAAACCACTGGGTGTGAATGGCCAGGGCTCTTCAGGTGTAGCAGTGGAGGTGCTGATGGATGCCTGGCAGTGTGTCTGCCAACACTGTGGTATTGCCTTCTCCCAAGAGCTTAGTACAGTGTTCTGCACACAGTAAGTGCTCAATAAATACCATTAATCGAACGCCTGATCCAGCCTGAAGAAACACAGCCACTGCTGCCTCTGCTAATCGGCTCAAGCTTCTCCCTCCCACCTTCGAGTGAAGCATGAACGGCAAAGATCTCATCTGGTCCGAGGGAGCTCCCGGCCGGGATGCCCAACTTCTGGTTTGGGGATAGAGCAGGTGGCGGCTGGGAGGACGAGCGGGCTCCTTTCTGTACCTTTCCGCCCCTCCCTCGCCCCCCCTGGATCCGGGCTCCTCCCCCTCCCTTTTGTATCCCTCTCCGCGCTCTCAGTCCCCTTTGTTTGATTCTCTCCCCTTCCCCGGGCAGATGTTCCGTGCGGGGATTTGGAATTCTAACAAGCGGAGACCGAAAAATTGGCTACCCCACCCCACCCCCTTCTTTCCCTCTCCCCCTCTCCCACCGTCAGTCCCGGTAGGTTGGATGATTAGCAGGTCGTATAGCATTCTCTCCCCCCCCCCCCCCACTTCTCCCCTCACCCTCCGGGAACCGCCCCTCCTTCTCAGCCTGATTTCCATGCAGCTATTTTCTCTCTCTCCCTTCCCTCGGGACAGGCGAGGGGAGACAAGAGAAAGAAAGAAGCCTCGATTCCCGTCTAGAAAACAGCTTAAGAATCCACCTCCCCCCCGCCCCCCATTTCCTCCGCCCTTCTCTCCCTGGCCTCCCTCCCCATCCCTCTACCCCCAGTAATCCCTCCAAATCCTTTGAGAAAGACTCCTAGATTCCCGTTGTGTGTCGATTTCACCCCCGGGGGCTGGGGCTGGCAGGTTTCTGGGGTGGAGAGATACCACAATGGGAGAGGTAGGGGAGAGTCTCCCTCTCCTTGTCCCAACTTGCTCCTTAGGTCAGGCATCTTCATAATGCACGTGAACCCCCACCCCTGACCCCACCCTCTGCAGACACACACAGGAACCTACAACCCACCCACCCCCCACAATGTACCTCTGCATTTGTTTGGATGCAGACTTTTAAGAATGCACACTCAAGCACATTTTTTGCCAATCCTGCTTGTACACACTTGGAAGCATTCCCACAAAATGACTATCCTGAATAGCCACTGAAACCCACAGAAAAATCTGACCCAGATATCTAGAATACCTCTCCTGCATGTGTACAGCCACCTGCATGTGTACAGCCACCTGTATAGGGATGCAGACGGCCTAACTACAGGTCCAAAGGAGTCTATCTCCCCTCTTCTCAGGAGAACTCAGAAGCTCTTTGCAGTCCCCCATTATCCTGTACACAACAAACACTTTCTAGATTCTCCAAACCCCTTTTTATGCAAAAAGCATTTCTCTGCACTGCTCCCTATCCCCCCACACCCATTTTTCAAAGTGATCCCAAAACTGGGAGTCAGAAGGCCTGCATTCTGTTCTTGGCTGTGTCCTGGCCAGATCATCGTAGAAAAGCTACTTCCCTCCCTCTCTGGGCCTAAGTTTTCCCTTCTGTAGAATATGGGAAAAGAGTCCCTTCGCCCTCCCTGGCCCTCCTCCCCTTAGAAAGTAAAGGCTCCAGCAAGCCAGAAGAGTTTTGCTAGTTGTGGCATGACAGTTGCAGTTGTTAAAAGCAGAGTGACCTGGAGGAAAGAGCATGGGCCTGGTAGTCAGAAGACCTGGATTTTAATTCTACCTCCACCACTTGCCTGCTGTGTGACTTTAGACAAGTAACTTAACTTCTCTGGGCCTCAGTTTCCTCATCTGTAAGATGGAGATTAATTGCTATTCTCTCCTAAATAGACTATGAGTCTCATAAGGGATAGGGACTGTGTCTGACATGATGTATGTACTTGTATGTACTCCAGCGCTTAGTACAATGTTTGGCACATAGTAAATGCTTCACAAATGTTACTATTATTATTATGAGACTGGGTAGCAAAAAATTCCCTATCAAGCAACCCTCAACCTTTGCCTCTCCCCTCTCCAGAAGCTGTAGGAAGCAGGACAGGATTTGCAAGGGAATGAGAGAGAAGAAAATCACCTCTGCATCAAACAGAAACTCCTTACCATAGGCTTTAAAGTATCAATCACTTTGCCCCCTCCTGATCAGTCACTTACCTCCTTGATTTCCTACTACAACACAGCCCACAACTTCACTCCTCTAATGTCAGCCTACTCACTGTACCTCGATCTTGTCTATCATGCTGCCAACCTCTCATCTACATCCTGCCTCTGGACTGGAGCGCCCTCCCCCTTCGTATCAAACAGATGATCATCACTCTCCCCACCTTTAAAGCCTTATTAAAAAAGCACATCTCCTCCAAGAGGCCTTCCACAACTAAGCCCTCATTTCCTCTTCTCTCACTCTCTTCTGCATCGGCCTTACACTTTGATTTGCACACTTTATTCACCCTTCCCTCAGCCCCACAGCATTTATGTACATGCTTGTAATTTATTTCAATTAATGTCTGTCTCCCCCTCTAGACTGTAAACTCATAGTAGTCAGGGAACATATCTACCAGCTCTCCCAAGTACTTAGTGCAGTGCTGTGCACATAGTAAGTGCTCAGTAATTATGACTGATTGATTGATCAATATTTGAGGTTTGCACTAAGGGTTTGGGAGAATACAGTAGAATGAGAAGACATGATCCCTGCCCTCAAGGAATTTACAATCTAGCAAGAAACTTGCTGGCCCAGATATCATCCTAGGATTGCTTCAAAATGTGCATTAGTCCCTGAGGCCAATTTCTTTGCTTCAAAATGTGCATTAGTCCCTGAAGCCGATTTCTTTGCTGCAGTGCTTCCCCCCACCTCCCAAAACTGGCTCCTTGAGCTGGGGAGGAATCAGAGCAGGTGGGCCCTGCACCCCTACATCAGTCCACCTGGACTTGCCACTTCAGTAAAGGGGAAGGCAGGAGTAGATGAGATGCAGTCCTAGACGGTGACATACACCTAAGGGGATGCAGACACAACTCCACCCTGGAGTTTGCCCAAGTGCTTAAAGCTTGTTTGTCCTCACACATTCCTAAGGTGTTGGGAGGGGCAGGGGTTTTTATTTTCCATTTACCACTGAGGAAACTGAGGCATCCAAAGGTCACATAGTGAGTGGAGGAACTGGGTCTTCTGTATTATCCCAGCTGTCCTGTGGATCAACAGTAGTATCAGGCAGGTATGAGGATGTGTTTTTTAGAAATTGGGCTCTTGCAGGCATACCCAGATGGCATGCGTTTGCACGCAAACACCACCCATGCCTACACAGAATACACCCGCACAAGCACGTGTATCACCCAAAGCCGGCAGCTGTTGCCATACTTTGGACCGAGCAGTCCGGGCCAGCCCGAGCCTGCGGCTGTAGGGTAGAAGCCACTGTCAGTGATCTGGAAAGGTCAATGGAGCCTCTGTGAGCCAAAAGCTAAGGGTCAGCAGAGAAGCTGGAGGGAGGCTGGGCTAACCCAGGGCCAGCTATGTTTCTCACCCTCTTCCCCCACCCACCCCCTTTCACTGGGCACCTGCCTACGTGACAAAGACAAAGGTCAGTTGCATCCCAGCCCGGACCAATCACGGGGAGCAATGGCCAGGGCCAAGCACCCAGCCCAGCCCTGGTTGTCCAGGGTTACTGGAGGTGGTGGGGAGTGCTGCAGGTTTGATCATGTTAGTGTGGCGCATTCATGAATGAAGCTTTCATCTCGGATCAACAAGGGGCCCTGGGAGGGTGTTTTAAAGGAAAATATGGGTAAGAGGGTCCCTCCCTTGACCCTTCTAGAGGCTTCAAGTCTCCAACACCCTCTCACCTGCAGTCCCAGGGGTACACCCTCCAAGGGCAAAATCCAATAGCCACTCACCTCTGCTCGTTCTGGGGAGTAGCACAAGATGACTACATCGAGTCTTTGTGGCAAGTTTGCCGGCTTCAGTCCCTTTAGTAGGGACTGTGCTTTTGAATGCCACTTTGTGGGACCTGGGCTTTGGTTGTTTAGTACGTGACTGGCTGCAGTCTGGTCTTGGGCATCGCGCTCTGGTCATGCCAGAGGGATTTGAAAACCCATGGTCTGGGACAGGGGCATGGGGGCCTGGAGGCCTGGATCTGGATTCTATTCTCTGCTCTTCTGGATTTTTGGCCCTGAGTAAGCCTCTTTCCAGGCCTAAGTTTTCTTCTCAGTAGAAAAGTCCCTTCCTTCCAGGATTACCCTGTTCTGTTACCTAGAAGCAGCCCAGCCCCCCAGAGAGCCCTTTGAATTGGGAGTCTCTAGCTACATCTCTGGCACAGCAATGCCTGTTTCTGGGGCCTAAATAATAGTAATAATATTTTTTAAGCATTTACTATGTGCCAAGCACTAAGCACTGGGTTAGATATAAAATGATCAAGTTAGACACAGTCCCTGTCATATATGGGGCTCCCAGTCTAAAGGACAAGGGGAGCCGATTTTACATATGAAGAAACTGAGATAGAGAAGTCAAGTGTCTTGCCCAAGGTCACACAGCAGGCAAGTCGTGGAGCCAGGATTAGAATCCAGGTCTCCTGACATCCAGGCTTGTGCTCTTTCCACTAGGGCAGTATGGCTTCTTTGAGAAGCAGTGTGGCTCAGTAGAAAGAGCACGGGCTTTGGAGTCAGAGGTCATGGGTTCAAATCCCGGCTCGGCCTCTTGTCAGCTGTGTGACTTTGGGCAAGTCACTTAACTTCTCGGTGCCTCAGTTACCTCATCTGTAAAATGGGGATTAAGACTGTGAGCCCCACGTGGGGACAACCTGATTCCCTTGTGTCTACCCCAGCACTTAGAACAGTGCTCGGCACATAGTAAGCGCTTAACAAATACCAACATTATTATCATTATTATTCTCTTGGATGAATCCTTTCCCCACTCATTTGCCACCGCTGATCTTTTGGGTAGAGGGAAAGGAAAATCCTTCGCTTCTTCCCTTCCTCTCCAGGGGACCAATGGGTTAAAAGTGTTTTGGATTCCTCAGAAAAGGGTCACAGAAATGATTCTGCTTCTAGGTACCTCATACGTTAAGGTATAAAGGGCTGAGGGATCAATGGAGAATTGAAAAAAAGTATAAACTCTGGGATTAACTGCTGATATCCAGACCAGTTTGAGCAGGGCATGGAGGAAGAAGAAATAGGGTGTTCAAAAAGGTGAACTAGTAAAACAAGACAGGGTTCCAGCAGATCATAGACGCCATTACAAGAGCTGGTGGAGCAGAGTCTGTGGGAACTGGGAGGAGCCCCAGAGACTAGAAACACTATAGGGCCGGGAACTCAGCCATCACTTCCAGATTCCTTTCTGTTCCCAAATTTCACTGTATAAGGAATAGTTTACCATTCCCATCTCACTCCAAGCAGAGAGGAATAGAATGATGCCCAAAGACATCAGACACAGCCCATGGGCATGGTCCCTTGGGTGGGGAGCAAGTTGGGTAACAAAAGAGCAGGATACACTCAGGCAAACAAGGAGTCTGGATGCTTGGGGGAATGAGGAAACATCTTCTGGGTGGTAAAGTTTATTCTCTCCAGCTGTGCGCAAGTGTTTACAAAAATGATGGAGTGTTTACAGGGAGGAAGGGAGGTGGGCAAAGGCCTGGGCAGAGACCACCCGGAGAAGGGGTGGGGGAGGTGGGTTGAGGAGCAGCAGCTTTCTCTAGCACCTTAGAGCTACCTTGAAGAAGTGACTCACACAGCAGGAGAAATTGGTCTAAGCATCTCCCCACCCCATTCTGGACTGGCACCTCCCTTATTATAGTGTGAGATTGGACCCAGCTCGGCCTCACATAAGGGCAGGCTTTAGAACCTTCAGCAAAACACTTCTCCTCACCGCTGTTGTTTCCCTGTTTATTATCAAAAACAGCCCTGGACTCAATCAGTGTCCTCAGTGTCTACAGGACAAAAGACATTCCAACTATCCAGAGCAGCGGTGATTCTCCCCTCCTTTCAGTGGGGAAATTGATGTCCAGAACCCTCTACTCCTTTGCGGAAGCTCGGACCTCCAGCACCTTGTGTAACCCCACTCCATTACTCCTCAGCTTTCCCTCCTCTTCTCTTCCTCTCTTCTGGTTCCTCTATATCAGCTTGCCTTATTCCCTCTTCTTCTCTGACTCCTGTTTTCTTTCTCTCCAATTCCTCTGTTCAGTTCCATCCCTCCTGTACAGAAAGTTGTTATCGTCTTGTGTCTCCTGTTCCTTTCTTCCTTGCATTCATTTCATTTTCCCTCTCTTTGCTTGCTTTTTGCTCTCTTCCCCCCCCCATCCTTTCTCCTTTTGTTTCTCTCTTTGGATCCCCTCCCTCATTCCCATTCTCCATCTGTGTGGTGTAGTGGATGGAGCCCAGGCCTGGGAGTCAGAAGGTCATGAGTTCTAATCCCCACTCCTCCACTTGTCTGCTGAGTGACCTTGGACAAGTCACTTTACTTCTCTGTGCCTCAATTACCTCATCTGTAAAAATGTGGATTAAGACTGTGAGCCCAATGTGGAACAGAGACTATGTCCAACCCGATTTGCTTGGATCTACCCCAGCGCTTAGTACAGTGCCTGGCATATAGTAAGCGCTTAACAAATACCAGCATTATCATGAGAAGCAGCATGGCTTAGTGGAAAGAACAAGGCTTGGTAGTCAGAAGACATGGGTTCTAATCCCAGCTCTGCCACTTGTCTGCTGTGACCTTGGGCAATCCACTTAACTTCTGTGCTTCAGTTACCTCATCTGTAAAATGGGGATTAAGAATGTGAGTCCCACGTGGGACAAGCTGATTACTTTTTATCTACCCCAGCACTTAGAACAGTGCTTGGCACATAGTAAGTGCTTAACAAATACCACAATTATTATTATTATTATCATTAGTATTATTATTCTCCCTGTCTCTCTCATCTCCCTCCCTTCTTTTCTTCCTTTGGTTTTCCATCTTCTCTCGCTTCCTCCTTTTCTCCTCCTTCCTCTCAAGTGTATGTGCCTAGTTCTAGTTCCCCAGAGCATTTTCTTCCTTCAGCAAATCCTCTGGGCTCACTGAGCAGGGACTGTCTGATGGGAAACCCAAACTTGGCACTGACAAGTGCGCATTATAGGTGGTGAAATACGGTAACGATCCTCTGTTCAGGCATTTAAATTAAATTCAATCACCCAGCTATAAAAGGATCCCTGAGCCACCCCAGTTCTGCCATCATAGTCGGAACACGGGCAAGCGGTTATTGAATATAAACATGCCGTGTCATTTACATGTTAATTATGTTGAATGCACTACAAGGCCATAATTAGAAACTAATTGGGTGAGAGTATGTAATTGGTTTTGCTGGCACTGTGGATGGGGTAATGGCACACCTGCTGAGTGGAGTCCCTTCCCAATTCCCCTCCCTCCCCACCACATCCCAAAAGGAATTAACCCTTCCTGTCCCCTGGGTTACTTACTGACAGCCCCCTGCTGCAGCTGACCCTCCCCATGCCTGGAAGTTACTAAAGGCTCCTGGGGTGGGGGGAAGGGGCAATGGGAGAATCTAAAGATTTGGGCTGTCACATTTGAGGATCCCAGGATCATTTCTGCTCCTTCAGTCTCTCCAGGTGGGGAGGACTGCTATTATTTTTCCCCGCTGCTAGCTCTCCATCATCTGTGGTAATGGGGGTACGGGGCATAAAGGAAATCCACAGGTAACGTTCATCCCCCAACCTCCCTCCCATTTCTTCCAATAAACTCCTCCTCCTCCTTGGGTCAGCGCTTCTGTGTACCAAGAGATTTCCCTTCTCCCTCTCTAGCGGGGATGCTAACGAAAGGCAGGAAGGAGGGGGAGGAAAAACAACGGGCCTGATTAATCCACAAGCTGGATCCTTGGAATCGAGAGTTAGCGCTATTATCCTTTTAACCCTTCAGCCACGCTCTCTGTTGGATCTCAAGGTAGGCTTGGGAAGTCTCTATTTCCAGGGAAGGGTCAAGGGTGGGGGAGGGCCCACAAGTAGGGGACACCCAAGGAGAGGGACATGGGGGAAGTTGGTTTGAGAGTCATATTGGGTTTTCTTTAAAAAAATTGTATTTGTTTAGCACATACTATGCTCCAGTCACTGTACTAAGTGCTGGAGTGGGTACAAGCAAATCAGATTGAACACTGTCCAAATCCTACATGGGCTCACACTCTTAATCCCCATTTTACAGATGAGGTAGCTGAGGCACAGAGAAGTTAAGCGACTTGCCCGAGGTCACCCAGCAGATAAGTGAAGAAGAAAGGATTAGAACACAGGCCTGCTGACTCCCAGGCCTGTGCACTTTCCACTAGGCCACACTGCTTCCTTTACCTCCAGTTGCCTGCGCAGGAGCAGAGCTCTGCTTTTCCATGGATTGCCTAGGTCCCTCTCCTCTGAGTCCTTCCATCTCTTCCAGCAACTTCCCTCATACCCCAGTCCCAGCCTCCAGTTTGTCACATGACCTGAGGCAGAAGCACCTACTGCTACCATCTTCCTTTTGCACGATGGAGCAGAAGTAACGGTCTCCATTCGTTCAGTTGTATTTATTGAGCACTTACTGGGTGCAGAGCACTGTACTAACCACTTGGGAAAGTACAATACAGCAATAAAGAGAGACAATTGCTGCCCACAATGAACTCACAGTCTCCCTCAGCAGCCTTGCAGATAATCTCCCAACCTGAACCAGACAGAAATTTTCACCAGCCCAGATTTCCCCAAATCCTTTCCACAGACCACACCCCAGTTCCTTTCTTTGGTTCTCCAACTCTGATTGGATTGTCGTGTGTCTACCCCAGTGTTTAGCACAGTGCTTGGCAGCTAAGAGTGACTGAATATCACCTTTATCAGTAAGCTAAGAGGATATCAGAAAACCTAAAAAGTCAAACTGGAAGGGAATAAAAGGAGAGGCAGACAGGTCTCTAAATCCACTGCCTGATTTCCTTTCAGTCGGGCCTGATCTCTTTAAGTCTCTGGGCTTGGGCTGATTTGCACTTTTTTCCTCTCTGTTTCCTTGTGGTCCTTCCACCCCTCTCCTGAGGTCACTAAGTATGGGGAAGAAACAGCTCAGAAAGGTCCTTGAGCAAGAGGTAGGAATTGAATCCAGAGTTTGTGGCTCCTGAATCAGTAAATCTGAGAGCTTCCCTTGTCCTGTAACTGCTGAGATGGAGCCCAGTGTCCTTTAAAGAGCAAAGCCGGGGAGGAAGGAAATAGGAACTGTTTGAGACAACTTGCCAAGGACATCGAGTCAGAGGTAACAAAATTGCTCCAATTCCTCCTCTCTCCCCTCATCCCTCCACCACGCAGCTGCCCTGAAGTCCAAGGCCACCCCCTCTGCCTCTCTTTGTCTGGGAGGGATCCCAGAGAAGTCAGTCCTGTTTCAAATGTGACAGAGAATCGATTGATCCTTCAGACAGTGGCAGCACACAGAGTCTGAGAGTGAAGCTCTGGGTCGCACAGGGCACACAAGTCTCTGTACTCTCTCTAGAGAGGAGACTGGGGAGAGGAAGAGACTCAGGGCCACTTCCACAACCTGAGTTTCTTGAGATCAAGATGCCTTGCCCAGTTCCAGGTCTGCTGGGTGGTGGCATGGTCTTCTTGCCAGGATGTACAAAACCATCCATTTTACTGTGCTGACAAGGCCCTAAGCTTCCAGGGTGCTTTCTGGCTGCTGGGAGAGGAGGAGGCATTGAGAAGATTTTCTTTCTCCTGGATTCTTTCTGCTCACGGGTGCTGGCTGCCTCTGCCCTCTCTTCCTGCCTTCAGAAACACATGTGGTTTGCAGCTTTGTCTGCGGATGTTTCAGTTTCACAAACCCGCCTTCCCATATTCAGTTTGCACAGATTCAGGCACATAGATATTCATGTCACCTATGGGCCCCAAATTACACACAGGCCCAAGTGGAGGTTTGTGTGCATGCATCCCGATGCTGAACAGCTTATAAACATCCTCACAGGCCTCCATACCCACACCCACCTGCCCACTCCCCACCCTCAACGGACAAAGTAGGTCAAAGTCTCCAAAAGTATGCCAAAAGTCTCCCTCCCCTCAGAAGTTCAGGAAAAGCAGCATGGCCTAGTGGATAGAACACAGGCCTGGGGGTTAGAAGGATGTGGGTTCTAATTCCGGCTTCACCACTTGTCTGCTGTATGATCTTGGGCAAGTCACTTCACCTCTCTAGACCTCAGTTACTTTATCTGTACAATAAGCAGTAAGACTAGGACCCTGATTTAGGAGAGGCATTGTGTCCAACCTGATTAGCTTGTATCTAGCCCAGCACTTAGAACAGTGCCTGGCACTTAGTAAGTGCTTAACGAATACTATTATTTAAAAAAAAAGTTCCAGCCCCATCCCTTCCTCCACAGGGAGGGCTCCATTTTACCCAGGTTTGGAGAAGTGTACAATCTCTTGCTGACCAAGGTCCTGGCCAAGGGGTCTAGCACTAGTCTGAACATAGTGATTGAGGCATAGAGAGAAACAGTGCAAGGACACACTGACTCCTTCCCTCCCCCCCCCCCCACCCCCAACCATCCCGAAAGTGGCAGGACTCAATAGTTAAGCAGGGTCACTCTGGGTCAGAGATGGAATGAGAGACCAGCAAAGAAAGTTTCAGCCAGGGGCATTTCTGACTCTACACGGGAGGTTTTCCCCCTGGAGGTCCCCTAGGGCTTTGAAGCGGGGTCAGTTTGGGGAACAACTGTCCAGTGACCCAGAGAAGGGTGTTGCTAAACAGTTATGCTCCACACCCCAGGGGTGGCTGCATCTTAGAGATCAAGTTCTGAATTCAGAAACTAGGGTGTAAGGTCAGTGGGAAAAGAGTCTGCTCCCCTTGTGGATAGCTGTGACATGCTGTGGAAGTTGGGTTATTTTGTAGGAGCCACTCCCCCCGCCCCCAATTTCTCACTGGAATAGTTGCCAACTAGTGTAGCCTTGGCAACTTTATAGGTTACACTTGTTGCTTTCTGGACATCTGCACCCTATGCTGCCCATCTCCCAAATTCTGCTCTCCGTTCCCTGGCTTTTAGCCTTAGATATTCCGATGAATATTCTTTTGGGCCCAGAAACAAAGAAGTTTTGGTCTCAATTTTTGAGGTGTACTCAGGAGTAAGGCCTGTGGTGAAGGCTTCTCTGCAACACCAATCCACCGCCTTGTCTGGCAGCATATTCTTGCTGGATATGGGAGAAATACTATTTTTTCATCACAATCTCTTCCTGTCTGTCCCACAGAACCCTGACAGGCTGGTGTTGGTTGGGGAAAGCAGATGGGAGACCGTGGGAGGAAGGAGGACAGGGGCACATTCTTGTCTGGTGGGGAAGAGGGAGGGGGAGAAGGGCATGCATTTAGCTCACCAGAAAAGAAATTCTGAAAATAGAGGGACCAGAGGGGTGAAACAGCCCGGGAAGGGCTGTTCTGAGGAAGGCTGAGCTGCAAGGGCAAGTGGCAGAGGCTCTGAACAGTGAGGGTGATGGGAACCAGAGAAGGGTTGGCTTCTTTGTCAGCAAAGTTCAGGCCAGGTTAGGCCAGTCAGGTGGTTCCCAGGTCCTGGCCCCCAGCCCTGACCACACCACCTGTGGGACCAGGGGCCAAGTCTTTCCTTCATGGGGGCCCTTGTTTCTCCATCTGTAGAATGGGGAGAATAATCCCTGATCCCCTCCCTAGGTGAAAAAAGCCAAAGGCCTGACCAGGGCTGGGAGAAGGGGGGGATCAACTGAGTCCCCTGGTCAGGTTAAGAAGAGATGGAGAAGGATTCTGGAGTTTGGAGGACAGGGGTTGATGAGCATCTTTGAAGAACTGGCAAATCCAAGACACATGGTGGCTAATTCCGTGCTGAAGAGCTCTTGGGGTACACTCACTTTTGCTCATTTGGATTCTGAGGAATAACCCCACCCCATCATCAGCTGTCCAGCTCCAGGAAAATCTGGGTTTATTGAAAGCTCCCCACCCAACCCTGCCACTCCTGGGCACCCTCCCCTTTGAAACACAAATATGTGCACACACACACACACACACACACAGCTCCTGCTCATTCAGGAGGAAGCTGGCCCAAGGCTTAATGCTGAGGGGGCATCAGCCTCTTGGGTGGAAGGGGTCAGGGGCTTCCGGTCAAGCCCTTGGCTGACAGCTCATTAAAAGAGGATTAGGCAGGAGGCCAACCAGGAAACGGGCTAGGAGCAGGCTGTTTTCTCTGCTGGGGGGTGGGGGTGGGAGAGTGGGGCAGTGCCTCAGGCAGCAAGTCCCCCTAACAAGCTCTTGGCTTGGTGGGACTGCTGGAGCAGTTTGGTCTTTCAGCAGTGTCAAGAACCCAGGCCTTTCACAAAGGAGAGGCTCAGAAGAGGTCCAAGGGTGGGACTGGGCCAGGGAGACCAGAGTGGAGAGTTGCCCAGGCAGTGGAGAACAGCCCCAAAATGCTGAGAATGCTGACCCCAGGGGAGCAACTGAGCTAGACTGGAGGGAGAGATGGGCAAAGGATGTGGGGCTCAGGGCCTCAAGCCAATAGCTGGGATGCAGAACACCTGACGTCTAAAAAAGCCCCCAATTTTTAGACCCCCCCCCACTCTGCGGACTCTCCATGCCAGATCCTGTGGCTTCCCTCTCCCCGAGAGGACTTGCTCCAGGGTTGGCTTTGTATGCCCCAGAGTCCGGAGAAAGTTTCCTATGGACCCAGGAATGGGCAGAAGCAGAGAGCTGGGAAAGATGGATCTCAGCTTAAGTGGAGGACATTTGCAATATGTGTCCGTCTCCCCCATTAGACCAGAAGTTCCTCAAAGACCATGGCTTTTCCTGCTCTTGTACTCTCCCTTGGTATAGTGCTCCGCACACAGGAGGCATTCAACCAATGCTGCTGGTGGTGGTAAAGATAATGAAGGAAAACTCAGCGGAGCCCTTTGTCTAAAAAATCCCCTAGGAAGTAGGCTGGGACCTGGCCTACCTTGGAACTAAGTCCTACCTCACCCACCCTGGACCACCCTCTGCAGGTCATAGGAGAAACCCCCAATCCTGCACATTACCACAGGGCAACTCTCTTTTCTAAGTGCTACACTGCACCGGGGTGCTTCACCAGGGGAGTGAGACTGGTGAATTTTCTGGCTCATGGGCTTTGGAGAACTGTATGTGTGCACTGCAGTTCATAAAGCCCCTTCGAATAAACCTCAACACCGACCGCCTTATCCCTTTCTCCATGACCCTGGATTACGGATTGAAAGCCGCCTTCCTGGTGTGGTTTCCCTCTTGGGCGGTGCCTGGGTGTTGATCTGTCAGGGAGGTCAGAGGTCAGCGTGTGGGCCCAGGGGCCTGTCCATCACCTTTAGAGACATCAGATTAGAAAGCCCACGGCTGTCGCCACGCATGAGGTGCCCGGACAGAAGGAGAGTGACAGGTGTCTGTCACATCAGGCTTTGGTCTCAGCTCGCCCTTTGTGGGCCGGGTAACTGAGTGGGTGTGTCCGCCCACCTCTGATCGCCCGGCCACGGCGCCGGTTTTGTCTCTGCCATTTGACGTTTGACTCGCTGCGCCCACAGGCTGAATGAAGAGCTTAGCGCCTGATTCACATCCAGCCAGCGGGACCCCCGGCCCCATTCAGCGCCTTTATTTGAGACCTCATTTCGTCCTTTCACCGGGAATAAATCATCTTTTTTTTTTTTAAAAAAAAAAAGCTCCAAAAAGCCCCTTTGAGACAAGCATCTAATGGGCCCCAGAACCCCAGGGAGGGCTGAGGCCACTGGGATGCATTCCCAAGGTCCCCTGGTCTTCTCTTAGGATGTCAGGTCACTGGGACATCTGCCATCTATGCAGAGAAAAAGCCGGGTGGGAAAGACTGGACTGGTGGGCATAGGGATGGGCATGGGGCGGAGAGGCAGGGAGAGACCCTGGTGTTTCACTGGTTCCCTCATCATCTCCGTGACAGCATCTAGCTCTGTGTGACTAATATACATTTTTGGTTGATTGTCTTTGGCTTTCTTGGTGCAGGCCGATACATCACCTCGTTTTTTGCTTTGATTGCTTTTTTATGGTACTTGTTAAGTGCTAATTCATTCACTCCTTTATTCAGTCATATTTATTGAGCACTTACTGTGTGCAGGGCACTGTACTACTATGTCCTATAATAAGCACTGGGGTAGATACAAGCTAATCAGGGTAGACGCAGTTCATGTCTCACTTGGGGCTCACAGTTTTAATCCCCATATTACACATGAGGTAACTGAGACACAGAGAATTTAAGTGACTTACCCAAGGTCACACAGCAGACAAGTGGAGGAGCTGGGATTTTAACCCAGATCCTTCTGACTCCCAGGGCTGTGTTCTATTCACTAGGGCATGCTTCTTCTCCTAGTCGTCAGCCCATAACACTTTGTACAATTGTTTGCAGCTCTTCTTGGGTGTGTGGCTCTAGATCACTGCCTTCTGCATGCTGCAGTTTTTGATGACCATTTCTAGGACTTTGGATGATGGAGGTGGAAGAGTTTCTCAGTGTTGCGGAAGTATGTTCTAACACCCACCTCTGGGTCTTTAGTCGCATCTTCCGGCGTGGCCGCATAGAACAAGTTGAACAAGAACAGGTCCAGACCACAGACCTGCTTTACTCTGTTGGCAATAGGGAATAGATTGGACAGGGCATCCTGAGATCTGACCTGACCAGCTGTGATGTCATGTTGCAGTCTTAGAATCTTGATGAACTTTTCAGGACAGCCATGTTTGCTTAGTAATGTCCAGAGCCTAGATCTGTTGATGTTATCAAATGCTTCTGTGAGCTGTAATCAATCAATCAATCAGTCAATTGTATTTATTAAGTGCTTACTGTGTGCAGAGCACCTTACCAAGCACTTGGGAGAGTACAACATAACAGAGTTGGTGAAAGTGTTCCCTGCCCACAAGGAGCTTATGAAAACTGTGTAGAGTCATGGGTGCCATTCCCTGCCCTTTTCCTCAATCTGATGCACACTTGTGCCATGCTGTGGTCTGAAGCCATATTGTGGTTCCAGGAGCATTTGATTCACAATATTCTTTAGTATCTGATCCAGGAGTGCTCTGACTAGGATTTTGCAGGCAATGGAAAGTAATGAGGGTAATGAGATGCCTGATTCCTCCAGGAAGAAGCAGGTTAGGGCCATACAGAGGGGTTGCAAGAATCATACAAAAGGCAAGGGCCACTCCCTCCCCTGCCCCACATTGTGCCCAAGTGCAGCCTGAACTGTCTCTGCTCTGATCTTTTCTTCCTTTCCAGCCACAATCAGACACCCAGTGTGCCTGCAAGTGGGACAAAAGATGCCTACGAATGTTACCAAAGTGGCTCTCTTGAGCCCTTGGGAGGTTTGGAGGAAGGCCTTCAAGTGAGGACCAGCCATCAGTACTCAGTTCAGAAATTCCTGAGATCTGCTGTCTTAGGGCTATGAGTCATTGCCCTGGTCCCCACTGCTGCCAGGGTTATGTTAAATTGGTCCTTGGTGTGCTCCTGGTAATGGCAGTTTCTCCTGGGCAAGAGGGGTTATGGCTAGATGAAAGGTACTGGTTGACATTAGGGATACTGGCCTGGGGTGGTGTTGGCTGCTTGCTGGTTAATTGGAGGTTGGGGTTGACCAGGGGTTGGTGGGGTGGAGTGTTCTAACTGACTCCCTTGCTGTCCAGTGGGAATCAGTTGGTTGGGACCATCGATTTGCTGTAAAGTGTTAGTTGCAGTGTCAAGCTAATGGGGAAGAGGTTTTCCGATCATGGAAAGGTGTTTCCTTTTGTAGGTTGCTCCAACCAGGATGGGTGTTTCCTTTTATCAGCAACTAAATGACTCGTAATACTTCCCCTCCCTGCTCCCCTCCTCTCCCTTGCAGGTCCTCTCACACCTCCCTAATTCCCCACACCTAGGCAGGCACCCATCTTTCCATGCTGCTTCCATCTAGTCTCCAACTCTCCTCTCCAGACCTCCCTCACTTCAAGAGGCCCAGGCCCCAGAATCCTTCAAGTTACAGTGGGGGGAACTCAGAGCACCCTTTGTGCCTGGGATTCACCAAGGCAAAGATTCAGATCCAGGAGGGAAACACTTTTTGGTGTGTGCAGCACTGTAGGGTTGTGGGCGGACAGTCTGCTTTTCCTTGTCCTTGCCTTCCATTCCCCTTCTCTTTTCCCTCCCCCTCTTCCTTCTTTTCCATCAGCCTCTTTTTTCCCATAGACTTCCATGTTGGGACCTGGGACTCTGGAGGCTTGGATTCATAGCTAAGCATGGCCTTTGCTGGAGCATCTTCTGGTGGATGCCAGCAGTGCTTCAGTCGATATGGTCCAGACCTCTACTTCCCCAGGATCCTCTCCTCACTACCTTCCGGAGCAGAAAGTGGAGAGCCAGTGTTCAAGAGTTGCACATGCCCATAGCTCTCTATCCCCTTCCCCCTCAACCAGGAGTCCCTGGAGTCCCATATCTACCCAGGGAACAAGAAGGCCCTATCTGACAGAGTGAGTTCTCTGGCCCAAGAGTTTGGAGTTGCTGGAGCTTCTGTTAGCATCAGGTGCACCAGGCTCCAGGTGGAAGAAAAAAAGGCTTCAGGTGCCCAGATAAGAGCATCTCTGGCCAGAAATCCCACCGGCTTCTTCATACCTACAACTACACCCACCCAGATGCAGACAGGGTAGTTTCAACAAAGAGAAACCTGGACGCCCAGGTCTATCCCCGCCATGAAACCTGATGGGCCCACATAAGAGTCCTGGCAAACACCCAAACACCACCCCCAAACTCCTCTCTGCCTGCTGAATCCTCTGCCTGCTTTCTGCTGTGGAACTTAAAGCGGTAGAAAGACAGAATCATGGAGCTAGAAAAGCCTCTTTTGTCACCCAAATCATCCCACTCCCTCCCACCAGGGCTGCCCCCAACCCACAAAGTCCTCTAGGGAAGGAGATTCCACCGTGTCCCTCAGATACTCAAACATCCATCCCAGAATCCAGAAGTCCTGACTCCCAGCTGTCTTTCCCTATGGATGTGGATGGACATCTTGTTCCTCTGATTCCACTGACCATGGGGCTATGGGACAGGAGATGGTCCCACCGGAAACTGTTATGCCCTGAGAATGCTTCTCTTGTTCTTGCTAGAGGGAACGTTACTCTGTATGCACAACTAGCCACTTAAACCTGCTTATTCTCAGTCAATCAATAACATTTGTTACGAGTTTACAGTTTGCAAAGCGCAGTACTAAGTGCTCGGCAGAATATACAAACATCGATTCAGGCCCAGTCCCGGGCTGACAAGGACTTCACAATCCAGGGGTTTCCACAGAGGGACAGACACAGGGAAAATAGAGCAGGCTGTAATTTCCAAACACTTTCCGTTCACTAAGGAAGTTTGGTGCTTCCTGAAGGGAATATCCATCCTCTCTATTTAGCTCCTTCCACAAATGGGCCTTGTTTGAGATTTTAGGTATTTTTTTGACTCAGCAAAAATCCTGTGAACACGCAATTAATATTGTTGATCATGATGATGATGTTGATGAAATTCCTGGAAGAGTAGCAGCTAGTCAGAAGCAGCGTGGCTTAGTAGAAAGAGCACAGGCTTGGGAGTCAGAGGACGTGGGTTCTAATCCTGGCTCCGCCACTTGTCTGCTGTGTAACCTTGGGCAAGCTACTTAACTTTTCTGTGCCTGTTACCTCATCTGTAAAATGGGGATTAAGACCGTGAGTCCCACGTGGGGCAACCCGATTACCTTGTATCTACCCCAGCGCTTAGAACAGTGCTTGGCACATAGTAAGCCCATAACAAGTACCATAATAATAATAATAGTTATTATTATTATGGGCGTCAGGGACAGAGGAGTGACAACCCAGGACCTGTGAGCTGTGGAGAGAATTGTCTGTCAAAGTCAGAGGCCTGCCACCTAGGCTGCTAAATGGGAGAGTATTTGTGACTTTTTGTTTTGTAACTAGGAGGTAAACTGGAGCAAGCCAAACCATAAGGTTGGAAGGGAGAAAAGTGAATGTGGAGCAAGGATAGAAGGAGGCTAATGAAAGGAATATACACCCAAGAGTCACATACCAGCTGAAGCCAGTTTCTTGGCCCCGCCTTCCCCTATTGGTTTGAACCAAGGTCCCGATCTGTACACTAGAGAGCTGTTGCAAGGATTGCTGCCCTCTGATCACATGGTCTCCCTCCTCTGGGAAAAAAGAACAGGAATATCCAGATGCCAGGGCCTTCTGGGAACCACCTGCTGAATGCATCATGGGAAAGTGAACCGGAAACTTGGGTTGTAATGGAAGAGGATTAGCCCACTGAGCTGGTTTCCTGCCACTCCCCTCTGCCACGCCCTGTCTGATTTAGGGAGATGGAGGCCGGGATAAGAAGCAAGCCAGAATAATTATCCCCATTTTACAGATAGGGAGTCAAGGCCCTGACTGGAGATAGTACTCCATCCAGAGAAGTAGATAGTGGGACTAGAATACTGCAGGGCTTTGGAGATGTACAAATTCCTCTCCATTCCCTCCCTGTCCCTCACTCCCAGACTGAGCTGGGAAATTCCCCCAGGATGTTTTCCCAACACCATGCCCTCTTCCCTTGTTCCAGGAGGATGCTGGAAAATGAATGGTAGCTTGTTTTTCAGGAACAGCCTGCGATGAGGCTTTTTTCATCAATACGGAGAAAAGCCGTAGTGATTAAAACAATACATAAAATAGGGTAAAGTTGCTTTCTTGATTATTCAGGAACCAATTCTCTGGATTATGGTTTATCCGGGCCCTTTTTACCACCCCACTCAGTCTTTTTCCACTCCCCTTTTGACCTTTTGCTCATCAACCTCCAAAGGTGGGGGGATGGAGGGAGGAGGCAGGAAAAGGAGATGAAGACCTTGTCAGCCCAAGTGGCTTTGGAAAAAGATTAAAATAACTGGCTGAAAGTAGATTTGGGGTTCTCATACGACTCCCTGGCTCCTAGGGCACTGATCATTGGAGAGGCATTGTAGTATAGTGGATAGAGCACAGACCTGGGAGTCAGAAGAACCTGGGTTCTAATCCTGGCTCTGCCACTTGTCTGCTGTGTGACCTGCTGTAAAATGGGGATTAAGACTGTGAGCCCCATGCGGGGCAGGGACTGTGTCCAACCTGATTATCTTGTATCTATTCCAGCGATTAGTACAGTGGCTGGCACATAGTAAGCATTTAACAAATGCCACAATTATTGTTGTTATTATTGAGAATCAGATGCCTCAGGAGAGCATCTTGTATATGGAATTTCTTCAACCCTCGAGGCCAATCTCCTTGTTCACATCTCCAGCTTCTCACTTGGCCAATGGCCCCCATCTCCTACCCTTCTGCCTCCAGAGCTTCCTCATTCCCCACTCACTTCCCATTCCCCAAACCAGGCATGAACCAGATTGTGATGCAGAAAGAATGCAGCAGCACAACAGAGGGCACAGAGCAGCTTGCACATGAACCAGCTGCCAGAACAAAGAGCGTCATAGAGCCGAGTATGAACACCAGTTCCTCTTTCAAAGAGAATTCAGCATCAAAGGACCTAAAACATCCTGTGGTTTGGGGGTGGACGGGAAGAGGGAGGAAAGGAGCAGCCAGGAGCATGGAGAAGAGGAGGAAGAGCCAAGTTCAGGTGTTCTGGCTCCTCTGGATCCAAGGCCAGGAAAGGAACTGCCTCTCGACAGGGGGTAGGTGATGGCACGTTTCCAGCCGGGAGCTGGCAGGGGGAATAGATGAATCCCGCCTCTGGAAAGGCGGATGGGCAAGTAGGTTGTGGGAACCCAGGACCAGAGCCAAAGCAAGGGGTCAGTGCCTGGGAACCAGATCCTGGTGGCAACATTGCTGGGAGAACATGTGGGGAGGGGGTGGTTTGGGATCCCCAGGGAATGTTGGGTGAGAGGCTGAGAGCCCAGCAGAAAAGCCTAGTAGACAGCCGAAACCATAGGGGGAGATGGGAAAGGGTGGACCAGGAGGCAGGGCTCTGTCCCACTCCTTGGAGAAATCTGGACCCCCAGATGAGCTGGCAGGTCCCAGGTTAGCTCTGCTCAGTGTTTCTGGGTTCTCTTCCTTGCCCTTCCCCAGGTTCAGGGTCTGTAAAATGAGTTAGCACTCTGAGGTGGTTCCCCAGATGAAAGGCGATGTGTCAGGGGAGTTATTATCCATCTGCACCTTTGTTCTCTAATGGCTCTTTTCATCCTTGGGCACACACCTTCACTCCTCCTGGCCCGCCCCCACCACCTCCCATCTGGATGTGGGAGCCCTCCACCAATACAGAAGCCAGAGTGCACCCCAGGATGGTGACCTGCTGAACTGGAGTACTGAGGCTCCTGAGGACTTGGGCTTCCCCACAGCTCCTCGTGTCCAAGGGATGTGGAGAAGGGGATTTCAGGCTGCTTAGACTCAGAAAGTACAAGGAGACTAACACCAGAGAAAGCGGCAGGTGCTGCTGTGTTGCCACAGGAAGGGTGAGAACACTCACTCTGCCCTTCCTAGGAAATGGGGGCCGCTCCCAAGGGGGAGCTGAGTCAACAGGAAACCCCTCCTGGGCCCCCACTCTTAACAGAACCAACAGGGACAGGAGATATGACTTGGTGAGAGCCAAGTTTAACCTATGAGTCTTGTCCTACGTCAGTCAGGAGAACTTCACTTCCTCTTGCCGTCCCTACAGGAGGCAGAAAGGATAGTGCCGTGGCTTGTCCTACAAGTGGAGAAGGTAGTGATGGCTGCAGATGGGCGTCACTCAGGTTTAGGTCTTTGCTTCTCCAGTCATGGAAAAGACTTTTCCCCTGCCTCCAGAGAATGGGCGGGTACGGTACTCTCAGTGGCCATTTTGTTGCTGCATCTAGTCCGCTGCCCTGTGGCCACTTCTCCTCCCCACCGTCACCCCAGCTCCCACAGCTAGTGTGGACCCTTGCTCCTGGGGAGAAGAGTGAGCTGTGTGCCAGGCCCTGCCCTCCCCATTCCATCCTCTCTTCCTTCTCACAGGTGTCATGATAATGGGAGTGGGAGGAGTGGGGCTGCCCTCTGCCCAGGAACCATCAGCCACAGAGGTCTGTGTGGGTCTGGGAAGAAGGCCAGCTCTGGCAACCCTCGGCCAAAGCAGAGCAAAACCTTTCCTTCAGTGCTGGCGGGGCAGGGAAGTACTTTACAAGGCGGATCTGGTTCACATGGTGCTAGGATTAAATTGGGGGAAGATGGTGATCCAGAGTTAGGAATATGTACTGCATTCTCTATCCCCACCCCCACCCCAATCTTTCCCTCTACTCCTCTTCCCTTTACCCTACAGGAGAGGGTTGGCCCCCAAATTTTTAGGCTGGAAGCAGACTGCCCTCATCTTCACCCGTCTTTCCAAATCTCCCTGCCTGAAACTTGCCCCCCAGTGACCTTTCTGGGCTCCCAGCCAAATGACCCAGGAGCTCAGGAGGGATTGATGTGGCTCTCAAGGCCTCTCTGGCCTTCATGAATGGAAACTCTCCCCTCAATCAATCAATGGTATTTATTAAGCATTCGCTAGGTGCAGAACACTGTATTAAGAGCTTAACCCCAACTTCAAGAAAGCTGAGGCCCCCTTCCCTTTGTATCTCTGGCTAGAGTCCCCAACCTTGAGCCAGTATCCTTGAGGCATGCATGGAGACCCTGAGGAAACAATCCCGGGACCTTCTTCCCCTCCTCTCCTTCCCCCGACTCCCTTGCGGTCAGGTCTGGCGCCATGGTGCTAGGTCACTGGGGCTTTGGGGGGTGGGGGATGACAATCAGGAATTGAGCCTGCCCCATGTGTGTTCCCAGCCGTCCTGGGAGGCCTGAACAATATCAACAAACCACTGACAAGCAACCTGTCATCTGTCATCTTGCTGGCTTATTAAAACCTGTGCTGAGAGCTGTAAATGGTACATAGACTAGGCCCCCATTTCAGGCTGGGCTTAGCCCTGTTGGGTGGGATGACTGAAGATGGCTGGGTTGAATATATCTCACTTCACTCCTCATGCAGGGAGCCAACAGCCTCCCCGGCCAGGCTGGGGAAGGGTCACTAGAGGCCTCAGAAGCTTTCTCTGACAGACAAATGGCCTCTAGGGGATCAGTAACTGGCATTCTGCCACCCCAAGAAGTGAAAATTTCAGGGAAGAAGGATGGGGAAGGGCCCCAGCTGGCTGGGACTCTCTTTCGGGCAGGTAGGGGATGTGTGGGGCAGAGGTCTTAAGGGCAAGGAATGAAAGTCAGTGGAGGCAGAAAAAACCCTTTGAATTTGGAAGCAAAAATGTAGAGAGCTGCTCCCTTTTGCCCCCTCTCCCCTCCCACCTCAGGGCCGGGCTGCTTCTATAATTTTTGCCAGGAAATCTTGTTATGAACGCTCAAGAGTGGGTAGGGACCAGAAAGCTGTTTGAGAAGAGGAAGCTCCTCTACATAATAATGATTGTGGAATTTGTTAAGCACTTACTATGTGCCAAGCACTGTACTATGCTCTAGGTAGGTACAAGATAATCAAGTCAGACACAATCCCTGCCCCATATGGGACTCACAGTCTATGTAGGAGGGACAGCAGGTATTTAAAACACCCCCTACACACACACACACGTTTCACAGTTGAGGAAACTGAGGCATAGAGAAGTTAATTGACTTGTCGAAGGTCACATAGGCAAGTGGCGGGTCTGGGATTCCACGTGCCTGCTCTGCTTAATCAGCTCCAAGTGGCTCTTTGCTATCCTGAGATCCAAACAGATAAAGAACCACTCAAAGACAGCAAAGTTAAAAACCAGACCAGACAATTCTTATGGGCACTAGCCCACCAAAATTGACCCAGGATCCAGCCTTGCCCAGTTCTAATCCAACCCCTAACCTGCCCAACCTTAATCCAACTGCTAATCTGCCCATCTCAACTGGCCATCATCTGGGTCTAATGAAATGCAGGTTGTCGATTTTTGTGTGACGATTTGTCATGGATATCCTGGGAAAAGCTGACCAGACAACCAGCCAGTCAGTAAATCAACAAGCATTTACTGAGTAGCTATATACAGCAGAACACTATACTAGGCCTTCAGAGGTACAGAGGAAAGATTAGACCTCGCCCATGATCTGTGTACACCTTAAGTACTTTGATACTCACCCCAACCCAACAATGCTTATGTAAATAGTCCTATACTCTACCATTTCCTCTATCCCCTAATCCACTTTAATGTCTGTCTCCCCCTTTAAACTATAAACCACTTGTGGGCAGTGATCACATCTATCAATTCTGTAGTATTTCCCAAGAGTGTGGTGCCCCACATGTAGTAAGCACTCAATAAATACCATCGATTGGCTCATCTCAAGAAGCCCAACAGTCAAACAAGTGAACAACCTACACAACTGTATGATAATAATAATCATGGTACTTGTAAAGCACTTTGCTGTGTGCCAAGCACCGTACTAAGCGCTGGGGTAGATACAATATATGCAGATCAGACACAATCCATGTCCCACATGAGGCCTTACAGTCTAAATAGGAGGGGAGGACAGGAATTTAAGCCCCATTTTATAGATGAGGAAACTGAAGTACCGAGAAGTGAAATGACTTACCCAAAGACACACAGCAGGCAAGTGGCAGAGCCAGGATCAGAACCCAGGTCCTCTGACTCCCAGGCCTAGGCTCGTTCCACTAGTCCACACTCCGTCTCTGTGTACAGATTAAAGAAACAGGTTCAAGAGAACTGAGGAGAGAGGTGGCTAGGATTGTACTGACAGGTTGAAAAGTGGAGAGCCTTAATCAGGGAGAGTTTCCTTGAACGGTAGTTTGAAGGAGGGAAGACGTGATAAGACAGCAGGCTTAAGAGACACCACTGATAAAAGCTCATAGACCAGAGAAAAAGATCCAGTACAGAGGGCTACATGAATCACTCGATCAATCAATCATATTTATTGGGCTCTTACTGTGTGCAGAGCACTGTACTAACTGTTTGGGAAAGTACAATATAACTGAGTTGGTAGGTATGTTCATCCTAAATAGAGAGGCAGTGAGGCCTAGTGGATAGAGCACAGGCCTGGGAGTCAGAAGAACCTGGGTAAAAATCCCAGCTCCTCCACTTGTCTGCTATGAGATCTTAGGCAAGTCACTTAACTCCTCCATGCCTCAATTACCTCATCTATAAAATGGGGATTAAGCCGTGTGGCTCAGTGGAAAGAGCCTGGGCTATGGAGTCGGAGGTCATGGGTTCGACTCCCGACTCTGCCACTTGTCAGCTGTGTGACTGTGGGCAAGTCACTTCACTTCTCTGTGCCTCAGTTACCTCATCTGTAAAATGGGGATTCACTATGAGCCTCACTTGGGACAACCTGATTACCCTGTATCTACCCCAGTGCTTAGAACATAGTAAGCGCTTAACAAATACCAACATTATTAATACCGGATCTGCCACTTGCCTGCTGTGTGATCATAGACAAAACACTTAACTTTGAGAAGCAGCTTGGCTCATTGGAAAGAGTACGGGCTTTGGAGTCAGAGACCATGGGTTCGAATCCCAGCTCTGCCTCTTGTCAGCTGTGTGACTGTGGGCAAGTCACTTAACTTCTCTGTGCCTCAGTTACCTCATCTGTAAAATGGGGATTAAGACTGTGAGCCCCACGTGGGACAACCTGATTCCCTTGTGTCTACCCCAGCGCTTAGAACAGTGCTCTGCACTTAGTAAGCGCTTAACAAATACCAACATTATTATTATTATTACTGTGAGCCTCATGTGGACAGGGACTGTGTCCAACCTAACAAACTTGTATCTACCCCAGTGCTTAGTACAGTGCCTGGTACATAGTAAACACTTAACAAATACCGTAAAGAAGAAGAAAGAGGCTTACAGTCTAGAGGAAGAGAGAGACTTTAATATAAATAAATAAATTACAGATATGTATGGGTGAATAAAGAGTGTAAATCCAAGTGCAAGAACGATGCAGAAGGGAGAGGGAGAAGAGGAAATGAGGGCTAAGTTAGGGAAGGCCTCTTGGAGGAGATGTGCTTTTAATATGGCTTTGAAGGTAGGGAGAGTCTGTTGGATATAAAGAGGGAAGGCATTTCAGAAGAAAAGCTAGGCTGGAATGGAGAGTGTGGGCTGGAGTAGAGGGGAAGAGGAGAGTGTACAGGTGGGACCTGTTGGGGAAGAGCTTGGAAGGCCATGGGTAGAAACATGTGTGTGGCCTGGAGAGCAATGGAGATCCACTGGAAGGCTGCGAGTAGCCAAGGGCCATGGTCAAAGCGGCAGGTCTAGTAGATGCATTTTGGCTGCAGTGTTTCTAAGTACTTGGGGGTTGCTTGGGCCCAGGAAGCCTGCATAGACAGGGAACAATAAGACGTCATCTACATCCGTGACAGCCAATAGCGTCATGTCCTATAGCCTGAGAAGCCCCCCCCTGGACCTCATGGATGGCCCTGGCTGAGTCACTCATCCCGGACAGTTTCCTTCTCATGAGTCAGTGTCCCTCTCGAATCCAGTTCATAGATCAACCAAGGAGGGGCCTTTAAAAAGGAAAGGGGCCAGGAGTTAGTCACAACCTGGGTCCCACCTCTTTGCCTCTGACTGAGAATCGTGGAGTTAATCATCATTTTTTCTGCCACCCGATGGGGTAGGAGAGGGGGCTTCAATAGTGTGGTTACCCTGAATCCAGCAGGGGCTTGGGGATAGTGGGGTGGAGAGGCTATTACCTATGGAGTCTGGAGAATCACCAAAGTGACTTGAGGGGCATAGAATGAGTTCCTAGCCCAGTGTAAACCCAGCAGGTCTTGGCTCCTCCATCGAAAGGGGGAAGAGATGAAGGAGGGACCCATTCCCATCCCGTTGTGGGAAGAGATCCTAGGTAGAGGTGCTGTTCTCTTTCTCTTCCTCCAGCCCCTCCTTCTCCCAAGAGGGTAACTCTGGCTGGAACTGGAGAAAGTGAGTCTAGTGCCCCAGGCCCTCAGAACCAGCACCCTGAGTCCTTGGTCTAACCTGCCCCCACCTCATTGTTATTGTCAGGAATGGTATTTGTTGAGTGCTTACTATGTGCATAGCGCTATGCTAAGCACTTGGGAGAAAACAATGCAGCCAGAGTTGGAGCTGGCTGCCAAGCTTGCAGCACAAAAGTGATTAGACATGCTACAAGCTTTTGGTAGGGACAGATGGGAATGGGGCTAGGGAAGAAAAATCAGAGAAGCATTTTGGAGGTGAGAGGAAGTGGGTAATTAATACCAGGACCCCTATGGTTCCTCCATCAGGTTGCAGTAGCTTTTCCAGCCTGGTATGGGATGTTTCAAACACTTTGAAGGGGTGGTGTTGTCCTATCCAGGGTGTGGAGCAGACACGGGGTGTGGACCACTGGAGATGGGCTCTGGAAATGGTGCTGTAGGTAGTTACTTTGGGATTCCCTCACCCTGTTCCCCCAGACCAGGATGCTGCCCTCACTGAGCCTCAGTTTCCCCTCTAGGAGTCCCTCACTCCATGGTGTGACTTGGAAGAGAGCTCTGGAGCTACAAGGGTCTAAAGCAATTGATCAAGGAGTACTTCTCAGCTCCACACCTTGCTGGAACCTGGGTGGGAGTAAGGCTATGGATGCCAGTTGATTCCGTAGAATGAGAATTGTCTAGGATTTTGCCTTGCTCTGCCATTCCTGGGGGACTGCAGGAGTTGGGGATGGGATGTGCTGCTTCGAGCTTTCAGGCCCCTCTCTAAAGCTGCCCCTTCTCAATCAACTTCTAGGGACTTCACAGTTGATGCTCAGGAGCATCCAGCCTGCCCCTCCACCCCCACCCCGTGACCCCGTCACCAAGCAGAGGTCCAGAAGGATAGAAGAGAGTGATGACAAGCCCAGGGCAATAGCAGAGGCCCTGAGGTAGCAGCCCAAGGACAACATGGAACCCTAAAACCACAGGAAAAGCAGCAAACCCTGACACTATTCTAGAGGTTGGGATCACCCTCTGGCACATGTGTCAGGGATTGTCAATGCCTACCTTAGAGCATTCCCATCAGATGCATTATGGTCTGATCCTTCTGATGTGGTCTGTTAGATTCTGGGGTCCCTCCTATTCTCCATCTATGCCTACTCCCTTGGAGAACTCATTCACCCCCATGGTTTCAGCTGCCATCTCTGTGAATATGATTCCCAGGTCTATAACTCCAGCCCTGACTTTTCTCCTTCTTTGCATTCTCACGTTTCCTCTCGCCTTCCGGATGTCTCTGCCTGGATGTCCCACCAACAACCTCAATTTGAACATGTCCAGAACTGAACTTATCATTTTCCCAACCAAACCCTGCCCTCCCCTTGTCTTTCTTATCAATGTAGACAGTACGACTATCCTCCCTTGGCGTGGTCCTCGACTTGTCTCTCTCGTGCAGCCCACGAGTTCAATCAGTCCTGTCAGTTCTACCTTCACAACATCGCTAAAATCTGCCCTTTCCTTTCCATCCAAGCAGCTACTATGTTGATCCAAGCACTTATGCTATCCTTCCTTGACTACTGCATCTGCTTCCTCACTGACCTCCCTGCCTCCTGTCTCTCCCCAATCCAGTCTGTACTTCACTCATTTTTCTAAAACATTCAGTCCATGTCTCCCCACTCCTTGGGGCCCTGAACTAAGTGCTTGAGAAAACTACAGAAGGAACATAAGACCCGATCTTTATCCTGAAGAAGCTGACAGTCTAACAGATGAGCCTCATGGTTCAAGCGCACAAGTTTCTGATAACCACCCAAAATCCTTGATGGGTTAATAAAGTTGAGATTGTTTTTGGCCTCAGTTTAAGGGTTATGCATCCCTTTCTAAGAATAATGGCTTTGACCCTCCCCCAGGTCTTCGGGGGGGCCTGAAACCTTTTGGAGCTCGCTGTCCTGAGCTGGGTGACTGAGTTTGCTATCCCCAACCCCCGCCCCCCACCCCCCACCCCCTCAAGCTGGGGAGTAAGTAGGGTCAGGCCCCACTGTTATCTCCTGGGCAAACATAGAGTGTCACTCTCAGGTCACTGGAGACGGAATGCGAGAAGTTGAAAGAAAATGCAGCTGGGGGAGCAGAGGCTCTGGTAGGGGCCTGGTGGAGGGTCTCTGCGCTTGCCCTACTCACTGGCTTCCAAGAGACATTGGGGCTACTCTCAAGTCTGCCTTGGGTAAGGAAGAAGCTGAGTGACTCAGAGGGAAGACCAGAAATCTGTGGGGGAAGCTCCTAAGCAGAAAGAAAGAGAGGAGAGGAAAGTTGGAAAGAGGGGAAGGGCAGGTGAATATGAAGAATGAAAATACAGGTGAATAAGTGAAGGGGAAGGGTATGGAGAGAGATGTGTGTGTGTGTGTGTGTGTGTGTGTGTGTGAATGTGTCTGTAAGGAGGGAAGTAAAGTTCCATTCCTTCCATATTATCCATCTTAAGAAAGTTCCATCTCCTGGGCCACCTGTCCACATAATAACAATAACAACAAAACCTATAAGAGTAATGTGTGGTATTTGTTAAGTGCTTACTCTTGCCAAGCACTGTACTAAATGTTAGCATGGATACGAGATAATCAGAGCGGACATGGTTCCTGCCCCACAAGGGGCTCACAGTCTAAACTGAAGCCCAGAAAAGTGAAGAGACATGTCCAGAATCAATCAGCAGACGGTGGTAGAGCTGGGATTAGAACCCAGGCCCTTTGACTCCCAGGCCTATGCTCTTTCCACTAAGCCACACTGCTTCACATGGCCTTAGGGGGTGATTAAGGGACATGAACTGGCCCTCGCAGCCTGGCACTGGCCTCCATCCCTCCTAGAGCTCTCTGGGAAGGCTGCCTCCAGGATGGACCCCAAGATAGTGACTCCACTTGGCCCCGTTTATAAATAACCTTCCCTGAGTTGGGAAAGGACATTTCTTTCCAACTCTCTTGGTTCGCCTCCAGTTGGCAGCTGGGGCTTCCTTCCCCTCCATCCACCCACCATTCCTCGCCCCCACTGCCCTCTCCTGCTTCCCCATTCCTTTTGGAGATCCCAGGGCCTTGGCTCTGTTTACTTTCTTGTTGTCATCACAGGGAGAGGACTTTTTTGAATCTGAATGTGCTGGTGCTGGGTAGCGTAGCTCCTGCTGGAGAGACGCAGAGCCCAAAGGAAGCTGGGGGCTGGGCAGAGACAAGAGGCAATAATAGTTGGGCTGCCACTTGAGGTCCCAGCTGATCCAGTCATAAATTGGGAGGGGCAGCTCTCCCAGAACTTTTGCTTTAGAATCATCCTTAATACTTCTGTGGAAGGATTTTTGGAAAAGCAGGGTTATCTACTGGAAAGAGCATGGACCTGGGAGTCAAATGACCTGGGTTTTAATCCCGTCTCTGCCACTTACCTGCTGTGTAACACTGGGAGAGTCACTTAATTTCTCCAGGCCTCAGTTTTCTTGTCTGCAAAATGGAGATTCAATACCTGTTCTCCCTCCAATTCAGACCGTGAACCCCATGTGGGTCAGTGCTTAGTACAGTGCTTGGCATATAGAAAGTGTTTAAACTCATCTCTAGACTGTAAACTCATTACGGGCAGGGAAAGTGTCTGCTAATTCTGTTGTATTATACTCTCCCAAGTGCTTAGTACAGTGTTCTGCACATAGTAAGCACTCAGTAAATACCAGTGATTGATTAACAAATATCAGTCACTGTTGTTACTGAGGGGATCCATCCTTCAGACTCCCCAACCCTCAACTTACCTGGGCAAAGGGGTGTGAGGTCCACCAACTCCCAGGTACTCATGGGGTCAACTGGGCAACAAAATCCAAGATAATCTAATCCCACCCAAGATGGACTTTTCCACTCCATCCACAAAGTTGGTCTGGAAAGCCAGAAGTTATCTGGTTCACAACACCGCCCGTCCCCACCTCCAGACATTATGAGAAGCAGCCTGGCCTAGTGGCAAGAGCACAGGCTTGGGAGTCACAGAGGTCAAGGGTTCTAATCCCAGCTCCACCACTTGTCTGTTGTGTGACCTTGGGCAAGTCACTTAACTTCTCCATGCCTCAATTACCTCATCTCTAAAATGGGGATTAAGGCTGTGAGCCCCATGTGGGACAGGAACTGTGTCCAACCTGATTACCTTGTATCTGCCCCAGCACTTAGAACAGTGCATGGCACATAGAAAGCACTTTACAAATGCCATTATTATTATTAAGTTTGTCCCTAACTCATTCCAAGACCATTCCAGGGCCTGGGAAGCAGGCTCTAGGGAGCAGTGGCTATGACTTTTAGGCCTTTGCTAGCAGGATACTCCATGCTTGGGAAACATTCTCCTGTCAGTGTCCCTGGCTAGGAGCAGAGACCTCATTTTCAGAGGTGAAAACTGAGGGTCCATTAAGAAAAGGGAAGGCTTACTGGTTGTGGCTGGATAGAACCAGGGACTGCCTCCCCAGCTGCACATTTGCAGGTGGCCAGCTCTCCCTCCATGGCTTTGGGGTGAGGGGATTACTCGTTGACACAGACAAGAGACAAACGCAAACAACCTCACTGGAAGGGCCCAGAGATCCTCCGCCAGCCAACAGTTTGACAGAGGTAAGGGGAGGTGGGGAGAACTGTATTTTTTACCTTGTGGATGGAGCGGAAAACTTCATCTTGGATGGGGCCCCTTCCTCCCCAATCCACATGCATTGCCACGTTCTCCAGAGATCTGACGGGTGCCCTTCCCACTATCAACACCAGATGCCCTTTCTAGATGCCCAGTGGTGGGAGGTTTGGCCTCTGATGTTTGGATTTGGGGTAGGGTGGTACAGAGATGCAAGTGGATGAAGTAGGTATTTCCCCCATTCTCGGAAAATATAGCTGGATCCCTGACCCCCACTGACCCCTAGTTGCTGTGTGCCCAGGCTGAAGGACAAGAGGAGGGGGCATCGTGCAGGTTCAAGTTCACCAGGAGTGGGACTCTCGGGAGGGATAAGAGTGGGCCCCTTCCCTTCCTCCTCCCCCTCCCTGAGGTTCCCATTTTCTCTCTCAGTATGGATAGAGTAATCCCAGTCCCCAACTGTTTCCAGGGCAGAGAGACTGTGGGGTGGGGAAAGATCCTTCTCCAGGAGGACTGCTTTCCTGAAACTCTCTTCAGTGTTAGCACAACCCTTGCTCAGCCAGGTCTCTGGAGATCCAGAATCCCAACAGGAATCATCCTGGGCCAAGGATGGGGGTTCAGGGCAGGGGGTAGGTCTAATCGCCTTAGCCCGTCTGCTCCTCGGATTTGAGAAGCTCCATGTCTGAGCTCCCAGCCCCATTCTGACCTGCCACCTGTCACCTTCAGGTCAGCTGTACCAGGAGGAGCTGAGGTTGGAGCTGGTTCTGTGCCAGGTTTAGGCCTAAGCTCCATCAGTTCCTAGAGTCCACCTCTTCTCCCCAGCCTTTTCCTTCAAGGGACCAGAGAAGTGAGGAGAGAGGCAGTTGCTCTTGTTGCACTGCAGATCTCCCCTCTCCCCACGCAGCTTTGACAGCGGCATTGTTGCTTTCCATTCTGACTTTCCCCTCCCAAGCTAATAATAATATAATTATTATATATTTTTATTATTATGGTACTTATTTATTTATTTATTTATTTGTTGGTATTTGTTAAGCGCTTACTATGTGCCAAGCACTGTTCTAAGTGCTGGGGTAGACATAGGGGAAATAATAATGTTGGTATTTGTTAAGCGCTTACTATGTGCCGAGCACTGTTCTAAGCGCTGGGGTAGACATAGGGGAATCAGGTTGTCCCACGTGGGGCTCACAGTCTTAATCCCCATTTTACAGATGAGGGAAATGAGGCACAGAGAAGTTAAGTGACTTGCCCATAGTCACACAGCCGACAAGTGGCAGAGCTTACTTGTTAAGCGCTTAGTATGTGCCAAGCACTTTTCTAAGCTCTGGGATAGATACAAGTTAATCAGCTTGGACTCAGTCCCTGTCCCACATAGTGATCACACTCTTAATCCCCATTTTACAAATGAGGTAACTGAGTCCCAGTGAAGTGACTTGCCCAAGGTCACATAGCAGACAAGGATTAGAACCCAGATCCTTCTGACTCCCAGGCCCATGCTCTATACACTAAGTCACGCTGTTTAGTGACCCCAGGCAATGGGAGCCCCTAGGATAGAGAGGCAACATAAAGTGTACTTTATCTCTGAGAGGGCTGTCCTCTTCGGAGTGATTTGTAGCCCCTCATAATTCACACAGGAAATAAAGTCACTTGTTTTTAGCTTGGCCTTTATCTGCCCCTTCTAAAGCCTGTTAACACTTTAGTTTAACCCCGTTGGATGCCCAAAACCCAGTGACTGGCATGCCCAAATGCAGAGTTCAGGATTGAAGTAAATTTTTGTTTCAGGGGTTAATTTATTCCTCCTTGACTCCCAGCAGATTTACTAAGAGATCAGCTAGGTTAGTGGGCTGCCCCAGACAGCTGCCACTTGGGAAGACTCCAGCTCCCAGCAGTTCATCCCACAGTTCCATTCCTCAAATGGCCCTCCTTCCTGCCTGCCTCACACCCAACCTTGGGCTCTCAAGAAAGGAGGCCAAGGGCAGAAGCAGAAGGACTGAAGCTGCTGGGAGATGTAGTCCCCGCCCTTTTGATTGTCATTGAGCAGAGAGCCGTGATGAGGGATAGGTCCTTGAACAGGACTGTGGAACAATAGGAATATCTGGGGGCAGTTTTGAGGCCCCCTTGGACTGTCTCAGTAAGGTCCAGGGGTGACATGCTTAGGCCTGGAAGGGGGTGGGGGGGTGGGGGGGGGGGGGGTGGGCGTCCTCAACCAGGCTGGATTGACTCCCAATCTGGCAAAGCTCCCTGATCTGGAGAGCCTCATGGGTTCCAATCACCTCAAAAGGGTCCTGAGTGGGAGAGATCCACAAGAACCCCCAGAGAGTGCCCCAAATTCCCCAGACTCCATAGGAGGAAACAGCCTGGCCTAGAGTACACCAGCCCTTTAGGATAGTTGTGGGTGGAAACCATTCTTCTGGGGTTGACCTAGGGAAACTCAGACCCTCTGGGCAGGCTTGGGGCCCTTCACTTCCAATCTTCAGTGTATTACTGGGTTCTAGGCACTTCAGGCCCCAATAGGTTGTCAATCCAGGGGCACTACTGAGTTTCCCTTCCCTCCCCTCAATTCTTCACTTCAGAGTTTCCCCTTCCCCCTCTCTCTGGCATCCAATCCCAGCCATATGGGGTAGGTTGGCTACTTAGACAAGTGATGGAATGTGGAGGGACATGAATCTAGAAGCCTGTTCTCATGAGAACTTATCACTTCTTACAATCCTCTACAAATCATTTGGTTGCAGACAGGGTCAGTTGTATGAACCAAAAGCAGACTGAAGTCAAGTCACAGGTACAGGACCAAAGGTGGACATGTTTAATACCCTCTCCAAATCCAACTACTCAATCTTGTTCCAGGGCCCTTGTGAATCAGGGATTTGGGGTGGGGTGTGGATTCTGGATTACAGGAACACTTGATAATCAGCCAGTCCCTTCCCCTGAGGCAGCCAGGCCCAGGGCCAGGAGTTGAGTGGCATCAGATTGTGGGCTGGCCAATGCAGGCCCAGGAGTCCTGACTCCAAGCCCGGAATCTTTCTTCTTCCTGATATGGAGAGGGCAGCATGCTCAGGAGTGGAGCCTGCTTGAGTGGGAGTATAAGGGACAGGAGGCAGCCATCTTGAATAATAATTGCGGTATTTGTTAAGCACTTATTATGTGACAAGCACTATTCTAAGCACTGGGATAGATGGATACAAAGTCATCAGGTCAGACACAGTCCCTGTCCCTTATGGGGCTCATGGTCTAAGTAGGAGGGAGAACAGGTATCAAGTCCCCATTTTACAGATGAGGAGAGTGAGGCATAGAGAAGTTAAGTAACTTACCCAAGGTCACGCAGCAAGTAAGTGGTAGTGCCGGGACTAGAACTCACGTTCCTCTGATTTCCAGGCCTTTGCTCTTTCCATTAGACTGCCCTGCTTTTCTGAAGCCATGAGTCTTCAAATAAACTGAACTCCAAGGGATTCTGTGCCCCCTGGCTTTTGACCTCCTTGCTGGTGGCATCTGAGACAGAGAAGGATCTCCTCTGGTTACTTCTTTAGGGGGCCTGGGGCTACACCGGCTTACCTGAGCCCTAGACCCTGCTGGGATTGTCTCTGATGTCAGCATATGAAAAGTTTTTTATGAGAAGGATGCTGACCAATTGTTCCCCAACTAAAATGGAAGCACTTTGAGGGCTGGGATCATGTCTTCTAAGTCTATTTGTATTCTCCCAAGTACTTTAGTATGTTGCTCTGCACACAATAGGGTCTCAGTGGCTAGGAATTGATTAATTTTCCGTGTCCCCAGAGATCCAAACAAGAGGATTAAATTACAGGAAGAGAGAGTTCAGTCAGACATCAGGAAGAACTTTTTGAGTGTCGCAGTGATAAAACAAAGAAAAGACTACCCAGAGAGATTATGGAGCTTTCTTCCATGGACATCATCTTAAAGTACAGGTAGCCATCTATCCTGGATCATTTAGGAGGTTGCCTGCCTGGAGGAAGAAGGCTGGACAAGTTAACCTCTGGAGGTCCTTTCCAGCTCAGGACTTCTCTAATTCCAGGAAAGGCAGAGTAGGCAGATACAATGGAAAGAAAAGTAAAATCTTCTCACACCCCAGGAAAGCTGGCACTGGCAGTATGGCTCCTCAGGTCTAGTTTTCCTGCTCTGAGAGAGGAGACCAGTTGGGGGCTGGCTCCCTGCCCAGCCAGGCCTGAAAAACACATTTCTTCCTCTTTTTTATGAGCTTATACATGCCTGAGCGCCCCCCTGCCACCCCCCGCCCCTTTGCAGGAAGAAGTCATTGCAAGAGTGCCCCTGATGAGGGGTCCCTGCCTTGCCTCATGTTGGAGCAGGGGGAGGTGGGGAGGGAGAGGAGGAGGGAGGGAGGAAGGCTGAGAAGTCTTGAAGCTCCTCAAGTGCCATGTCCTAGCCCTAGCCCCATGGCACCAGAAAAAGCTCAGACTGCCAACCATGGGCCCAGAGAAACCTTCCTTCACTGGGGAAGCCCGAAAGAGGTTTTCTTGCTCCCAAGTTCACTGGGATGACCTTGAAAAGACCTCTTTTTTTGAGCAGTAACTGGTGTAGCTGGGATTACAGCAGCGGTGCTGGGAAAGCCAAGCACAGCACACTTCCTGCTAGGCTGCATCTGCAGAACGGGTAGAGCCAGGGCCCCCCATGGCACTAGAATACCAGCCACCACCCTTCCAGCTGGCTCCAAGAGTGGCATCTGGGCCAGTGCTGAAGTAGCACTGAATCTCGGTCACTGTTCTCAAGACAATCTGCTGGAAACGAAAGGCAGCCATTCTGGGGTGGGAGGGGTGGCAGGAGCCCACTGTGAGAGCATGGGATTTGGCTGTGAGGCACAGCGGTGGGGACCACCGGCCAGGGCTGTGATTTCATCCCTCGTTCTGATGCCAGCCGAGATCTGCACCCCGTTACCCCTCCAGGCCTCCCTTCACCTTGGTGCCCCTGGAGATGAATCAGAAAAGCTAAAGGAGAGCATCGTGCTGAAGTTGGCAAAACAGTGACAGCTCCTTGGAGTTGCTGGCATTGTCTTCTCAAGCGTGGGTGGGTGATGGGTAATGAGAAAGGCAGAGCTGGGGAGGCCTCAACTACACTGGCCCACAGGATCACCTTCGGAGCCTTAACTAAACCACAGGATAGTCAGAGTTCTACAGAAGATGTGAGTTCCACCCATCTCAACGTGGACCGGGCCCAAGTGGAATAACTAGGCCCCTGTTGGACCGGTTTAGGGCCAAGTCCCTGACTGAATGGTTCTGATTCTCAGTTCCCTCCATTTCCCACCTGTCGGTTCATTTCGCCCCTTCTGTGGGAGCCCCGGGTTGCTGGGGTGATAGGCACTGGAAGGAGGGGCTGGTGGAAAGGGGTACTGCCCTCCATCAGGACTTGTCTTGTTAGGCACCAAGATTCTCTTTCCTGGATCCACCACTACAGTGCCCCAGAGTATCTATTAACCACCAAACTCTCTGTCTCAATTCTTTCCCCCACCTCCTCCCCTAAAGTGGGGACCATCACTCTCTCTCTCTTCTCCTGGGTCTGGGCCTTCAGGGTGCGGGATGGTTGGGACTAAGTTGAGTTTCTTGAACACCAGCTGCTGAGGCAGGGCCAAGGGAGTTTACTGATGCCCAGCCAAGCTGCCAGGGAGGCAGGGGGAAGGAGAAAAGGATGTCCCCTGCTCACTGGCTGCTCTCCCATCAGGATCACATGCATGTGTGTGTGCATGGGTATATGTATATGTGTATATGTGTGTGCATGGAAGCATACTCCTGGCTCAGACCCCTAGGCATCTGCACCACTCCTGCCTCCCATCTGCCTGCCTCATTTAGCTTGGGAATATTCATTATTTTCATTATACTCTTTCCTCTCCAGCCATCAAGCTAAAAATAACTTCTAAAGGGGAGATTTTTGCCCTGGATTCATGAGTGTGAGACCCTGACAGGAGGGCAAGCAATCAGGAGAGAGACTCCTGAAAGGTTTGAACAGCCAGGTGAGGAAGAGGGAAGAGGAAGCAAAGAGGAAGTTGGAGGAACCACAGTTGGTCTCAGGAGTTGAAAGTTCCTCACTCCACATTTCTACTGCCATCTCCATGGGGCTTGCCCGCTTTCACTTTTCTTTCTCTCCATCTGGTCACCCCATCTTTAATAATTATAACAATGGTGGTATTTTTGAAGTGCTTACTATATTCCAAGCACTTTGCAAAGTTCTGGGGGAGACACAAGACAATCTGGTCAAACACAGTTCTTGTCCCACGTGGGGCTCAGAGTCTAAGGAGGCAGGAAGAGAACAGGTACTGAACCCCCATTTTGCAGATGAAGAAATGGAGGCACAGAGAAGTTAAGTGACTCACCCAGCGTCACACAGCAGGGAAGTGACAGAGTCAGGATTAGAGGCCAGATCCTCTGATTCCCGGGTCCATGCTCTTTCTACTAGGCCACACTGCTTCTCTCCTCTCAACTTTTCCCACCTTTTGTTCTTTCCTTTGGCTGGTCCCACCGATTCCTTAGTTGTATCACTGATGTCAACAGGAATTCTCACAGCCCAAATGCTGCCCCCCACCCCCACTGCCTTTGCCCTCCAGAGCTGCCCCAGAATTACCGAGGGAGGAAATTCTAAGAGCTCAGAGCAGAATCCCACTGAGTGTGCCACTAGACTGTAAGCTCCTTGTGGACAAGGATCATGTCTACCAACTCTGTTGTATTGCCTTTCCCAAGTGCTTAGTCCAGTGTTCTTCACACAGCAAGTGCTCAATAAATAACACCGACTGGTTAGCCGAGGGCAATGGATTCCTCCCTTCCTGGCCTTCTCCTCAAACTGACTCCCAAGAGAACATCTAGTGGGGCCTGGAGCTTCCGGCACTGTGAACTGTAGCCCCTCAAAGAGCCTCAGCACCAGCCGGTAGGGGCTGCGAGAAGCCCCGGGGAGGGGAAAGCATTTCTCTGGTCTTGGAGATTGAGTGGAGATAGAAAAAAACCTCAGGCACCTGGGTGTAATCCTCCCAGCTACAGAAAAGCAAATTGCAGCCAGGATCTAGCCAGGAAGCTGGAGGCAAGGGGAAACTGAGGCAGGCACTGATTTCAGCTGAACAAGTCTCCATCATGGTCATCGATAAACTGTTTTTGGTGCTCCCACTGACCCTGTCCTGAGGGCTCCAGAGTCCCACAGGAAGGAGAAGCCATAAGCCCTGCCCTCAGGTAACTTGAAAGTGAAGAGGTGGAAGTAGCTGCAGGGATTCAGTTTGATGTAGAAGTCCCTCCTCCCCCAGCCAAAAGGTTCAGCAGCTCCTCCCCAGGATTTTTCCCAGCACCAGGGCTGAGGGCATTCTCACATGGAGATGTGAGGAAGAAGCTTGGGCTTGCCCTGGGCTGGATTTGATTTCTAGGGCTACCACAGTCCTGCCCTGTGAGGGAGGGCCTTCCTCTCCTGATCTGACGGTAAGCCTTGCTCCCCCATCCCTCGTACAGGAGCCTGGGGCATCGAGAGAAGAAGGATTGCCTGCCAAACAAGGAGCCAGAGCCAAGAATCCTGACTTCCAGCCCACTCTAGTCAGCCCCCCTTGTGGAAATCCAGGGTCATGTGTCCCTTGAAGACTCCCAGCCCTAGTCAAGTAGGACCCTGGGGCCATTGACCACTCCAGGGCCTGGAGAGGCAGGGAAGCTCTGCTTCCTGCCTAGGCCCTCAGGATGTCAGTAGGGCCCGGAAAAGCCTTGAGGTGGAGAGGAAATCAGGCCCGGGCTCTTGATGAGCAGAGAGCACGAGATGGCGAGCCGCCTGGCTGGGAACAGCTGGCTGCCCCCCTAGCGCCCTTCCTGTGCCTTGGATACTGCCGCCTCTGTGTCTGGGATCAGCTGTCGGACCGGCAGAGAAAGACAGTAGAGGCCAGCTGTGGTTACATGTACCTCCCACCTTCCCCCAGGAAGAGGAAAACTGATGCTTGCAAAGGTGGAGGGAGGTGAGTCCTTCCCACAGCCCACAGGAACCTACCTCCCTTTCACTTCGCACCCCTTCTGCCCTCTACAGTGAGCCCCTTGGGTTCTGGTCAAACTTCTCTGGCTGCGCCCCTGCCAATGGGTCCTGGCTATGTCGTTCCAGAAACTAGGACATGCTAGACAGTCATACCCCTTTCCTCTTCTCTCACCCATGCTGCTCTGGCCCAGATTGGTAAATCAGGAGGTAAACCTGCCAGATCCTCTGCTTAGCCACCCACCCAGTAACTGGCTGGCATGCCTTCCCAGAATCCATCAGCTGAACCTACTTGGCCCAGGGAGGAAAGTGTCACCCAATGTTCCAGGTCCTGCTCCCTCTCAAGAAGAGCTCTGATTCCCACCTGGCAGCTCTGTGCTTCAGCCTTTACATTTTTTTTTACCTTTTTTCCATGGTATTTGTTAAGTGCTTACTATTTGCCAGGCACTGTACTAAGCACTGGGGTAGATACAAGATAATTGGGTTGGACACAGTCTCTGTTCCACATAGAGCTCACAGTCTTAGTCCCCATTTTACAGATGAGGTAACCAAGAAAGACACAGAGCAGTTAAGTAATTCGCCCAAGGTCACACAGCAGATGTGGCAGAGCCAGAATTAGAACCCCAATCCTCTGACTCCCAGGCCTGGGCTCCTTTCACTGGGTTAAGCTGCTTCTCACGCTGCTTCTACTCCTAGAATCCACCTCACCTGATTAGCTTGTATCTACCCCAGTGCTTAATACAGTGCCTGGTACATAGTAAGCGCCTAACAAATAACTTTAAAAAAAATCAGGAACAGGGAACACAGCTCCCGGGAACCAATATGAATCTGTGTGACCTTGTGCAACTCACTTAATGTCTCTGTGTCTCAGTTACCTCATCTATAAAACGGGAATTAAGACTGTGAGCCCCACGTGAGATATGGAATGTGTCCAATCTGTTTAGGTTGTATCTACCCCAGTGCTTAGTACAGTGCCTGGCACATACTAAGCACTTAACAAATACTATGGAAAAAAAAAGGAGTTGGTGTGTGAGGGCAGGGGGCGGTCTCCTCTCAGGGTTTTCTGGAAGCCAGGACTCCAGAGGTAGCTGTGTTCGGATCTCAGACTCCAATCAGTCAATCATATCTATTGAGCACTTACTGTGTGCAGAGACTGTAATAAACACTTGGGAAAGTACAACACAACAATATAATAGACACATTCCCCGCCCACAGTGAACTTACAGTCTAGAGGACTCTGTAGGTTGATTTCCCCTTGGGTATAATGGGTGACATTCACACAGTCCCATCAGCCAACAAGTGTGTTTCGGTGTGGACTTGCTCCTTAATGCTTATAAAACTCTTTAGATATCAACCAGAGAAACCACCAGGTTATTTTTATCCTGGATTGTTGGGTCACCCAGCCTCCTGGAAGAGGAACCGATGGGAAAGCTAGTGAAACAGGAGATTGACTTGGAGCATCATTCTTGCTCTGTAGTAGCCCAACTTCTTCCTCTTTGGCTTCCACGGCCAGGTGCCAACGCCACCCACCTGTTCAAAATGGCTGCTGCTGAGTCCCTCCCCAGTGGAAGCATGAGTGGCAGAGAAATCTTCCCAGACTCTTTTGAGGGAGGAGGAGAACCAAACTGGGGAGAGGAGGCCAAAGGAGGCCAAGGAGATGGGGCAGAAGAGAGGTCCTGGGCCTTGGCCTGATGGACTGGAACTTGAGGTTGGTCCTGACCTGAGTTTTAACCAGTGCAGAAAGGAGGAAGAATTTCAGGGAATCAGGACTCTGAGTCAAGGGGGCTAATTAGAGTGGTTTCAGGTCCAGGGGGAGGAGGAGAGAGATTTGGGTGAGATTAGAATGGGAATTCCACGAGGCAGGGATACAGGTGTAAGAGGCTATCAGATTTTCTGGGTCAACCCAAGCTGCAGCCTTTCTGTTCTCTGAAACAGAGCAGGCCCGCACCTGTGCAAAGTGAGCAAAGTCCCCCAGTCTCCATCTCAGATGAGAAGGTGAGGATGGGAATCAGTAGCGGAGCGTGGGTGGAGGGAACAGAAAACAGCAAACATACCTGAGTTGGGTGTTTCCCGCCCAAGGCCATCAGGGTGCCCACAGAGGGTGCAGCGGTCAGGTAGGGCATTCTGGAAGGTGTTCGGGTGAGGGTGTGGACTAAGGTGAGGGAGCCCCCTTCTTTGGTACCCAGTGTATTGAGGCTGTTAATGGCGGAAGGGTTCAGGAAGTATGAAAGAGTATCCCTAAAGCCCGGGTTTCCAGGATCTGGTTGTTCTGTCTCATGGAGCTGCCTGGAGGCTGTGGCAGTTTGATGCTCAGTCACAAGAAGCAGTGTGGCCTAGTAGAAAGAGCACGGGTCTGGGAGTCTGAGGACTTGGGTTCTAATACTGACTCCTGCAACTTGTCTGCTGTGTGACCTTGGGGAAGTCACTTAACTTCTCAATGCCTCAGTTCCCTCATCTGCAAAATGGGGATTCAATGTCTGTTCTCCCTTTTTTTTTTTTTTTTTTTTTTTTTTTTTTTTTGTTAAGCGCTTACTATGTGCCGAGCACTGTTCTAAGCGCTGGGGTAGACACAGGGGAATCAGGTTGTCCCACGTGGGGCTCACAGTCTTCATCCCCATTTTACAGATGAGGGAACTGAGGCACAGAGAAGTTAAGTGACTTGCCCACAGTCACACAGCTGACCAGTGGCAGAGCTGGGATTCGAACTCATGAGCCCTGACTCCAAAGCCCGTGCTCTTTCCAATGAGCCACGCTGCTTCTCTAATCCTACTTAGACTGTTCTACCCCAGCACCTAGTAGAGTGCTTGGAACGTAGTAAGTGCTTAATAAATGCTTCAATTATTATAATCATGATGGTCTAAGAGGCCACAGTGCTCAGATCTCACACAGGCCCTGGTCCCTGCCTCCCCATCATGGTCAATGGTATTCATTGAGCACTTACAATGTGAAGAGCACTGTACTAAGCGCTTGGGAGAGTACAGTAGAACAGAGTAAGCAGACACGATCCCTGCCCTCAAAGAGCTTATCATCTACAGGGAGAACAGACGTAAAAAAAAAAAATTACAGGTAGGGGGAAGCAACTTAGAATAAGGACAGTAAAATTAATTACAGATAGGGAAAGTTGCAGAGTATAAGGACATATTCACTAAGTGTTGTGGGGCTGGGAGTGGGATGACTATTGAAGTGCTTAGTGGGTGTGGGCTTAAATGCATAGGTGATGCAGAAGAGAGAGAGAATAGGGTAAAGAGATGAGAGGTTAGGGAAAATTTCCTGAAGGAGATTGATTTTAGCAGAGCTTTGAAGTTGGAGAAAGTGGTGGTCTAATGGATGTGAAGGGGGAGGGAGTTCCAGGCCAGAGGGAGGATGTAAGCAAAGGGTCAATGGTGAGAGAGACTAGAGTGAGACACAGTGAGTAGGTTGTTTTCAGAGGAGTGAAGTGTGTGAGCTGGGCTGTAGGGGAGAGGAGCCAGATTAGGTAGGAGGCAGGAGGTAGGCTGATTGAGTGCTTTAGAGCCAATAGTAAGGAGTTCCTGTCTGTTGCAGAGGTGGATGGGCAACCACTGAAAGTTCTTGAGGAGTGGAAGATGTGGAATGAACAGCTTTTCAGAAAAATGGTTCTGGCAGTAGAGTGAAGTATGGACTGGAGTGGGGAAGAACAGAAGGCAGGGAGGTCAGCGAGAAGGCTGATGTGGTAGTTAAGGCGGGATATGACAAGTGCTTGGACGAGCATGGTAGCAGTTTGGAAGGAAAGCACAGAGCGGATTTTAGAGATGTTGTGAAGGTAGAACCTTCTAGACTGTAAGCCCAGTGTGGAATGAATGTTTCTCTTCATTGCTGATTTGTACTTTCCAAGGGTTTAGTACAGTGCTCTGCACACAGTAAGCTCTCAATAAATACAATTGAACGAATGAGCTGACAGGTTCGGGTGATCCAAGAGTCTAAGCAGCTGACCTGCTCTCTCTTTCTTTCTTTCTCTCCCTCCCTCCTTCCTTACCTCTCTCCCTCTCTCCCTCTCTCTGCTTGGGTTTTGTAGCCCTGAAGGCAACAGGTACAGCTCACTTCTTCAACTTCCTACTCAACACCACTGACTACCGCATTCTACTGAAGGATGAGGACCATGACCGAATGTACGTGGGCAGCAAAGACTACATCCTCTCTCTGGACCTGCACGACATCAACCGAGAGCCCCTCATTGTAAGGACCCCAGAGGGATGGAGACCTCAGAGGAGGGATAAGGGTGGGGAGCTTGTCCAGTGGGGAGGAAGTTGGGGAGGTACGGCCGTCTGCAATATGGGGAGTTGCTGCCCAGACTGGGCCTGAGGGGCTTGGGAGGAGAGTGTGGGCATAAGAGGAAACTTCCTATTGGAGTATTTGGATACAAGTCTCCACTCCTGGAGAACTTTAAGAAATGAGTGTTCAACCTGATTAACTTGTATCTACCCCATCACTTAGAACAGTGCTTGGCACATAGTAAGCACTTAGCAAGTATTATTATTGTTATTATAATTGTTAGTATCAACTATCTGTCCTGGATGGTGGTGGATTTAATAATAATAACAACTGTGGTATTTGTTAAGTGTTTACTATGTGCCAGGCACCGTACTAAGGGCTGGGGGAGGTACAAGGAGATTGGGTTGGACACAGTCCCTGACTCACATGGGGCTCACATTCCCCTGCTTGAGAGAGACCGCTCCCAAGTCCCTTCTGATTCTATGATTCGATACCCTACTTCTCGTTCTCTTCCACCACCCTCTTGGAGACATCAGCCGAGTGAAAGCAGGGGTTCAGGCAGGGCCTCTGTATCTCTCACCTAACAGGCTTGGCTCTTCTGCCCTCTCCCCTTCTTCTGACCTGCAGGGTGGAATGGTGGAAAAGAAACCTGGGTGGGAGGCCTTCTGATGGGAGGTGGAGGGGGGCGAGGAAAGGGCAGAGCTTAGGCCTGGAACCACTCTGACTGCACCCTGGTTATCGTCTGCCAGATCCACTGGGCGGCCTCCCCACAGAGGATCGACGAGTGTATCCTGTCGGGAAAAAACAGCAATGTGAGTAGCATCGGTCATTTGTCCAGGATCAGGGTCTCCAAAGGATCCTGGAATGCTCCCCTCTTTGCAGGGCCCAGAGAGTTGAGCCAGATGAGGAGCAGTGAGGAAAGAGAGAAAGCCAGCACCAGCCCTGCCCCAGGCAATCCCCTGGGCAGTATCCCTGGGGCTAGGGAAAATGGAGTCTCAGTGTCACCCTGGATGTGAGCTCAGGTCAGGGAGCCAGGAATTCAGAGCTCTGATTGGGAAGAAGCAGCGTGAGCCTGGGAGGAGGGATGTCTGGATTCGGTTCTGGCTCTGTAGCCTCAGCTCTTGCTCTATAAGATGAGGGGTAACCTGGTTTCTCCTCCAGAGGTGGTGAGAGAGCCAGCCCGGGGTGCTGGGGAGGATGGCTAGAACCCACAGACTGGTTCTTTGATTCCCAGTCTCCTCCCATCGCATTCACAGTTAACTGTGCTGGGTTTCTCCTTGTACCCACTGAGCAGAGCAGAGAGGGAAGCCGAGACCAAAGATATGCCCCACTGGTGTGGGAACTGAACTCAAATCTCCCGAGTCCTCAGCCCAAGGTTCGATCTCACATTCCTCATCCGCTGGAGCATTGAAATCCCTATTCCGATCTAGAACTTGCTTCTCAGATCCCCCTGTTACCCCACTGAAGCAGAAGCACTCCCCTCCCCCAGGCTAAGAAGCAGAGAGCCAAAAGAAAGGTTACAGGTCAGAAGTCAGAGAACCCCGAGTGACTGTGAGCCGGCTGACCCTAAGGTGTCTCTCCTCCCAGCCATCTCTGGCGCCCTCCTGTGGAGGTGGAGAGAGTTGCCGAATTGTCCATTCCAAGCGCTTAGTACAGTGCTCTGCACACAGTAAGCGCTCAATAAATACAATTGAATGAATGAATGAGTGGCAAGGGCATGGGGCAGTGAGGGGTGGGAGTGGGAAAGCCAGGGATAGCAGAGTCAGGATCAGGTTCTCCCTGCCCTCCTGTGGCTGGGGCTGGTGAAACCTGAACTGAGAGAAGGATGTTCCGCTTCATCCCCTGCTGGGCTCTGGCATTCCTTTAGCCAGGACTAGGCCCCTCTTCCTGAACACAGGAGCCTGCAGGCCAGCTCTGCCCCTGTCATCCGCTCTGGGCCTAAAAGCCCCCCTCTGGTGTGAGCGACCCAGGTCGTCTTCAGCCCTGGGCATCTTCAGTCCCCTCATCAAAAACCTGAGAGCCAGTGTGCGCAAGGGTTGTTGACCAGAATGACCCCACATTTGTACTCACCCTGCCCCACCCTCTCTCCAAAGGCATCTAGGCCAAAGGGGCTCCCATTTCCATGCAAGCCGGAGGCTAAGGAGCAGCCTGGGGTCTGGTCCATTGGGTGCCAAATAGAGGGGGCGGGGAACCAGGGGCAGGACTACAACCCAGAACCCATTGGTCCTACCACACCACCACATTGCAGAAAGAGGTCAGGTTTCCCAGCCAGGCCTCCTGCCCCCAACCTCCATCAAGGGGAACCTCACTTCTCCACCTACCCCAGAGGCCTCAAGTGGAAGCTCACTTCCCTGAACACTAACATCAAATGTGACCTATTCCCAGTGGATCCTCTCCCTCATAATGGGAAAGAGGAAACTGAGGCAGGGGGTGAGGAATTTGAAGGCTAAGGTGAGACTGAAGGCCCAGCCCTCACAATTCTGCAATGAGCAATGGGTCCCCACGTTAGCCTTCATCAGTGCATCATGGGCCAGGCTAGAGTCTGTGCCCTCAAGCAGGGGTGTGAGCTGGATCTGAGCCAAGTTTCACCCCCCTTCTTTCACTCTGCCCCCAGGGGGAATGCGGGAATTTTATCCGTCTCATCCAGCCCTGGAACCGGACTCACCTTTACGTCTGTGGCACCGGCGCCTACAACCCCGTCTGCACCTTCGTCAACCGCGGGCGCAAGGCACAGGTAAGGCCCCAGGGCAGGAGGCCCATCCCAGCTGCCCGCATCTGCTGACAGAATCCTGCTCCAGGCTCTCTGGATGCTGGGCAATTCAGGCCCGGAGTCTGGCCGACTGGGTCCTCCCAGCTCCCTCCCCTGACCCAGGTGAGCGCCGTACAGCAGCCCAGGCTTGGGGTTGGAAGGGGATGGGCAGCTTCGCCCTCTCTAGGCTAGAGGGGAAAACTTGTTGGAGTGCTGTTAGGGGTATCTCTGGCTGTTTGTTTGGCTTCTGGGCAGACGTTGAACTGCTCCCTGCTCCGAGTTCCCATCCGTCAGCCCGGGGCACTGGGGGCAGGGGAGGGAGGGTGAAAGTGGTCTTGTTACAGAAGCACCAGACAGACAGACAGACAAGGATTGCGATGTCACATTGTAGTCTCTCCTGATCTCCGCCCAATTTTAAGCGGGATCTGGGGGACTGTCACGCTGGTAATCGGGACTGTGCACTGGAGAGAGGCTTCCCCAAGAGGATCTGGGGAAAAGCAAAATAAAGGCTTGGGAAGGAAGAGAGCATGTTTCCAACAGTCACCATTCATCAAGGAAAACTGATGTCCCCTGATGGGGCCTTGTAATGAGGTTGGGGGGGTGGCGGGGTGGGGGAGCGGTGTGGGGAGGCAGTCCCAAAGGCCCGTGATGGTGGGGGGAGTGGCTCATTCCTGTGTACGTGCGTGCTCTGGGCTCCGCCGATGTGGTGTCAGCACCAAGGGAGGCTACACAGACCTGGAGAGAGGATTCCTGACTTCCATCTGGGGCTAAGCCACGGATTCTCTGGCCAGAGCTGCCTTACTCAGTTGCCCGCCCCCCCCCCCCCACTCTGGTCCCGACTCGATGAGCCTATAGGGAGAGTGAAAGCTAAGGGTACAACCTGCCGGGAGAACTGCCCAAGCAGCAGGTGGTCCCACCAACGTCCCAGCTGGATCCCAGCTGCTCCACCTCTGAGCCAATGAATGTTTGGGTAGAAACCAGTTCATTAGTATTTGTGTGTGACTGATCCCGGCCCCTCCTTTAGTGAGGTCTGTCTGGACACTGCCTGCTCAGGAATTAAGGGGCAAGAGGGTTGGCGGGGGTGGGGGGCAGCAGATCACTCTGACAGCATCAGCAACAGCTTTGAAAACACTTACTTAGGGTTTCCATAGGGACTGGAACCTAGCTGTCAGCTCCCTCCCCACACCATGTGTGGGGCCCTCAGGGGCCAAGGGCTGAAAGATCCCTCTCCTCCCGCATCTCCCCGAGCATCATGCTGTATTACCGTGTCGGCGTCTCAGACCCCCTGTCACCGTCGTCATCTCCCCGCTCGCCGCCCCTCACCCCCCAACACCTGCTTATGCTGCCCGCCTCCCTCTACCCTGGCTCCTGCTTCGCCTTTTTCATTTCCATCCAGGCCAAAGGCCACCCCCACTGTGGGGCTGAGGTCAGAAAAGGGAAGGCATGGGGGGGGGGGTCATGGGTGCGTCGGGCTGGCAGGCAAATGTGTACTTGTGGGCCAGGTGACCCACGTGGAGAAACGGGCTTGCGGGGCAGGGGGAGTGTCGGGTAATGCGAATTGGATGCTGGAAAAGATATGTGGCCCCTGGGATGTGTGAGCTCTCAAGGAGAAAGAAATGGGGAACACCACCGGATGGGTTAGACCGGATCTGGGCATATGGGCATGGGAACTGGAATGGGCTGTTGTGGAATGGTTGTGCGTGAGTGTGTTTGTGTCTGTGTGCACATGCTCATGGGGAGGACTTGTAAAGTGCTCACGAGTGGCACCCAAGGTTGGGGATGTGCACTCATGAGGGGCGGTGCAGGACCGGACTTATATTCACGCCAGCTGCATGGGCTCACCCTGGGCACACTTGGGAATCTGCGTGCTCTCGCCCAGTGTACATGTGAGTACAGCAGCCCCTGGGTGTGGCCTCCCACCGGTCCTCCCTGCCCCAGTGGGCAGGTCTCCCATCCACTACCTTCTAACTCTTTTCCACTCCTTCTCCTCAGGCCGTTGAGTTGACCCAAACCCTCCAGCCGGGAGGACGGGGCAGCAGAGCTGCGGAAACATCTTCTGTCATCCCAACTCCAGCGGAACACAAGGTGGGAATCGCGCTTGGTACTCCTTCCTCCCACAAGGGTACCAGCCGCCTCCAGATCCTGCCAGCGGGACCCCGAAGACCCTGCCTGGCCAACCAGCCAGGACCTGATCTCCTGCCCACTGGCCGGAAGCATGCCCCAACCGCAAAGCCATGACCAAAGATCACCCTCGACTGGGCCATCCAGAAGGGGGGGGGTCCTCATGGCCCACCCACAACACCTTACATTCCCAGTGCCACTTGTGCCACTGAGTCCCCCCATCTCCCAGTGTTCTCCCACTCCACCTCTTCGAGGTTCAAAATAAGCCCCTTGGAGAAATCCAGGGCTTGCTTTGGTGGGGCCTCCACCAGTAGTTCCCTCTGCTGGCTCTGTGATTTACAGGGAGTAGCTGGAAACATTGAGGTTTGCCATCTCCACCGCCCATTGGTCCTGAGCTCGGCTGTACCGGGGAGAACCCATAAAGGGTGATGCCTTGAGATCAGCAGTCAGAGGGGCTGACTCCCCACATACCCCCTTGAGGAGTGGGGCCATGCTGTCTACCACAGGATATGCTGAATGGCTGGAGGGCATCAGCCCAGCTACCTAGGCCCATGGGGGCATCTAGTGGACAGATATGCGAGGTGGCAATGTGTTTTGGGGGGAAAGAAACCAAAAGAGGATGTCTCTCTCCTTCAAGTAAATGGGCACAGCCGCTGAGGATTGTGGTTAGGAGGCCCCTCCAAAGTGAAGTTGGGGGTTGGGGCGAGGGAGAGGGAAGAGGAGCCTCACCGGATATATGTACGTCTCATACAGTCACCCGCAGACAGACATACACATTGTTCACCCCCTCATCTGCATGCATCCATGGACAAACACACATACACACACGAGGGACCCCCTTCCCTGCTACCAAGCCAGGCACTGCTCAGAAGAGAAGAGGGGGCCTACCCCTGGACCATACTTCTTTGCCCCAGAAGAAAAACTTTGGGATCTTCTGTCCTGGAAACAGCCCTCATCTCCCTCCAGGACATTGGAGCTGACCTGCTGGACCTTCAACCCTGCGGCCTGGGCAGGGTTGTAGACACGGATGGGACCAAGAGTCGATGGGTGGTGGGGTGGGGGAAGGAGCCACATTACAGGAAAGAAATTCTTGTAGGGGAGGGATGGCGGGGTGGGAGGAGAGGAAGGGGAGGGGAGAGATGGATTATGTGTGGGAGAACAAACGTGAATGTGTTCTGTGTGGTTTGTGGGTATGTGTATGCGTGACGTGCCAGTGAGTTTGTCCTGGGTGGGTGGGTGAGGGTGAGGATTGGGAAAATGGGGTTGGGAACGGTCGGTGTGATGGGGTCCAGTTGAACTGTGAGGGGGGAGAAGTGTATGTGTAGGGGGGCGGGGGTGTAGGATCCATTGTCTATATGATCATCACCATATGCAGCTGCCTGCATCGCCTCATTGCCTCCCGCCCCTCCGCACCCCCGCTCACTCTTCCCTCCATCCACCTCACCTCGTGCACCCCTAGCACCTCCCATTCCCTCCCCTTGTGCACACAACCTCGGCGCGTGGGCTCAGTAAAAGGACCATGGGGCAGGGGGTGGAAGCTGGGAACTTTGGTAATATGTGTCCGCGGAGCCACTGGGCTGAAGACTGGCCATGAGGGTGCCAACCCTCCCAGACTTCTGCTCGCTACTACCCCTCCCTGTCCTTCTAGTCCGACCTCTCAATTTCTCCGAGACGTACACCGGAACACAGCTGGGGCCGTTGGGGCAGGCGAGGCCTGGGGCGGGAATAAACTTGTTTATATTCAAGGAGAGACCAGAAGGATTCTTGTGATTTGATACAAAGTACGGATGAAGCCTGGGCATGAGGACTCCCAGGGTATGGGCTTGGCTGCCTGGGATTACCCCAGTGTTTTGGGTGTTTGTGGGGCGGGTATGTGCAGAAAGGTTTAGCAGATGGAAACCCGGCTCCCGACCCTAATTTAGCAGCTTCCACTCCAGAACAGGCCACCCTGATGCAGACATAAGAAGAAAAACAAAGCTGGAGGCATCTGGCGGACAGTGGCCGGGGGCGGGGGGGTGCCGGGAGATGGGGGCCGGGGGCAGACAGTCTGAAGATGTTTTTATTGTTGGTCTCGGTGGCATTGAGGGGGAGAAAATGGCATGTGAAGGGAAGAAGATGTGAGGTGACTGCGTTATGATGAACAATATGCCTTCACTTATTCAATCCCATCAGAGATGGATGGACTGTGTGTCGGTGAGAGGTTGTCATTGCTCTGTTCTACTTGGGTTTGGTTAGGCTGTGTTGTTGGCAGGGGAATGGATTAGAGGGTTTTCTTCAGTGTGTCCTTCTCTCTACTCTGCCTGACAGCCTTGTCTGGAGGAGGTGTTGTTTCAGGACCGGGAAGGGCCTGGAGTTGGCGGAGCTTCCGGGCCAAGGATGGTGACCCGGTTAAGTAGACAGTCCCTGTCACCTAAGATTGCCTGAGGTGGGGGCGGGTGCAAGAGAGGAGGCTTTTTGGCCCCGCTGATAGGCCAGCCTCATGTCCCCACCCCCAGGCTATCAGAGCAAGCTTCCTCAGGACCCTCCCCCTAATAATGGATAGCAGGAAATGGAGCAGTTCCTGCCAGGACAGCAGAGCCAATATAGGACAAAATAAGGTGATCACTGTGAGATTGGCATGGCTCCCATAGCATCACCAGCCCACTGACCCGGCTCCGATCCAGCTCCTGTGGGGTGGGTCTGTTATGCTTTGTTGGGGGTCGGGGTGGCGGCATATGGCTGTGACTGTGATGAGAATGAGGCTGGGAGGGGGCCAAAGGTGCTATTTGCCTGGGGCTGTGGAAAAGGACCCGAACAACAAGCTCAGTCCAGGGGGCCAGTGACCTGATGACTGGGAGTTGAGTTGATGTTGGCTCTCCCCACTCTCCCCTTCAAGACGCATCAGCCCCGGAATTGGCTTGGGCTTGGGCTTCACAGCAACCTCCAGGCTGGGGATGGCTGGCGCTAGGCAAGACATCCAAAGCCACTCTAGACCAAAGCCACCTGATTCCCACTTTTTTACCATTTTCCTACTTCCCCGATCTGCCCCAGTCTAAAACCCCACCCTTAGGTTAACTCCACAGCGGTCAAGGGAGATCAGTGTTGTCTGTTGGCTCTGCCACGCACTGCCCTGGAGATGGCTCTGTGCCAAGAGAGCTCGAAGGTGGCAGGGTAACCAGACTGAAGGCTTAGTACAGTCTATTTTTACAGGAACCCCTGGCCTTTCAGGCCATGGTTTTGTTGGGTATGCTCAAGGAGGCTGGAGGAGAATGGGTACTTTCCCAGCCAGCTTCAGTTTGCTACCTTTTGGGGGTGACCCGCACGCTGTCCCACTTTCTCCTGGGACTGGGGAAGGAGCAAAACTCCACTCCGGTAGGACAGGCAGAGCCACAGGTGCCAGACCATCAAAATAACCCTTTGGTTGTGCCAGTTTCCCCAGTACCCAGCATCTTAAAGGGGCCCAATTGGCCCTGCCTCTAACAATCCTTGATAGATGGGCCGGGCCCCTCACTCTGATTGGCAACGACTTCCACTGGAAGACTCTGCCTGAGGTGGCCGGCAAAAAGTCATTCGGGGCAAAGGGGGGTGCCAAGTGCTTGCTTGGAGGTGCACAAGCCTTGTCCCCTCTCCAGCCTTGGAATGGAGGGGAAGCACATAGGATGCAGCCTTCAGAGCTCATGAGGTCTTAGACACCGCCAATCGATCAGTTAATGGTATGTATTGAGCATTTACTGTATGCAGAGTACTGTACTAAGTGATTGGGAGAGGACAATAGATTCCTGCCATCAAGGAGTTTACAGTCTACTCTGCATGTCACTGCTGGACATATTGCAGGGTCTAGTGAACCAGGAAGCTCCCTGGGAACCAACTGGGTGGCATTTAAAGGACAGATTGGACCCTCCCTGGCCCAGCTGGCTTTGCCCATGCCATTCACGCCCAATAACTCAACCTCAGGGACCTTGGAGCGTGGTCTCCGTGAAGCCAGTTCTGAGCCCTTTACTCTCTTCACTGCAGGACTACATCTTCTACCTGGAGCCAGAGAAGCTGGAGTCAGGAAAGGGAAAGTGCCCATATGACCCCAAGGTGGACAGTGTCTCTGCTCTGATCAGTGAGTGTCTCCTCTAGCCCCCTTCTGCCCCTTCAGCTCAGCTCCCTCAACCACTCGGCCTTGGGATTCAATCATATTTATTGAGTGCTTACTGTGTGCAAAGCACTATACTTGGATCTGTGGGGAAGGAGAGCGGGAGAGGGATGGGCTCAGATTAGTGGAGGGGAGAACTATTTCAGGTGGGGAGGCTTTGTTGGGGCCGGGGGAGGGAAAGGCGGCCGGCTGGGGGGATGGGGAGGCAGAAGACACCCCCTGACCATTTTCAGTGCTTGCTGGGGAGGTACCTGCTGGCTGGACTCCATCCTCTCACTCCCTCAGCTTTGCCCTGGTGTGGGTCTCTCCCAGGCTGCCTGAAATTTGTCCAGCGATTTGAGAGGGTGGCATGGACGAGGTTGGGCACAGATAACAGCTGCAGCCCAGGCTCTTCTCCACCCTAAGCTGTTTCTCCTGTTCCCCTGCCCCTGGCTAGGTTGCGGCAGCCTCTGATCCTGACCTAGGCTGGTGTCTCCTTCCAGGCTGGGCCCAGCACTGGCAAATTCATTTGGGAGCAGCTGCAGAGCAGGGCACTTCCTGCCAAGCTTGGGAAAGGCAGTGGCAGGGGGCACTGGAGTTGCCCTCCTCTCCCCCCGACCTCCTAAATCCCCTCAGTCCTCTCATGGTAACCCTAGGGAGACTCATCCTCCTCACTCCCTCCTCTCCAACCCCTCTGCTTCTTTGGGCCACCTTAGCCCCTTAGAAGAGGCAGTAGGGCAGAACTCCCTGCAAGGACCCCACGGGAAGGAGGAAAGAGAGCAGGCCTGGAGTCTTGGAGTGAAGAGGGCCAATGCTTGCTTGGTTAAGGTGGTCATGGTGGTGAGATGCTTAGTACAGTGCCAAGCGTTTAGTACAGTGCTCTGCACACAGCGCTCAATAAATACGATTTAATGAAAGAATGAAACCCTCAGAGAAGGCTGCTGCTGCTAACCTCTTTCCCTCTCCCTGCAGATGAGGAGCTCTATGCGGGAGTCTACATAGACTTCATGGGCACCGACGCCGCCATTTTCCGTACCCTGGGCAAGCAGACAGCCATGCGCACCGACCAGTACAACTCCCGCTGGCTGAATGGTGAGTGGGGAGGCAGTGTCAATGCCAGCAGTATTCATTTATTCACTGAGCTCACTGGATTTAATTGAGAACCACAATGGGCACTTGAGGAACATAGAAGAGTATTAATAGACACGATCCCTGCCCTTGAACTTACAGTCTAATGGAGGAGTCAGGAGGTCTAAATGGAAGAAAATACTATAGTTAAGTTTGAAAGAATAGATATAAATGATAGACCCGAGTGAACAAACAGATATAGCATGGTCTAGTGAAAAACCATAGGACCAAGAGTCAGAGGATCAGAGTTCTAATCCCAGCTCCTCCACTTGCCTGCTGTGTGAACTCGGGTGAGTTACTAAGCTTCTCTGGGCCTCAGTTCCCTCTTCCATAAAATGGGGTTCAATACCCATTCTCCCTCCTACTTAGACTGTGAGTCCTATGTGAGGCAGAGACTTTGTCTGACCTGATTAACTTGTATCTACCCCAGTGCTTAATCAACCAATCACTCAATGATATTTATTCAGCATTTACTGTGTGCAGAGGACTGTACTAAGTGTTTGGGAGAGTACAATACAACAGAGTTTGATAGACACGTTCCCTGCCCACAGTGAGCTTACAGTCTAGAGGGGACGAAAGACATTATAAGTAAATAAATATAGAGTGCTTGGAACACTTGGCAAATACCAAATTATTAGTATTGCACATGAGTATTCAAGGGGCTGATGAGGCGACGTGACCAAGAATGGCATGTAATTAATCAGTGGCTGCCTTCTGGGGGAGTGGTGCTCTAGAAAGGCTTTGAAGGTGGGGAGGAACAGTGATTATTGGCTTTGAACGAGGCCGGCATTCCAATCCGGGAGAAAAAAATTAGCACTGGACATGAGGCCAGAGAGTCAAGAGCCAGGGATAGTGTCATGCCAACTCCTCTTTGGGTGAGCCTGGAGGAGCAGCTGTCCTGGGCCCCCTTGAGGAGACTTGTCCTTTGTGGGGTCCCCGGGAGTGAGCATCCTTAGATGTGAATATCTTGCTGAGTGTGTGTTTCTGTGTGTGAGCATGTGCATATATGTACATGTGTGTGCATGCACATACTTGCTTTGTCTTCCCGTGGCTATACATGTTTACTTGGGAATAGCTCTGTAAGTTATGCTGTATGCTTCTGTTGCCAGGATTCTTATGAATCTTTGAATGTTTTCATGCTTCTGTCACTTGTGTTTTATGTTTATTGGCACATTTGGGCGTCTGTGGCTATCCTGCCTCCCCTAAATAATCACTGTGGTCTTAGTGAAGTGCTTACTGTGTGCCAAATGCTGGGGTAGATACAAGATCATCAGGTAGGATAAAGTTGCTTTCCCGCGTGGGGCTCACAGTCTAAGAGGGAGGGAGAACAAGTATTGAGAATCCCCATTTTATGGATGAAGAAGCAGAGGCACAGAGAAGTGAAAGCCTAGTGATAGAGAGAGAGAGGAGAGACAGAGAGACAGAGAGGAGACAAGACAGCACTGGGGAATTTAACTACTCCAGCCCTGTAGGAGACCTGGGGCCCAGCATGTTCTCCAAGAAATGATGGGGCTGCAAAGGGCCCAGTGAGGAGGTGGGGAGCCCCCAGTGTAATGTCGAGAGTTACATCCCCTCTCCCGCTCAATCGGTGGAATTTACTGTGAGCTTACTATGTGCAGAGCACTATACCAAACACCTGGGAGAAGACAGTACAACAGAGTTGGTAGACATGTTTCCCGCCCCAAGGCTCACAGGCTTTCCTCTCCACTGCAGACCCTTCATTTGTCCACGCCCAGCTCATCCCCGACAGCGCCGAGAGGAATGATGACAAACTCTACTTTTTCTTTCGGGAGAAATCGACCGACGCTCCCCAGAGCCCAGCCGTCTACTCCCGCATCGGTCGCATCTGCCTGGTATGCACCCAGAGGCCGTGGCCCTCGTGGTTGGGGCTGGGGCTGCTGCTCTGACAGGTTCTCGGAGCCCTAGGCTTGGCCTGTCACAGTGACACCTCTGAATCCCGGAGGCAGGCGGCAGGGAGGCCATAGCTCCAGCTCCCCGGCCGGAGCCCGGCCCGGGGTGGCTGAATCCAGTGGGTCTCTCTCTACAGAACGACGATGGGGGCCACTGCTGCCTTGTCAACAAGTGGAGCACCTTCCTGAAGGCCCGGCTCATCTGCTCCGTACCCGGCCCTGATGGCATCGAGACCCACTTTGACGAGCTACGTGAGTGCCCTGCGGGTGGAAGTGGGTGGAAGGAGCCCAACAGGGTGCTGGAACAAATCTGGTTCCTGGTCTCCTCAGACCCTCCCACTGTACATCCCCTCTCCCCTTCCTAGGCCCTGGCCCAACCCCACTTCCTCAGATCCCCATCGCCACCTCAGGGGAAAATGGGGTTTGCAACTGGAGGGACTTCTGTCAGACAGCAGAAACCCATGTTAGAGCTCTGACCAGTCAGATTGAGGAAGAGGCTGGCAGCTTCTTCCCTGGGAATCGTGTCAAATAGGTTATGGCCTGGATTGGTTCCAGGGTCTCACTACCCAGAGGCTGGTGGGTGAAGCTGGAAGTTCCTTCCAGCTCCAGAATATAGTAATCCTCTATTCAGGGGCAAGGCTTTTCTTGGGGCTGATGGACAGGGGGTAAGATATCCAGGCCCTGGGTACCAGAGTGAGCAACACCTGAAGTTGGCCCACATCTTTGCAGTGGTCACCTCCAGGACCTGCCAGCTCCCTCTCTTTCCCCTGTGTAGTTTGGCCCAAATGCCTCATCTAGGGAGCGGAGCGGTGGCTGAGAACCCCCTCACTGAATCCTCCTACTCCCTTTAACCCCTCACCCACAGGCCCCAATCCCAGAGGCCAGCCTGCAAGTGCCCTGATGCATGGGGTCCTCCGTGCTAGGGGGGTGCCTGAGTTACAGCCCCAGGGACTCCCCCCGCATCCCCAAGTCCCTGCTCCTCTTCTAGCCCCTCCTGCCCTCGCCCTTTCCCAACACTCCAGCTCTCTCCCCGACACAGAGGCCGTATTTGTGCAGCAGACTCAGGATGTGAAGAATCCCATCATCTATGCGGTTTTTGCCTCCTCAGGGTGAGTGCCCAGGGCTGGGCCGGAGCTTGGGGGGCAGCTGGGGGATAAGAAAAAGACTGCCTGGGGCACTCAAAGAGTCACGGGTGAGGGAGGCCCAGAGAAGGCAGGCCCAAGAGAGAGGGAATCGGTGGGGAGGTGGGGTGGTGGCCCCCAGCCAGTTTGCCCTGTGCTCACCTGCCGTGCCACCCCTTCTCCCAGCTCTGTGTTCAAAGGCTCGGCGGTCTGTGTGTACTCCATGGCTGACATCCGAATGGTCTTCAATGGGCCTTTCGCCCACAAGGAGGGGCCCAATTACCAATGGATGCCTTTCACGGGCAAGATGCCCTACCCTCGTCCAGGCACCGTGAGTACTCCAGCCCCATGTCTGTGGGCTTGGGGCTGCACAGTGTGGCCTAATGGATAGAGCACAGGCCTGGGAGACAGAAGGTCATGGGTTCTAATCCTGGCTCCCCCACTTGTCTGCTGGTGGCCTTGGGCAAGCCACTTCACTTCTCTATGTGCCTCAGTTACCTCATCTGTAAAATGGGGAGGAAGACTGTGAGCCCTGGGCAGGACAGGGACTGTGTCCCACCTGATTTGCTTGTATCCCCCCCAGCGCTTAGTACAGAGCCTGGCACATCGTAATCGCTTAACAAATAGTATTACTATACTATTAAGGATCTGGGTTCTAATTCTAGCTCCACCACTTGTCTGCTGTGTGACCTTGGGCATGTCACTTAATTTCTCTGTGCCTCAGATTACCTCATCTGTAAAATGGGGATTAAGGCTGTGCCCATGTGGGACATGGACTGTGTCCAACCTGATTACTTTGTATCTATCCCAGCGCTCAGAACAGTGCCTGACACATAGCGCCAACAAACACCATCGAAAAAAAAGAAAAGAAAAAAATCTTTCCTTTAGCCTCCGGTTCTCCCTCCATCTGCCAGCTGGGCCTCTTTCTGCTCTCTCGAGGGGCAGCCTCTGGCACGGTGTGGGTGGGTGTGGAGAAGCAATTGAGTTAGGAGCTTGAGCGAGCCCTGGCTTTCTCTTCTCTGGTGGTCTCTGAGCCGCATACCCCTACCCGCCTTCTTGAGACTAACACCCAGAGCAGGGGGAAGAGACCAAGCCAGAGCCCCAGTCCACAACTGTGCAGCCCCCAGATGGCTGAATCTTATTGGCTCTGGAATGCAGCTGACTCAGGAGGAGGTGGGGGAGGGTAGCTCACACTTCTGAAAAAGCCACGGCCGATCCTCCTCCCAACCCAAGCTGGGCCTCAACCTGGGGAGCCCCAGATGAGGGACCCGGGGGCTCTGGCTGAGTCCTTGACTGGAGGATGGGGTTTTGTGTCTGCAGTGCCCCGGGGGAACCTTCACGCCATCCATGAAGTCGACCAAGGACTACCCAGACGAGGTCATCAACTTCATGCGCAGCCATCCGCTGATGTACAACCCCGTGTACCCACTGCAGCGCCGGCCCCTGGTGGTCAGGACCAATGCCCACTACCGTTTCACCACCATCGCCGTAGACCAGGTGGACGCGGCCGACGGGCGCTATGAGGTGCTTTTCCTGGGCACAGGTACCCACTGCTGCGCATCCAGCACCCTCTCGAGGAGGAGGAGGAGGAGGAGGAGGAGGAGGAGAAGGAGGAGGAAGGGAAAGAGCAAATTTCCTCTTTTGGTTATTTGCATTTCCATGCGAGATGAATGGGTACCCCTTTGGTACCTGGTAGGGCCGGCGAGTCCCTGGGTCCGTGGGCATGGGCCACGCCCCAGAGGCTGGTCCCAAGAGGTGCCACCCGCAACTTCTTTGCCCTGCTGCCTGTCCTCCAGGCAGGTAAGACTCTCGGACCTGAAGGAAAGAAAGCCCCCTGGGCCTAATTGCCTTCACCTCTCTGAGCAGAGGGGACTGGCTTACTGGGCTGCTCTAACCCCATTGGGACTAGCAGCGCCCAGGCGGGGGGCCAAGTGCCCCCCCACGTGGGGAGACCGCCTCGGGCCCAGCTGCTCCCGCCGCCACCACCGCCGCTGCTGCCGCTACATCTATTTGGCAAGGAGGCGTGCCAAATCCATCTTCTTCCCAAATCCATCTTCTTCCCGGAACCACCCGGGGTCCCTCACCGGCTGCGTTCAGCCTGGGGGAAACAAGTTCTCAGCACTCTGTGGAGCTCTCCTCCGCTCACCCCACGGAGGGGGAGGGAGCATGACCTCCAGCTGCTGCTTTCAGAACTGCATCCGGTGCCCTGCTGTTTGGACCCTACCTACCTGACTCCCCAGAACTACCGAGAGCCGTTCCCCTCGTCCGCAGGAGCAGGGGACTCCAGGCCTGGGGGCTGGCTGGGGGCGGGGGGTGGGGGGAGGTGAGGGGTCAGGGTGGGGAGGGAAGGGAAGAAGGAGACGCTCCCCTCTCTTGAGGTGCCGCCCCCCTCCCCCCCCCCCACCGCCAGGGACCTTGTGAGAAGGGACTTGCCGTCTGGGCTCCACCATGTGTCTCCCTGCATTATTATCTCCCTGTGCCCTCGGCCCCCCGCCGCCACCCACACACTCCACCGCCCCCACAGCCGCACGGTTGGGGTTGGGCACCCCACCCCGGGGAAGGAAAGGGATACCAGGGCTAAGGTGGGCCACTCACCACCCCCCACCCTCCCCCCCGCGGGCCACTGAGAGCCACCTGACTCCATTGCAGACCGTGGAACTGTGCAGAAGGTGATTGTGCTGCCCAAGGACGACATGGAGACGGAGGAGCTGATGCTGGAGGAGGTGGAAGTCTTCAAGGTGCGATCTTCTGTCCTGTGACCTGACTCCATGACCTCCTGACCCTACCACCTCCCAAACCGGTGATCTCCTAGATCCTGAACTCTGGAACTCTGGCTCCTGCAGGGCTTCCTCCCTGCCTCTCCAGCTGGCCCCAGCCCCTTGCCCCTGGACGCCAGGGATGGGTCTGGGGTGATGGAGCTGCTCCGGGGCCCAGGCTGCTCCTGCTCCCCCCTGCTCCATCTCCCTAGGCCCCTTGCAATTGATTCCCAGCCCCCTCTCCAAGGCTGAGGTCAGCAATGGCCTCCCAGCCAGCCTGACCCTCAGCCGCCCCCCACCCGTGGTCTCCTTCCAGGTTCCAGCTCCTATAAAGACCATGACCATCTCTTCCAAGAGGGTAAGGCTTCTGAGGGGCTCTCCGTCCCCCTCTCCCCCTCCCCCCAAGGCCTCAAAGCTGGCTCCAGCCCTCCCCCTGCCCGCCACTGCCTGCGAGGCATGGGGAGTGAGCCCAGGGAGCCCAGAGAGCGAGCTCAGCCTCAGCCACCTGGATCAACATGCTCTGCCCCGGGGGGTTGTCCCACCCATCCACCTGAGGATGGAATGGCCATTTCCCCTCAAGGCAGGGGCAACCTGCAACAGGCCCGGGGGCCATCAGGCCAGAAGGCTCCCTCTTGCTGCCCATGGGTGGGGCAAGGCTGAGGAGTGGGCTTGAGGCTTGGGCTGTGGCCTCCTCTGCCAGCTTCAGGCTGATCCCCCTGGGCCTTTTCCCGGATTTCCTCAGGCCCCTCCTCCCAGTGTCCCCAGGAGTGAGGGAGGGTGTGTGGGTGCTTCCTCAGCACCCAGAGAGAGGAATGAGAGGTCAGGAAGCCTGATCCCCCGGCTTCCGGGGTGGGCCCGGGGGAATCAATGTGGAGGGGTGGCAGGGGTCTGCTCGGCTGGGCTCTGACCCTGCTCACCCCCCTACTCCTCCAGCAACAACTGTACGTAGCCTCGGCTGTGGGGGTGACCCACCTGGGCCTGCACCGCTGCCATGCTTATGGGGTGGCCTGTGCCGACTGCTGCCTTGCCCGCGACCCCTACTGCGCCTGGGATGGCAAGTTCTGCTCTCGCTACTCCGCCTCCTCCAAGAGGTGAGGGGCCCCTCAAGGAAGGGAGATGGAGGAGGGGAACCCCAAAGAAAGTCAATGCACACGGGTGAGATTTGTCTGGGAACAGCCCCCGCCCCCCAGGCGGAACTCCCTTCCCCCCCGACCCAGAGCCCCTTCTGCTCCCCCTCCCCGCAGACGGAGCCGACGCCAGGATATTCGGCACGGGAACCCCATTCGCCAGTGCCGCGGCTTCAACTCCAACGGTGAGAGAGAGAGAGAGAGAGAGAGAGCTAGTGATCAAGATCACATCGGCGGGGAGGGGAGGACTCTTCGCCTCCCTCGCCCCTCAGCCCCTGATCATGATAGGGAAGGGGGACACCTGACCCAGCCGCATGGACTACCTGATCCTGAACAGGGTGGCGGGGGCCCAACCAGCGGGGGTTTCTGATTGGCGCGGCCCAACCAGTGGGGGTTTCCAATCGGCGCCAATAGCCACTTCAAATTTTCCCAGCCACCTGGAGGTGCAGGTCAGAACAGTCGGGCGGCCGCCCCGGCTAGGGGCCGAGGGAAGCAGAGTCAGACAGGACGGCATGGTGGTGGTCAGAAAGTCCGCCCAGGGTTCCAAACTCAATCGGGGCTCATTGGAGCTGAAGACCTGTGCCTCTTGGGTCCAGGCTCGTGAACAGGATTGCATCCCATGCACCTTACGCTTCTTCATTGTCCCTGTGGCTCCCAGGGCTGAGAAGAGCAGGGGCGGGAGGGTGCAGGACTTTGGGTAGGAGGGGGAGTGGGATGGCAGGGCTGAACGTGGTCCTGTGGTCTCTCCCTGCAGTCAGTAAGAACACAGTGGAGTCGGTGCAGTACGGGGTGGAGGGCAGCACAGCCTTCCTCGAGTGCCAACCCCGCTCCCCACAGGCCACCGTCAAATGGCTGCTTCAGAAGGATGCCAGCGACCGGAGGAAGGAGGTAAGGCCGAGGCCAGGGCCAGACTGGAGCCGGAGCGGAGGAAAGCGGTGGGGCCCGGGGATGAGGGAAGAAAGTAAAAGCTGCAAGTGGATGAAGGGCCTCAAGGGAGATTGCCAGCCAGAGGGGAGGGAGGGCCTCTGTCTGGCCCACTGAGTCATGCCCAGTTCTGGTCCCTCTCTGTCCCCTGCCCCCTCCTCCCCAACCCCCCGCAGATGCGTTCCGAGGGCCGGGTGTTAAAGACAGAGCAGGGGCTCCTGCTGCGTGCCCTGCAGCTGGCCGACGGAGGGCAATACACCTGCACGGCCACAGAGAACAACTTCAAGCACACGGTGACACGGGTGCAGCTGCACGTGCTGAGCCGCGAGGCTGTCCGTGCTGTGCTCGCCCAGGCCGAGGCCTCCGTCCCTCTGTCTCCCGGGAACGCCGCCGCCGCCGCCGCCGCCGCCGCTGCCAGTCTGCGGGCTCCCGGCCCCCCCACGCCTCCTTACCAGGAGCTGGCCCAGCTCCTCGCCCAGCCGGAGATGGGACTCATCAATCAATACTGCCAGGGTTACTGGCGCCACACCCCGCCCAGCCACAAGGAGGGGCTGGCAGGCCTCAAGGCCAAGGAGCTACAGGACCAGAAGAAACCTCGAAACCGCCGGAATCACCCTCCAGACACCGACCGACTCACATGAAACTACCGCTGCTCCCGCTCTGGGGACTGTGATCACATCTCTATAACCCTCCCCTCCCCCCCCCCCCGACCCCCAGCCCACTCCCCCTTTTAATATTAAAAAATATATAAATATCTATATATATATAAATATATATATACCACGTCCCCTTGAAGACAATATTTATTGTAGGTTGTACATAGTCCACTGGAGTTGGGACACAGCCTACCTGCCTCCCTCCTTCCCCGCCCCCACCAGCCCTCCCCCTACCCTCCCCGCTGGCCTGAACACATGGGAGCTCTCTGTGCAGCGAGGTCCAGAGGAAAGGAACCACATGCAGCTTCGCACCCTGCTCCTCGCTCTCTGGGACTTCTGGGAGTACTGTGGAGGTTGAGCTGTTTTTCTCCCCCTGAGCCATCTTCCCAAGAAGGCTGGGAGAGGGGCTTAGACTGAATTGGCTGGATGCCTCTTATACCCCAGGCTGACACCGTCTGTCCCGGGGACCAGGCACCGCGCCATGAGAGGAGCCCCATTACCCCACTAAATCTCCACTCCGTCTCCCATGGCTGGGTCGAGCAGGATAGAGTCACCCATCTTGAGTCGTGCAGTATGTGGGCACCTTTTCCTCCTCACTTCCCACTCCCAAACATGGCTGGGACTTGTCGGGCCTCACCCTCGAGGATATCCTGCACCTCCTTCAGAGGGACTACTGGATGGATGAGAGACCAGAAAAGGGAGCAGACACCACTCTCCCCCACAGTCCTCGGGGACTCGGAGGTTTGAAGGGCAGGCGGACCTCTCACAAATGCCCATGTTTTTATGCACGTGCTATGTATGAGCAGGCTTGCAGGCATGTGGCAGTGGGATGGGGCCAAACCACTTTAGGGACTGGTGAAGGTAGTTGGAGGGAGGGTGTATTCAGGGAGCAAATTTATTGATGCTTGGCCTAGGGCTGGGACTATGCCCTCCAAGATACAGGCCTTATGAGGAGGGGCAGCCATAGGTCATGCTACCCAAGAACCATTTGGGTTCTCCCTTGGATCTAGAGGAGCCAGGAGCCCCTCCACACACACTCAGAGCTGGGCATGAATTGGTGACAAGCCCAGATCTAAGGGAGAGACCCAGCTGCGGTCTTGGGCACAAAAAACCAAATAGAGCCTGAGAAGACTCCAGAGAGAGAAAAGAGCAGAAGTTGGGAGAGGTACGGAACATGGGAAAGGAGTACGAAAGAAGGTGCCAGGGGATAAGGGGCATATGTGGCGGGGACAGGTGGGAGAGAAGAGAACAAAGAGTAGTGAGGGGAGCAGGAGACAGAGAGAGGGAGGAAAGAAACAGGAAGGAAGAGAGGATGCTGAGGGAAAGTTGAGGATTAGTGGGGAGCTGAGGAGAAATGGAAGATGAGAGGAAAGGGATGTAGCAGGAAGAGCAGCGAGAAAACGTCAGTGGAGATGAGCAGAAGAGGGTCCCGCCAGCCAGCTCACTTTGAAGATGTGTAGATACCATTTTCGTCGGACTATGGGTCACTCATTCCTGGGCTGTGGCTTCTGTCCTAGAGCTCCCTAGGCCAGATCTAAGATGAGCAAAGCAGGGGTCTGGACCACAAGGCCTTACTAACTCCCAGGATTATAGGGACCCTGGGGATCCCTATCTTGGGAGCTAAGGCAATTTGGTCTTGAAGCTACCCACCAAGGGTCTGAGGGAGGTTTTGAGAGGGAAGGGTGACGGAGGCCAGGTTGAGTGGGGATCCCTCCCTGACTCACCTCATCCTGGGTTCAGACTCCTCTTGGGTCCAGAAAACTGGATGGGAATCCCCTTTCCCTCCTCCACGCCCCCCACTCCCCTCCGGCCCCACTACAAAGTCTCAGGGTGATTTTTGGGAGATCCTCCTAGAGCTCTCAACTGGCCTAGCCCTGTATCTCTGCGGGGAAATGGGCTCCCTGGGCTTGAACTTCTTGATCTGCTGACCCACAGATAGGACATCACATGACTTCCATCTGCCCCCAGGCTAGCAGCTCAAGATGGCCCCAGGGAGTATGATCCAGGATCACCTCAGCAGAAGAGACTTGGTGTCTGTAAGGGCTACGTCTTCGGCATTTCCTGAGAGGGTTGTGAAGTTACCTTGGGTGAGGGCGGGCTGCGGGAGAGGTAATAACCCCATCTTTCCCATGGAGGAGGAGTGAACTAGGCCCTGCTCCCTCACCCTTGGTGTAGAATGGAGAGGTTGGAGGTAAATGGGGGTCCAGGGGTTGAGAGGGAGGTTTCAATTCAGCCCTTCTTAGAGCTGAAATGGTAGGGACTTTCACCCTGGAGTTAGATGATGCCCCCACCACCCCCGACCCCTTATCTGTAGCAGCCCTACTTTACTTCCAGTTTCGTTGGGTCATAATGGGGAACCTCGGCCTCCCTTTGTTATAACTCAAGACAGGTGGGGATTGGCAGAGGAAGGATGAGGGGGATGCTTGACTGTGGAAAGAAGGTGGGAACAGGGAGCATCTCATTGCCTAGATACATATAGCCCAGCTTCTGATTAAACCCGCTTGGGTCACCTCTTGTTTCTTAGTCTGGGGAAAGATGACCAGCTGGTTGCTTGAATGGAGGTACATCTGCCCCCTGGCTCAAGGAGGGGTCATCAGATCAGCCCTCATATCCTTCCCAGGTGGCTCAGAACCCCCCCCACAAAGCCCCCACCACCAAAGACTATATCACCCCATTGGGTTGAAGGGAATTGTGCTATGGCTGCAAAGCTTCCTGGCTAGACCTATATGAATAGTATGGGACAGCGTAAGACCCAAGCCACTAGGGAGGACAGCAGAGGCAATGGTTGCCCTTGGCTGTGCCCACTTGGGCCAGCCTGTGATAAACCAGTTGACGTCCTGCGGTTTCTGCTGCTGCCCGTGCCCTCTACATTGACCACTAGAGGGGCAGGAACTGAGGCCAGCACCCACGTCCACCCAGTAATTGTAAATAGTTGTAAATGGAGACTGCGCCGTGGGGAAGGGAGGGGAGAGGGCATGGTGCCTGGGACTCCAAGCCCACCCTGTGCTGTAATGTGAACTTCCTGTGGATGGAATTGCGCTAATAAACACTGGCTCTGGTTATGGGCACAGCCTCTGGTGTCTTCCTTGGCTGGGGTCCACGTCTTCGGGGTCCCCTCAGAGGTCTCGGACTAGCCGTCGGCTCAGTCCCGTGGCTGAGTTGCACCAGGGCAGAGGCCAGGATGACCGATGAGACTTCAGGATCGAGAACCCGAGGGAAGGAATTGATTGATGTTAAATGGTGTGCACGGTGCCATCCTCACTCTCTGTAGGGCCTTGTGCAAACATGCAGATGTGCTTAACCCTAGCCCCGAGACAGAGATCACTGGAGCTCCAGCTGCTTCTGTGGGGTTGTCAGTGGCTGGGGCAAACAACAGCCCAAGGGAACTGTAGATCAAGGGAGGTGGAAGTGGAGAGTAGGAATGGCTCTTCCCAACCCCCACCTCCATCAGGGTTCCCTCCCCTGCACACTCTGCCCCACCCAAGGCCACTTGAGGTTTGCTTCTGTCCTAAAGACACGACCAAGAAAGGGAGAGCCCAGAGCCAAGTGCCAGTCTCCATTTCAATCTCAGCCCCAGCCTTGACCCAGAAAACAAGGCTGACGAAGGAAGGACTGACCTGCCCCCTGAGCTGGAGAGACTCCTACCATGGCAGAGAGAGCTCAGAAGGGGCCTAGGGGATCAGGTAAGGACTTACTATGGGGTTGGATCCCCAACACCAGGCTATCCTTGGGCTCCTTCAGGCAGGCCTCATCTTTCACTCTGTGCCAAAGCTCTGTAACTTTGCAGGGAGTGGGGTGGGGGTGAAGGGGTTCTGGAGAAGGAATGTGAGCCGAGTCCAGACTCACATACACACACACACACACACACATTCCACTGCACATTTTCATACTCTCTGGGTGCTCAGTGAAGATCAGTTGAATTGAATGCCACATAGGGAACACATTCACCTTTACAACATCCCCGGGTACACACCCTCCTCCCTAGACACTGAAACCAGACTAGTTCACACGCTCTAGCTGTGACTCATGCTCCACTAGGGTCCCAGAAAAAGTCTTGGGGCTGCCACTAAGGGCGTAGCCTCACCTTTATCTCCATTGCTTTCCATTTCTCTTATCTGGTGACCTTTCTTCAGCTTCTCAGATTGGCTATGGCCAGGATCCAGGCCTCTGCTTCCCCATCCAGAAGAGCCCAACCCCATATTCTCCCATCTCTGTCCCTGGAGAAGCTCATCCCATCTCTCCATCTCTTACGACTGCCATCTGTGAGTCTGGGATGGCCTTCTTAACCCCTGCCCATACTGCCTTCTCCTCCCCCCTTTTCCTCCTCTCTCTTCAAGGCAGCTGGATCCATTTCTCATCCCTTCAAGGTAGCCACCTCCTCCGTCCGCCCTGACCCATCCACCCCTCAGCTCTAAACTCTCTTTCAGCCCTAAACTCTTCCACAGTCCCAACCCCTCGCTTACACGCCTCCTCTCCCTAGAAGTTCCACAGCAAACTTCAATCCCCCCTAGTCACCGTCTGGGACTCCAACATTCTTCCTTGCCTCCTCCTCCAAGACCTCGCTGCCACAGAGTTCTCTGGTGAAGCTTCCTGGATCTCCCGTGGTTCCATTCATTTAATTGTAATGAAAGCTTACTGTGTGCAGAGCACCATACTAAACACTCGGGAAAATACAACAGTAAACAGTGACATTCCCTGCCCAAAACGAGCTCCAGTCTGTGCCCAGGATGGTGTGGCAACTGAATAAATGTTAGCAGAGGCAGAGGTGAGAGGAGGTTGCTCTGAGGCAACACCAAGTCCTGGATGGATTTTTTTTCCTCGGGGACCAACAGGGTTGGATTTTGTTTGTTTAGCAGCGTGGCTCAGTGGAAAGAGCCCGGGCTTGGGAGTCAGAGGTCATGAGTTCGAATCCCTGCTCTGCCACTTGTCAGCTGTGTGACTGTGGGCAAGTCACTTCACTTCTCTGTGCCTCAGTTACCTCATCTGTAAAATGGGGATTAACTGTGAGCCTCACGTGGGACGACCTGATGACCCTGTATCTCCCCCAGCGCTTAGAACAGTGCTCCTCACATAGTAAGCGCTTAACAAATACCAACATTATTATTTTGCTCAGGGAACCGGTCCAGATTGTAATGACTCTGGCACCCTCTGGTGGTCAAATGTGGGTCCTGCTGGATTCCCAGCAGAGATACGAAACCTAAGTCTTCGATAAATAAATAAAAAATAAATAAATAAACAAATGGTGGTATTTGTTAAGCGCTTACTATGTGCAAAGCACTGTTCTAAGCGCTGGGGATACAAGGTGATCAGGTTGTCCCACGTGGGGCTCACAGTTTTAATCCCCATTTTACAGATGAGGTAACTGAGGCACTGAGAAGTTAAGTGACTTGCCCACAGTCACACAGCTGACAAGGGGCAGAGCCGAGATTCGAACCCATGACGTCTGACTCCCAAGCCCGTGCTCTTTCCACTAAGCCATGCTGCTTCTCACTAGGCAAGTGGAATCTAGCTGTCCTGGAGGCAAGTGGGAGCACCCTAGAAGGGCTTGACCTTCTGGGCTTGCTCTTAGCCTCCAAGCCCGTCAATGGGCAGGGACTGTATCTGTTGCCGATTTGTACATTCCAAGCGCTTAGTAGAGTGCTCTGCACATAGTAAGCACTCAATAAATACTATTGAATGAATGAACATGTGTGCATAAATATGTATGTATATGCATCCGCACATTTTTAATGGTATTTGTTAAGCACTGGGTAGATATAAGATAATGAGGTTGGACACAGTCCCTGTTCGCTTAGGGATTAAGGCTGTGAAACCTATTTTATAGATGAGGTAACTGAGGCACAGAGAAGTTAAGTGACTTGCCAAAGGTCACACATCAGATTAGTGGCAGAGTTGGGATTAGAACTCAGGTACTCTGATTCCCAGGCTCTTGTTCTTTCCACTAGGCTGTGCTGCTTCCCTTAAATATCATGTTTCTTACACTACTGCCTTAATCAATGGGGCTCTGAACATAGAAAGCTCACCATCCAGGAGGTTCTGAATTCCTCAGCGGTCCTCTCTCTCTCTTTCCCTTAATCCAAATCCTGCTACAATCATTGCTTGACAGAATCTTGGTACAATAGTCCCCCCTACCCATTACCCATCTCTCCACATAGAAGCAGTGTGGCCTAGTGGAAAGCACAGGGCTGGGAGTGAGGAGACTTGGGTTCTACTTCGGCCACTTGCCTGCTGTGTGATCTTGGGCAAGTCACTTGATTTCTCTGGGCTTGTTTCCTCATTTGTAACATGGAGGCAAAATACTTGTTCTCCACACCCTCACTCTTAGACTGTGAGCCCTGTGTGGGATAGGGAATGGATCTGATCATCTTGTATCTACTCCAGTCCTTGTCACATAGGAGGCACTTAACAGATGCTGTTACTATTTCCCTACACCTCTGAGCTAAGAGATTCCCATACTGGTTTCCTTTTTGGTTTCCAGGCTGGGATGGCAGAGGAGTCCAGGGCATTTGGGGCCAAGGCTTTCTTCCCACTCTAGCTCATCAAGAGCTCCCCTTAGCGCTTTCTTAGTCCTTGCTTCCAGTAGGAGCTCAGGGCCTAAGTCTACCCTGCCTCACCCATATTCACCTACTCTCTTGACCTGCCAATCCCTCTTCCCTTCCTGTACCCTCTATTTCAGTCAAGTCTGCTCCCCATTACCCTTACCTACCCCTCCCATTCCTATACCATCTCTCAGACCATTCCCCCTTCCTAATTCTTCTTCACAGTGTCCAACCCACCTCCTTCAGGAAGCTGCCCCCAGTCTAACCCTCCACCCCTTTTGCTCTGCTCCCTCCACCCACTTCAGGTGTAACCCTCTCCCTTACCACCTTTTGTCTGTTCATCTCTCCCTTGATTACTCAGCCCTTGTGTCTCCACAGCTGAAGTGGGTTGAAAGTGGATCTTAAATTTGTTCTAAGTGAGCCTCGTCTGTTTCCCCTTGTAGACCAAAATCACCTGGAGGGCAGAGGCTGGACCTTCTTTGTTGGAAGCTCCCATTGCTCCCGGTACAGACCCTCAGTGCAGGCAGACTCTCTGACGGGGCCCCTCTACAGGGAAAGAGGCCAAGAGGAAATCACCCTCCCCCCCTCTATGCCCAGAGCCGGAAAGGGGATATGCAGAGTCAGCAAATGAAAGGATTGGGAGGCCTTGGGCAACTGTGTGCCTCCCTCGACTTCTTCCCTCCCCTCCCCAGCCCGGGGGCTGAGCACAGCACCAACCCGATTAGAGTCAGAGTGGAGGGGGCAGGGGCCCAGCCGACTCGATCCACCTGTCCTTGGCTCTGATTGGCCCGTTGCTGCCCCTGGCCCCCAAATCCTCCTAAGCAGCAGCTGCCACCTGCCCCCACCCCCTACTCAGAGAGACACCGAGGGGCAGGCAACCTGTTAGTCTTGCAGTCGCTGTCCTAAGAGCAAGAGGATTCCCCATAGGTCCATCCCAGGAGGCAGAGGAGGGCCAAGGCCTTTTGGGATCCTGAGGGCAAGGGTCCCCAACCCTAGAAGAGCCCAGGCTCTGTCCCTCTCCACCCCCATCCCACCAGGAAAATGGGGGCAGGAGCCAGTGCTGAGGAGAAACATTCACGGGAGCTGGAGAAGAAGCTCAAGGAGGATGCAGAGAAAGACGCTCGGACAGTGAAGCTGCTGCTTTTGGGTGATTACAGCTCCCTGTTTCCCATCTTGAGTCACCCCTCCAGGAGGGCTGGGAGTCCCCCAGCCCACCGGAGAGCTCCCAGCCACACCCAGGTGCCCTAAGGAGATTGGCTCCCTGGAGCCTGGGAGGGAAGAATCCCCATTCTGGGGAGCTTTTTTGTGCCAGGGGCCCAGCCAGCCCCTTGAAGACCGGGGTGGTCTCTGATTTCCTGCCTTTGCCCAGATCGTCCCTGCCCTCCCCCAGACCCAGGACCTCTCTCACTTTCACTTTTCAGTTCCACCAGTCCGGACTTCCTCTCCCCTCCATGCCTCTCCCCCACCATTCCTGTCACAGGACCCTGGAGGCTATCTCACCAGGATTCTTGGATCCAGAACTGGAAGCCCCCTTTGGCCAAGGGATCTCCATGATGCCTCTTCTGTGTGGGGACAGGAGGGAAGGGGGAGTCAAACCAGTGATCTCATTAACTCTCCCCGGAGCTGGCCCCCTCAGCCTCCTGCCCGGAAGGATGGGATGGAGAGTGTTTCAGCATTAATCCCCGGCTCAACCTAATGTGGCCCATAGTGCTGGATAGGACCCAATTCCCACTCAGGTCTGGAAGACTCTCCTCTCAGCCTCTTCCTCTCTCCTCTCACCTTCCAAGCCCTCCTCTCTGCTCTCGACTCCCACTGGCAGGGATGGGGCCAGAGCAAGATGGAGGAAGGAAGGGAAGGAGAAAAGTGGGGAGGGAGATGGGGAAGAGGGAGGGAGGGAAGCCACTGAGCACTGGATGTTGCAGCACTGGGACAGCCAGGCTTCAAAGGGACCCCGAGGCTGCAGTGTCGAGAGAGGCAGGAATTCTCACACTGCAACATCAGCTTGTATGGCTTTGCACCCAGGGAGCACATTCAGTGTAAGTCCTGGAGAGATAAGGGCAATTAAATGAAAGTTAAGGTGACCGGGCATTTCACTTTGGATGGGACCGTAATGTTTAGTGAGCTCTGAAAATCCTAAGACGTGACCCATTAGAGTCATTCATTTATTCATTCATTCAATCATGTTTATTGAATGTTTACTGGGTGCACAGCACTGTACTAAGCACTTGGGAGAGTACAATATAACAAACAGACACATTCCCTTCCCACAGTGAGCTTACAGTCTGGAGGATAGTAGTATTTATTAAGCACTTGCTATATGCCAGGCACTCTACTAAGTGCTGGGATTGATACAAGCAAATTGGGTTGGACACAGTCCCTGTCCCATGTGGGGCTCACAGTCTCAATCCCCATTTTACAGATGAGGTAACTGAAGCAGGAGGTGACTTGCCCAAGGTCACACAGCAGACAAGTGGTGGAACTGGGATTAGAACCAAGTCCCAGATGTGAAGATGGGATCCCTCAGCCATGGTGGCCATGGTGGCTCCTCTAGTTAATGTCACTGCCAATAGGAGGATGAGGCCTTTTTTGCAATGGCGGCAACAGAAGCAACTGCCACCACTGCCGTGGCCGTCACTAGCACCACCGGGTGGGGAGAAGCATATCCAGCCCAGCCAAAATGCACAATCTGGCTAAACTAGAAATTATTACTGGCCAAGAATAATAATGGTCGAGGAAGAATGGATGGGCCGGGTGGGGAGCCAGGGGGCAGCTCCAGGGATGGAGGTAAGTCCCCTCCTCTTCTTCCCAACCTTATCCCTGCTATTCCCCTGATCCCTTCACCCTTATCCTCTTTCCCCTTTCCTACTCTCCCACCTCTCTTTCCCATTCTCTCTCCTGTTCCCACTCCTTCAATCGTATTTATTGAGCACTTACTGTGTGCAGAGCACTGTACTAAGCATTTGGAAAGTACAGTTTGGCAACAGAGACAATCCTTACCCAACAACGGGTTCCCCTTTCTCCCTGCTTGCTCAGTCCCCTCCCTCTCTCCCCCTCCCCATCCAATTTTGGCCCCATCTCCAGCCTGCTTAAGGTGTCCCAATTTCTGCCAGGCTGGCACTAGGAGGATGACCAGACCTTTGGCCACTTAAGTCAAACTAGCAACACTACCCTTCATTTAGAATACTTTTAAATGAAGCAGCATGTGTGTGGCTGCCCTTCTATCTCTTTCCCCTTTGAAATGAAGAACTCCATAGAGAGACCACAGGCTTGAGGAGTGTCAGAAGACTTAGATTCAAATCTCAGGTAACCAACAGCTCCATTCTGGTTACTGGGCCTCAACCTCTGTCCATTGGAAGGAATCTTGCTTACCTACAGATAACTTAGGGAAAGGGTTTGAACTCTGGGGTTCCCCAGATACCTTTGGAGTCCTATCCCAATTCCAGAACCCCGCCCCCCCCCCCACCCACTTCACCTTTACACCCAGAAGGAGCCTCAGGGGAGGTTGACCAAATTGTCAGAAGATAGCTACATGCTTATGGCCTGGGACTTTTCTAAAATTGGCTCTGGCCCTTGAGTCATAAACAAGCTTCTTTTCAGCCAGACACATCTCACAACTTTCAGTGTATTAATTAATGGCATTAGTTGACCTCCTGTGGTACGCAGAGCACTGTACAAGATGCTTGGAAGAGGAGCAGCAATAGTAGTAGTGACCTAGTGGATAGAGCACAGGCCTGGAAATCAGAGGACCTAAATCCTAATCCTGACTCTGCCACTTGCCTGCTGTGTGACCCTGGGCAAGTCACTTACCTCTCTGGGCCTCAGTTTCCTTTTCTGTAAAATGGAGGTTGGTTGAAATACCAATCCTCCCTCCTACTTAGACTGTGAGCCCCATGTGGGACAGAGACTGTATGACCTGATTATCTTGCATCTAGCATAGCACTTGGCATATAGTAAGTGCTTAACAAATACCACAATTATAATTAGTAGTAATGGGACATTTGCAAAATGAGGAAGTGACACATTCTCTGCCCACGAGGAGCTTACAATCTAACGGGAGAGACAGACAAAAAATATTTACAATGTGTGGGAGCAGAAGTGAAAACAAGAATATAACAAATAGGAAGAGCGTGAGTGTCAGGATGAAATAGCTGAGTAAATAATTGAATGTACAATTAAATACACACAAGTGCTGAAGATGGGTAATGTATGTCATTCATTCATATTTATTGTGCTTCGTTGTCACCTGTCCCGCCGTCGACCCCTGGCCCACACCCTACCTCTGGCCTGGAATGCCCTCCCTCCTTACATCCACCAAACTAGCATACTTCCCCCTTCAAAGCCCTACTGAAAGCTCACCTCCTCCAGAAGACCTTCCCAAACTAAGCCCCCCTTTTCCTCTGCTCCTCCTCCCCTCCCCATCGCCCCGACTCCCTCCCTCTGCTCTACCCCCCCACCCCACAGCACTTGTGAATATATGTAAATATTTATTTTATTTTATTAATGATGTATATATATATAATTCTATTTATTTATATTGATGTTATTGATGCCTGTTTACTTGTTTTGATGTCTGTCTCCCCCCTTCTAGACTGTAAGCCCATTATTGGGTAGGGATTTTCTCTATTTGTTGCTGAACTGTTCTTTCCAAGTGCTTAGTACTTAATACTCTGCACACAGTAAGTGCTCAATAAATGCGATTGAATGAATGGAGGGAGAAACAGGCATTAACAAAAATGAATTCAATTACAGATTCATACGTAAGTGCTATGGGGCTGAGGGAGGAGTGAGTCAAGGGTGCAAATCCTAATTCAAGGACAGTGAAGAAGGGAGTGGTAAAAGAGGAAATGAGGGCTTAGTTGGGAAAGGCGTCTTGGAGGAGATGTGTTTTTAATAAGGCTATGAAGTATATGTCTAGAGACATAAACATTAAAGTGATTTCAGGAAGGCTTTGAAAAGAAGCAGTGTGTATAGTAGCCTAGAGCACAGGCCTGGGAGTCAGAAGGACCTGGATTCTAATCCTGGCTCTACCACTTGTCTGCTGTGTGACCTTGGGCAAGGCATTTAACTTCTCTGTGCCTCAGTTACCTCATCTGAAAAATGGGGATTCAGACTGTGAGCTCCATGTGGGACAAGGACTGTGTCCAAACTTGTATCCACCATAGCACTTAGTGCCTGGAACATAGTAACCACTTAACAAAAACCATTTAAAAAAAGAGAGAAAGCTGTGGTCTGGAGGATTTGAAGGGAGAGGGAGTTCCAGGCCAGGAGAATAGTATGAGCATGGTTTCTGAGGATGGCGAGTTGAAAGCAAGGTTCAGTTAAAATTTGAGCTTGGGAGCTGGGAAGACAACAGTGAGGAGTTTCTGCTTGGTGCAGAGAGAGACAGGTACCCATTGGAGGTTTTTAAGGAGTGGGGAGATGTGTGCCGAGCCATGTTTCAAGAAGATAATCCGTGCGTGCTGTATAGACTGAAGTGGGAAAAAGCTGGAGTCTGCCCGAGTAGATGACTGTATTGGCTGCCTCACAATGACAAGAGTTTGGACAAGGGTGGTAGCTGTTTTGTTGGAGAGATGTGGGTGGATCTGGAAAATGTAGTACAGAAAGAACATCTTGTATCTATTTCAGCACTGAGCATGCTGCTTGGCACATAGTACACACTTAACAATACCACTATTATTAACTGGCAAGATTTAGCAATCAATTGTATATAAGAACTGAAAGAGAGTGAGGAGTGGAGGATGACACTAAGTTTGAGTTTCTTGAATTAGGGACCGGTGATGGTGCTATTGACAGAGTTGGGAAAGTTGGAGGAGGAGGAGTTGGTTTAGAAAGAAGGATGAAAAATTCCATTTTCAACATGTGGAGTTTGGACATCCAAGTGGATATGTCCAGGAGACTAGAGGAATTGTGAGAGAAATTGGAGCTAGTGAGGTAGATTTGAGAGTCATCCTTCTAGAGGTGGTAGCTCCATGGAGACAGATGAGCTTCTGGTGAGAGGGAGTGTCATGCCAGTATAGGAGACCAAGAACAAAAATATGAGGTACAGCCACACTTAGGAGATGAGAGGTGAAATAGGAGCCAACAAATGAAACTGAGAAGGATTGGTCAGAGAAGAAGGAAAACCAGGGCAATTCCCCTCTTGGCTGCAACTCCCCTCTAGAATGTAAACTCCTGATGGGCAGGGAACATATCTACCAACTCTTTTTATTGTACCCTCCCAAGCACTTAGTACAAGGCTCTTTGCTCACACTAAGTGCCCAATGAATACCACTGATTGATTGATTGGTCAGTACTATGTCAGCAATAATGTTGGTATTTGTTAGGCACTTACTATGTGCAGAGCACTGTTCTAAGCGCTGAGGGAGATATAGGGTAACCAGGTTGTCCTTCATGAGGCTCACAGTTAATCCCCATTTTACAGATGAGGTAACTGAGGCACAGAGAAGTGAAGTGACTTGCCCACAGTCACATAGCTGACAAGTGGCAGAGCCGGGATTCGAACCCATGACCCCTGACTCCAAAGCCCGGGCTCTTTCCACTGAGCCAAGCAATACCAAGGTCTGAGAAGGAGTGATCAGAAGCAACAAAAGAGGCCAGGAAATCCAGGAGGATTAGGACAGGGTACAGTCCACTGGATTTTGCTGCAGGTAGGCATTTGGCCAGCTCAGGTTAGGCATATGCTTAAAGCCCAGCCCAGTATGTCGGAGCTGTTTTCCCGTTTCCTTCTTCCAGGAGCTGGTGAGTCCGGGAAAAGCACTATCGTCAAGCAGATGAAGTGAGTGTGACTCCCTTCACCTTGGCTAGCCTTCTGTTCCTGTTTTTCAGTGCCCCTTCTTGGGAGGAAGGGGTACTACACTGCTCCCACCTCCACCCGCACTCCTGCCCACTACCATCCCTTCCTGGGAGAGCCGATCCTGTAGCTCTCCACAGCTTCCTTCACTGGGAGAGGCTTATGCTGCAGTCAGCACCAATGTTCCTCCAGGAGACTCTGGGCTTGAAATCCTGATTATCCTGGGGGTTCTGCAGGGTTACTGCCCCAAACTCCTCAGGCTCCCTCGATCCACCTTGATCCTCCCTTTCCCTGCATGGGTGGTACAAGACTGGGCAGAGTCCCCTAACCCTCTCATCCGGTTCTCTCCTGACAGGATTATCCACCAGGATGGATACTCCCTGGAGGAGTGCCTGGAGTTCATTGCTATCATCTACGGGAACACCTTGCAGTCCATCCTGGCCATTGTGAGGGCCATGTCTACTCTCAACATCCAATATGGGGACTCCGCTCGACAGGTGAGGGCTGGGGAAACCCCTCAGCCACCCCAAAGCCCTCTTGTGGAGCCCTGTCCAGGTGGAATTGGAGCTCCCTCCTGCAGAAGAAAAGGCCCTAGGAGGCCTCTGTAGTCCATGTTACTGAGAACTGAAGAGGAAATGGATACTGACTCGAGGAAGGGCCACTGGCTGTAAAGCTTTGCTAGGGACACAAGAAGGGGTGGCCCAGGTAGGCTGAGGAATCTCTTACCCTGAGGAAGAAAGCTCTTCCTCCTTCTCCTCTTCCATTTATCTGGGATGGGCTAGGTGCTGCCCTACTGAAAAGCAGGTGGATGGATGACATGGCCTGAGCAAAGCATGGTAGGGGGTGGACTGGAAAGGGCTCATTTCAGCCCTTGGATTCTTGCCTTTTCCATTCTCACTTTTTCCCCAACTGCAGAGTGACCCTGCCCACCCGCCTCACCTCCACACCCTGTGGATGGGACTGGGAACTGTGCGGCAGCTCTCTCCCACCCTGGGACCCAATCTCTCTCTCCATCGCAGGATGACGCCCGCAAGCTGATGCACATGGCGGACACCATTGAGGAAGGTACCATGCCCAAGGAGATGTCTGACATCATCCAACGGCTGTGGAAGGACACAGGCATCCAGGCATGCTTCGACCGTGCTTCTGAGTACCAGCTCAACGATTCTGCTGGCTAGTAAGATGCCTGGGGGGCCCCGGCGCCATGACTTCCTGAGAGCAGGGCTGGGGCGCTCCAGTCAAGTGGACCATACGGAGGGAGGCAGGACTCAACCCCTGTCTCACTGGGACCTCTGCATGGTGCCAGGTGGCCGGCCCTCTGTGTTGTCAGGGGTGGCCATCTCCCTCAGCAGAGATGGGGATATAAGGGGAGAGACCAGGGCAGAGATCTGCCAACCAGATCCCCCCCCCCCGGCTCCAGTTCCTTTCCCTTTCAATCCTCTTCCCACACCCAGATGGATGATGGGAATAACAAGGGAGGGAGCACTACCAGAAAGCAGACAAGGGTACGGAGATAGGACAGGGACAGGGTGCCTCCCTCCTCACCCGCGATCAGCAATTCATTCACCCCTAAACTCCTGGGACTCCCAAAGTGGAATCCCTATGTACCTCTTCCTAGAGCTCCACATAATAATCATGACATTTGTTAAGCACTTACTATGTGCCAGGCACATAGTACATGGGGCCCTGGGTTAGGCTCCTTCCTAGACCCAAGCCCTGGAGGTTCCACACCTTGAAACCAGGCTTTCTGATTGGTCAGCTATTTGTCTGACCTGGAGCGGCTGGTGACCCCTGGGTACGTACCCACGGAGCAGGACGTGCTGCGCTCCCGGGTGAAGACCACGGGCATCATTGAGACTCAGTTCTCCTTCAAAGACCTCAACTTCAGGTAGGGTCCTCACCTCATATGCCCCTCCTCCCTTCCCCACCATGACTCCCAATGCCCTGTACCCCCACCCCAGCTTGGACCCCAGCTTCCACCTCCTCGGCCCAGCCTGCTCCTCCTCTCTTCTCTTCTGACCTTCCCCACCTCTCCTCAGAGCAATACCCTTCAACCCATACTTCCTACTCTGAGATCTCCTTCGTACACCCACACACCTCTCCAAGATGGGACTCTGAGAAAGTCAGGGTCTCCCTGGAACTCTGGTGTCCTGACTTCCACTGAAGTCTTTTGCCACTATTGGTTTGTTACCTCCACATGCCTCCTCTGCCTCCTGTTGCACTGAACACCTGGGTACATGGGGTGAGATGGGGGTGAGGGTCAGGCTTGTCACGGGATAGTTGAGCAGGGGAGGTTCAGCACCAGGCCTAGAAATTAGAGAGGGGAGCTCTCCAAAGCTCAGGCCCCAGAGGGAGGCCAGACGGGGTGCCCAGGAGATGCCTGTTGGCCCTGCAGGATGTTTGATGTGGGCGGGCAGCGCTCTGAGAGGAAGAAATGGATCCACTGCTTTGAGGGGGTCACCTGCATCATCTTCATCGCTGCCCTTAGCGCTTATGACATGGTGCTGGTGGAGGACGACGAGGTGGTAAGTGCTGCTGCTGCTCCCCTCGTAGCCAGGACACCCCTCCGCCCCCCCACCCCACACATGGGACCCTGATATCCCAGTCCTACCTAGGGGCCCCTATTCCCATCCAGGCTTTCCTAAGGTCATCTAGAGAGAAAAGGGTCTCCATCTCCAACTGGTGCTGATCCACCCGCTCCCTTCCTCTGTCGCCCTCAGAACCGCATGCACGAAAGCCTCCACCTCTTCAACAGCATCTGCAACCACCGCTACTTTGCCACCACCTCCATCGTCCTCTTCCTTAACAAGAAAGATGTCTTCACTGAGAAGATCAAGAAGGCTCACCTCAACATCTGCTTCCCTGACTACGACGGTGAGAACAAGGGAAAACCTAGGAGGGAGGCCTAAAGGAAACTATGAGGGGAGGAGTGCCTCTTTGTCAGAGACCTGGGGCTCTACTCCCTCTCCTTGGCCACAGAGAACTATGTCTGTGCACGAGATGGTGAGGAAGCCTTCTAGGTTCAGAGCCCAGACACGGATGGAAGTGGCATAACCCAAGGTTGGGCTGCCCAGGTGTGCTTCCAGGGGCTATAACCCATGCCAGCCTATACACACGTGGACCACCTTTGACCTGCTCCAACCCAGTCAGGGACACACGGGTCCCAAGTCTGACAGACACTTGCCCACGTTTCAGCCAGGCCTCCTGGACGGCACCCAGTCCTCTCCACCCACCCCATCCAAGGCATGGCACGTGAGCATCAAACCTCCACTCCTATCCCATCTGAAACCCAGGGTATTTGTTTCAGCCTTAGCCTGGATCTTGCCTAGGGGAAATTTTCCTGGTTGGTATGGATCTAAATCACATAAAGTGAGCTCGCTTCTCACTGATGTGTCTTTAGCTGATGGAGTGATTTGGGCTTCTCCTATGGGCCAGTGAATCCAAGATTCTGGCTCTGTGGACAGCGGGGTCAGCCAGGATTTCAAGGGGCGATCCAGCCTGCTCCACAGCCACGGATTTTTCCCAGTGGCCGCATTTTGAAAATCCCGCTCCCGGGAAACCTGAAGTCTGGTACCACTCTACTGTGGCCACTAGATGACCCCCCAGCTCCTCCAAAGTGTTTAGGAGTCTACTTGGCTGGGCTGGGCTGAGCTTCTCTCACACTGGTCCCCTCGGTCCCAAGGCAGATCAACCTCACACACTCCAAGGGCTGGATGGGGTCAGGGTTCCGTCCTCTCCCCTGGTTCAAGTCTCAGGGGGAAGCCAGGGGGCTGCCTGGAGCCAGGCAGGGGGCTCTCTGGGCCCCCAACTCTGACCCTCACTTCGACTGCCCATTCCCAGGCCCCAACACATACGAGGACGCTGGCAATTACATCAAGCTGCAGTTCCTGGAGCTGAACCTGCGGCGGGATGTAAAAGAGGTCTATTCCCACATGACCTGTGCCACCGACACCCAGAACGTCAAGTTTGTCTTTGACGCCGTTACTGACATCATCATCAAGGAGAATCTCAAGGACTGTGGCCTCTTCTGAGCCCAACGCCCCCAGCTCTAGCTTCCCAGGCCCCCAGTCCTGCGGCTTCTTCTCAGCTCTCAGGCCCCAGCCCCCACCCTGCATCCTTTCCCCGGCCCCGCAGACTCCCACCCCCACTCTCTAGATGTCGTGACCCTGTCCATTCTAGGCTCCTGCCTTATTCGTCCCCTCAACCACCCAGATTCTCTCTCACGGTGATGATCGTATTTATTCAGTGCTTACTATGGGCTGGGCACTGTGCTAAGTGCAGGGGTGATACAAGACAATCAGTTCGGACATGGTGCCTGTCCCGCCCGAGGCTCCCCCATACAACTTTTTCTCCCTCTATCCCTCCATCTCTTCTCATCCCCTGCCTCGACCCCTTTCTCTGCTTCCTCTCAGCTTGCACTAACTCGACTTCTTCCTCTCTGTCTGTCTGTCTGTCTCTCACTCACTCAGATGTACCTTGAACCAACGACTTTCCCTGCATCTTCAGCCCTCCTTCATAGGCCCAGGGCATGAAGTCCTTCCTTTGTTGTACTGCCCAACCTGCACCATCCTTCACCACACCACCTTCCCTCAACTGGATCCCAGTACCCTGTGGCTCCCCACTCATTCAGTCCAGCCATAGCTCTAGCTACATCCCACCAGCCTTTGCTTGCTTGCTGGGGCTCCCCAGGAAACATTCCCCATGTACACCCTCTGCCCTCTTTGAGCACCGCCCTCTCCCACCACCCCTCAGCTGACCCCAAACCATACCAGGATGAATGGAGTCCAGACTCAGTACAGGCTTTTGGGGTCCAGTGTGAATGGAGGTGGGATACTCCCTTCTTCCCCTGGAGACTCTCCCGTACAAAACCCCAGTGGACAGGAGACTCCAGGTGGGAGATGGGGTCACCTGTAGAACCTTGTCTCAGTAATTGCCTATCTACCTACTCTGGGTTCAGTGATGTTGGCAACCCATAGGAGGAGGGGCCACCAGAAGGCATGACTTTGGGGCACAGCCCCCACCTGCTTCTGCTCCCTCCAATCCCAGGTACTGATGAGGAGATTGTCTCAGGAGTTCAGAGAAGCCCCCTCTCCCCACCATGCCCCTTAGTTCCCCCACCAGGACCATCTGATGTGTGAGGGTCACAATATAGCTGTAAGGAGAGGGAAGGGCCTATTCCATGGAGGCTTCTGGGAGAGAAGCCTTGGAGTAAAGGAGTGACTAAGTCAGGGGATGGGTGAAGGCTAATGTGAGGTATGAAGAGGTAAGTGTGTGGTGGGGGTGATGGGGGGGGGGGTCACTGGATGGACTGGCTGTGCTGCCTGGGGGAACTGGGGAGACTGGGAGTGAGGGCTAGGGTGGGTCCCAGAGTTCATCCAATCCTAGGTTTGGGTACTATCATTAATGGCTTTTTAATTAAAGGTTACTGTGTTAGCAGAAGCCCAAGCTGGTCCCAGTATGGTCTGTGTTTCAGTTGTTTGCCCAGCCCCCTGATCAACCCCTGCCCCATTCCTAGACACCAAAGGCCCTATTCTGACTTCCCCATCCTGCTCTTCCCCCTCCCCCCACCCCCATCCAGTCTCCTGCTCCTCAGCTCCAGGTGAGTCACGCATGGCAAGTTAGGTCCTGGCCAAGTCTCCTTCAGGTCTGTCCTGCTCCTTCAGGCTGTGTCCCTGTTGCCTGTCCCCTTGAAGTGAGGACATAGTTGGGGGGTGGTGGGGTGGGGGGAAGGGCCTTGTCCTGTCCCTACCTGTCCTTCACACTCAGACTCTTCCATGCCTCACAGACCCTCACTCTGGCTGAGACCAGGACCTCGGTCAGAATGAGGCGGAGTGGGGTCAGGATCTGCCAGTCTCAGTGACTCAGCAGGTCCTGGGCTCTCTATCCCACTCTTTGGGCAGTGTCTGCAACTCCCCATTCCTGGCTCTGCCTAGGGAATGGTGCTAGAAATCTTAGCAGCTCAACTGCTGCTCAGGCCTGAGCCTCTATATGGAGTCTGGCTGTTCCTGTGGACATGGGAAACCACGAGGGGAGGTCATGAAGGGAGGTTCATGGTGCTGCCCATTATGAGTGCAGAGATGAGCATCACCAATTTACCTCTCAGGGCTTCCAGTCTCCAGGGAACATCCTGTTCATGGAGGGATTTGCAACTAGAATACCTGAACCACCTGGAGATGTGTCCTCCTGCCAGCTGGGCCCGAGGAACAAATTACTTAGGTACAGGCAGTCCGTTTCCCTGCCCTCTGAGGGGAGTGTGGGGACTGGTGGGCCTCATGGAGCCCCTGGAGAGGGCGGTAGTTGCAGAAGGGGCTGCTTGGTACAACACTGAGCTTGGAGGTATCTGCAATCTGGCTCTTTTCTCCTATTCCCTCTCCCCCACCCCTGTCCTTTCTGCATCCTCCTATTCCTTCCCCCCACTTCCTGCCCTCCCTCCCAACTCAGCCAGATCTATCTCCTCTGATTCCAGCTTTTTGCCTCCCCAGGCTTTTTCCTCCAAGGCTGGTGGGAGGAGCTGCAGAGTACCACAGAGTGGGGAGGTGGGGAAACGTCAGCCTGTTGTTCCAACCATTTGGAAAGAATCCTCATCCTAGGAAACAGCATTCTCTCTTGTAGGGTGGAGACCCATGTGGCCCGATTTCCAGCCTCCTGTCCTCTCCATGTGAGAGTCATGGCACCACTACATGCCGAGTAGTACTACTACTTGCCTGGAGCCTTGAGAGGATGGCCAACAGCTGGGCAAAAACTGGCACCCCAAATCTAACCTTGTGGTGGCTCCAGGGGCTTGGAAGCAGATCCTCCGCCACTGAATCCCTGTCTCAGCTTTGAAGGGAGGTTGCCTGAGATGGAGGATTTACCCTCTGACTCTTCAGATATCCCATCAGCCCTATACCATCCCTTGGGGAAAAGGGGATGAGGTAAACAGAGCTGGGAGGTAAGGGCCCTGAGTCTCTACCAGATTGGCAGTTGCCCTTGAGTCAGCTCCACCCTTGGGGGGGGAGGGGGGGGGCAACGGCATCTGTCTGAATCAGTGACATTCAGAAGCTGGTGGGGAGAGGAGTATTGAATAAACAGGGTTGGTCATTGATCCCTTCTTGACAGAGGAGGGCAGGAGGAACTGTGGCCGAGGCCCTGACTGCACCTACTGGCTCCCTCCAAATCAATAAATGATGTGGTATTTATTGAGCTCTTACTGTGTGTAGAGCACTGTACTATGTGCTTGGGAGAGTACGATATAACAGTTGGTAGACACATTCCCTGTCCGCAGTGAGCTTACAGTCTGCAGAGGTCCCACATCCCCCGGGCAGGAGCAGTAAACAGAGAACAGACTCAGTGGGTATTTCCTTTTGAATCCCAAGCTTGAATGACAATCCTTCCCCTCTCCCATCATTCCCCACCTCCTCCTGTCATCCTCAACTTACATCCTCCCCACTCCACAGAAACAGCCGAGAGGAATACCTGCTGCAGCGTGGCGGGCTCAGATCCATCTCCCATGGAAAAGTTGGGGAGGGAGAAGGAAGAAGGGGAAGCAAAAAGCAAACTGAGGCTCAGGGAGGGCAGAGCCTATCCAGAGAAGAAAGGTGGCCGTCCCATCTCTGGGATGATGTTGTCCCTGATGGCTTTTGCAAGAACCCAGGCATCCCTAATGTCTGGGTGGAAGCCTCTGCCCATGCCTGTGAGTCTTCCACCCATGATCCAGGGGCTCCTACTTTTCCTGGCTCGGAGTGGGCATTCCTTTGGGCTGCTGATATGTCTGCTGTCAACGGCCAAGGGGTGAATGAACAGAAACTGGGGTGACAAGGGAGCCTACGGGGGATGGGGGGTGTGTTAGAGAGGAGGGAATGTTGACAAGTCCCTGAGAGACAAGCCGCCCCCAGGGACAAGGTCCCTGCCTCCGCTCACAGGTCTCTGGCCAATGACTGCCAGTCCCCAAGGGGCGGGCGGGGGCAGAGTCCCTGCCGTTTTATTGATCTGTTCCCCTGGCATGGAGAGGGGGGCAGTACAAGAGGAGAGAGAGGCCCCCAAAGCCCAAGGGTGGGGGAAGACCCAGTCTGGGTGAGGGTGCTGGAGAAAAAAAGAAACCTAATAGGAGATCAGGGGTCTCAATAGGACAGTGGCAGCCCCATCTCCCAAGAGCTCCAGGACAAGGGAAGAGTCAGGTTTCTTGAGGATCTTTCCCTCTGGACTTAGTGACTGAGCCAACTTCACAGTCCCCCAGTGCTGGGGCCACAGCGTCAGAAGTTGACAGCGTGGCCCAGTGGAAAGAACCCAGGCCTGGAAGTCAGAAAACCAGGGGGTCTAATCCCCACTCCACCATGTACCTAATGTGTGACTTTGGGTGGGTCACTTAACTTCTCTGGGACTCAATAATGCCACAATTATTATTGGAGAAAAGATGGGGGAGGTAGGGGGAACAGGCGGAGGGTCTCTCTTTGAAATGCACCAGGTTCTCATTCCAGAGTAGTAGTAGTAGTAGTAGTAATAAAAGTTATTAAGCACTTACTGTGTGCAGAGCAGTGTACTAAGCACTAGTAAAGAATACAAAGGAGGGGATTAGACATGGTCCTTGTCCATTGGGGGTTCGCAATCTAAGAGTTTAAGTGGGGGGAAAGGACTGGAGACAGACATATCAGAAATGATAAAATCTTAAAGCATGACAACTATTTTGGGGAAACAGGGTGGCCTAGTGGATAAAGCAGAGGCCTGGGTTCAAATCCCAGCTCTGCCACTTGTCTGCTGTGTGACCTTGGACAAGTCACTTAACTTCTCTGTGCCTCAGTTACCTCATCTGTAAAATGGGAATTAAGACTGTGAGCCCCAGGTGGGACAGGGATTGTATCCTACCTGATAAACATATCTATCACAGCACTTAGACAGTGCTTAGCATATAGTAAGCACTTAACAGATACTATCATTATTTCCTGGGGTTTGTTGAGGCCTTCTGCTGTGGAAGCATGAGGTAACAGCTTTTACCCCTGATCGGGGGGCATCAAGCATACAGTGAATGGGGACCCTCAGTGGCGGAAAAGAAAGCCGAGGTTACCACAGATTTTTTTTCTCAGCGGCGATGGAGGGGTTTGAGAGTGTGAGGGATCAACTTTTAACCCTGGCCCAGGAGGCTGCCCCCACCCTCAGGGACAATTGCACAGCCAGCCAGGAGACCTAAGGTGTGCCATCAGAAAGCAGCTCCCTTCAGTGCATTAGGGGTAGAATCTAGGTGTCCTGATTCCTGGCCAGTTCAGCTGTAACCCTTTCCCTTAGCAGAAATGTCATAGTGTGCCCATTGTTGCACTGGGCCCTGGGCAAAGAAATTTAAAGACCTGTACCTTTTCTCCTAGTGCTTCTACTCTAAACCAGACAACCTCAGGGCGGTGAAAGTTAAAATTCACAATAGCTGAAGAGAGGAGTTTGGAGGTGGAGGGTTGGGTAGAGAAGGGTCACTGTCAGACCCCTGTGCTTGGTGGGGATGGGTATCTAAAGGAGAATCTCTCTTTCTCCTGGGGAAGAGGAGAAGAAGAAATCTGATAGAAGATTGGGATCCTAATACCACCCCCAGCCAAACACCCTCCTCCATTATGTAGCTCGTAGGTTTCAGGGGACTCTGTCCTTAACCACAGAGGGAGATGGTCTCTCTCCCATATATGAGCACATCATCTCCCCTATGTTGCCTAGCTGGGAGAAAATGAGGTACAGATTGGGTCCTTGATTTGCAAAGAGAGGCAGAGAAAATCTGAGAAAGAAACCCAGGTGGGCCATAACTCTGCTCAGGACCCTTTCTACCATCTCTTCAGTGACACAGCTGAAGTTTGGCTTTCCTTTTGATACCCTTCCTTTTCTCCCTTAGGACCAGGCCTGGCCAAGATTAAGATTCTCCCATCCACCTGTGGTCATCCACCCAATCCTCTACCAACAACTAAGGCTAGGGGTCAGGAGAGACTAAGTCTTCTAGAGACCTATGGGGGATCTAGGTGGCTGCCAGGAGACCAAAGAGAATATGATTGGGGTGGGGATTAGGCATCCCCAATGAGGGGTCTACCCCAGCCCCCAGAGAAGAAGATGTGGTAGACAACAGGATTTTTGAACCTACCCACAATCCTTCTCCAGGAGCAGCATGGCCTAGTGGAAAGAGCATCCCCACTCTGCTAATTGCTTTCTGTGACCTTGAGAAAATCACTTAATTTCTCTGTGTCTCAGTTTCCTCATCTGTTAAATGGGGATTCAGTGCCTATTCTCCCTCCTCCTCAGACTGTGAATGCCTTGTGGCACAGGGACTATGTCTGACCTGATTAACTACCCCAATGCTTAGAGCAGTGCTTGACACACATAGTAAGTGCTTAACAAAAGCAATAATAATAATAATAATAGGAGGTTGGCCACATGCTGGGCAGTGGGGGCCAGAGGCAAGAAGCCAGGGAATAGAGGAGAAACGGTTCCATTTTTGCAGCCTGGCCTATCTGCAAAGGATTTCCTTGGCAGTGACTATTAATGAGTGATTAGTGGGGTGAACACCCAACCAGTTCTGAGTCACGGCCCAAAGCCTTTCCCAGGCCCAAGCCCCACCTGCCCCCAGGAGACCACAACAACAATAATAATGATCAATTATAATCATGGCTAGAATAATGCCTACAGATTCCAAGCCAGATTCAGCTGGGAACTGCCAGCGTGGCAGGGTTCACATGAGTGTGGGAGGGATGAGAGGATTGAATCGGGGAGTGGATTCCTGATGCCTTCTGCTCACCTCTGGTCCCCAGGCCACCCACAAAAGTGGAGCTAGCAGTACCTTCTGCCCAGAGAACCCCCAGCATCCAGGCTCATTAAGCCAAGAGCCCCAGCTCCCAGACCCCTGCCTCTCCATTAGGCTGGATTCCATTTGTTTGTGAGAGGAAGGTGAGCAAATAGAAAGGAAAGGGAAGAAGGGGCAGGGATGTCCATGAAAGAGACGAATGGAGGAGTGAAGGGGAGGGTGGAGTGAGGTAATACAGAAGCTGAGATACTGAGGGGGCGGTTGCTGCCAGGAGCAACAAGCAGGCATAGAGGAAACCAATCACAGTCTCCTTCCTGGCTCTGCCCTCCCTTCACCCACCTTCTGTCTGGACTCTTTCCATTCAGTTTCAAGCCAGGCGATCAGTATCATAACCCACAGGATTTATAGAGTATATACACTGTGGGCAGAACGCTGTCCTTGGGGAATATACAAAAGAAATAGAAATGTGATGCCCTCAGGGTGCTTACAGTCAAATCCAGGAGAGAATGGGTGTTAATTGATGTATCTGCAGTATTTACAACTGATAGATTGAATAGGCACACTTGTGAATAAATACGTTACTAAAAAAATGCCTGAGTTTTGGAAAGGCTGATTGAGGAGGTCTGATCAAGAAGGTGAGAGGATTCATCCAGAAATAGATATAATACAACTGTGTTTGTAGGGAACTGAACTCAGGGCAATGGCTTAGAGGGCACTTGCACTCATCATTTTACTACCAACTGGCCCCACCTTCCCCTCCACACTTCCATTCATTTCTGCCACATTCACTCCTCCCACTTTATTTCCTCAGGTTCAGAGGACTCTTTACTGGGCACCAAACAAAAGTGAGTTCAAAATGACATGATTTCTGCTTGCTAGGAGTTTACACTCTAATGCAGAGACCATCCAGACACAGACAAGCAAAGGAGGCAGTAGACCCAAGGTAAGGGGGAAAGGTTTTATCTACTGAGCAAGCTTTTTTTGCCTAGTGACGCAGCTTAGTTGTTACATCCTCATAGATGGGAGAGGGGTATGTGGAGAGGGAGAAAGAGCAGTCACTTCCCCTATTTTCCCTCCCTTGAGTGTTGCCTTCCTACCTGACTTTATACCCCTTAAGCACTTTGATTTTCACCCCATCCCCATAGCATTTATGTATGTATCCATCTAATTTATCTTAATATCCGTCTCCCCCTCTAGTGTGCAAACTCCATGTGGGCAGGGATTGGGTCTCCCTTCTTTGATGCACTTCTCCCGAGTGTTTAGTCCAATGCTCGACACACAGTAAGCAGCCAATAAATCCCAGTGACTGATGGAGGTGAGACCATATACTAAATGGTGGATCTCATATTAAGCAGTTGGCACCTGGACCCTCCCCCTCTCCCCTAGGACCTGCCCATCCCTTCCAAGAGCCTCCAAGTAGTTCTGACCCTCCACCTTCTGCTGTGCTCCATCCTTGGGTTAGGCCCCACAACATTCTTCGAAGTCATCCAACCACTTCCTGTCCCCCTCACCCCCCCACCCCCGATCTCTCTCTCTCTCTCCTTGCTCCAGGTAACTCCGCCGCAATCCCAACCCAGCCAGGCTCCTCCAGGATGGGGCCTTGCGTGGGTTCCAAATCCCCAGAAGCCGCTCAACGCTTTTGGTTGATGAGAGATTAAGCAGAGAGCACTGAACCTTGCTGTAGATGGTAACTCACACTGACGTCAGAGGTCCCTGGCCCCTCAGCCTCTTGCACCCCTTTTCATGCCCTAGCCAACACCCTTTACTCTCTCTCACTCCCTGTCCTCGCTTCCCCTAGCCAACCACAGGCTTAGGTTGGGGAATAGAGTTGGGGGGGAGTACAGCTATAGTCAGTGGGGAGCTCAGAGGGGTGCGTTTTAATTATTCCCTTCTTCATGTGACAGATTATCACAGGGTCCATGTGACTCAGCCTGGCCGTGAGATTGCAGCTGGTTCAGAGCTGACAGCTCATTAAGAAGTTTCGCTCAAAATAAAAAAGAACAAGAGAGAGTAATTGGAGGAAAGTTTGTTGTTGGTTTTTTTGTAGGGGTCCAGGTTGGGGGGTGGAGGGAGGGGAGAATGGCAAAAGGAAGAATTTCAGGAATTTTAATGCTCCTGAAAGCCAGGCAGGGGAGCTGGGTTGGATAGAGGCCCAGGACTGACCAACCTAAGGTAAGGCTCCACACAAGGGGGTTGGGGTAAATAATAATAATAATTATGGTATTTGTCAAGCGCTCACTATGTGCCAAACACTGTTCTAAGAGCTGGGGTAGATATAAGGTAATCAAGTTGTCACACGTGGGGCTCAGAGTCTTAATCCCCATTTTACAGATGAGGTAACTGAGGCACAGAGAAGTTAAGTGGCTTGCCCAAGGTCATACAGCAGGCATATGGTGGAGCTGGGATTAGAACCCACGTCCTCTGACTCCCAGCCCGAGTTCTTTCCACTAAACCACTAGTAAAATGAAGTGGCTTAGAGAAGCAGCATGGTCTAGTGGGTAGAGCATGGGCCTGGGAGTCAGAAGGATCCAGGTTCTAATCCCCGGTTCACCACTTGTCTGCTGTGCGACCTTGGGCAAATCACTTCATCTGTGAAATGGGGCTTATGCCCCATGTGGGACAGTGACTATATCCAACCAGATTTGCTTGTATCCCCCCCTCCCCTGCACTTGGTACAGTGCTTGGCACAATGTAAGCACATAACAAATGCCACAATTATTATTATTATGGGGCGGTAGTTCCTGGCATCCAACTCCACCGTCCTTCTGCTATTCCCTCCCTTCCCGAGAATCCTGTCCCCCTACCCACAGCTCACTCCAACCCCTCAGTGCCCCCAGTCCTATTTTCTCACTGGCCCTACCTCCACCTACCTTGTCTATGTTTCTGAAAGGAAAAGTTTTTAAACTATTCTTGGGGAAGCAGCATGGCCAAGTGGAATGAGCATGGGCCTGGGAGTTAGAGGACCTGGATTTTAATCCAGGTTCCACCACTTGCCTGCTGTGTGACCTCAGGCAAGTCACTTAACTTCTCAGTAGCTCAGTTTCTTCATCGGTAAAATGGGGATTCAGTACCTGATCTCCCTCTTATTTGGACTGTGAGTCCATGTGGGACAGGAACTATATCTACCCCAGCACCTAGAACAGCATTAAACAAGGACCATAATTACTGGGGGATTTCAAGGGACTCAGAAATCCATTGCCCCACCAAATTTCCAGAGAAGGAAACTGAAGCCCAGGGAAGGGCCTCAGCTGCATCACTGTCAGAGCTGAAACAGAACACATCAGTTCCAAATCAGGGCCCAGAGAACAAAGTGACTAGCTGTCCATCAGCCAAGGCAAGTGGAGGATGATAATTATCCAGTTGCTATGTCCCATGGAGATAGATCACCTGAATAACTTCCCTTAAAGGTACTGTGAAGACCTTAAAGGGGGTCACAAAGGCATTTAGCATGTAGCAAGCAGCCATTTAACTTGTTTCGTTTTGAGAAAGGTCTCATTTCAGCTGAGTCAGTCAGTTGCATTTATTGAGGGCTTACTATGTGCAGAGCACTGTACTAAGAGCTTGAGAGAGTACAATGTAACAATAATCAGTCACATTCCCTGCCCACAACAAGCTGACGACCAAGCCCCCGGGTGAGAAGTTGGACCCGTCTGTCCAGAGACACCTCTGGGTAGCTTGTTCTGATTGCAGGGTCCCAGGGAATCCAGAAGAGCCAAGGACCCAAGAAACTTCAGTTGGCTTCTGTTCAGGTTGCAGCTCAAGTTGTTATTTGATGGGGCCGAAGGTCACATTCGGTCCTGGTCTCCTGCCTCTTCCATAATGTTTCCAGTGCCAAAGGGAGGGTTTGGTGATGGAGCAGCCATGGCAGATCTGGGAGGCAGGCTCTCGTGCCCTGGCTCAGTTTCCCCATGGCAGGGCCTGAGAGGCAGATGATGGAGAGGATCCACCCCTCAGCAATAAACCCAGGACAAACAGCCTTGGGGAACCGGTGGGCAGACTGGACTTCATCCCTGAAGTCCTCTTGGCAGTTGCAGCCCCAGCTGGACTTTTGTGGTGAGAAGCTGGCGCCTTTGCTTCCTCCCCTGGACACCTCTGGGCTCAGGCAGGCTGGTTGGCACTGAGGGCCCTGACCCCTCTGGGGTCAGAGTGCAGATTGCTCTGTTGTCCAGCAAGCTTACCCAGGGATCTGGGGCTGGGACTCTCAGGGGCGTGGTGCTGAGGGAGGAGGAGGATGGGAAAGGGACACTCCTGACATCACTCCAACAACACTGACCTTTCAGAGCTGGCAGGAACCTAACCCAGCTGGCCCTTAAATCCCAGCCCAAGCCGATGGGGGGTCTGAGGAGAGCCCCTCACCCACTCCAGCAACCTGTTCCACTGTCTCCTGCCTCGCAGGTGATATTTCCTCCCCCATCCCAACCCCCTGTGTCCTTTCATGTGGCCCAGGACTTGGAAACATCAACTCCCAACACTATCGTCTGCCCATGGGGTCAATACTTTATTTACTTATTGCTGTCACATCTTGGCACATGCTGTTGATTACTCTCAGCCTTCCATCCCATTCTCTAGGGCTCTCAGCACTATTGTGGTCTGCTGCAAGGGCAGGGGCTGGGCCTGTTCAGTCCTGGAGTCCGAAGCGACCACCTGGAAGGGATTTCTCTATTCTGAGGGAGATTGGCTCCCTGGGGGGTTTCTGGCTCTAGGAATGGGCACTGACCTGGATGACTCCCTTCTGATCACTGGCACCTAGCACCTGGAGGGCATTCAGCTCAGGTCCCATGACGGTGATCAGGAAAGTTGGGGTAACGGGGAGGGGTTAGGCATGGATGGTTAGGACCAGTTCCTCTCTGACCCACTTTGCTGTACTTCTCCTGATTTCCCTGCTGCACCTCCAGCAAGCTAACCTCCTAGAGCCCTCCCCTACACCCCAGTTTCTTCCATTCCTTCCATCCCTTCCATCCCTTCCCTTCACTCACTGCCTCCCTTCTCTTGATACCTGCCAACCTGCCCCTTGCCAAAATAAGCATCTGAAGAACCCCTCTCCCTCTTAATTCCCCCCACCTCAAAACTGGCAGGGGCATTGGTGTGGGTCTATGGGGGCTTCACCTTGAAGTTAGATCTACACTACACTAGTGAGATCCCCTCCCCACAGCACTTGTGTATATTTGTACATATTTATTACTCTATTTTTTATTAATGATGTATATATATATAATTCTATTTATTTATTTATCCCCTTCACCTTCCCAGAATTGATGCCTGTCTACTTGTTTTGTTTTGTTGTCTGTCTCCCCCTTCTAGACTGTGAGCCCGTTGTTGGGTAGGGATTGTCTCTATCTGTTGCCAAATTGTACTTTCCAAGCGCTTAGTGCAGTGCTCTGCACACAGTATGCGCTCAATAAATATGACTGAATTAATAGTGTGGGGACTGGGGGAGTGGCTCCCAGCTATGGAAGACCCAAGGAAGTGTGGCCGTGTACCATGCCTAGCGTCATTTACCCTTCCTCTCCACCCCTGCCCCTACTGACTACCAAGACACCAGACAGGTGTACAGGGGGCAGAGGGGGTTCCATTTGCCCATAATGAGGACAGCGTCTGAGGCTCGGAAGCATGCCCAGACCTCGGGATGGGGCAGAGGGCAGAGGAGTGGGCTCAGGCGAGGCAGTGAAACATATCTCTCCTAGCAAGCCTTGTAATAGTAAACATAATGGTTGTCATCTTGGGGTCAGAAGGGGATTTCCTGGAACTCTGGAGGAAGAGCTGTGGACTGGGATGGGAATTGCCTGCTGGGTGGCCTGTGAGAAAACAAGAAGATTTCCCCCCCGCCCAACCCCCAACCCCACTGTGAGGGCAACAAGCAAGTTGAGGGGACCAGCAGGCTTGCCCTGCTGCCAGGGTAAACTTCCTCTGCTATGTGGACTGTTGTGAAAAAGCACGCTTGCCTGAGCCTTGGGGTTGACTTCATCAGCTTCCTCCTGGGGAGAGGGAACCCTGGCCAGACACTAACACTATCATCCCCACAGCAGGTGGTGAGAGGTCAAGATGTTGGATTTTGAGTTTTCATGGGAGGTGGTGACTGGACCTGAGTGGATAGAGCCATGGGCTGGGGAGTCAGGGTTTCCCTCCATCCCCCCCAACCCTGCCTCTGCCATGTTGTGTGACTTGAGGTAAGTCACTTGACCTCTCTGGGCCTTGGTTTCTCCATGACTTGTGGAATCCCCACCCCAACTTCCAGTGTGGGGGAAAGGAGGAAGGAGATGATGCCTGAGAAATGCCCAAGTTGAGAGGCAGGGATGGCCTGGGCTGATGGGTAGAGTTTCTGGATATGCCCAGGGCTGTGCCAAGAGTGGAGGGTGGACATGGCGGATCTCACCAGGAGGGTCAGGCTGAGAGACTGATGCAGGGGGTTCTCAGGGGCTACTGCACATGCTCAGGGAGCTGCCTGTCCTACATTTCCACATCTCCAGCAGCCTCAGGAATTTAGTCCCTCGCCCCTTCGCTTCCCCCAGACCGGCTGGCGGAGCCCAGCTGTTAAGCCAGGCTCAGCCCACTGAATACGGGAGGATCTGCAGGTGTCTGTCCATGGTCAACAGGGTGCCGAGTAAACGTTGCTGTATGTGTTTGCTCTGGGGCCTGGCCCAGAGGCCCAGCCTTGGACCCTTCAGTGAGCTCAATAATAACAACAATCATCAAAAATGCCAGTGCTCTCCCCACACCAGGGCCTCTGAATCCTGCCCTCCCCCACCTTACCTCTTCCCTCCCCTATCCCTCCCACCACCACCCCCCCGCACTCCTACCTCACCTCCCCCTACCATCTTCTCTCTGTTCATGGTTGATAGAAGGATGATGAAAGCCTTTCTTGTTATTCCCTCCCACCTCTGCACAACAATCCCCAGGAGAGGAGGGAGGGAGGGATTAAGGAATAGAGGGAGAGAGGGAAAGACGGGGGAGGAAGCGAAAGAAGCAGGGAGAGAGGGAAGAAGGAGAGGTGAGAGATGGAGGAAAATGAAATGGAGGTGAAATTCAAACTGATCAGTTTTGCTACTTGCTAACAGTCCTGGTGAAGGAGAAGGAGGATAAGGAGAAAGAGGAGGAGGAAGGTGACTCTCTCAGTTGGAAGAGGGTTAACCATCAATTTTAATTAGCCATGCCCCTGTCCCTGTTTCTACTCATAACCACAGATTATCAAGATTGGGCTTCCCTCTAGGATCTCAAAGCACATATGCAGGATCCCCTTCACCTTCCCAGAATTCATTCAATTGTATTTATTGAGCACTTACTGTGTGCAGAGCAGTGTAATAATAATAGTAAAATAATAATGGTATTTGTTAAGCGCTTACTACGTGCCAAGCACTGCTCTAAGCACTGGGGTAGATACATGGTCATCAAGTTGTCGCACATGGGGGTCACAGTCTTAATCCCATTTTACAGATGAGGTAACTGAGGCACAGAGAAGTTAAGTGACTTGCCCAAAGTCACACAGCTGACAAGTGATGGAGCTGGGACCACGACGTCTGACTCCCAAGCCCGCACTCTTTCCACTAAGCCACACTGCTTCTAAGTGCTGTACTAAGCACTGTACTAAACGCTTAGAAAGTACAATTCAGCAACAGAGACAATCCTTGCCCACAACGGGCTCACAGTCTAGAAGGGGGGAGATCAACATCAAAATAAGTAAATAGGCAACAATAGCATCAATATAAACAGAATTATAGATATATAAACATCATTAATAAAATAAATAGAATAATACATATGTACATATACACAAGTGCTGTGGGGTGGAGAGGGGGTAGAGCAAAGGGAGCGAGTGGGGATGATGGGGGGGGAAGCAGAGGAAAAGGGGGGCTTAGTCTGGGAAGGCCTCCTGGAGGAGGTGAGCTTTCAGTAGGGCTTTGAATTGGAGAAGTGTGCTAGTTTGGCAGATTTCAGGGGGGAGGGCATTCCAGGCCATAGATAGGACGTGGGCCAGGGATCGACAGCGGGACAGGTGAGAACGAGGTGCAGAATGGAGAGAGAGGACAGAGAACACCCACTTTACTCTCAAGAGAGGGAAACTGAGGCTGGAAAAGGTCATGCAATGGATGAGTAGAGGAGCCCATCTTAGAGCCAGAATTTCTGACCTCTGGGGCCCTGGTGGAGTGAGGCCCGTGCTGTTTCTCTTCAAGAAGTCAACAGAGGGGCCTCCGACTCTGCAGGCAGAGGCCCAGCAGGAGGCTGTTATCCATCTATCTGCTACCTGTCCATAAGTAAGGGGAGAGCCCTGATACTAGGTACAGAGTCTTCCCCTGTGCTTCTAGAGATAACCCAACCAGGGCCAGAGATAATCAGATTCAAGGCCAGTGTCTGGAGAGGAGAAGGAGATGACAAAGCAACTGTCTGGGAACAGAATGCTCCTGACTGGGACTTAAACCCGGATTGGAGGAGGAGAAAGGAACAGGCAGAGAGATCTTTCGGGTCAGCCAAATAGGCAGACAAGCTGCCTAGCCCCAAATCTCCCTCCTGGCATGGGACAAGTCTGTTTTCACCTTGTTTTCCAGTTGCTGTCCAGAGAAGAGTCCAGCTGGCCCATGTCAACTGTCTGCTCCAAAGGCTGAATGGGGTTTGTCTCTAAGCCAGACCCTCAGAGAGGTCTAGTGGGGGAGCAGCCGAGTGTAGAACTGGGACAGGGGAGAGGGGGAGGCCCAGGAAGAAATTCTGGGGAGAGGGGACACTCTCCTGCACTGAGAGTCCCAGACTGTAGAAGGCATGCCCAGCATCATCCACAGGGGGTTAATCAGGCCCTTGCCAGGTTGCCTGAGGGGGGTGAGTGGGAGAGAAGAAGAGAAAGAGGGCTGCCAGTGGGTATTATTTAGAGGATGGGGCCCAGCCTTTCCCTAGCTTCATTAAGTCCAGACCAAGTGGAAATGGGTTTCAATTACGAAGAAAACGCCATAGGTGAAGACTTTCCTGGCCATGAGAGGGGGTTAGACATCAATTTGGAAAACAAAACTCAACTGGCATGTTTCTTCATGATACAAATGTTTACCACTGCAATTTCAATCAATCAGGAGAGGGATTTGTTCTAGTTGTTTTTGTCTCATTTATAGAGATTGGCTGAAAGCTGTTTATTTGAGGCCAAACAGGCAGGGTCTTGGGGCATTGAGATTGTGTGCTCTTGGGAGCCTCTTGATTGGCCTGGGGATACCCTCAATTGACATTCCCAGCCCAGATCTGCTGACAGCCCTGGACTGCTCCTCTTACCCCACTGCCCTCCTGCCAGGTTGCTGAGACCTGCCTCGAGGCCCCCCAGACATGGCAGCAAGATGGAGGCAACAGGGCTGGCAAAGCCCCAGATTCGGTATCTGCCCATTGGGGGTGGGGGCGGAGGGTGCTTTTGATATCAGGGATTTCTGTGATGGACTCCGAGACTGGGCTGTTGATATGTGGCACCAACACCTTGACCTTTGCCTTCAGTGGGCAATTTGGCAATCCCCATGAACCCCGGGTGCTTGTTTGGCCTCAAGGGATAGATTTGCCCTGTGTAGATTTAGATCTGAATCATAAATCACAGAACTGGAAGGGATCTCCAGAGGCCATCTGGTCCAGTCCTCTGTCACTCTGGGGCAGATAGTTGATTAGGATTTTCTTAAAGATATCTGGGATTAGAGGCTTCACCCCATCTTTAGCTACCTCCTTCCAGGGTTCTTATCACACTGACGGTCAAGACATTTCTCCTTATTCCCATTTCCTTTGTTCCATTCCTTGCGGACACAAACACCAACTGGATGGCATCTTCCTCCAAAAGCCTTTCCTAGACTTAAAGGCAGTTCCTCTTTGTCTTCTCTTCTCCAGACTAAACAGTCCATTTCCTTTATTTAACCTTTTCTCCTAAGACCCAATTGCCATCCTTTTAATCATTTTTGTCACTTTTATCTGGGCTCTTTCCAGTTTCTCCACATCCTTTTGAAAGTGCGGCATCCAAAGCTGGGCACAGTTCCCTTAATATGAGTCTAGTCAGGGAAGATCATAGCAGAAGGATTACTTCCTCACATAATTCTATTATTATTATTATTATGTTTGTTAGGCACTTATTATGTGTCAAGCACTGTAGTTAGTGCTGGGGTAGATACAATATAATCAGGTTGGGCACAGTTCCTGTCCCTCATGGAACTCACAGCCTAAGTAGGAGTGAGAACATGTATTGAAACCCTGTTTTACAGGTGAGAAAAATGAGGTACAGAGAAGTTAAGTGACTTACCCAAGGCCACATAACAGGCAAGTGGTGGAGACAGGATAAGAACCCAGATCCTCTAACTCTTTCCTCTTTCCATTAGGCAACACTGCTTCCTTTGATCCTTACATGCCACACTCCTGCTGGTACATCCCAGGGTCAGGTTGGTTTTTTAATAAGGACAAATATCCAGTGGAAAACAAATCCTCTCTGCAATATGGTCTAGTGGAAAGGGCACAGGTCTGGGAGTCAGAAGTCCAGAGTTCTAATCCCGGTTCCACCACTTGCCTGTTGTGTAACCTTGGGCAAGTCACTTACTTCTCTGTGCCTCAGTTTCCTCTTCTGTAAAATGGGGATTAAATACCTGTTCTCTCTCCTACTAAGACTGTGAACTCCATGTGGGACAGTGACTGTGTCCAACCTGATTAACTTGTACCTCCCCCAGCCCTTAGTACAGTGCTTGACACAGAATAAATGCTTAACAAATACCAAAATTATTATTATTATCAATCACACTTATTGAGAGCCTACTGTATGCAGAACACCGTACTAAGTGCTTAAGAGAGTATAATACCACAGGGTTGCTAGACACATTCCCTGTTATCTGCCCAGTGCAGGTATGATAACTAGTTATCTGCCCAGTGCAGATATGAACTCTGTGAGAGTGGAAGTGTCTGCAGGAGAGAGGGTCAGTCCAGATGACTGAGAGCAGGTTTCTTGAGCTAATGTGAATTCAATTAATGTTTATTTATTAAGCATTCACAGATGTGACACTATCCTAGGTGTTATGGGATGAGGAAGTGGGAAAATGGAAAGAAAAAAAAGGTCCCTGGCCATCACTGAGGTCATACTTAGGGCTAAATGGGCAAACAAATAGAAAGGACAAGAAAGCTCCAGAGTGTTTTGGATAAATTCATGAATGAGTGGTCCAAAATGAGTTATCAAAGGGAAATTAGATACATAGGAGGAAAGTTAGGGATGTAGGCTGGCTGTCAATGAGGGCAACCATCACATGGTTTCTCCAAGCATCCTGTGTCTATATCAGAACATGAATACTGCAATGTAAACTGTAAGCTCCTCCCTGTTGACCCCAAGCTCCTTGTGGGCAGGGACCATGTCTACCACCTCTATTATGCTGTACTTTCCCAAGCGCTTAGAATGGTCTCTGCATATACTAAGTGCTCCATAAATACCATTGATTTATCAAATGATTGATTGACTAGTGGACATTGGTCAGACCTAGTAATGGCAATGCATATAGTCATGTATATAAGGTTAAATCCTAGAGTAAAAATCAATCATTGGTACTTATTGAGCACTTACTGGGTGCAGAGCACTGTACTAAGCACTTGTGAGAGTACGATGTAACAGAGTTGGTGGCCACATTCCCCACCCTCCAGGAGCTTACAGTCTATAGATAAAGACATAGATATGTATATTGGAATGGGGACGGCTTCCTGGGGGACACAGATTTTTGAGCTGATCTTTAAAAGAGTAGGAGAGATGTGACTCTGTATCTGTCCTTCAGAGGGGTAGGGAGGGGTGTATTGATGTCAGGGTTTCCAAGATGGGCTGTGCATCAGGACTATTGATTTGTGGTACCAAAACCTTGACCTTTGTCTGCACAGGGCAATCCACATGAATGTTTGGAGGACGGTTCCAGTCATGGGAGTCAATATGGGCAAGGGCACCAAATCGGACCGGGGATGACCAGACAAGGAAGTCGTAGGGGAAGGTGGCCTAAAGGTGGCCTGACTAGAACAGAAGGTTTGGGTGGGGATGGGTTTAAAGATAAATGGATAAAGGTAGGGCAAGATAGACAAAAGGAACATTTTGAAGTGTGTGGCTGGGAGTTTGAATTTGAGGCAGAGATCAGTGGGGAGCCAGGAAAATAGTAATATTTGTTAAGCACTTACTAGGTTCCAGGCGCTGTACAAAGTGCCAGGGTGGTTACAAGCAAATCAGGTTGGACATAGTCCCTGCCCGACGTGGGGCTCACGGTCTCAATTCCCATTTTATGGCTGAGGTAACTGAGGCCCAGAGAAGTGAAGTGACTGGCCCAAGGTCACATAGCAGGCCAGTGGCAAAGCCGGTATTAGAACCCATGAACTTCTGACTCCCAGGCCCATGCTCATTAGGCATGAGGTGCTCGTTGTGGGCAGGGAATGTGTCTGTTATATTGTTATATTGTACTCTCTTAGTACAGTAAGTGTTCAGTAAATACAGTTGATTGATCGATTGAGGCTGGAGGCAGGAACACTTGTACAAAGGGTATATTGGGGCCTTCTCCAGCAGAGAGGACAAGGACCTAGCAGGACTGTATTAACCACACAGCCAGAGAGATAGCTGTCCCAGGATCACTACTCCTCTGGGGGCTCCCTGCCACACCCACCACCCCCCAACAGCAGCTCCCCCTTATTTTCACTGTGGCTTCTGTTCCGGAGCTAAAAAGAATCCCAACAGTACTGGGGAGCAAGGGGCTTATTTAGAGGCAGGGACTTGCTGGTGGCAGGGAGTGGGAGGAGGTGAAACCACTGGGTTTCCTTGACCCTGGGCCCAAGGACTTCATCCGGCCCTGGGATCTGAGTGAAGGAGGTGGCAGTTAAGACGGAGACAAAGGTGTGGCTGTGAAAAATATTGTATGGGAAGAAGCAGGTGGGGATTCCTTGATTATTTACTTATGTGAGTGTGCAGTGTGTGAATACAATTCCCCTTGCGTCTGCTCTTACACAGTTGGATCGCCCTAGCAATGGGTCCAGATGCCATCCCAATCAGGGAGCTAAGGACAGTGGCTCTCCTTCCCTAAACCCCATAATGGGTAATAATAATAACTGTGGTATTTGTTAAGCCATGTGCCAGGCACTGTGCTAAGTGCTGGGATAGATACAAGCTGATTAATTTGGACACAGTCCATGTCCCAAGTGGGGCTCACAGTCTTAGTCCCCATTTTACAGATGAGGTAACTGAGCCCCAGGGAAGTGACGTGACTTGACCAAGGGCACAGAGCAGACAAGTGGCAGAGCTGGGTTTAGAACCCAATAAGCAGCGTGGTTTAGTGGAAAGAGCACGGGCTTGGGAGTCAGAGATCATGGGTTCTAATCCTGGCTCCACCACTTGTCCGCTGTGTGACTTTGGGCAAGTCATGTAACTTCTCTGGGCCTCAGTTACCTCATCTGTAAAATGGGGACTAAGACTGTGAGCCCTAGGTGGGACAACCTAATAACCCTGTACCTACCCCAGTGCTTAGAACAGTGTTTGGCACATAGTAAGTGCTTAACAAATACCATCATTATTATTATTATTATCACTAAATCCATCTGATGTCCAGGCTCTTGCTCTATCCACTAGACCACAGTACCAAAGTTTGAGTCAGGTTTCCAAATTTCCCTAACCTAAAGCCTGCTGAGCTGCTCTCACATCGGGAACACTGGAGTCAGGCATTTTACCCAGAGCTATCACTTCATTCACAAGGGCCACCTCCAGGGGATATGTTTGTTAAAAGCCTAGCCAATGGACTGCAAAAAAATGGGTACAGGTCTAAAAGAAATCAAGTGGTGGATAGGAAGGCATTTTGCAAACAGTAAAAAAGATGTGCCCCAGTCTGACACTGCCTCTTGAGAAAAATGTCTCCACAAGTTAAACATCCATTTATCTGAGTCCGAGACAGATCTGGCTGAACCTTGAGTCAATCAGCCAGTCAGTCAGTCATTCATATTTACTGAGCGCTTTCTGTGTGCAGAACACTGTACTAAGCACTTCAGAGAATACAATATAACAATATAACATTCCCTGCCCACAACAATCTAAAAGTCTAGAGGGGGAGACAGACAATATAAATAAATAAAATTAATGAAATGTACATAAGTGCTGTGAGGCTGGGAGAGGGGACGAATAAAGGGAGCGAGTAGGGCAACGCAGAAGGGAGTGGAAGAACAGAAAAAGAGGGCTTAGTCAGGGAAGGCCTCCTGGAGGAGATGTGCCTTCAATAAGACTTTGAAGGGAGGGAGAGTAATTGTCTATTGGATATGAAGAGGGAGGGCGTTCCAGGCCAGAGACAGGAAGTGGACGAGAGGTCAGTGGTGAGATAGATGAAATGGAGGTACAGTGAGAAGGTTAGCATTAGAGGAGCAAAGTGTGCTGGTTGGGATGTAGTAGGAGAGTAGAGATGTGAGGTAGAAAGGGGCAAGATGATTTAAAGTGGATGGTAAGGAGTTTCTGTTTGATGAGATGGTGGATTAGCAACTACTGGAGGAAATGGGGAAACATAGCCTGAACGTTTTTGTAGAAAACCGATCTGGGCAGCAGAGTGAAGTATGGCTTGGGATGGGGAGAGACAGGGGGCAGGGAAGTCAGCAAAGAGGCTGTTACAGTAATCAAGGTGGGATAGGATGAGTGCTTGGATTAACATAGCAGTTTAGATGGAGAGGAAAGGGTGGATTTTAGCATGGTTGTGAAGGTGGGACCGACAGGATTTAGCGATGGATTGAATATGTGGGTTGAAGAGAGAGAGGAGTCAAGGATAATGCCAAGGTTACGGGCTCCTGAGACAGGAAGGATGGTGGTGCCATCTACAGTGATAGGAAAATGGGGGGAAAGACAGGGTCTGGGTAAGAAGATGAGGAGTTCTGTTTTAGACATGTTAAGTTCGAGGTGAAAGTGGGACATTCAAGTAGAGATGTCTTGAAGGCAGGAGGAAATGCAAGACTGCAGAACAGGAGAGAGATCAGGGCTGGAAATGTAGCTTTGAGTATCATCAGCATGAAGGCGATAGTTGAAGCCATGTGAGCGAATGAGTTCTCCAAAGGAGTGGGTGTAGATGGAGAATAGCAAGGGACCCAAAACTGAACCTTGAAGGACATCCACTGTTAGGGGGTGGGAGGGAGAGGAGGAGCCCACGAAAGAGGTTGAGAACGAGAAGCCAGGGAGATAGGAGGAGAACTAGGTGAGAACAGTGACATTGAAGCTGAGGTTGGATAACGTTTCCAGGAGACAGGGATGGTCAATATGGTCGAAGGCAGCTGAGAGGCCATCGGATTTGGCAAGGAGACCATTTTAGGTTCAGGTGAGTACTAGTCCTGCCAGCAGCTCCCTAAATGCTAAAGATTTAGTATTCATCCCACCAGCTACCTACCTTGTGGATGTAAATGTGACAAACCCAACTCCATTGCTGTAAAGGTTGCAAGGGTTGTTTTCAACATGGTGGAGGGTGCTGGTGTCTGCTATTATGCACAGTTGCCCAGACTGCCTTTGCCACTGCTTAGTGGTGAGGGGTGGGGATAGGAAACCCAAAAGAGGAGCCAGGCCATAAACACAGACCACGCAGTTTGATTTCAGACTATGAGGAGACAAGATGGTTCAGGGACCCCCCCCCCCAAGGAAGTTTGGCTCTCCCTTCGGGTCTAGATCAGTCATCACATCTTCAGATCACAGGTGCTCCGACGGGTAAAAATGTTGGCAGATTAATGGATTTCTGAAATTTACCTGAACATCCAGGTTAATAGCTTCATTAGAGTTCCATTTTCTTAGAGCTGTCACACTCTGCATCTCTAGGTCTACCCAGCCCCAGCTAGTCACTATTTCCAACAGGTTCTTGACACTGCCCATCACTGGTGGAGGAGTTGCCCCATTTTACATTTGGGAAATGAGGCATCAAAAAGGGAAGGAAAGGGTGGGACCAGGCCAGGGTCACACAGAAGGCCAGGGTAGGAGGACAGGACATAGGGAAAGGACCAGGTTAGGGCCCACACGGGAGGCCATGGCATAGGGAGATGGGTCCAGTGACTTTATTAATCCTTTAGCCCTGGGGCAGTGGAGCTTAGGGACAGTTGGTGGAGTCTGTACAGGATGCAGCTGAGTGACTGGAAAGCTTGGCTAGAAGATGCGGACTATCGGGAAGTTGGCGGCCTCTAGGCCAGGGTGAGACCCCACCATCCCCTTCCCCACGTCCTCCCTCTGGCCTTGCCCGCCCACAGCACAGTTGCCCTCATCCTATTTTCTACTCCCACAGGTTTCCTAACTCCAGGACCTTTTCTTGGAAAGGGAGAAAATAGCTGGAACCATAGCTCTTCAAGGAGAATTCTCCCTCCCTTTCCCCCATCTAGGGGCAAGAGAAAAGGGTGAGACGGTTGCCCTGCCCAGTGACATCATACCCAGCTCTCTCCACTCCTCAGTGCTCTACCCCCAATCGCTCCAGGGCTCCCTCCCACGGCTCCCCTGCCCCCAGCACCAAGCTGGCCCCCCTGGGTGGTAGGGGATCCCGGCTCCGCCACTTGTCTGCCGTGTGACCTGGGGCAAGTCGCTTCGCTTCTCCGGGCCTCAGTTACCTCATCTGAAAAATGAGGATTGAGACTGCGAGCCCCACGTGGGACAGGGAGGGGACTGTGTCCAACCCCATTTGCTTGTATCCACCCCAGCGCCCTGCGCAGGGCCTGGCGCGTAGTAAGCGCTTACCAAACACCATCATTATTATTACCAGGAGGTTTAGACAGCTCTCCCCGGCTACTTAGCTTCTACCCCTTCAAGGGGTGGGGCGCGAAAAGAGGAGGGGGGAGGCCGGGGCGGGCGCCGCTGAGATTGGCGGGGCGGGGGGAGATGGGGGCGGGGCCGGCCGCCCTTCATCCCAGCCTTCCGACGGCGCGCTGGCCAGCTCGGGAGCAGACAGGAGACCCGGAGAGCAGCGAGGCAGCGTCGCCCTCCAGGAGCAGGAGCGGGAGCGGGACCCGGACCCGGAGCAGGAGCCGGAGCCGGATCCGGATCGCCGATCTGCCCCTGGAAGCTCGGAACCGTCAGGTACGGGAAGGAGAGCGGGTGCCCACTGTCTGGAGGGGCAGCGCCAAAGGGACCACCAATTTTATTTTTTTAAAAAGAAACACTTCTCAGGTCCTTGGTTGGGGGGATTGGGAAGCACTCGTGGGGGGGTTGGAATTTCCCAGGGAACCTCACTTCTCGGGGCAGGAGCTGAATCCCTAGTCTCTCCCTCATCCGCACCCCAAAACCCTCCCTGGATACACAGTTGGATCCCTTCCTTCCCTCGCTTCGATTTCCTCCCTTCCTGGATCTTTGTTGCTTCGGTCCGGGGCTCCGTATAGAACACCCCGCCCCTGTCTGTCATCCCCCCCCACTCCGTCGCCGACCCCAAGGGAGGGGCCACAGGAGAGAGACTTAGCCTAACTCTCCCCTCTGGCTCCTCATCCCTCGTCCCGGCGCCCCAAACGCCGAGGGCGACCCTCGGGCTCCCCGGCTCTCGGACGATCCTAGAGGGCTACCTGGGCCGGGCGGAGAGGTAGCCGGGCGATCGGTTCCTGGCGCCGCCGGAGGGTCAGGACAGGAGCCGCTTGTGTGTGTGAGATCTGCAGGCGGAGCTGGTGCCCGGAGCGGACAAGAGCGTGTTGTTTACCGTTCGGAGCCGGTCTCCGACGAGGGGGCACCGTCCTAGGACGGACAAGATCCTAGGGGAGCCTTGGCCCTGAAGCCCCGGGGACCCGGCTATTGCTATTTGTAGACGGAGCCCTAGGATGAGGCTGGCACGCGGAGAATCTCGGCTTCGATGTAATCTCGATCTCCTCGGTGGGCGGGGGGCTTGCTTCCCGGGCAGTAAGTGGGATGGATATATTTATCGCGGTTTCCCTTGGCTCTGCGGGAAACCCGCCGGCTGCGGCGGCGAAGGGGTGACAGCGGGGTGAAGAGGTGGGGGCAGGTCGCTGTGCTCTCCGTGGGAGGCGACTGCAAAGGCGCTGGCCAGAGGGCGGGTATTTTTAGGGTGCGGATGGACGGGACCAGGGCAATTGCACGCTGTATTTTGCCTAGTGCATCGCGCACGTTGCGCTGGGCATCGCGACTCCTTCTCGCCCGCTCCGCTTTAAGACTGCATTCGCAGGGGAGTCGGCACCTCTTCTGGAGGATAGGCATTTGCACAAAACCGCCCCCCTCTCCTGGATTGGCCTAAAGGAATGTGGGTTTGTTTATACCTGAGTCGTGGGGGTGGATCCCGGGGGCGGGGTGGGGGTCCTGCCCCCTACTCTGAGCCTGATTCTCGCGGCAAGGGCAGGGGGCACTTCAGAGGGCACGGGCTGGGCCGAGGGCGCATGCTTCGAGCGTCCCGTTTAGAGTCGGGTGACGGGCAGGGGGTCAGGGTGGGGACTTGCCCTCGGCTTCTTGGAAGGGCATTCATTCAATGGTATTTATTGAGCGCTTACTGTGTGCAGAACACTATAATAATAACTGTGGTATTTAAGTGCTTACTCTGTGCCAAGCACTGTTCTAAGTGCTGGGGTGGATACAGAGTAATCAGCTTGTCCCACGTGGGGCTCACACTTTTGATCCTCATTTTACAGATGAGCTAACTGAGGCACAGAGAAGTGAAGTGACTTGCCCGAGGTCACACAGCAGACAAGTGGCAGAGCCAGGATTAGAACCCACCTCCTCTGACTCCCAAGCCCGGGCTCTTTCCACTGAGCCCCGCTGCTTCGCTTGGGAGAGTACAATACAACAGTGAACTGACACATTCCCTGCCCGCAACGGGGATGGTTCTAGCCTCCCAAGCTTAAACCCTAAGGGTCAAAGTGGGAGCTCTGGAGTCTTGTCTGGCCTCAGGAGAAATGAGTCTTCCCTACAGGTGTAGATGTTTCCGCAAGATTCTGTCTCCCTTTTTTCCTGCTCGTCAGCCTCCCGGCCTCTCCCCTCCAGCCCCTCTCCCCCGGTTTTCTGACCTTGTCGCTCAGGAGCCAATCAAGAGAGAGAGAGAGAGCACCGTATTAAACGCTTGGAGAATGCAGTAGAGGTAAAAGACTATCCAAGACTCAAAGGAGTTTACAATCTAAGGCAAACCCTTTAGGGATTGTCCCACTCTATCCCAGCATCCCCACTGTCATGGACACCCCTGCTCTGGCTACCTCCTACTATGACTGGAATAGTCACCTCCTGGTGTGAATGTGGAAAAGGTTGGAAAGGTGCTTGAGACTACCCCAGGGAGACAGCGATGGAGCGGGCCGTAGAAGCCAGCATTCCTGGCTCCCAGATCCCTAGGACTCCACAATTCAATGGTCTCTCTCTCCCCCAGGGATGATTTTGAGGGTATTTGCAAATGTCATCTGAAGGGGGAAACTGAGGCAAAATACAGCGACTTCCCTAAGGACATCTGGTGAGTCTGCTAGAGGTGGAGATGGGATCTAGGAGTTGAGGCACCCAGCCTAGGATCCTAGGTGAGGGTGCTAGGCTTCCTGATCTCTGAGAGCCTGCTTCGGAGGGAAAAAAAAGCCAGTGGGAGGCTGCTGATTCCCAGAGGCTGTGCCTCTTCCTGCCTCATTTTTCTATTTGAAACCCCAGCCAGAGGAAATTTTCTGATTTGTGCTTTGGCAACTCTTCCTTCTCCCTTCTGGGGGATGTGCCCCTTGGTCTTGATATGAAGTAGGTGCTGGTGTCCATAAAGGCAAGGGGACAAAGAGGCTGAATCATTTGCTTGCAAAGTGAGAAGGAGATGAAGAGGAAGAGACTGGACTATCAGGTCATGAGCCTGATTTACTGACTGGAGGGACAGAAGGTCCATCATCTCTTGTTGCCTTGGTTTCCCCTCTCCGGGAAGGTGTCGAGCCACCTACCTGTCCCTACTGAAGTCAAACCACCTTTCAGGCAACAGTCTCCACCCTCTCCCCCTCCTTCCATGAGCAATCACATGGCTATGTCCCTGCCCCTTTAGTTTCCTGGGGAGAGCTCTGGCTTCCGTCAGTTTCCTAATCTGGCCCTTGAGATTAAAAAGCTGTTGTGTGGACTCTGGGCAGAATTTCAGGAATAAAGATTTAAAAGAATTCTTTCCTGGATGATTTTTCTAATGGCAGTTTTTAATTTGTGACATTTCCTGAAATAGCCCCTGGCTGGGCCCCCGCCAATGGCAGGTCAGAATGGGGAGGAATTTGCAGCAACAACAGTTATAATCATACTCCCCCCTTCCCCTGGATTTTTCCCTTTCCACTTGGTATCCTCACATGATGTTTGTTAGGGGCCTGGAGCTGTCGGGTATTTTCCCCACGTGGATTGGTGTTCTGCCCCATCTTCTGGAGATGGAAACAGCCAAGGGATACAGAGAAAGGAAAACATTTGGGCTGAGGTCACCCTGCCAAACAGTTCCACAGTTGGGCAGGAAGCCGAGGTGTCCTAGCTGCCTACCTGGCCACATTATGCCATTTGTCATTAAGAGGACCTCATCTAGAGTTGAGTATCAGCACAGCTCCATAGGTTTGGGGGAGATGAGGGATCAGAGAGGGGGCAAAGTATGACCACCAAGTTAATCAAAGGGCTGCTGAAACTATTCAAACCGTGGCCTGGCCAAGATTTTGGGAGACTCGCCATTCTCCCCTAGTCCCATGGCTTCTTGCATCTCTTTCCCTTCCCTGCCCCCCACCACCCTGGACCCCAGCATCCCTATCTGCCCTTCCCTGCCCTGCATCTCCTGGTTCCTCTCCTCTCGGGTAGGGAATCTAGGTTAATGTCAGCGGGTGAAAAGAAAGTGAGAAGGAAGTGAGAAGAGGAAAAAAAAGGTTAACAAATGACAGCGCGGGGGGGGGGGGGGGGGGAGGGGATAATTACATTTAACTTGAAAATTGCCTGAGAATGTGAGGTGCAGTCTATGGCCACCTCTGCAGATAATATATCCATTTTATGGGGCTTGATTTGTGGCCCTCCTAATTACTGTATTCTACACCAGGAGGAGGCCCTAGGAGAAGCAAGTAGCATAAAGGAGAAGAATAATAATAATAAAGTTGGTATTTGTTAAGTGTTTACTATGTGCAGAGCACTGTTCTAAGCGCTGGGGTAGACACAAGGGAATCAGGTTGTCCCACGTGGGGCTCACAGTCTTAATCCCCATTTTACAGATGAGGTAACTGAGGCACAGAGAAGTTAAGTGACTTGCCCACAGTCACACAGCTGACAAGTAGCGGAGCCGGGATTTGAACCCATGACCTCTGCCTCCAAAGCCCGTGCTCTTTCCACTGAGCCATGCTGCTTCTCTAAAGAGGAGAAAGAGGAGCACTAGAAAGAGTTGGGCTTGTTAGTCCCAAGAAGAGAAGACTGAGGCCAAGCCAGGGCAGAATAGCTGTTTGGAGATGGATGGAGTTGGTTGGGAGGGTAACGCAGATTGAGCTCTTGGCAGTGGGGGAAGAAATATAGGGAAGCTGCCCTGAGGGAGGGACAGGAGGGAAACTAGGAAACACTGCCTGGTGGGTGGGTAGGTTATTCCATCCTAGTCAAGTTGGTATTTAGCATTTTGGGCAGTTAGTTTCCAGAGAGCAGGCAAGGATATGCTTATCTGAGAAGTGCCTGGCCTAAAGCTGTGCACCTGGGTGCCCAATTCAGTCTCACCTGACAGCCGTAATGGGGGTGATAGCTGGATGAGGCAGAGAGGACCCAAGACCCAAACACTGCTGCAGCCTGGCTCCTGCAAATATTGTCAGCTGCAGCATCTGAGCCAAGCAAGGGAAGAAGGGATAGCTTTCTGGCATGTCTGGATCTGTGATCTACTTGCCTAGGGAGCAGGAAGATCCTGGAAGTTACCTTAAAGGTTTGCAGAACTCTTGAGCCATCACTAATTAAAGAGTTCCAGTCCTGCTCACTAGCAGAAAGAACCAGGCCAGTCTATATCCAGTAGGCTGGGACTCTGTTCAGATGGGGAAATTGAGGCACCAAACAGTATTTAAATTTGAACTTGGTCTGGGCTTATGGGTATCACCAGACTGCAGATGGGACCCAGCAGGCTGTCATCTAAGCAAAATGTCCTTAATCTGGTATCCACATTCTCTCTCCTCAACCTCTGTTCATTCCTCTCCTCTTCTTCACTCCCCCACACCACACACACACACACACATGCATGCTACAGGGGCCAATCAACTGTATTTGAGTGCTTACTGTCTGCAGAGCACTGTATGAAGCACTTGGGAGAGAACAGTGCACCAGAGTTGGGCCAGAGAAGTATCTGCTGGGATCAGGAGGTGGGGTGACATTTTGATTGATGACTGCTTTGCCTGTGCTTAGTTTTCCAATGGGACCGTAATGGTCTGTCTTGGAATTCTGTATAACCTTCTCTATAGACTGCATTCTTGGGAGAGCATGGAATGCCCATCCTGGGGGGACTAAGTCATTTGGGTGCTAGTTGCAACAGGCCTCATCCATGCTCAGCACTTGAGGTTTCTATATCTCAGTAAAGTGGGAGAGAATACTATCGGCCCCTGCCAGCCACTGAGAATTTGAGTAAGAGGGAGAGGGAGGGAAGAAGGGAGGAAGGATGTATGGGGAAGGTTGCAAAATGAGTCCACTTATGGGTCCAGTGGGTGAATGTTGTTGCTCCAGCTATATCTCTGTGTGTAATTCAATCGTGTCTACCATCTCTATTGTATTGCACTCTCCCACGTGCTTAGTACAGCATTCTGCGCACAGCATTCAATAAATACCATTGATTGAGTGAGTGATTGAATACAGTGAGCACCCTGAGCTGGCAGACAATTTATATTAATGTTTGTGTCCCTGTCTAGACTGTATGCTCACTGTGGGCAGGGAACGTGTCTCCCAGCTGTTATACTCTTGGTACAGTGTTCTGCACACAGTAAGTTCTCAGTAAATACGATTGATACATTGATTCATTGCAAAGGGTAATTGCCCTCATTCTGTTCCTCCATGGGAATTGAGTTGATTGCTCACAGCTAATGCTCTTTTCTATGTGGCAGAAGCCAGAGGGAGAGGACACAGCTGGGTTGGGGTCCTGTTGGACCCCAACAGTTCACTCACATTCTCCAGGGTGTCATAGCAGTCTGTCTCCTGGGCCTGTCTTCTGGGCCTCCCATGTAGTGGGGCAGCTGAGGAATAGGTAAGAAGCAGTTTGCTTCATAGAGGGAGACTGAGGTATAGAATGAGGAGGCCAATGAAAGAGATTAGTGGTATTAAGCAGGGGCAGGCTGAAAGCTGGTATTTTTGAGAAGCATGGCCTGGGAGACAGAAGGACCTGGGTTCTAATCCTGGCTCTGCCACTTGTCTACTGTTTGACCTTGGGCAAATCACTTCACATCTCTGGGCCTCAGCTCCTTCATCTGTAAAATGGGGATTAAGACTCTGAGCTCCAGGTGGGACAGGAATTGTGTTCAACCTGATTCACTTGTATCCACCCCAGTGTTTTGTACAGTGCCTGGCACACGGTAAGCACTTAAAAAATACCATTATTCTTATTGTTATTATTATTACTGCCCCATGGGACTGTAAACTCCTCGAGGGTGAGAGTCATGTGTTCTACTTCTGTTGTACCTTCCCAGGTGTTTAGTAAAGTGCTTTGCAATCAGTAGTCTCTCAAATTCCATTGTTTGACTGACTTCCCCCCTTTAGTGATCATTTCCAGCAAACTAATCTGTGTTTGGATAACTCTCCTCTCAAAAACTTTCCCATTTCTCTCCCCCGGGAGGTATCCTGGTAACCCCAGAGGCTGTGCTTAGGCCTCACTCCCTCACCTTTGAAACCAGAGCTAAAAGCCTGACTTTGTGTCCCCAGATCCGTGCCTCCAGGTCCCCTGCTGGTCCCCTGCCAGCAGTGTGTCAGAAAGCCCGAGTGTGAGTATTGGTCAAAACAGCCCTCAGTCCAAATCGCTGCTTTCCTCTCAGCAAGGTAGCCGGCTGTTCAAATATTTGATCAATCCCCAGGACCCTTCAGGAGAACCCAGCTTCAGGGAAACACAGAGGAAGGGCACTCCACCAATCCTGAGGGGCTTGTGACTCCAAAACCGGGGCTCCCCAGATCCCTCACCCTCCCTCCAGGCTCTGACCCCAAAACTTCTGTGTTCCATGTCTCCAGCTCTGCCCCCCACAGGTTGGAGCAGGTGTGTGGGAAGCCTGGAACCTTCCCCCTCAGACAGATGGAGGAAGGAAGATCCCTAGACTTGGTAACAGGGTGCCTGATTCTTCTGAGCTCTTAACCCAGGACCTCGGGCCTCCCTTTTGTGGGAGTTTGGGAGTAAAGGTGGAGCCATTTCCTTTAGCAGGACTCTGTCATGGCCAAGCAGGCAGAAAGGCTCAGTTGGGAACTGTTGGTCACCTGGCCGGAGGCTTGGGGCTAGGATTTGGGGAGAAGAGGAACAGGGACTGTTCCATTACCAGAGCCCAGAGCCCAGGATGGGAAGGAGACTTGAAGGCAAGAGGCACAGAAGAGAAACAGCTTGGTTACACCTGCTGAGAATGGGATCCAGTGGGGAAGAAGTAGGGATTTGGCTTGGGATGCTCCCAGTCCCTTAGCAGGATGGAGCCAGCTAGCTGTAGTGGAGAGGACTGGTGTTGAAACAGGACATAGGGCCCAGGGAACAGATCAGCATCTAGAGGGCTATCTGGTGTTTCATGGCTCTCAGACTCTCTTAACCCCATTGGTTGGGCTGGGTCCAGTCAGTCAGTCCATCTGTCAATCAGTCAATCAGAGAAGTAGTGTGTTCTAGTGGATAGAGCATGGCCTTGGGAGTCATAAGGACCTGCATTCTAATCTTGGGTCTGTCATGTGTCTGCTGTGTGACCTTGGGCAAGTCACTTCACTTGTCCGTGCCTCAGTTACTTCATCTGTAAAATGGGCATTAAAAATGTGAACCCCATGTGGGACATGGATGGTGCCCAACCTTGGGCACATCGCTTCATTTCTCTGGGCCTCAGTTACCTCTTATGTAAAATGGGGATTGAGACTGTGAGCCTCATGTGGGACACAGACTGTGTCCAACTCGATTTACTTGTACAGTGCCTGGCACATAGCAAGAACTTTACAAATGCCATCATCATTATTATTAGCTTGTATCAACTTCAACAGTTAGAACAGTGTGTGGTACATAGTAAGCGCTTAATGAGCCCTTACTGTGTGCAGATCACTGGGCTAAGCACCTGAGAGAGTAAAATAGAACAGAGTTGATAAATGCGATCCCTGCCTTCAAGGAGCTTAAAATCTAGTGAAGGGGTTTTGTGTTCCCTCAGTCCCTGATGATCTCCTGGCCCCAAAGACCCCAGGGAGATCAGATGGCTCTTTTGCCTGCCCCAGTTCTGTGGGGGTCCTTGGGTCCAGGGTTGACCCGGACTGGTCTGGTCTCCCAGGGTCCACAGCCAACAGGGGCAGACTCCCTCAGATTGTTTTGGCCTGGAACCAAAGGAATTTGGTTAGAATTGGACCTTTCCAATTCTACCTGAAAACCTCTTCCAAACTACTTTTTGCAGTTTTCTGTCCCTGTCAGGGAATCTGAGGGGGGTTAGGAGAGAGGGTTTCCAGGGGGGCGAAACGGGCATCGAGAGATGTCCTGGGATCAGGAGAGCTTATCCCTGCAGCAGAGTACAGGATTATCCCCTGTCCACACTCCACAACAAATCACCCTTCCCAAAGAGTAACAGTAAGTGGGGCCTCTGATTGTGGCTTTGACTTGGAAGTGTACACTGCATTTCTATCGGGCTCTCCTCAGATCTCATCAGAAGGGAATTCCCCATGTCTCAGGAGGAGGAAGAGCAAACACAAATGAACTGGAGTAAAGATTGGCCTGGGGTCATCCAGTGAGTCAGTGGTGGAACTGGGAATGGAAACCTGGAGTCGACCCTAGGCCTCTGTCCATAGCCCATGCTACTCCTAATGCTGGGGTGCTGAGACAATAATAATAATAATAGTGATAATAATTATCATAATGTATTATAATGATTATTATAATTATCCTGCTTATCATAATTATCATAATTATAATGATAATTATCATTACTGTATTTGTTAAAGATTTACCATGTGCCAAGCACTTTAAAAGTGCTGGGGTAGATACAGTATAAGCAAATTTGACAGTCTCTGTCTCACATGGGACTCCCAGTCTAAGGAAGAGGGAGACAGGTATTGAATCCCCATTTTTACAGATGAGGAAACTGAGGCACAGAGAAGTTAGATGACTTGCCCAAGGTCACACTGCAGACAAGTGGCGAAGCCAGGATTAGAACCCAGGTATCCTGACTCTCAGGTCCATGTTCTTTTGACTAGGCCTCTCTGCTTCTCTGGAGACCTTCTCTCAGATGGCACGTGAGAAGAGGATAGTATGTGAGATAGAGAAGTTTTTCCAAGATTGCCAGGATTTTCCCAATGGGACAAAGCATATGAATTAGAGACCAAATACAGGGAAGCAGCATGGCCTAGTGGAAAGAGCACAGACCTCAGAGTCGGAGGACCCTGGTTCTAATCCCAACTCTGCCACTTGTCTACTGTGTGACCTTAGGCAAGTCACTTTACTTCTCTGTGCCTCAGTTACCTCATCTGTTAAATGGGGATTAAGACTGTGAAATGTATGTAGAACACGGACTGTGTCCAACCCAATTATGTTGTAATTACTAATGTTTAGTATAGTACCTGGCACATAGTAAGATAGACTGTAAACTCCCTGTGGGCAGAGATTGGGAAACAAGTTCCAATTTATAACACCTTCCCTATGAGAAAAAATTGGTTCTTATTTATACGACTTCAAATTAAGAAACAGTTTTCAGGAACCATTTGTGTCGAAAGCCAGAAGACTCTCTGCATTAGGGGCTGAGATGGTAGTTTCAGTTACATTGTACTCTCCCAAGTGTTTGAGAGAGTACTCTGCACATAGCATTCAATAAATACAGTTGAATGATTGATTGAATTGTGTCTTCCAATTTTCTTCTGGGGAAAATTCTTTCCCTAGGTGCTTGCCCTAGAGGCAGGTGGGGGGTGCCACGTTTCATCTGTGGTGAGGAGATCAAGGATATGAGAGTGTTTCGAGGGCCCTCTGTCAGCTGGAGCTGTAGCCCCATGGGACTGCACTCCCAAGCCCACTGAGCAGCTCCCCAGGAGCACTGCATGTTGGGGACTGTAGTCTTATCCAGATGTCAGGCCAGCTATGGGCAGAGTGTTGTGTCTGTAGCCTGAGCAGAGAAGCCAAGCATTTCTATTGGTCAGTCTGGGAATAGGGAAGGGGCACAGGGTATTTTTAGAAAAACCAACATCATGGCCAGGCATTGCTGTAGGGAATGGTAGCTGGAAAGGTATCAGAAAGGACATCATGTGCGGGTGCCTCATCAGGACAGGCACTGGTCAGCAGCTCTGGGGATGGTCAGCAGTTGTGGGTTTAGTCTGTGAAGGGACTGCTGTGAGGTCCAACCTTTGTGGGACAGGGCTGCCTGGCCTGAGGAGAGGGAGAAAGAAAAGACTTTGCTTCCAGACCCCAGTTCTAGCTTTAGGAGTAAAAGAACGGGCCTGGCACTTCTGAAATTTAATGAGAGGCCGAGTCCCTTTAGGAGGGTCTGTGGTGAAGAATGCTTGGCTGAGCCACAAGTGGAATGAGTTTTGGTGGACTCAGCCTGAGATGAAGTCTGTCTATCTCTCCCCTGGGGCTACATGGTGTCATGGCCTAGTTGAAAGAGCACGGGTCTAGGAGTAAGAGGACCTGGGTTCTAATGCCGTTCCGCCATTTACCTGCTGTGGGACCTTGGGCACATCACGTTACTTTTCTGTGCCTCAGTTCCCTCATCTGCAAAACGCGATTCAATACCTGTTCTCCTTCTTACTTTGGCTCTGAGCCCCATGTGGGACAGGGACTTTGTCTGACCTGATTATCTTGCATGTACCCCAGCGCTTATTATGGCGCTTGCCACAGAGCACCATACTACAATTAAGCCTGCCAGTCCTGCCCTGTTTGAATGAGGTCTCCGGCTGAGGGAGCAAGAATGGAGATCAGAACAGTCTCCTCGTGGCCTTCAGTTCTGGACTAGATTCCTACCAATGTCGTTCCTGGCTCTGTGTGATCTCTGGCAGGTACACCTCTAAAGGAGTCGAAGCCTTAATACGATCCCTGTTGCTGGAGACTGCCCTTCAGCTATGGTGGAGGGACTGAAGGGTACTCAGGGGGTATTTCCCCATCTAGAATGAGGCTCTTTGGGGGTGATGCAGCCTTTGTCCCAAAGCCAGGGGCAACCTCACTCCCTTTCTCTTTGGAGCACTCTCTTCTGGGAGGACCACAGGAAGAGGAGGCAGAAAAGAAGGGTCATGCTCCAGGACAGTTAATGTGCCATACCAGCAGTCCCATATAGGATTACTCACAATCCTCTCTGGCCAAGAGCCACTCCCTTGGAGAACTCATTCACTCCCATGGCTTCAACTATCACCTCTATGTGGGTGATACACAAATCTACATCTCCAGTCCTGTTCTCTCTCCCTCTCTGCAGTCTTGCATTTCCTCTTGCCTTCAAGACACCTCTATTTGGATGTCTTCCCATCACCTCAAGCTTAAAATGTCCAAAACAGAACTCCTTATCTTCCCTCCCAAACCTTATCCTCCCCTTGACTTTCCCATCACCGTAGATGGCATGACCATCCTTCCTGTCTCACAAGCCCGTAACCTTGGTGTTATCCTTAACTCTTCTCTCATTCAACCCACATATTCAATCCATCACTAAATCCTATCGGTCCCAGCTTCATAACCGCTAAAATCTTCCCTTTTTTCTCCATCCAAACTGATACCATGTTAATACAGTCAGTCATCCTATCCTGCCTGGGTTACTGCATCAGCCTCCGTGCTGAATTCCCTGCTCCTGTCTCTCTCCACTTCAGTCCATACTTCACTCTGCTGCCCAGATCATTCTTCTACAGAAATGTTCAGGACACATCACCCCGCTCCTCAGTAAACTCCAGTGGTTGCCCATCCACCTATGCATCAAACAAAAACTCCTCACCACTGGCTTTAAAGCACTCTACCACCTTGTTCCCTCCTACCTCACCTCACTACTCTCCTACAACCCAGCCTGCACACTTCACTCCTCTAATGCTAAACTTCTCACTGTCCCTCAATCTTGCCTATCTTACCGCCGACGCCTAGCCCACGTCCTGCCTCTGTCCTGGAATGCCCTCCCTCCTCAAGTGGATTTGCCCTATCTGTTGGCCAAATTCTGCTCCTTCCCTTTGGTCTGGAATGTCCTGCCTCAGGCTGGGCTGTCGGACAGCCAACCCCACTGACTTGAGAGCCGTGGAATGTCTAGCCTGAACTGAGCACTGTGGGGAACGCCAGAGAAAAAGGAAAAGAAAGACCTAGTTCCTACCCTCAGAGAGGGTACCCTCATTATGATCTAATGCAGGAGACTAATCCAACACCAGGATATGGATGTCCCCGGTTCTTTCATAATGCACGTTTTGAATAGAGCACAGTTTGAGAATTAGGGAACGTTTTTTCCAACCACGTGCGTCTGTCTGGATCGAATATGGCATGATGCCGGAAGGAAAGCTTGGTGCACAAACTTGGTGTATTAGAAGAGAGCAATGCAAGAAGTCAGAAGGGTAAGGAGTGGAGATGAGGTGGAGGAAGCTGAAGTGATTGGTACCCTTGGAACTGGGGAAGAGGGGGTGTTAGGAAAAGTTGACTCACCTTTCTGCCATAGGGATTGGTTCATCTTTATCTCTTTGCTTGGTCTCAGTGTCCTTTTGCTGCACTGACAGTACATCACCCATAGTTCCCTAGGGATCAAGAGGAGAGAGTGTGAGACAAATGCACACACACCTTTTTCACACCTCACCTGGCTTTGGGCCCACCTAACCACATGTGTACCTGCCTGCATCCACACAGCAGTCCACATAGACTGCATACACACACACACACACACACGAACACGTAAGCACCTACCCAGGCAACCTCACCCCCTCCCTCCCAGTCACACCAGCCAATGTAATTTCGAGAAACCTAAACATTTCCGCAGCCCCCGGATTTTCAGAGTACTTAGCAACCTTTAATTAACTAATCCTCCCTCCCTGCCTCAGCACACACAGACTCTCACTCTCCCCATACACACTCCCCACATGCACATCTTCCAGAGGAGGCTGCTCTGACCCATTTTCACCTGTTCCCACAAGTGCTCACATACATTCTCATTCTATCTCTTGCATAAACACATATTCCCTCACAAAACATTTCATGTGACTCCTCTGATCCAACTCCTGGCACACACTCACCCCTCGCAATCTCTTGCACACACATCCCCTTTCTCCCTTTTGGACTCTCACTCACAGTCAGATGATTTCTTTGGGATTCTCGTTCCTTCTTTCTTGCCCTTTTTTGCACATGCTCACTTTTCTCACAAACTCTTACTTACATTCACACCATTTTCTCTCACCCACAAAGCCCCCTCTTTCCCCTCAGCAGCCTGCTGTCTGTTTGCCTCCTGTGCAGCCTCTTCCCCTCCACTGAGACCCAAAGAGGGTTAATTCACAGCAGCAGGGACTCTGGTCCTATTGATTTTCCTCTTCCCCCTCTCCCCATTCTAGATGCTTTCTTAATGGTATTTTAAAATTCATCAGCAGTCAGAGAGGAGCAGCCTGAACCAACCCAGGCTTGGAAAAATGGCTTGGAGCAAAATGCTGGTGGGGTGGGGGTGGAGGTGCGAAGGGTGGAACTGGGATCTGGGGAAGGAGGGGAGAAGGGATGGGGAACCTGACAGAAGTCAAGGGGGTGGGGTGGATGTGAGGAGTCCAGTTTGTGGACTCAAGATCAATCAATGGTATTTATCGAGTGCTTACTGTGTGCAGAGCACTATACTAAGCGCTCAGGAGAGTACAATGCAACAGAGTTGGTAGACATGTTCCCTACCCACAAGAAGCTTACAATCTAGAGGGAGTTTATAGTCTTGGTGACGTATTCCAACAAAGATGTCAAGGAAGCCCCATAGGGAGGGGAAGGGAGAAAAAAATGAGGGCAAACTTAGAATTCTCAAATATGAAGAAAGCTTCAGAGAAGATCATCACACCCCCAGACACACCTCTAGGAAGAACTGTTCCTTCACCATCCCAGACAGGTTTTAAAGACCTCCGGCAAATGGGGTCTACAGTTACCTCAGTTGCCCACCCTGATCTCTCTTTCTCAAGTTTCATGTCAGATATATCTTCCTTATGTCTACCTTCAGTTCCTCGGGTCATCCATTTCCTCTCTTTGGAGCTTGGTGTATATGGAGCAAATGTAGAGAATAAACAGGGAGTCAGCACCCTGGTGTTCTTGGGGTTTGGTCCTGGCTCTGCCCCTGATTTGCTTGTTTACTCTGACCAGACCCTTTTTCTGATTCATGGCCCAGTTCTCCTTCTACAACAGAGGAGAATAGTGTCCTCCTTCTCTGCTTCCTCTTGGGCTGGTGGTCATAGGGGACTGAAATGTGCTTTGAGATCCTTGAAAACCAGATAATAGGAAGAGGAGGAAGAGGAGGAGTGGTGTGAGCGGTGTGGAGGAGATGGGAATTAGACATGGTCCCTGTCCCTCGGGGGGCTTACCACCTAAGAGGGTGCTGAGGTTAGGCAGCGAAGTGGCTGTAAGGAGGAGGAGTGCGACTGGCACATGAAGTGAAAAAAAAGGCCCACATTGTGAGGGGTGGCACAGGGAGGCCAAGGACTGTGAAAAGGGGCTTGAAGGGAAGGGGCCTTTTGGCTAGTTGCTTGAAGTTGGCTCTTTCTTTCCTTCTCCCTCCTCTGTTGTCCGTGGGGCCGCTATTTCCCCAGAGTCAGCCACACGTGCTGGAGCCAAGAGCTCATAATGAATTTGCTAAAGCCAGGTATTAAGACAGAGAACAAGCAGCTTTGTTTAGTGAAGGCACAGCTCTCAGGCTCAGCACTCTTTAGGGGGCCTGTCCCAGCCTGCCCTGGGGGTGGCTGAGGCCAGAACTTGGGAAGCCAAGCCAGGTTGAAAGGAGATGAATCCAACCAGAATTGGATAATAACCAATGCACGCTACTTCTTCGCCCACCACATTTTTCCCATTGCAACTTACAACCCTGAGAGTTTTAGGGACTAGTTCTCGGAGATGGCAGATTTTGACCTAGTCCCTGCATCAGGGTGGCCATTGCTAGCATTTGTGGATTCCGGTTACCAGGGGAGACCAGTTGTCCAGCCTTATCCTGAACAGTCTGGTTTTCCACTGGCTAGTCCACAGTCCGGTGCCAGGTCGGCAAAGGCGGATCCTGAATCCATGAGTGCCCTAAGTAGCCATCCCAAAGTAGGAGGGGGACAGGCTTACAAGAGCTACTAGGTCGAAAAAGCCCCCATTTAAGGTCTTTTCCGTCCTGATTAGAAACATTCAGGTCTTGTTAGAGAGCTGGGATGAGTGAGGCTGAGAGTCTGGTTCAAAGAGTATGGATCAGGGTTACCCCTCTGTTGGGGGGCACTATGAGCCTCAGGTGCTGGTCCCCTTCCTAATTGTGGAGGGGAGCAGCCTGGGAGCTGCCTGGAGCAGTCAGTATGTGATGGAGAGACCAGGAGGGATCAGACAGGTCTCCTGCTCGAACTCCAACCAAGCATTGAGGAACTTGGGCAGAGCAACCAGCCTGAGCAGCCTCCCCAGTGGAGCCCACCAACTGCCTCCTGGGCTGCCCTCCTCCAGACCCAAGAATTTTCTGCCTCTGTGAAGTGAGAGCCAGGTCGAGTTCTTCCCCTGCTCGGGCTGGCAGAACCCCAGTTTTCCAGAGTCTTCCCTGCAAAAAGCTACAGTGGAAATGGAGCGGCAGAATGGGACCACCCCATTGGTAATTGGGGAAGTAGTTGGGCCTTGGGGAGTGGCCCCAAGCGCCTATCTGGGGGAGTTCAGGTTAACAGGAATTCACACCAAAAGACAGTCCTCAATAAATGCTATTGGCTAATTTTTGTCCTTTCTTCTTTTCCATCTCTTTCTTCCTTCCCCTTACCTGATGGATCACCCCTCAATTCAGCTAATCCATGCCCCACAGCTTTCTTGAAAATAAATCAATCTTATTTATTGATTGTTTAGTGGGTGCAGAAAACTGAACTAAGCATTTGGGAAAGTACTGAGTTTTTTGGGGGGGTGTTTAAAGGTATTTGTAAAGCATTTACTATGTGCCAGGCACTGTACTAAGCCCCAGGATTGATACAGGATAATCTCCCTTCTCCTTCTACTCCCTGTACCGCCCCCCCTTTACCTCTCCGCAGCTTAACCCTCTTTTCCCCCCATTTCCCTCTGCTCCTCCCCCTCTACCTTCCCATCCCCTCAGCACTGTACTCGTCTGCTCAACTGTATATATTTTCATTACCCTATTTATTTTGTTAATGAAATGTACATCGTCTTGATTCTATTTAGTTGCCATTGTTTTTACGAGATGTTCTTCCCCTTGACTCTATTTATTGCCATTGTTCTTGTCTGTCTCTCTCCCCCAATTAGACCGTAAGCCCGTCAAATGGCAGGGACTGTCTCTATCTGTTGCCAACTTGTTCATTCCAAGCGCTTAGTACAGTGCTCTGCACATAGTAAGCGCTCAATAAATACTATTGAATGAATGAATGAAAGGTTGGACACAGTTCATTTCCCACCTGGTTCTCACAGTCTTAATCCCCATTTTACAGATGAGATAATTGAGGCACAGAGGAAGGGAAATGACTTGCCCAAGATCACCCAGCAGACAAGTGGCAGAGCAGGAACTAAAACTCTTCTTACTTTCAATCCCATGCTCTATCCACTAGGCCACGCTGGACATGTTCCCTGCCCACAGTGAGTTTACAGTGTAGAGGGACTGGGGATTATTCAAATCATGGGTGCTGCCCCAGTTTTCCAACAGACAGACTCCCCCAAGGAGACTTTTGAGGTTCTAGGGAAGAGGTACAGGAAGAATGTCACCATTCCAGAGACTCACAGCTCTAAGAACAAGACTTGAGGCTGCATAGCCAGTTGGCATGCTCCACCCTCCTGTCACCCAGCTCTCTCCACTGCCCTTGTTGGACCCATCCCTTTTGCTCTCGAGAAGGAGCCAACCCAGGATGTGTCCCTGGTGAGCCTCTGGCTTTCCCCTGGCTCTCTCTGGCCAGGACACGGTGCCCAGGAACCTTCCGGGCATGGTCTAGGCAGAACCCCCATAGGGGTCCCAGCATCCCCTGGCCCTTGCTTGGGAGAGGGGCCAGTTTGTTGTCCAGGTGATGTGAAGCGAGGAGGAGGATTCAGGACAAAGAGGCTGGAAGGATGTGGGCAGGGGGAGGAAGAGCAAAAGCAGCTGCCTCTCTACCCTAACCCTCCTCCCCCTCTACATCAAGTGGATGGTATACTGACCCTGTTTATCACAGCTAGGCCACGGGAAGCTGGAAACAACTTGTGATCTCCCTGCAGTTGTAGGGCTAGCTTTGGGCTCTTTTTGGGACTGGTCTTTCCTGGGGTTTCCTGCTCCCATCAGTCAGACCTCCCCAGAAACACAGACCTGTTGTTGCTGACTAGTTGTTCTTGGTGCCCACAGAAGACCCAACAGAAGAAATGGACATAAATTAGAGTGGGAGAGTTAGATTGGACACAAAGAAGAATCCTACTAGGGCTCCACTCTTGATTACCAGCGTGAAAAATGCTGGAACAAGCTACCAAGCCAGGTCATGAAGCATCCATCCCTTTAGATCATTAACAGAAGAGAAACCCATCTGTCCAAGATGATTTAGTCATTCACTAAATGACTGGGGGCTGGGAGCTGGACGAGATGACCTCTTGGGGGGGGGGGGGGCCATCAATCCATCGTATTTATTGAGTGCTTACAGTGTGCAGAGCACTGTACCAAGCACTTGGGAGAGTACTATATAACAGCGTTAGTAGACACATTCCCTATCCACAATGAGCTTACAGTCTAGAAGGGGAGACAGACATTAATATAAATTAATTAATTAATTACAGCAATATACAGAAGTGTATATATGTGTCTATGTGTCTCAGCCCATGTGGGGCTGAGAGAGGGGTGAATAAAGGGTGCAAATCCAAGTATGAGGGGTCACTTCTGGCTCTCAGATTCTGTAATTCTTTGACCCTGATGAAAATGGTCAGTTCAGGCATCCCCTCTCCCTGGTGACCTGGAATGCTGTTCTGCAGCTCTTTGGGTCCAGTTCTGTACAGGGTACATTGGGTCTATCCCAAAGCCCTGGAAATCCATAAACTGACCCAGTTGCCCCAGGTCTAGGGATGATCTGGATCTGGATTTGTCCTGTGCTCTTTGCCAATGAATAAGACCCCAGTACCTTCCCACCTTGAGAACCTCAGTTTGGACTGGCCCTGACCAAAGGGTTCAGACAGAATCAGACCTCATTCAGATTTCCAGATTTCCAAACAGCAATCTGTCAGTTTGCTGAGTCTGATTATTTTTTTAATGGTATTTCTTAAGCGCTTACTAAGTGCCAAGCACTGTTATAAGTGCTGGGGTAGATAAAAGGCTGGATACGGTTCCTGTCCCACATGGTGCTCACAATATAAGGAGGAGGGAGAACAGGTACTGAAGTCCCATTTAGCAGTTGAGGAAACAGAGGTGTAGAGAAGTTAAGTGACTTGCCCATGGTCACACAGCAGGCACTTGGCTGGGCTAGGATTAGAACCCAGGTCTTCTGGCTCCCAGGCCCGTGATTTACCCACTAGGCCACCCTGCTTCTCTCCTGGAATTAGGTGAAGCCCAGAAGGGAATCAGTCTGGTAGAAGCGCTATCTTAAGAGGGAGAGAAAGGGAGTCTCTTACATTTGCTAAGTCTGGGGCTAGAGCCATACTAATCAGAGGGTTGTTCTCTCTGGCTGATAGTGAGATGACTCCTGAAGCTGTATCTTCTGCAGTCTCATCCGAGGTAATCAATTTATAATATTTATTGTCTGCCAATTCTATTGTACTGCCAACGCTTAGTACAGTGGTCTGCATACAGGAAGTGTTCAATAAATACCATTGATTGATTGAGCACCTAGTGTGGGCAGAGCACTTGGAAGAGTTCAGTGGTGTTAGTAGACAAGATCCCTGTCCTCAAGGAGCTTACAATTGAGGGCAGCCTGGCAGACACTAAAATTAATTACGGGTAAGAGGAAGTAATTAGAGTTATAAAGTTAGGAGGTAGGGGAGAGTCTCCACAAATGCAGCATGTCTAAAACAGAACTACTCATCTTCTCCCCCTCAGATCACTCCTCCTACTAACTTTCCCAATCTCTGTCAATAACACCACCATTCTCCCTTATCCAGAAGTCTGAAACTTCAGAGTCATTCTCAGCTTCTCAATGTTCTTCAACTCTGATGTTTTACCTACCGTTAAATTCTACCAGTTGTTCCTGGATCCGTCCCGTCCTATCTACCCAAACAGCTAACAACCCGGTCTGAATTCGAGCCATATCATGCCTAGACTGTTGCATCAACCTCTTTGCTGGTTTCCCTGCCTCCTGCCTCTGTCCTCTTCAACTGCTGCATGGAACACTCTTCTTGGGGTATCGATAAGCCCCCCATCTCTCCTTTCCTTAAAACCCTCCACTGGTTTCCTGCCATGCCCCTCCACCTCAAGCAAAAACTCCTCACACTCTGCTTCAAGGCTCATTCTTCCCACCCCTTTCAAGCTAACGTAGCTGTACCTTGCTCTTGCCTCTCCCACCTCCGTCCCCTCGCTCACACTGATCCCCCAGTCCGAAACTCCCCATTTCCCTAAATCTGACATAACACCACTCTCCCCATCTTCAAAGCCCTCCTAAAATGCCACGTCCTGCATCGAGTTTAGTTTCTTCATCCTAAGTCATAGTAACTTACCTGCCAACTCTGGCACTTAATGTACTTATTAATAATACCCATCCTAGCTCTTTTGTATAAATGTTTATTCAGTTGTACATTCACTTATCAATTTATTCTATTTGTAATATTTTTATGTCTGTCAACCCCATAGAAGTGTAAATTCTTTTTGGGCAGGGATTGTGTCACTTCTCTGTTTTGTATTTCATTAGGGCTTAGTAGAGTGTATTGCACCTAGTGGGAACTCAATAAATATTAATATTACCACTACTATTACTTTGCCTCTTGGCAAACATTCACTCTCAGAACACACTGCTGCTATGTCTGGCTCCTTAGGAAAGGACACTTGTACTACCCCACTCCGCTCCCCACCCTGGAGATGTCCTCTCCCCGGCTTGATCTCCAACTCCCTCTTTCTTCCCAGTGGGGCAGCAGGAGACCCAACCGCAGGTGGAGAGGAAGGTCTCCATTTGATGGGTGAGCCGCAGGGTTGGCACTTGGGCAGAGGAAACAGCATGGCCTAGTGGATAGAGCATGGGCCTGGGAGTCAGAAGGACATGGGTTCTAATCCCAGCTCCACCATTTGTCTGCTGTGTGACCTGGGGCAGGTCACTTCACTTCTCCTTGCCTCAGTTACCTCATCTGTAAAAATGGGGATTAGGATTGTGAGCCCCACGAGGGACATGGATTGAGTCCAACCTGACTAGCTTGTATCTATCCCAGTGCTTAATTCAGTGCCTTGCACATAAGCATTTAACAAATACAAAAAAAAAAAAAAAGAGCTGGCCATGTTCTCTAAGGGACATGGGGATGGTGGAGCTCAGGCCCCCTTGAGGAACTATGGAGCTCCTCTCAGGGTAGGACTGACTTGAGGCAGTGTGGTGCCTACTGACCAGAGCTAAGGGACCTGTCTGCTGGGACAAGAAACTCTCCCTTTCTCTCTGCAGCAGAGCAGCTGGAACTACTCAGATTTTCCACCTTCAGACAATCTTCTCCAAGTGCTTTCAATTGATATCCAAGCTAGCTGGGTTCTAGCCCCAGTTCCAGTGCTGTCAGAGCAGTCTTAGTCAAACCCCTCGCTCTCCTTGGGCTTCACTTTTTCCAGTTATGAAAGGGAGCGTTGGGTGGGGCAGGGACCCTGCTGAGCCAAAGAACAATGAGTGTGGTTGGGGGTGGTGCACTGAGCTCAGTGCTCCACCAAGGGAGATGAGAGTGCCAGGGAACCATGGCCTCTTGGCTGCTGCAGGGTGGGGTGAGAGCAGGTCCCCAAGGCTTCACTGTTCTTTTCCTCTAGTCCCCAGCAGCAGCTAGGTCCAGGGGTCATTTTGGACATGGGTCTTTATGGCTTAGGGCCAGATACTGCAAGAGGTTTGCCTCCATCCCGTCCCCATAGCCAATGCTCTGCCCTTGCCTGGCCTAGCTCTGAGCTCCCGGAGCTCCAAGTTCAGGCTCTGTCTGGGGAACTCCCTGCCCTCTAGGGAACTCTGCCTGAATCTGGACGGGGGAGACAACAGCCTCAACTGTGCATAACTCTGAGTAAATCCGCCACACTTATTGTTGTCAGACCCCAAGCTTCCTGGGTTTGGGTTTGGACAGAGACTGTGCCATCTCTGCTTGAAGTGCCTGGGGAGGCATAGGGGAATGGAAAGGGATTCCCATGTTATGGAAGGAATTCTCGAGCCCCAAGACCAAAACATCTCTGCTCAAGATCACGCAGTAAAGCAAAAGGACTCTGGAGTCTTGACCACCAGCTCTTGCTCTGACCCCTGACCTCCTCTCTCAGGTTGGTAGATGGAAGCTGGAGTCCTGAGTCACAGTGGGGACAGAGAAGGGGAGTCTGTTTCCCCTAGGCAGGGGCCAGAGAGAGCCAGACCCCCACCTGCTGCCAGGCCCGGGGCCACACCAGCCCTGGGAACGGTCTCCCAGCACCCAGCCTGAAGCACACAGAAGAGGCTTTGTTCCCACTGCCAACGCAGCCCAGCTCTGAATGCCCTCTCAGCTGGGCCACTTTCTTGGCAGGGACCCTGTTCCCAATTGCCCTCACCTCCTAGATTTTCCCCACATCTGGCATCATGCCCACTCTGTGATTGGCACAGAGACTGCCCTGTACCAACCCTCTATTGAGGAGCTACCACCTCCCCCCTCTTCAGGCCCCTCTCAACCATGGCTCTCCATCTCTCTGTTCTCCTTCTTGCTCTTTTGGGGAGTGTATGTGTATGTGTGTTGGGGGTTGGGGGGAGACTCTGGCCCCCAGTCCCTCGTGGAGCATGGGAGCATGTAGGGAGAAAAAAGCTGGGGAAGGGACTGGAGCTGGAGGTTGGAGGATGCTAAGAGGACCGTATCAATCCTGGAAACTGAGACTTTGGGGAGATGCTACCTGCAAAGGGAGAGCCCCAGAGTGGATGGTTAGCTTGCCCTTACAGCACATTCCTTAGGACTTTTCTGGGGCATGCAAAGGTCTCCTTCATTTCCTCTTGCCTTTGTGAGGCAGAGGGCCCAATAATCACTGTGGTCTTTGTCAAGCTCTCACTATGTGCCAAGCACTGTACTAAGCGCTGGGATGGAATCAAGTAAATCAGGTCAGACTCAGTGCCTGTCCCTCCTGGGGCTCTCTGTCTAAGCAGGAGGGAGATCAGAGGGGATTTTCCCTTTTCTTTAAGGGGATAAAGCAGGGCACCAACAGAAAGAACCTAGGATTCCTGGTCTCCAGACCAGAATTCGATCCACCCAGCACAGCAGCCTCATTTCCATGGCCTGTCCGGAGGTCAGACCTTTCCCTAGGGAGGAGGTAGAAGCCTTCCAAACCAAAGGATGTTTGAAGTTCCTGATGAGGTAGTCCCTTGTTTAGGGGGGGCGGGGGGGTGCTGCTGAGGCCTGAGCCCTGATCAGGCCTCTGAGAGGATTCTTCCTCTCCTGAGCTCAGTGGAACCAGTTTGGGGAGCTGAGCTCTCTCCCACTCTGGCCAGGGAGTGGATGGGGGAGAAAAGAAGAAGGGCAGCTCTTGGTCATCGATAGCTAAGAACCCCTGCACACTTTCAGGTTCCTCTCCCAGTTCTGGCCCCTATCCAGGGAAAGGGGATCCTTGGTCTGGAGGAGGGGGATGGCTGGGCCCTAGTTGGGCCCCTTCTTGCCTCTGCCCTGACCCGTACCCAGATCCCACAGTAAGAGTGGCACGGAGCCCTGGGGTCTGCTAAGTGGAGTGAAAAGTGGGGGACTCAGCCACTTTGCAAGGCAGATCAGTGGGTCACCTCAGAGAAAGGGGGAGAGCAAGCAGGTCGGGCAGACAAGTCGGCAACCATTGGTGACCACTGGAATGGACTGGCGGAGTGAATGAAAGGAGGCAATGTTCAGTTTGGGTAGTGAAAAGCAGAAGGAGTCCTGAGCTGGGGACAGGATTTCTGTGTTGTTTGTCTTGGGGAGTTGTCTTTTCCTCCCATTCACAAGGTTATCCCCACTGCACTTAAAGACTGGAAGAAGACTCCCTCAAAGTGACTCAGTAAAGCAAAGAGAGAACCCAGATGTCTTGGGCCTCTGCTCTGCCCAAGCCCCCTTTATCCTCTGGACCGACATGGCACTCTGGCTACCATGCCAGCAGAAATTAAATCTCCATGCTTTTGCCCTAGGAATGACTCTTGCTGCCTCTACCCTATGCTCTTGCAGCAGAAGCAGAACACCAACAGTGAAGGAGCACCCAGACTCCTTCCCCTACTCCGGCCAGGACCCACAGCCCACAGAGATGAGCTCCATGGAGGTGCCCGTGCAGACGGAGATGGTGGAGCTGGTGCCCAATGGCAAGCCCATGGAGGGACTGAACCCCGGAGCCCTGCCCCCGAGTGGGAGTGAGAGGTACGACCTGGAGGTGGCAGAGATGGGACTTGCAAAGAATGCAAATCCCATCTCTTCAGAGGAGGCGAGATGGTACCAGATAGGTATTGTCGACTGAAATCTGGCCCCTGTGTCCTCCTCCTCCTCCTTTCCTTCAACCCTGCTGTTCATCCAACCCTGGAGGCCCTCAATGTCTCCACAATGCACCCAGGCCCTGCCAGGCCCTGGGCAATGTGGATTAGGGGTCTGGAAAGTAAGCAGAGGGAACTGACTCATGCCATTCTAGGGCCAAAGTGCCTATTCACTTCCTTAACCAACAGGGAGAGGGGAGGGGGGCACGTTGGGGCTATGGTGGGAGTGGGGAGCGCTCCATGAAATTGGAGGGTAAGATGATTGCCCCCCGCATCCCCACAGATTTGAGGAGCACAGGCCCAGTCCAGCAGAGGTGGAAGGCTTCTTGCCACAAAGGATCGACAAGCAGACACACTTCACTGACGTGAGAGACTGGATGCAGGGACAGGGGAACCCGAATGGTTAGGAATTTGGGGCAGGTGGATCTGAGCATGGTGGAAGCATAGAGCCCTAGCCCCTGAACACCAGAGTGGGAGGTTCCATGAGGCTGGGGGTGGGCATCCCAGGAGATCTAGACCGGGCGGATCGGCACGGTGGGGGGTCTGAGTGTTGAGTCCCTGGGGGCCTCACCATGGAGCTTGAGGACACTGAGCTGGGACAGCAGGGCGCCTTGCAGTTCCTGGGCCCACCTCGCCTTCCTCCCCACTAATGCTTTCTCTTGCAGTTTGAAGGTAAAACATCCTTTGGGATGTCAGTGTTCAACCTCAGCAATGCCATCATGGGCAGCGGCATCCTGGGGCTTGCATATGCCATGGCCAACACGGGCATCCTGCTCTTCCTGTGAGTTCCTGCCACCTCCAAATCCCACCCGCATAGGTGCTCTCCCTCCCAGACTTTCTGAGCCCCCAGTGACTGTAAGCCTCTCCAACTACTCCTTGGCCTGCTAGGGGGTTGTCTCTCCCTCCCTGGGAAGAGGCAGGCATTGGCTCTCAGCCCCTCTCCCAACTCCCAATCTGCTACTCTAGGGACTAATGAGAGCAATCTGGGGGTATTAATCTAGGCTGGTGCTTACCCAGATTTGTTTCATGGAGTTTGTTCGTGCCCATCATGCCCCTGAGACATGACCCTAGCACATCTCTTTTGTTGAGGGAATGGAACCACCTCAGAGGTGGAGCATCACAGGCAGGGAAAGATAGAGGAGATCCTCATCAAGAGAGGGAATGCAGGAAAACCTCCCACCATGGACCTGAGGAGTCAGAGAAGAGCGTGGGAACCCTGGAATCTGTCACTAGCAGGAACACAGCTTGGTTCAGAGTGTAGCCCAGGGAGGGAATGGGGTGGGAGGCCCTGGAAGGCTCTCTCTCAGTCACAAGGAGACACACGGTACCAGGCCGAGAAAACTAATGAGCAGCCAGCAGGTGTTACTCGCCTCGTGGAGAGCCGAACAAATTGTGTGGAGTGAGTGATGAGGAGAGGGAGGAAAGACAAAGAAAGGAGGAAATGGGAAGGGGGAGGAGGAGAAAACACAGGAAAGGCTAACCAGAGAGAGAAGGGCTGGAGAGTGGCAGAACAGCGAAGGAGTGCCAGGGCCATGAGCAGCTGGAGTCAAAGGTACCTGCCGACTTCTCTGTCTCCCTTTTCTGGCTCAGGTACTTTCCAGAGTAGAGTAGCCCCAGGTCAGTGAGGACCAGTGGGGTTCATCATATTCCCCAGGCTTTGTGGGCCACCGTCCTGGGGGTGGGTATTGACTGACAAGATCCAGTCTTCAGTGCCCCCTGCTGCCCCCCTCCAAGCCTCAGCCCCTCTACAACTCAGGGAAAGGACCTACAAACCACTGTGCCTGGGGGCCTTCTGGGAGGAATCTCTGCCAGAAGCTCGGGAAACAAGCCACCTCCTCTGACCACAGGGAAAGCAGCTATAAAGACAGGGAGAGCAACTTTGGAGAGGGGACCTGGATAGACCCCGATAGGCTAAAGGCAAACGTGGCATCAGGGAGAGGGGGCAGTCCCCAAGAGTCACACTAGTTTTCCAGAGAAAGCCAAGCATCCTCATCTCATGACTCAGTGGTAGCAGCCAAATCAGGGGGGCAGTGGAGGGGGCTCAGATTTTAGCAGAAACAATCTAATATCATTGTTATCATCTTCGTCATCATCATTTCTAATGTTTGTGAGGCACTTACTTTGTTCAAAACAACATTCCAAGCACTGAGGAGAGATACAAAGATATCGAATCAGGTCGGACCCCGGCCCACAGGGAACTATCTGTCTGAAGGGAAACTAGGGAAAGTTGAAGCTGCTGCAGCAGGGAAGCAAGGTGATGGGTGTTGAACAGAGCAAAGCAGAAGGATTGGAGAGGGAGCGGGCCTGGCCCAGTGGGTGCCCAGCCCACCTTGTGATGCTTACTGCTCTGACCCAGCTCAGCTCTAAGAAGTTGCATTGGCAGAGTGAGACCTGTCTCGTTGTTGTTGACTTGCCTAGGCTGTTTATTTCTAGAGAGGTGTTTTTTTCTTTACCCTCAAATAAAAATACAGCTAAAATAGGGCTGGAGATGAGAAAAACAGAGATCGGCTGCAAAACAAGCCTCCATTTAGCTGCCGAACAGTGAGTGGCTTGCCCTGGACGTGTGTGCTAGGCAGAAAACATGTTTTTATGCAAAACACACAGCCCGAGCGTGTTCTCAGGGAGCAGAGTAGGCGAGCAAAATGGACTCCTGACAACCCAGCCTCAAAGAGATACTTGTTGGAACCCAACGTCATCAGCATTAGAATATAAAGGTGTTTACCATCCAGGGGGCTTTTCCCAGTCACTGGCAGTTGGATCTGTTTTCCTGTGCCCCTCAGGGTCAAGAAACCTAGCTAGTTTATTCCACTTCCAGGTCTGGTCCCCAGCTCCAGGACCCTGTGCTCCCGGGGTTGAGTCTAGACAGGGGCATTTCTTACCCAAAGATCAGGATCATTACTTCTTGAGAATCTGGCCCTGGCCCCATGCTTCTCCATGGAGCCAATGCAAGCAGGACTGGGGAGGGAAAATCACAAGACAACTGGATCGATGGGGGAAGAGAAGATTCATTCTCTGACACTTCATAACACCCTAAGTTCTGCCTGTGGGATTCTGAAAGGATCTCTTCCACACCTAATGCCTCCATTAAACACCTACCTGTAACATGGAGCTAACAAATCCAGGAGATTGAGAGGATTGAGGAGGTCTATCTGTGAAGTCCTGGGGGTTCCTCAGAGGAGGGGGCCCCCAAAGGCAGCCTGAGGCCTGGGCTGTTGGGTTAGGGTCAGAGGCTCCCTCTAGTGAACTATCTGCAGCTCAGAAGTGGGGAGAGCAGAGGAAGGACGGGTGAAGTTGATCTTTCAGGGGGGTGCTTTTCCATGAGTTCTGGTGGCTGCTCTGTAGACATGACAAGGAAAAATCTGGAAGGTGGGCCTCCTCCTCCTCTGTGTCTTCCTCCTTCCCGGAGTGAGGGGCGCAGAGGCAGAACTTGACTGAAATTAAGAGAGCCAATGGCCCCTTCCCTAGGCAATTTAGCAATCAATTGCATTTACCCAGCACCAGCCGTTTGTAGAGCATTGTACTAAGCCCTTGAGAGCATCCCCTAGAAATTAGCATACATTTCGCAGGGAACCTACAGTCAAGTTGGGGAAACTTAAATAGGGACTCTCCTTTTTGTCTGGATTACCTGGGGGCCAGGGAGTGGGGGGGGGGGGGGGGTCCAGGCAGGTTCCCAGTTTCTTGAGGTTACATGGGTTATATGGGTTTGGGTATCCCTGGCTGCTTCCCGGAATGCAGGAGCTCTGGGCCTCTGCCAGCTGCAGTTTAGCCCAAAGTCAGTAAAACTTTCCAAGTTCTCAATCAAGTTCTGGGAATACTCTCAACCCACGTGGCACCACCCTTTGTCCCTCAGGGTTGGCTCTCCCCTCTTAACTAGTCTTCCTGTTTCTCCTCTCCCCTCAGCTTCCTCCTGACGTCAGTTGCACTGCTCTCCAGCTACTCCATTCACCTGCTGCTCAAGTCCTCAGGCATTGTGGGTAAGTGCCCTTACTCCTGACCAGGTTTCTCAGGGCTTGTCCACATCAACTGTAAAATGGGGATTCAATACCTGTTCTCCCTCCTACTTAGACTGTGAGCCCCATATGGGGTACCAACTGTTTCTGACCTGATTAATTTGTATCTACTCCAGTGCTTAGAACAATGCTTGACACAAATAGCATAATTATAACAATAATAATACTGATAATAATTATAATCTACCTCTCCTGATGAACCAAGAATCACCCCACTCCATCCTACCTCCTACCCCCCATCTCTGACCCTGCATTTTTCTGTCACTTACTCTGGTGTATTTAGAGGCTCTCTCTCTTAGAGTTTCTCTCTCTATTTGATTTTAAGTTTTATGAGGCCAGGGTTTGGGTGGGTAAGCTCATATGGGGATGATGATGAAAGAGGTAGACCATGCCATCTTTGGGACCCTGGGATCTCGCTGAGGGTGATGGGGGTGGGAGAGAGGGGAGAGGAGAAAGATGAACAAGAGCAGCTGGAGGTCCTGGAAGCTGGCCATGCCACTTTCCAGCCAACATTTTTCCTCCCCCTTGCCATCTCTCCTGGGTCCAATCCTCTCAGCACCCACCCCCAGGGAGAGGTTATTTTAAGGACTTTTCCCTGAGTATAGCCTGTGGCAGGGATGGGGGAACCACTACCCAGATGCCTCCCTGGGCCACTCTGATTCCCTTCCTCCCCCACTTCATGGTGGCTCTCCCTAAGGCATCCGCGCCTATGAGCAGCTGGGCTTTCGGGCCTTCGGGACTCCTGGGAAGCTTGCTGCAGCCACGGCCATCACCCTGCAGAATATCGGAGGTAAGGCCGGCGCTCAGCCTGGCAGTGGATTTGTCAGGGAAATCCCTGAGCCACACTGCTCTGCTGAAGTTGGGGCTCTTAGGCCCCACTTGGGGTTCCTGGCCAAAGCAGGGCTTCCCCTGACGCAGCAGGCCTTGGCAACCTGATACCAGCGACCTGGTTGGGAAGGAGTGAGAGAAGGGTACTGTGGGGCATTCTGTCCTCCACATCCCCTGCCCCCATCTGTGGGCTGGTGCCTGTTTCCTCCTCCTGGGTCCCTCACCTCAACAAGCCCCCTCACTGCCCCTCCCCATCACCCTTTGGGCCTCCCCTCCCCAGTCACCCCTGGGCCCTCCCCACAGCCATGTCAAGTTACCTGTACATCGTGAAGTCAGAGGTGCCTCTGGTGATCCAGACCTTCCTCAACCTGGAGGAGAAGACCACGTGAGTGTCTCTTCCCTGACCACCAAACCCCCGGGAAGGGACTGTCCTTTCCCTGTTGAGCTGTCCTCTGTGACCTGAGGAGATTGCCTCAATGGCTGGAATTGAACAGAGGAAGACGGGTCCATGCTGCTAGGTGCTGTGGCATCCTGGGGGAGGGAGGGTCTGTGCATGCGTGTGTGTGTGTGTGTGTGTGTGTGTGAGAGAGAGAGAGAGAGAGAGAGAGTCCACATGTGCACACACAAGAATGTGACTTTAGGCTTCCTAGAAGGAAGGGAGTTGAAGCACTAGCCAGAACTTTGAACAGCCAGGTTATTTTTGAGATCTTGTTTTCCTGCCTAAAACGCCAAACCATAGCTCCACTTGCTGAGCTGGGCATCTCATTCCATCTTGGGCTCCCACCACTGGGATACAGGCCAGGAGCTGGGAGTTTTTCCCTTAGATCACCGAGCTGGCGCCTGTCACTTTAATGGACAACAATTCAGGTTCCACTGCCCAGCCCAGTGGCTCATGGAGTTATTAATACCATCCCTGGTACCTTTGCTCCCACTTATTAACTCATTCGGTCTCACTCTTCTCCCCTCTCCCGTTCCTCCGTTCCAAGAAGTTCCATTTCTGGCTGAGACAGGAAGGCGTCCTGCTTCTGGGGAATCCTGTTTCAGCTAGCCTAGCCTAGTTCAGGGTCAAGCCCCTCTCCATACCTCCTCTGGCTTCCCCTTGGCAACCCAGCCCCCTCACCTGTCCCTGCACTCCCAGGCTGCCTTCCATTCCCCGGCACCCCCAGCCTGGTGAATTTGTTCTTGTGGAACCTGGGATTCTGCTTTTTCAGGTCGGGGGGCAGCGGGGTGAAGAACCCTGCCCCTCTTTCTTTCACTGGTAGCAGGGCGGGCAACACCTCAGACCTCAGGACAGTGTAGCTTCCCTTGGCCAGGCTTACATCTCTCCCTAGAGGGTATTCTGACATCTGGCTGGGCTGCCATGGGGACTTAGCTCTAAGCTCCTGCTATTTTTGCCCACTGCTAGTGCTTGGTTAAGTCCCAACCTGGGATTAGCTTGAGTGACATCCCTGCCCCCTCTCCCCTCCCCAGCCCCAGCCTATTGAGCGAAGCAGGACTGATCCCTGAGGCTGATGGCACAGCACAGTCCAATGCCAGCCTCCACTTGGCACTCGGGGCTATTGAGATGGCCCTGGGAGACCGGAGCCATTTCTTAACTTCGGGGATGGCGCGCACCTTCCTTCAGAACTCTCTTCGGGCAACCTAGTGGAGTTGTCAGATCCAGGTTTCTGGGGGAGGGCAGTTGGGTGTGGTGTGTGTGGAGGGTGGGCGGGGGGGGGGGGTGGCGGGGACTGACCGATTTCAGGTGCCAGAGGGCTGGCTAATCTTGTACTCTGCAGTAGCCTCTGGGCAAGGAGCCTGGCAGAGGGCAGGGAGGGGAGGGGGTGGTTTGAGGAATGAAAGCTCCTCTTCTTCTGACTGTCACTCCCCTCCGACTCCTTCCCAGCTGCTGGCAGTTCTGGCCCCTGATCCGGACCAGGTCGGCCGGTACCACCTGCCCCCACTGTGGTTCATGGGGCTCTGCCACAAGATTCCAGAGCTGAGCCCCAGCAAGTCCTGGCCCACATTAAGCCCTGTGGGGGGCTCTAACCTCCTGGGTTCTGTGCCCCCTTCCAGGGACTGGTACATGAATGGGAACTATCTGGTGATCCTTGTCTCTGTCACCATTATCCTGCCCCTGGCGCTGATGAAGCAGCTTGGTGAGTCAGGGAGGAGTGGGACTGGAGGCTTTGGGCCTTAGGCTCATCCCCGAGCTGCCCTGCACCCTTCAGAGGGAGCTGTGGGGGCTTGGATGAATGGATGGAGGGGGTAGCTCTTGGGAGGAGTGTGGAGCTTTGAGACTGTAGACTGTAAGTTCAGTGTGAGCAGAGAATGTGTCTGCCAACTCTGCTATATTGTACTTTCCCAAGTATTTGGTACAGTGCTCTCTGCACACAGTAAGCTCTCAATCAATATGATTGATTGATTTATTGGTTGATTAAGAGGAAATCATTTAGGAAGGCAGGGACATGGGAAGGACATGCTGAACCTCTGGGGGCTGGGATAGAGTGGGGAGGGGAGTCCTGAAGAGGGTCTAAGAAGAAATAGGATGTGGGGATAGGAGCCACTCAAGCCTCACCTATCTTTCCCCTCTGCCAGGATACCTGGGCTACGCCAGTGGCTTCTCTCTCAGCTGTATGGTCTTCTTTCTTATCTCGGTGAGTGGGAAGCAACATCCTGGCCTCCAGCTGACCCAGAATGGGAGTGGGGAGCTCTTGGGAAGGCCCCAGCCTCCTACTGGACTTCCCTGGCTTCTCAGCTTCCCTGGGGAACCCTGGCTCAGCTTCCCTCTGGAACCTAAAGCCCGAGATTGCAATCCCCTGGTGCGGACTGGGGAGCAGGTTGTCAGGGGAAGACAGCAGCTGAGTCTCCTTTCTTCAAACTCACCCCCTCCTTCACTCCCCCCATCTCCTGAAGTGAGGCATTGTTACCCTACATGACTCCACACACGGATTTTCATTTTGCATTCCCTGGGCCAGGATCCCTACTCAGATCAGATCCCTGCTCAGCTCCCAGGGAGGTATTTTGAGGACTGGGAAAGGAGAATTGAGTCATGACCGGGAGGAATGGTTAGTACGAGGAATCTGAATGTCCCTGCAGCCCCGGGCTCTGACAATTCTAAGGCCAGGGAGCATGGCAGTAAGGGAACATCGGCAGAGTCCCCCTCCCTGGCCAGCCCACTGTGCCTCCCTCGACCCTTACCATCCTCGGAGAATAATATGTGCTACTTAGGAGTGGGAAGACTTGGGTTAAGCATAATTTCCATCCCTCCCCAACCTCCCTGCCCAACCCCAGGTCATCTACAAGAAGTTCCAGATCCCATGCCCACTGCCCGAGCGTGATACCAACAGAACGGGAAACTTCAGTTTGGTGCAGTCCATCACCCTTGATTATGCCAGTGGAGACCCCCATATTCAGGCCACCGATGCCACTACCTGTGCCTCTAGCCTATTCACCCTCAACACGCAGGTGAGATGAAGTTTGGTGGGAGGGCCGAGTGTTGAGGGGCTGGGAGGAGCCGTTGGGTTCTACTGAGGAGAGCCTGCCCCCTAGGCTGGGGTCGAGTGGATAATGAGCATGGTAGCTGAACTTCGACCTGTAGAGACGAGGCCTTAGAGAGACTGTAGATCCCAGCATGCCCAACCTTCTTGCCACCCATCCACAGCTGCCAGGGGCCCTCAGGATTGAGGAGTTGATGTGGAGTTATGCTATTTCCCAGGGACTAGGCAGTGGGGTTTCCTGAGCCCATGGCTGGCATGAGCAAAGGACATGCCACCCCTGGTGTCTCCCTCTGCAGACGGCGTACACCATCCCCATCATGGCCTTCGCCTTTGTCTGCCACCCTGAGGTGCTACCTATCTACACCGAGCTCAAGGAGTGAGTATGCTGAAACCCCTCCCTCATGCCCATCTGCCCTCTGGGTTGGGCACATGCCGGCTCTGCCTTCCTAGTGAACTCGTCTTCTTTCCTGCAGAGTGTGGGGGAGCAAACTGACTCTGCGGAGGAGGGACATGGGGAGGGAAGTCTGGGGCTCAGACTTGTTCTCGGGAAGGGAGTCCCCATTCTGGTGCTCAGCTTTTTGCTCCCATGCAGCCCATCCAAGCAGAAGATGCAGCACATTTCCAACATCTCCATCGCCGTCATGTATGTCATGTATTTTCTGGCCGCGCTCTTTGGCTACCTCACCTTCTATGGTACGTCCTTTCCCCTGGCCTGGGTGGGAGTCTGGCTGGAAGTCTGGGGACCTCAGGGGACAGCGGAGGCCAGGGTTCACTTCCCCTAGAGGGGAAAGTCCCAGATCCTGGGGGGATGGTCTTGGACTGATGGGGCCAAGGGAATGGGATCTGGCGGAGGCCATCCTGATCTTTCTCCAGTAACACAGCCGGGGTCACTTAGGACACTGATAGTGATCCCATCTCTCCAATCAGATGCATTTCGAGGAGGCTGTGACCTTGGAGGTTGAGTTTATTGGGCAAGGGGAGAGGGGAAGGCAGGCCAAGTCCTAGGGGCTTCCTTTCCTCATCCCTCCATTTATAGCTAGATAGCTGTTGTTTGTCAATGGCTGGGTTGCATGTTTTGACCCCTGTCAAGACAGATATGTTGAGGAAATGTGGGGGGGGGGGTGTAGGGGGGAGCATTATAAAGAAGTTGGGTGTCTGTATTTTGGGGCCTCTCTGTGGGCCAGATGTGTTGGTAGGGAGGGAGCTGAATGTGCTGTGTGTCAGTCCTGTAGCCATCGCCCCTCCCCCCATTGCAGTCCGGGTGGCTTGGGTTAATCCAGTCCAGATGGTAACACTGGGCGCCTCCTCCCCACAGGCCAGGTGGAATCAGAGCTCCTGCACACCTACAACAGCGTGGACCCCTTTGACGTGCTCATCCTGTGTGTCCGTGTGGCTGTGCTCACAGCTGTCACCCTTACGGTCCCCATCGTTTTATTCCCGGTGAGGCTACTGCACCCCCAGGACCCAGGTCTCTCTCTGATAGTGGGCGGCTCAGGCAGGCAGAGGAGTGTCACAGGGTAACAAAGGAAATCCCACTTCCTGGCAGAGGTGCTGGCCCAGCCTGGGCATGGAAGTAGGGGGCGGGGGGGTTGGGGGGCTCTCGTGGTGGGTTATGGAATCCCAGGAGGAGAGAAGAGATGGTGACACTCGTCCCCAGAGAAGCAGATACCCAGAAGGCAGCTGTGTCATTGTGACGCCACCCTGCCACCTTCCCCAGGTACGCCGGGCCATCCAACAGATGCTGTTCCAACATAAGGAGTTCAGCTGGTTGCGGCACAGTCTCATTGCCATTGTCCTGCTCACCTGCATCAACCTGCTCGTCATCTTTGCCCCGAATATCCTAGGCATCTTCGGGATCATCGGTGAAGTTCCCCCCAACCCCAAATCCAGACCTCTGCCATTCCCTGACACTGGGGCCGAAATGCATTCCCACTCTCCGTACCCCATCCCATTCCCCTCTCTGGTCCTGGGGAACCTGGTGGGAACGTCGGCAGACAGACAAAGCCTCTAATGGCATCCCCTTGTTCTGGGCCCTCAGTGCAGGTGGTGAGCACGGCATTACCAGCTCATGATTTACACATCGCTTTGTGCCCTCCCTTGAGAACAGGCTTTCCGTTCAAACTCAATGGAAGCACACCTATTTGTGTGTTGCAAGCCAAGGCCTGGCCTTTTTTGTAAGTGCTGTTCTCCATACAGATGTATTTGCAGATATTAGGGGCAGAGAGAAATCCCAAATCAAGAGCAGTGTAGTTTTCTTTTCCCTCTCCAATCCTCCCATGAAAGTGGAGACAAGTCCCTTATTGTCCAACCTCCTACACCGTCTCCTCCCAGCCTGAATTGAATCGCATCTCCATAGTGAGGGTTGGGGGGTCTTTTCCACGTTCTTGCAAAAACCAGGCAGGTGAGGCCCCTGTGACATCTCCTGCTGGTGTGGCCTCTGAGATATTCTGTTCCGGGATGACCACTGCACCCACTCTCCCTACAAGTCGTGGTACCATGTGTGCTGCTGAGCCCATGGGGCCAGACCAGGGAGTGTAGATGGCTCAGTGCAAACCATCATCACTGCTACAAAAACAACTCAAGCGCCTGATCTGCTGGTGGCATCAATCGATGACACTGATTGAGCACTTACTGTGTGCAGAGCACTGTACTAAGCTCTTGGGAAAGGACAATACAATAGAGTTGGTAGACAAGATCCCTGACCTCAAGGAGCTTATGGTCTAGTGGAGGTAGGTTGAAACAGTGCCCTCTGAATCACTGGTGTCTGAACAGTGCTCATCCAGAATGGCAAGGGTCCCAAAATGTGCCGCCTGAGAACCTTCCCCACCACCACCTGTAAGCAGTGATACTCACACCCTTGGAAAAAGTCTGCCCATCGGCAGTGTCGTTGGTCTTCGATGCCAAGGACAATGATGTAGCTCCATCCAAGTTGGAAATAATGGAGATTCCTTGGGGAAACTGGTCCCACTGAACAGTTTCTTGGGGGAGATTTCCCAGTGCCCTGGAGAAGTGCCTATATTGCCGGCTACCTCTTTCCCTCTCATCCTCCCCTTCCTCCACTCTCCCCTTGTCCATTGCTCAACTTCAGACCAAAGTCCTAAGTATCACAAAGAATGTGCTCATTGGCCTCCTTGGAGGCTCTTTGTGTGCCCTGTGGTATGACTGCTCTCTCTCCCTCTGTCCTTTCTTCATCCCCCTCCCTAACTTCAATGCTTCTTAGGTGCTACATCGGCCCCCTGCTTGATCTTCATCTTTCCTGCCATCTTCTACATCCGGATCATGCCCAAGGACAAGGAGCCCCTGAGATCTACACCCAAAATACTGGTATGATGCTTCCCCCAACCCCGGCCTCAATGAGCTAGGACGGCCCTGCCCCAAATACGCATGCTGGGTCCATCTTCCCCCACCAATCCCAATTCCCCTTTGCCAGCAGCCCGTCCTCCCACCTCCACACTCTCTCCTCTCCATTAATTGACACCGCCCTGCTCCGAGAACCTTTCCTCTGGTCTGTCACCTGTGCCAGAGGGAGGGTGAGTGAGGGTGTGAGGGATGTGGGAGCGTTGCAAGGGATGGTCTCCTTATTCTGAATAGGCATTGGGTTGGAAACTGAGTCAGAGTGAGGGTTCCAGGCTCCAACGCTTCAGAAGAAAAGGCAGGTGTGGGACCAACCCAGACACCCTGACTCCTCAACTCAAACCCCTGACTCACCTTGCTCTCTCCCCTGCAGGCCATGTGCTTCGCGGGACTTGGTGTCCTCTTCATGATCATGAGCCTCAGTTTCATTATCATTGATTGGGCCACCGGGAGCAGCCGGAGCGGTGGCAGTCACTAGAGCCTGGGGCCTGGTCTTCCCCACCTCGTCCTCAGGGCATGGCGGCTGGACCGGCTTCCCTCGTCCCCCCCGACCCCTTGCTGAGCCCGCTCCCTCCCCTGGCCCAGCCAGATAGTACTGTACAGCTGCACTGCAGCCCACGACTGGTTGGGGGCAGGAGGAGAGAACAGGAGGGCGGCAGGGAAGGACCTCTGAACTCTATGTGCTTTTTTTTCACTATTGTCTTTATCAGGACGTTTGGGGTTGGGGGGAGGGGGATTGGGAGGGCTGGACCGAGCCAGTTGCAGGTGCAGCTGCCATGCAGAGTCCCACCCCAGGGCCACACAAACTGGGCCCCAGGCATCTCCCACCTGCCCTCCTGCCCCCATCTCCTCCCTGTCACTTGCTGACAGCCCCATTTTGGAAGAAACAGTGAAATCCAGCCAAGCGAAGTCCAACCTGCAGCCATCTGAGGGGTAGGGGCTTACCTAGGCCCACGAGATCACTTCCTGTCCCTCACTGGCACTCCCCCTACCCCCCCACCCCTGCCTGGCAATGCAGGTGGGTGGAGAGAGCGTGCTGGTATCCATTGAGGCTGAGCCTCCCAGCATCTCCCCCAACTGCTTCCCTTAGAGCTCCCGCCACACCCACTGGAGCCTGAGTGACTGGCAACTCAGTCTGAAGGCAAGGGAAAAGGGTTTGTTTCATCATGTTGGGACAAGCTAAACAATGAGGGAGCTGTAGACCCTCCTCTTGCCTCCATGAGTCCCCTGACTTCAAGGGCATCCCCCCATAGCTGGAATGGAGTGATGCTACCTTCTCTTCCTGTTCCATCTTTTCCCTCCCTCTTCCCCCTCCCTAAACTAGTGTTGGTGACCTACCTTTAGAAGGTAGGTCAAGAAGAAGCTGGGACTGAGTCTGGGCCTGGGACTGGCACCCCCATCTCTTGATTCCTGACCTGGTGCTCTTGCCAAGAGACCATGGGTTTAGGGGTCTACGCTCTGTGCAATCAACTATATAGGCCCAGGGCTTCTCCACCTCTCTTTCTGTGACTGGTGCAGGGAAGGAGGGCTTGGACTGGCAGGATCTGGGCAGGGGGAAGTGGGTCACCTCCTAGCCCCTCCCCACCCAGTCTTCTCACATCGCAGTGAAACCTTGTCCTGGTGAGGAGGAGGAAAGGACAGCCAGCAGTCTGCTATCCTCTCCTTGCCCCTGATCCCTGTTCTTCATCCCACCCCAAGTCTCATGAATAATAATCTCGTGCTTTTATTCCCAAAGTGCGCTCGCATTACTTTTCTAATTTTATCTTCACAGTGTTCCTGTGAGGTAGGGAAAGGCAGATCTTTTCCCCCCATTTTACAGATGAGGAAACTGGGGTTCAGAGAAGTTAAAGGACTTGCCCAAAGTCACACAGGCCAGTGGCAGAGCAGGGACTCAAACCCAGGTCCTCTGACTTTCAGACCAGTCTCTTTCCACTACACCACACTCCTGCCACTGTCCCTTGTCACCCATGCTTCTGGGATCACTGCAACCTGTCACAAACTCAAGATCAATCTTCACTTGAGGAATAAGGGAGTGGTGAGTAGGAAATGGAATCTCCCATCAGGAACAACGGATAAGCCTCAGTCCTGAGACTTCAGGATGGAGAACCTGCACAGAAGAATGGATTCTAGTGCTAGTGACTTGCCCACCACCACTCTCTTCTCTTGTCCCTGCCGGGCGTGTTCCCACAGGGGTATGGAAGGCAACAACCTGGTAGATGGGCAGGGGTGCAGCCCATTGCCAAGTGCATGTTTGAGCTCTGCCCATGTGGGCCAGCTGCTTGCAAAGTAGGGACAAAAGCCCAGGACTCCTGCTCGTCAGAGCACTGCGCTTTCCACTGGGCTGAAAAGCAAGGCTGAGGGAAAGGTGGGAAGACAGACAAGCAAGCTCACATACTGTGATCACCGTAGAGTAAGTACCTAAGATTGCTGGGGGTTAATCCAGGAAGGTGGATGAAAGATGTCCTTTTTGGTCCAGGCTATGGCTGCTGGACATTTTATAAATACTGTACATAAGTGTAGACCTTGTTTTATATTCTGTATTGCTCTCTAGCTGCAAGTGTATATTTTAGCCACAGTTAGGGGAAATTGGTGGGCCAGCTGCTGGCATTGAGCTTTATATGGTCACAGACAGTGAGCAGGAGGCAGCCCAGAATCTTCCCAGGTGCCCAGGAAGAGAGTTATGGGGAGTAAAGGGGAGCCTGGGTGAAGACTGGAGAGGAGAGGACTGGGCAGCTCAGGAACAAATTTGAATTCTCATGCAACCTCAGGTCACTTCCCCTCTCTGGGCCTCAGTTTCTTCCCCTCCCCCCAAACCTTGGAAGAGAAGGAGACAGGCATTCCTTGGCCTCTCAGGGGGAGCTGTGAAGCTCAGAGTAATTAATGAGGTTGGAGGGCCATTCCAAGTGCTTAAGTAGAAGCAGGAAGAGAATAACCGAGGCCTTCAGGGTGGGAGCGTGCGGACTCCGGAAACGGAGAGGAGTGAGTGGGGAAAACAAACGTGAGGTGCATCCCCTGTTCCAAAAGAAGGGAGCAGGCTGGCAGGCTGAACCCTAGGCTCCTCCCAGTGGGACTTTCTGGCTGAAATGGAGCAGAAGAAGCTCTTGGAGGGGGAGGGATGGGGGTTAAGGCTAAGCCTGGGTAGGGAGGGGGAAACGGCCCAGGGCAGGATTCTGAAATTGGCACCCTTCTTTCTTGCCTCCCTGTTACCCTTCTATCTTGCTCCTTGCTGTTGCAGTTTTCTTGTAGGCCACGTCTTCTACAGATCTCATTTTAAAATATGTCAAAGTGAGTTCCCTGTTTGGGAGCAAAACCCCCAACAAAACATCCATCTTTGGAACAACAATAAAAGAGTGAAAAACAAAAAGGGTGAGACTGTGTCTGAGACATAACTAGCCAGAGAGGTGGGGGAGGGTGGCAGGGTGTGGTGGGAATAGTGGCCCCCAGGGAGGTCTGGTGCTCTGGGAGTCATCAGCTGGACCAGTATGTTGGGGGTGGTCCGTGATGTCGATTTTCACCCTTCATTTTTCAAGTGTGAAAAATGAAGATTGGGGCGCCAGTGTCCCACCACCCCCAGCCCTTAAGATAGGTCTCCCCCCACCCCCCCACCAGGGGTCAGCTAGGCATAGGCCTCAGACAGGGATGGAGAGGCAAAAGAGGTGGCCTGGGGAGGAGTCGGGGGTACATAAGAGACCCCAGGATTGTACCCGAGGAAGGGGATTCTAAAGCAAGAATGGCCAGCTGCCCTCACTTCAGTAAGTGGCCCAAATCCTTCCCCTCCCCCACAACATCAGGAATGTGGCCACAGGGAAAGAGCCACCCTCTCCCAGGAGAAGGAGATGCAGCTTTGGGCATTGGCACCAACTTCTCATTAGTGCCCCGTGCAAGCCCTGCTCTAACAAAGGGAGTTTCAGGCACCTGTCACTTACAAGGCTGGGGAAGAAAGAAGGCAAGAAAGATCCAGTTTCAGCCTCCTGTGTTGGCTGCCAGCTCGGGAAATCCCTGAAGAAAGAGCTTCCTGCATGGCTCCTTTGCTACCCAGACAATGCTGGCTGGGAAGAGGTTGACAAACAGCATCTTTATGGGAGGCAGCATTGCACAGGGGAGGGAGCCAGGGCTCCTGAGTTCCATTCTCAGCTCTGCCTCTGAGTATAATCTTTCGGAATTCACTCGCCTTCTCTGGGCCTTGGTTTCTCTACCTGTACAATGGGAGCATATTACCTATCCTTTCCAACCCTCCAGTCAATCGATCAATCAGTGGTATTTAATGAGCATTTACTGTGTGCAGAGCACTGTACTAAGTGCTGGAGAGAGTACAATACCACAGAGTTGCCCTCTAGTAGTTTACCGTCTAGTCGAGAAGACAGGCATTAATATAAATCACAGGTGGGGGAAGCAGCAGAGTATAAAGATAAGTACATAAAGTACTGTGGAGCTGGGGGGTGAGGTGAGTATCAAAGTGCTCTTAGGAGCACTAATGATGGATAAGCTAAGAGGAAGGCATTCTCGGCTTCTTGAGAGAGAAACAAGACAGAAAGGCTCGTGTCATTTGAAGTTGATTAAAGATCAACTGCATGTCAGCCACTTTTCAGGATGCATGGGTGCAAAAAGGCAGCCAGGCAGAGGAGCCTCAGCCCCTAACTGCTAAGTGACATGATGACACTTGGCTCAGGGAAGCGCTAAGCAGGGAACAAAGCTGATGTGACCATTCCTGCTGGGGAGCAGGAATCATTCTTTCTCCCTTAGTTAAAAGGCGCAGTCTGGAACAGGGAACGGGTACGCCCAGGATGAAATAGTTGCAGGGGTGAGCCAAAAGCCCAGCCCCCTTGTCCCAGAGCAATGATCTAGCCTGTGGCAAGAAGTCTGCCGGCCCTGGGCAAGTTGTCATTTCCTTCAGCAGCACAGAAGGAAAACCAGCGTCAGGGGAGGATTAAAGGGCAGAAGTTCCTTCCACTCCTTAAGCTGTCTTATCTCTGGATTGAACTGGGGAGCCTTCGATTCCTGGAGTGAATACTTTCCCAGGCTCAGGTAGGGAGTGCAACCAGTGCAGCAGCAGGTAATTCTGCTCTGTTCTTTAAACTATCCACTCTTTGCCCCTCCCTTGAGCCTGGACCACTTGCCTGTGGCCTCCAAATTCCCACACCATCAGAATGGGAGATCGTTGGCAGAAGCTCCCAGGGGCAGGGGCAGACAAAGTATGGATGGGGCCCAGAAATGGCAGCCCCAAGTGACCACCCACACATCACCTGCCCCTACGACCGGTCCTGCCAATAATCTGCCCACCAAAACACATCCATCTTGTTGGGGCCCGCAGTTCCTGAAAAAAACATGGGCCCAGGAATTTTTGTGCTGGTTGCCTAGCCCTGACTGTAGCATCACCTAGGAGATTTCTTTTTTAAGTACTACAACCTAACAGCTTGGTAGTTTGCTTTGCAGGAGGGATAGTGGAAGCTTATGTGAATAGCATATTGTGCTGCTTCCTTATGTATGTGCATTCATTCATTCATTCATTCAGTATCTATTGAGCTCCTACTGTGTGCAGAGGATTTAGTCAGACATAAAATGTATATGCATGCATATTGGAGACAATGGAGACAAAATGGGTGCTCATTTCCCGTCCCTGACAGAGATCTATTCTCCTGTCTCCTCAGTTGGATGGCAGCATACTCAATGCAGGGAGAAAGGAGGTGTTGATGATGGCAGGGATTTATGCATATCTACCTTGGGAGCAGCTCACTCCCCACCCCAAGTGCACACCTCTTCTAGTCTGCCACAGCAGTGCTACAGGGGACTGGAAGCTCTTTAAGAGCAGGGACTGTATGCCTTCCCAAGAGCTCTGTACAGTCTTCTGCACGCAGTAGATGCCCAAGAAATACCAATGATTGAATGACACCCTTTAATGCCCCTGAAGGTGTGATGAAGGTGACCTTTACCACATCTGCCATATTGTTGGGGTAGTTCTAAACTCTTCACTTGCTTCACTTCAGCTTACTCCATGGTACTCAAATCTGCTCTCCTCAAATCTACTCTTGTCCTTCCACCTTCCCCCTGCCACCCATCAGCTAACATAGGATTCCATGTGAGGGACTGACATCTCTTCTTCATTAAGCGTCTCACTGGTAGCTGCTAGGGGCTAGAGTCATGTGCACGTCTGGATGTGAGGGCAGGAAAAAGAAGAGAAAACTGCCAAGGCGAGGGGGGCTAGAGGGAGGGGGCGGTAAGCAGGGAGGAGGATTTGCTAGTCCTGCTGGGCCTCTTTTGTGGGCATGTGGTGCCCTCTGGTGCTCACAAACACCTTTTCTGTGCCAGAGACAGAACAGGAGCTGTCCAATTTCTTCTGCCCTCTTCTTTCTCCTCTATCCCCCTTGATCAAAATGTTAATTCTCATAAGTAGATAACAGGCCTAAGTGTGCTATGCACTGTAAACACATTGATTCCCACTTTTCTGGAGCTTACATACAAATTCAAGACAGAACAGAGAGCGAATAAGAGACAAGGTGAGAGTGTGTGTGTGTGTGTGTGTGGTTTTGGAAGGGAACCCAGTTTTGTCTGGTTGTTTTCCTTGTCCCCTTCCCACGGGGACATGATCATCAAGGAGACTCTTGAAGGAGGGGACAGGGTGGAAAAGGAAGAAGAGCAATGAGGTTGCCAGAAGAAGGCCCACTGGTCCTGGATTGATGCAGAGGCAAAAATAGTAAGGGTACGGGGAGGAATTTCAGTGGTCAAGATGCGGGGGTGGTTAAAGAATTTCCTGAGCCATCTAGCATTTTGGATGGGAAGAAGGAGATAGGGCAGTCAGAGAAGTTGGGGGAGGAGAAGTGATAGATTTGATTTGGCGATGGTTTGGATGTAATCTGATTGTACCTACTCCAGTGCTTAACACATACCACAGATAATAATAATAATAATAATAGTAAATGAGCCATCAGAGATTAACCTGAGTTGAACTATTTGAGGGAATTGAGAAACCAGTGACCTATCCCTTGGGGTCTGAGAGGATGTGCTAGAAGTCCAGTTTGGGGTAGAACATTCAGAGAACCATGAGAGGCTCTCTCCCATATGGTGGATCCAATGTTTAATGTAATTAATTCTTTGTCAGAAATAACTATCACAGTAATCTTATTTGTAGGACTCTTCTCCATGCAGATATGCTGGTTGTACACCCAATCAGGTATAACAAGGCCTGACCCCTGGGTACAGCTTTTCCCACAGTCTCAATCAATCTATCAATCAGTGGTGTTTACTGAGCACTTACTATGTGCAGAGCACTGTGCTAAGTGTTTGGGAGAATACAATACAGTGGAGTTGGTAGACATGATCCCTGGCCTCAGGGAACTCACACAAGTCAGGGAGACAGACATTAAAATCAGTTACAGATCGGGAAAGCAGCAGAGAGTAAGGATATGTTCATAAATGCTGTGGTTGAGGAGAGTATCGAAGTGCTTTCTCCTGTGGGGATTTTCTGATGATGACTCAGAAGTGGAGGAAGAAGTTTTGACCACACTCACCACTTTTGTAGGGTTTCTCAGCAGGGTGGATTCTCCAGTGTTTGATCAGGTGGGTACCTGAATCTTTTACCTCAAGCAGGACATGGATAGGGGTTCTCCTACCTGGCCAGTGAGGACCAACTTCTGGCTGAAGCACTTTTTTATCATCTCCATATTTATAAGGCTTCTCTCCTGAGCAGCTTTTCGGCTGTTGACCAAAGTCACTCTCACTTGTTCTGCTCTCTTACTCTTGATTGATTTCTCTCCCTTTTCCTAAATGAGGGGTTACTCTTTGCCTTATTGAGGAACATCCCCACTGGGCTTAGGACCCACATTTCTACTTCTGGCTCCATCTTGTCTGGGCCTCTGGGGTCAAGAGGCCCCTCACCCATTGCTATCCTGCCCAGCTTTAATGCCTCTAAAGCCTCCTATTTTGGATTCTTCTCATTATTGCTACCAAACCCCAAACTTGGCCACATCCCCAACCCCTCATTCTTCTCTGTAGGATCAATCAAGCAGTCAGTGTGCCCCTAAGAGTTTCTCAGCCTGTCTCCTGCTAGCAGAATTCCCTGAAACCCAAACAGAAGGCCTTGATCCCAGAGAGATCCTCCTGCAGCAGGGTTTATATCCCCACGGAGACTCCCCAGCTTCACTACTGCAGGCCCTGGCTTTGGGGGTTCAAGGTTGCTGTCGAGTTCAGAAGTCTAGCACTGGGACCGCTTGGGTGGAGAGTTGCTCTCAGGGACAATGCTAAGGGAGCAGTCCCTGGGGAAGGAAAGAAAGGGTCATTATGCCCAGGGCAAAGAGCAGTTTGGAGTCAGGGTCTCACCTCCTCAGACATCAGGGTCTAAGCCAAGAGGCTCAGCTGCAAACGCTTTGGGGAGACTCAAAACTGTATCTATGTTTTTCATCCTGCTCCCACCGTATGTATATGGTCTGTAGCTGTCTGTCTCCCCTACTAGACGGTAAGCTCCTCAAGGGCAGAGACCAGGCCTTTATCTTCTATTATTTGTTCTCAAGTACCTAGTACAGTGCTCTATACACAGTGAACACTCAATACTATTGAATTAATGAATGAATAATAGTTCCTTTCTGTATTTTGTCCCTCTTGGTTCTGAGATTGTGAGTCCCATGTGGGGCAAGAACAGTGTCTGAATTGTTTATCTTGTACTTACCCCAGTGCTTTGCATAGTGCTTAGCACAAAGTAAGCATTTAATAAATATCATGATTAACTCTCCAAGATCTGGACGTTGTAGGATTTCTGTGCTTTTTTCACTCCAACATCCCATACTCCTCCATACAGCAGTGATAGTCCTCCCTCAATAGTTCTCCGGCCCCTACAGTCTTGCTTCTCTTTCCCCCACCCCAATGTCCCACTGCTCGGAGGCCCTCACAGCCCAGGAGGAAATGGAAACAGATAGGGCAACCATATCTGGGGAACAGCTCAAACTAGAACAGGAACAGGTGATGAAGACCCTAGATTAGGAAGACTATAGCAATTTTCAGGGCTGTCTCTCCATCCATAAAGCAGCGTGGGGAAGCAGCGTGGCTCAGTGGAAAGAGCCTGGGCTTTGGAGTCAGAGGTCATGGGTTCGACTCCCGGCTCTGCCACTTGTCAGCTGTGTGACTGTGGGCAAGTCACTTAACTTCTCTATGCCTCAGTTACCTCATCTGTAAAATGGGGATTAACTGTGAGCCTCACGTGGGGCAACCTGATTACCTTGTATCTACCCCAGCGCTTAGAACAGTGCTCTGCACACAGTAAGCGCTTAACAAATACCAACATTATTATCATTATTATCCATAAACCTAAGGTGTGACCCAATAAGGGAGCAGAACCCCTTATCCAGAGAGAAGATGGTGTCAGCTGTGTTGCCTAGCAGATAGAGCATGGGCCTGGGAGTCAGAAGGACCTGGGTTTTAATCCCGACTCCACCATGTACCTGCTGTGTGACCTTGGGCAAGTAATAATAATAATAATGTTGGTATTTGTTAAGCGCTTACTATATGCTGAGCACTGTTCTAAGATGTGGGGCTCACAGTCTTAATCCCCATTTTACAGATGAGATGAGTACAGTCACTTCACTTCTCTGTGCCTCAGTTAACTCATCTGTAAAATGAGGATTAAGACTGTGAGCCCCATGTTGGACATGCACTGTGTTCAACCTGATTAGCTTGTATCCACCCCAGCACTTAGTACAGTGCCTGGAACAGAGTAAGCACTTAAATATAATTTTTTTTAAAGGCAGCAGCAGTGGCTATTGTCGCTGCTGAAGAAAAGAGGGAATTGTTTCTCTTCCTGCTCTTCTTCAAATGACTTGGAGAAAATAGTAATTACATCTATATCTTTCATCTTGCTCCCCTGTATGTATACAGTCTGTCATCTGCCTGTTTCTCCTACTAGATTGTAAACCCCTCAAGGGCAGGGACCAGGTCTTTACCTTCTATTTTCCGCTCTCAAGCATCTAGCACAGTGCTCTGTACACAGTGATAACAGCGGATGGCAATGCCACCACCACAGATCCCCTCACCGCCTTTGGTGCTGCTGCAGAACAGGCCCTTGGGTGCATGAATAGGAATTTCCAATATGGCCGGGTGATGCATTTCCAGGCACAACAGAAACTTCTATTTATGGCCCCATGGGCTAGTTTTGACACAGTCGAGCAGCCACAGTTGCTGCCCCCTTCTGTCTTTCCCACCCCCCTTTGCCACCGCTTGCTGCCACTGCCCATGTTGGGCAAGAACTGCCGGAGCCCAGCAATGGCAAGTGGTGATGACTGGTAAAGGCAAAAAATTAAAGTGGCAGCAGTGGTAGGGGCAGCTTGATTCTGGCATAAGTGCTGGGACCAGGCGGTGGGGAAGCAGGCCAGTGGCAAGCAGCAATAGAGGAGTAGGTAAACCCCCCTCTCTCTTATCTCGCTATCTTGCTCTATCTTGCTAGCTTGCTCTATCAGCCCTATCTTGCTCCCTTTTCCCTTTCCCCTTTTCCCATCTCTCCCTTTTCCTTTTCTTCCTTCCTCATTTTCCTTTCCCCACCCTCCCACTCCCCTTTCTTCCCCTACCTTTCTCTCTCCTTCTTCCTCTATTCCTCTCTCCCTCTCCTTTTCATTTTTCTTTCTCCCCCATCAACCCTGCCCTCCTTTTTATTGGTATCTGTTAAGTGCTTACTATGTGCCAGGCACTCTACTAAGCACAGAGGGAGATACAAGCTAATCAGGTTGGACACAGTCCATGTCCTATGTGGGGCTCATAGTATTAATCCCCATTTTACATGTGAGGTAACTGAGGCACAGAGAAGTGAAGTGACTTGCCCAAGGTCATGCAGCAGGTATGTGGTGGAGCCAGGATTAGAACACAGGTCTTTTCGACTCCCAGGTCTGGGGTCTATCCACTATGCACCCTGCTTCTCATGAAGCCCCACCCCTATCAGCTACACCCTAGTCCCACTTTGCAGCCTCCAAAATCTGGTCCACTTAAGACAGGAAGTTGGGTCTCTGAGGAGAGAAACGAACAAGGCAAGGAAGGAAGAAAAATAGGTAAACAGAGTGATGGAAAGACATTGAGACATTGAGAAAAAGACACAGAAAGAGGGATGGGAGTGGGTGGGGCGAAACCCACAAGCATGTATACACACAGACCCACCCATTCACCTCTGCCCACAAACACAAGCCCATATATACGTACATGGACAGCACTAAGCCACACTACCAACGCTGCTTCCTCTGCTGTGGAGCTGATCACAGTTTCCTCTCTTGCCATGACTCCAGCCGCTGTTGGTCACACCACAGTCGTGGTGTCCACATCGCAGACTGCATGGTGTCCAGCATGACTGAAACTATGTCAGAATGCTCCCACCAGAATCATCCAGGAAATAGCCTGGGAAACAGTCAGTAGAGTGCCAGCAGCAACAAAAAGAAAAGGACTCAGAGGCTAGGACCTTACATGCATTTATCTGTGGCCCCTACCCCCCACTACTGCTGTACCCCTCTCATTGGTCCAGCCAAAAACCAGGCTCTAAGCTGACCCACTAGAGGTGACTTGTGTGGAGGGATGGGGCCCCAAAATTTGCAATCATCCAACTTAATGTAGGGCAGTTAGTCATTTTAGCATAGAGAAAAAGAGAGATTTGAGACTGCCTGAAAGGCAGACAGCCAGAGGCAGCACCAAAGAGAGACCAAAAGAGTCTCAGAAACCCAGAAACAGTGAGAAAAGTAGGACTAGGTAGAAGATAAGAGACAGAGATTCAGGGAGACAGAGACAAGATCCAGGGAGCCGATGGGGAGGCTCATCTATGAGTGAGTGGGGGTCTGAACAGGCCAATGCCTGTGGCCATGGATCCCAGCCGCACTGGGCTTAGAGACCTAGCAGAGGAAAAAAATGATCCAAAGGCCCAGAGACCGCAACCCCCCACCTACCCCCCCCCCCCACGCCCCCGGCCTCACACACTCATAGAGAAACAGAGATGCGGGAAGCTAGAAACCTAGCAGAGAAAGAAAACCATCCAGCAAGAAAGGGAGAGACAGACAGAGACAGAGACAGAGACAGAGAGATCCAGGGAGCTAGAGACTCAGCCAAGAAGAAAACTATCCAAAGACCGAGAGAGAGACAGAAACAGAGACAGAGGCAGAGATCTAGGAAGCTAGAGACCTAGCAGAGAGAGAAAACTACCCAGAAACCCAGAGGCACAGAGAGAGACCAAGACCTGGGATTTAATTCCTTTTTGGCTACAACTTTCTTTTCGTTAGCGTTCCAGCAATTTGAGGCAGCTTCGCTTTGCAGCTAATACCCGTGACGGCACAGCCTTGGGCTGCTCATTTCAAGTAACGGAGGCAAGGATTGCACAATGGGGGCAGCCGCAGCCAAGGGTTTGTTTGGGGTTGAAGGAGCCTGATCCACCTATGCCTTGTCCCAGCCCTGCTTCGCATGCCAGAGGGAGCCAGGGGAAATGAGAGGAGAAAGCAGCAAGGGTAGAATCTCTGCATGCAGGGTCAGAGGACAAGAAATCAACACTGGATGGGGATAGGGCTTAGGGGCAGGAAAGGCAAAGGTTGTCAGGGTTCTCTGAAAGGAAAAGGTGAAATCCCTGGAGCAGGGCGGCCGGATCAAGAGTCCAAGTAGACCAACAGCTTCACCGAACACCGGAATGCGTGACTCTTGGCTTTGGTTGCCAACCCAAGTCCTGACTGGTTAAAGCCAGCAAGTCCCAGTGACTTCAGCTTCCAGCTCTGTAACGTGGCACGTGAGAGTGAAAGTCATGTGAGAGTGAGTGTGCGAGGTGATGCCAGTCCCTCCGGAGTGATTTCATGTGCCCGATTTTGTTTCCAGAGTCCTCTAGTGACTGTCTGAGGAATCTCAAGCTTCCAGCCTGAGGGATGATGGTCAATCTTTTTCTCAGGCCTCTTTGGAAGTCCAGGCTACCTCATTTAGAAGGACCAATTAAGCCCTCCTAGGCCCTCGCCTTTCGAGGGGCAGCTGTGTCTAACTCAGCACGGATTAGATTAACGGGGGAAAATAATATACTATGCCAGATAGGTCAAAATCCTTCTGCTGGATCAAACAGGAATGCAGCTGCCAGGGACAAATTGTTTCCAAAGGGCTCAAGCAAATAATCAGTCTGTCAATGAACATTATTTATTGAGTGCTTACTGAGTGCAGAGCACTGTACTTAGGGCTTGGGAGAGTACAATACAGTCGAGTTTGTAGACACAATCCCTGCCCTCAAGAAGTTGACTGTCTAGAGGGGGAAACAGACATTAAAATAAATTACATACAGGGTAATGGGAGAATATAAGGACATGTTCAGAAGTCCTGTGGAGCTGGGGTTGCGGTGAATGTCAAGCACTGAAGGGTACAGCTCGAGTGCATAGGTGACGCAGAGGGAGGGTAGATGAGAGGTCAGTCTCGAGGAGAGCTGATTTTAGGACTTTGAAGATGGGAAGAGTAGTGATTTTTTGGATGTGAAGGGGGAGAGAGTCCTGGGCCAGAAGGAGGATGTGGGCAAGGGTCGACGGGAGACAAATGAGGTCAAGTTTATGAAGTTTATCCTTCCTTGCTATAACTCTGCCCTCTCCTCTGCCTGGCAAAACTATTTCCCTTCCCTTACGGACACCCATGCCCATCACCCTCGCCAGTTGCTCCAGACATTTAACTCCCTCCTCAGGCCCCCTGTCCCCCCGCCTCCTCCATCCCTTGCCGTCAATGACCTGACCATCTACTTTATTGAGAAAATGAACACCATCAGTGCCCTAAAATTGCCCTTCCTCCTCTTCAGCCCCTCCCCCTCCCACCCCCCCTTCAACTTTCCCATCCTTCCCAGCAGTGTATCCAAAGGAGATCTCCTGCCTCCTCTCAAACGCCACCCTCTCCACATGCACATTGCACACTATTCCTTCGCACCTTATAAAAACTCTCGCCTCCTCTCTCCTCCCCTCCTTAACAACCATCTTCAACGGTTCACTCTCCAATGGCTTCTTCCCCACCTCCTTCAAACATGCCCATGTCTCCCCCATCCTAAAAAAACCCTCCCTCGACCCCGCAGCTTCCTTCAGTTATCGCCCCATCTCCCTCCTATCATTCCTTTCCAAACTCCTTAAGCAAGTCATCTACACCCGCTGCCTCAAATTCCTCTCCTCCAGTTCTCTACTGGACCCCCTCCAATCTGGCTTCCCTTCCCTTCACTCCACTGAAACTGCCTTCTCAAAGGTCACCAATTATCTCCTTCTTGCCAAATCCAGTGGCTTCTAGTGGAAAGAGCCTGGGCTTCGGAGTCAGAGGTCATGGGTTCAACTGCCGGCTCTGCCACTTGTCAGCTGTGTGACTGTGGGCAAGTCACTTAACTTCTCTGTGTCTCAGTTACCTCATCTTAAAATGGGGATTAACTGTGAGCCTCACGTGGGACAACCTGATTACCCTGTATCTACCCCCAGCACTTAGAACAGTGCTCTGCACATAGTAAGCCTTCAAACATGCCCACATCTCCCCCATCCTAAAAAAACCCGCTCTTGACCCCACTTCCCCCTCCAGTTATCGCCCTATCTCCCTACTACCCTTCCTTTCCAAAATCCTAGAACGAGTCGTCTACGATCGCTGCTTAGAATTCCTTAACTCCCATTCTCTCCTGGACCCCCTCCGATCTGGCTTCCGTCCCCTCCACTCTACCGAGACTGCTCTCTCTAAGGTCACCCATGACCTCCTTCTTGCCAAATCCAATGGCTCCTACTCCATTCTGATCCTCCTTGACCTCTCTGCTGCCTTTGACACTGTCGACCATCCCCTCCTCCTCCATACCTTATCTCACCTTGGTTTCATGGACTCCGTCCTCTCCTGGTTCTCCTCTTATCTCTCTGGCCGATCCTTCTCGGTCTCCTTCGCTAGCGCCTCCTCCCCCTCCCATCCTTTAACTGTTGGAGTTCCTCAAGGGTCAGTTCTTGGCCCTCTTCTGTTCTCCATTTACACTCACTCCCTCGGTGAACTCATTCGCTCTCACGGCTTTGACTACCATCTCTACGCAGATGACACGCAGATCTACATCTCCGCCCCTGTCCTCTCCCCTTCCCTTCAGGCTCGCATCTCCTCCTGCCTCCGGGATGTCTCCACCTGGATGTCGGCCCGCCACCTAAAACTCAACATGAGCAAGACTGAGCTCCTCATCTTCCCTCCCAAACCCGGTCCTCTCCCAGACTTTCCTATCACCGTGGATGGCACGACCATACTTCCCGTCTCTCGGGCCCGCAATCTCGGTGTCATCCTTGACTCGTCTCTCTCGTTCACCCCACACATTCTATCCGTTACCGAGATCTGCCGGTTTCACCTTTACAATATCGCCAAGATCCACCCTTTCCTCTCCACCCAAACGGCTACCTTACTGCTACGGGTTCTCGTTATATCCCGGCTAGACTACTGTGTCAGCCTTCTCTCTGATCTCCCTTCCTCCTCTCTCGCCCCGCTCCGGTCTATTCTTCACTCCGCTGCCCGGCTCATCTTTCCGCAGAAACGATCTGGGCATGTCACTCCCCTTCTTAAACACCTCCAGTGGTTGCCCATCAACCTCCGCTCCAAACAAAAACTCCTCACTCTAGGCTTCAAGGCTCTACGTCACCTTGCCCCTTCCTACCTCTCCTCCCTTCTCTCTTTCTACTGCCCACCCCGCACGCTCCGCTCCTCTGCCACCCACCTCCTCACCGTCCCTCGGTCTCGCCCATCCCACCATCGACCCCTGGGCCACGTCCTCCTGCGGTCCTGGAACGTCCTCCCTCCTCACCTCAGCCAAACTGATTCTCTTCCCCTCTTCAAAACCCTACTTAAAACTCACCTCCTCCAAGAGGCCTTCCCAGACTGAGCTCCCCTTCTCCCTCTACTCCCTCTACCACCCCCCTTCACCTCTCCGCAGCTTAACCCTCTTTTCCCCCCCTTTCCCTCTGCTCCTCCCCCCTCCCTTCCCATCCCTTCAGCACTGTACTCGTCTGCTCAACTGTATATATTTTCATTACCCTATTTATTTTGTTAATGAAATGTACATCGCCTTGATTCTATTTAGTTGCCATTGTTTTTACGAGATGTTCTTCCCCTTGACTCTATTTATCGCCATCGTTCTTGTCTGTCCGTCTCCCCCGATTAGACTGTAAGCCCGTCAAACGGCAGGGACTGTATCTGTTGCCGACTTGTTCATTCCAAGAGCTTAGTACAGTGCTCTGCACATAGTAAGCGCTCAATAAATACTATTGAATGAATGAATGAACAAATACCAACATTATTATTATTATTCCATTCTAATCCTCCTTGACCTCTCAGCTGCCTTTGACACTGTGGCCCACCCCCTTCTGGAAATGTTATCTAACCTTGGCTTCACTGATTCTGTCCTCTCCTCGTTCTCTTCTTATCTCTCTGGCTGTTCGTTCTCAGTCTCCTTCACAGACTCCTCCTCTGCCTCCCACCCCCTAACTGTGGGGGTCCCTCAAGGTTCAGTTCCCAGTCCCCTTCTATTCTCCATCTACACTCATTCCCTTGGAGAACTCATTCGCTCCCATAGCTTCTACTACCATCTCTATGCAAATCTACATCTCCATCCCAGATCTCTCTCCCTTTCTCCATGCTCTCATCTCCTCCTGCCTTCAAGACATCTCTACTTGGATCTCCTCCCATCATCTAAAACTTAACATGTCCAAAACAGAGCTCCTTATCTTCCCACCCAAAATCTGTCCTCTCCTGGACTTTCCCGTCACTATAGACGTGGCTCAGTGGAAAGAGCACGGGCTTTGGAGTCAGAGGTCATGAGTTCGAATCCCGGCTCTGCCACTTGTCAGCTGTGTGACTGTGGGCAAGTCACTTAACTTCTCTGTGCCTCAGTTACCTCATCTGTAAAAGAAGCAGCGTGGTGCAGTGGAAAGAGCATGGGCTTTGGAGTCAGGGCTCATGAGTTCGAATCCCAGCTCTGCCACTTGTCAGCTGTGTGACTGTGGGCAAGTCACTTAACTTCTCTGTGGCTCAGTTCCCTCATCTGTAAAATGGGGATTAAGACTGTGAGCCCCACGTGGGACAACCTGATTCCCCTGTGTCTACCCCAGCGCTTAGAACAGTGCTCTGCACATAGTAAGCGCTTAACAAATACCAACATTATTATTATTATTATTATTAAAATGGGGATTAAGACTGTGAGCCCCACGTGGGACATCCTGATTCCCCTGTGTCTACCCCAGAGCTTAGAACAGTGCTCGGCACATAGTAAGCACTTAACAAATACCAACATTATTATTATTATAGACGACACCACTATCTTTCCAGTCTCACAAGCCTATAATCTTGGTGGTATCCTTAACCCCCTCTCTCTCATTCAACCCACATATTCAGTATCACCAAATCCTGTCAATCCCACCTTCACAACATCACTAAAATCCACCCTTTCCTCTACATCCAAACTACTACCACTTAAACACAATCACTCATCCTATCCCGCCTAGATTACTGCATCAGCTTCCTTGCTGACCTCTCAACCTCTTGCCTCTCCCCACTCCAGTCCATACTTCACTCCTCTGCCCAGGTCATCTTTCTACAAAAATGTTCAGGACACGTACCCCGCTCCTCAAAAATCTCCAGTGGTTGCCCATCCACCTCCGTATCAAACTAAGACTCCTCACCATTGGCTTTAAAGCACTCCATCACCTTGCCCCCTCCCATTTCACCTTGCTTCTCTCCTTCTACAATGCAGCCCACACACTTGGCTTCTCTGGTGCTAACTTTCTCACTGTGCCTCCATCTCACCTCTCTCTCCGCTGACTCCTGGCCCACGTCCTGCCTCTGGCCTTGAACGTCCTCCCTCCTCAAATCCTCCAGACAATCACTCTCCCCACCTTCAAAGCCTTACTGAAGGCACATCTCCAAGAGGCCTTCTCAGACTTAGCCCCACTTTTCCTCATCTCCCACTTCCTTCTGTGTCACCCTGACTTGCTCCCTTTGTTCTTCCTCCCTCCCAGCTCCATAGCTCTTAGGTATACATCTGTAATTTTATTATTTGTATTGATGTCTGTTCATTTGTATTGTTGTCTGTCTCCACCCCCCAGACTATGATTCATTGTGAGCAGGAATTGTCACTCTTTATTGTTGTATTGTACTTTCCCAAGCACTTTTTACAGGACTCTGCACACAGTAAGCGCTCAATAAATATGATTGAATGAATGAATCCCTACCCAACAACGGGCTCACAGTCTAGATCGAGGTACAGTGAGTAGGTTGGCATTAGAGTAACAGAGTGCCTGGGGTGGGTGGTAGCCGGAGAAGAGTGCAGTAAGACAAGCAGGGATGAGGTAATTGAGCGCTTTAAAGCCAATGGTAAGTCTGATGTGCCTATAGGCAGCACCCTGGCCCTGCCTCGAATAAAGCCATTCTCTCTAGCAGCTCCAGCTCCTCCCCACATCTCCAGCCCCAGGCTCCAGCTGTCACTATGTAGGACTCTCCAGGAGATCCCTGCCTCTTCCCCTACAGCCTTAGGAACAGGCTGGACAGCAAGGGGAATGAGTGACTGCTTGGAACAGAAAATATTGTCTTTGCTAATGGCTCACTCTGCCATGGGTGATGGCAGCTCTGTACTCATATCAAATAAATACACAGGAAACGCACCAAGCAAGCGGGACAGAACAACACAGGATTCTGTCTCAAGTCCTGCCAAGTTCATTCCCTTCCCAACCCCACAGGGGGACAGGAGCAGGCCAGAGCCTCACAGCCGGAACCTGGGTTCATCAGCTCACAAATGCCCAGTGGGAGTTCAGAATAATAACCTGAGGGTTTCCCTGACCCCTCTCTTCCTAGGAACTCCAAACATTTTACAAACATAACCTCATCCAGCTTCCCAGCCACCCCATAGGCAAAGAAGGGTCAGAGGTGATTTTTCCTTGATTTTCAGCTGCATCCCAATCCATGTTGAGGATTGAGAAACTAAACCCAGAACCATAAACCCAGGTTGAACGTTTGGACCTAGCCTGGTGGCTAGTCTCTCAGGGGCATGAACAGGCCACAAGGGTTTCTTAAGGCCCAGATTTTGTCCCTCCTTGGAGCAGGTGTGCCCCTTATCCCTCATACTCTCTCTTCCCCAGCATTCTGGCTGTCTACTAGAATGGTCAGAGCTGAAGGATCCATACTAGTGGAGTCTCATGACAGGCACGGTGAGCCCCTCTTGGTTTGGGGCCTTCGGCCAGCTGCTCTTTTCATTCAGTAGTATTTATTGAGTGTTTACTATGTAAAGAGCACTCTACTAAGCTCTTGGGAGAGTACAATATAACAATAAACTGGCACATTCCCTGCCCACAACAAGCTATTCTGTTGGTGAAAGTAGCCCTGCAAGCTATGTTCCCTCAGTGTAAGTTGGCTTTCCCTGTCCCTCCACCTTCTCTGCTCACCTCAATTTTTATTTATTTTTAATATGGCATTTGTTAAGCACCTATTCTGTGTCAAATACTTTTCTAAGCGCTGGGGCAGATACAAGTTCAGCAGGTTGGAACAGTCCCTGTCCCACATGGGGCTCACAGTTTAAGTAAGAGGGGAAACAGGTCACTAGGCCACTAGTGGACTAGATGTTCAGAGGGTGGGGCAGGGCATGCAGGCTTCTAGCAAGAAAGAAGCTTCTGGATCATTTCTATTTCTTTGTCCCAGCTTTAAAAACAATTGGGGTGGCAGGTGGGGAAGAGGAGAAGAAGGGTTAACAAAGCAGAAGACTGGTTTATGCTTGTCTCCACACTACAGAGTTGTGCCTCTCTTCTAACAGTAATAATTGTGGTATTCATTAAGTGCTTACTATGTGCCAAGCATTGTACTAAGTGTTAGGGCAGATACAGGATAAAGTCCCTGTCCCACATGGACCTTACAGCCTAAGTAGGAGGGGGAACAGTTATTTAATCACTAATTTACAGATGAGGTAACTGAAGCACAGAGAAGTGACTTGCCCAAGGTCACAGAGCAGACAGGTTGTGGAGAGAAAAGCAGCTTGGCCTAGTGGATAGAGCACGGGCCTGGAAGTCAGAAGTATTTGGGTTCTAATCCTGGCTCTGCCACTTGTCTGCTCTGTGGCCTTGGGCAAGTCACTTCACTTCTCTGTGCCTCAGTTACCTCATCTGTAAAAATGGGGATTAAGACTGTGAATGCCAAGTGATACGGGGACTGTGTCCAGCTTGATTCCCTTGTATCTACCCCAGTGCTTAAAACAGTGCCTGGCACATAGTAAGCACTTAACAACAACAAAAAAAAAAACCCACGTCCTCTGACTCCCAGGCCTGGGTACTTTCCACTAGGCATGCTTGTTCTACAGGCCACCTCCAAAACCTGGCTCACTCAACTTCCTAGCTAGAGCCCCTGCCAGTGAAATACAGGCACCAAATCTTCAGAGCAGATCTCCAAGCAGATGTTGTCATCCCTTTCATCTTCAGGCTGGTTTAGAGGTGACTCTCAATGTTCCCTCCCCACTTCTCCTGCAGCAAAATGCTCTGGCCTCTGCCCAGAAATTCCAGTGAGCAAACTGTACCAACCATGGGGAATTTCCCAAGGAGATGTTGGAAATGAATATTTATCCTCCAGGGAACAGAACAGGGACAGTATCTCAACTCATGTGACAGGCTCTGGGATTCCCAGAGGGGGGTGGGGGGTCAAAATGGAGGACTGGGAAGCAGGAAACCAGGGGTGCCTCTTCTCATTTGGAATTACTAATGCTTTCTACCCTCCTGGGAAGGATTGGAATTGTGATCTTTGATTCTGTAAGAGCCTTACCTTTCCCCAGCCCAGGCTCTGGAGTTCTCACCCACCACCCAGCCCACCCCAAATGGATCTTCCAGACTGCCTGAATGGATGGGGCAAGGGTAAGGCAGGCATTTGCAGATGGCTCCTCCTCCTCTTTCTTCTCCTCCTCCTTCTCCTCCTTCTCCTCCTCCTCTTCTTCCCAGGAAAGGGAAGAAGAGGAACCACCATCTTGGGACCTCTGTTGTACTTCTGGCTTCAGGGGGCAATGCAGGCTAGCTCCAACTGGTCACCCTACCCAAAAAGCTTTGGGTGCCAACCCCTAGGAGCCATCATGCCCTCACTCCCATTTAATAAGCACCTATGGGTCTTTTCCTTGCATCTTCACTTGCCCTCTTCCTTGGAGGATGTGAGCCTAGCTCTGAGATATGCTTGGCAGCCTCATCACTGCTCCGTGACTCTTACCCAACTTAATCCTTAAGGGTAGCAGAGGAAAGCAAGGTAAATTTGGATGGGATCTCACAGGACAGCTGCCAGGCTAGGGAAAGGTTATCCCTAATGGGGAACAAGGGCTGAGCTATTTGGTGTTCAACAGCTAATTCCTCTCCAAGCCTTCCTGCACTCTTAGAGTTTTCACCCATAGACGAGCGCAGGCCCTCCTGAACCTGAAGGTTCAGAGTCAAAAGCTGGAACCCTGAGAAATCTCAACAGGTGCTTAATCCTATCCTACTGACACCCAGTTGACCCAAATCAAACTGTGGGAAGACAGAGAGGTAGTGCAGCCTACCGGAAAGCACACAGGGCTGGGAGTCAGGAGACCCGGCTACAGATCCTAGCTCTGTCACTGACATCCTGCAAGACCACACCCTCTCTAAAACTCTCTAGGTCACTTAACCTCTCTAGGCCTCAATTTTCTCATCTGTAAGATACCCATTAATAATAACAATAATAATAATGATGGTATTTGTTAGCATTTACTACATGCCAAGCACTGTTCTAACCACTGGGGTAGAGATAAGGTAATCAACTTGTCCCACCAGGGGCTCACAGTCTTAATCCCCATTTTACAGATGAGGTAACTGAGGCATAGAGAAGTTAGGTGACTTGCCCAAAGTCACACAGCTGATAAGTGGCAGAGCCTGGATTAGAACCCACAACCTCTGACTCCTAACCCCGTGGTCTTTCCACTAAGCCACGCTGCTTCCATTCTCCCCACCTCTTAAACTGTGTGTTCCATTTGGGACAGGGACTGTATCTGATCTGAATATCATGTGTTTCCCACAGTGTTGAGCATATAGCAAGGACATTATTATTATTATCATAAATATTTTTTATTATTAATACTATTACTACTACATTGGCATGGTATGTGGCAAGGTTGAGCATTAAACCCCTTTCAGATGGCAGCTCCTTCCCCTCTCGCCCCCAGGAAATGATGATGGCGTCGCCTGTCTAGAACAATGGATGGAGAACCTGTCCAGAGTATAGTATAGTAGTGGCTTGCACTCTCTTGCCCTTGTCAGACCTGTTCTGGAAGCAGAAGCTTCCTGGCAGGAATCCAAGGCCTATCGCTTAGAAGCAACAGGCACTCTGGAAGTTGGAGGTTGGACCAGGACTGAGCCCGCCTCTGCAGCCGCCTCCTCCCAGGCCTAGGGCTGAGGGGAAATCCAAATTGAAGGCAAAGGGGACTTGTGATCCCCTAGATCTTCCGATAGGATCAAGTCAGGATGGTCACCTTGCCCAAGCGACTGGGTCTCCACAGTCAATGTGAAGTATAGGGTGTGGCACTTACATAATCAATCAATCAGTGATATTTATTGAGCATTTACTGTGACTGCCTAAACACTCCGGAAAGTGCATTACAATAGAGTCTTGTGTTTTTTATGGTATTTGTTACTTTGTGTCAAGCACTGGTCTAAGCACTGGGGTAGATACAACTTAATCAGGTGAGACACAGTCCCTGCCCTACATGGGGTGCACTTTCTAAGCAGGAGAGAGAACAGGTACTGAATCCCTATTTTGCAGTTGCAGAAACTGAGACACAGAGAAGTTAAGTGACTTGCCCAAGGTCACATAACAGGCAAGTGGTGAAACCAGGATTAGAACCCAAGTCCTCTGGCTCCCAAGCCGTGCTTTATCCACTAGGCCACGATCCTTCTCTGCACTGGGAGACACAATTCCTGGCCTCAAAGAGCTTGCAGACAAATGTTCCTCTTCTCTCTGGCCTGGATGAACAGGGTAATTACCTCCATTCTCTGCTTCACTTTGGCCAAGGGCCAAGGCCTCTGCCAAACAAGGATCCTCTCAGTCCCATGACATGCATCCCATGCCTCGTGTCCTATGTCCTTTCTCCCTCTAGCTCCTGAGAAGAGACATTGGTAGTGAGTCCAGGTCATGAGGAAGAGTGTATCAGTCCCTGTAACGGTTTCTGAAAAATGACAACACTGCAGGGAACAACCCCATTTCCTCGCCAGCCTGCCCCAGGCTTGAACTATAGACAGTGCCCAGAGAAAGCATTTAGAGAGAATTCGCTCTTTGTTTCTCTCAATCCTACTTCGGAAATCCTAGCTACAACCATGCTGCCTTAGGCCAGACTGTACCGAATAGAAGAGCGGAAATAAAGTCTGGGAGAAGATAAAACAAGGTTTAAACAGGACAATAGAGCAAAGTCAGAGCTGAAACTAGACTGTACCTTAAAGGAGTGTCCGGAGGTTGTTTTCTTTTTTTTATGGTATTTTGTTAAGTACAAGGCACTGTACTAAACACTGGAGTAGATAGAAGATAATGGGGTTAGGCACAGTCCCTGTCCCACAAAAGGCCACAGCTGAGGTAATTTTACAGCTGAGGTAATTGAGGCACAGGAAAGCCAAGTGACTCACCCAAGGTCACTCAGCAGACAAATGAAAGAGTTGGCATTAGAACTCAGGTCTTCTGACTCCCAGGCCTGTGCTCTTTCCACTAGGCCACACTACTTCTCAGATCCCAGGACTTACTTCCGATGGGCTCAAGGACAGAAAAGGAAACTCTGGTGGCCTGGGAAGCAGGGGATTGGAAACCAAATTTTCAACCATTCAATCTTTGTCCAAATGACACCATAAGATTGGGAACCCCCTCATGTCCTAGGAGTTGAACACAGCTACTCCTAGGGAGAGTATATTTCTCTTTAAATCAAACTTGAAAACAAGGGAGACAACTTCCATTCAGAACAATCTTAAATTGGATCCTTATAGGCTCCATAAGGATCTAGAAAGATTCATGGACAATAGAGGCAAAAATAGAATGTTTGAAGGCAGACAGATGTCAAGGAAGGCCGCTATCACAGTTCCTCCAAGCTTCCTGTTGACACTGGTGGAGTCAAAATCCTGGGCTGAATGTGCCATGAGTCTAGCCCAAAATGCATTTCTTGGGTTTTTTCAATCAGGAACTGTTTACCTTCACTCAAACCTGGTATGTGGCCATGGAAGCTCTACATTTTCCAGATTTCCTAGCTAGGAGTAGCTGATAATTATGGACAGAGGCCACAGATATCTTTCCCCAAACCCCTTTCCCCAAATTCTTCCTCCAAGGTACCTGTTTATAGCTGGTCAAGCTACAGGGTGAGATAGATCTATCTAACCACCCTGCCAGGACTCTAGTTTATATGAAGTTCCCCAGGGACATTAATGTGGTTCAAGGGAACTGGATCAGGCCCTCCTCCCCATCGTGTGTGTGTGCGTGTGTGTGTGTGTGTGTGTGTGTGTGTGTGTGTGTGTGCATGCCTGTGTATGTGAGTGCATGCATGTATGTCTATCTGTATATGTTGCTCTTGCTCTCCATTCTTAACTTTGTCTCCTGTCCCTTTCTGCCCTCCTTTCTTAGTCCTTCCATATTCCTCTTTATCCTCCATTGCCCTCTTCATCCCCATTTCTCTCTATCCCACTCTGTCCCTCCCACCCCTCTCTGCTCCTTTCTTTGACCTCTGTCCTCTTTATCTGCCTCCCTTTCTCTTTCACTCTCTGTCTCTTTCTGTCTCTTCCCTTCTATCTTTTGCTTTCTTTTTTTCTCCCTCTCACTATCTCTGACTCTTTTTCTGCCTCTTTTGCTTTTCCAGCCCCCTCAGCCCTTGGAGGTGTGGTCCCCAGCCTCTCCTCCCAACCCACTTGGAACTCTCGAAAATATGGTCAATTTAAGATGGAGGGTGAGAGGGATTTGAGAAGAAGATGGGAAATGGGAGTTTGAACTGAAGGGACAGAAGAAGTGGGAACCGGTGAAGGAGATGAGAACATGTGAAATGGGGATTTAAGGAGGTGAGGAGTTGAGTCGAGTATTAGATATGGGGTATGGGAAGGTGTGTCCAACCTACTGGAATAGCTGGGCCAGGTTAACTGCAGCACTGCAAGCCACGGAAGGCAGGGTGGTCCAAGATTAGTGCAACTCTCACTGGCTTTTCCTCAGCTGCATACTCTAGTTCCCCCTGGCAACATAAACACTGGTTTAGGTCTACCGACCTGGAGCAGCTGCTGATGGAAGCCAAAGAAGGGTATGGAGCAGTAGGATTTTGGGTTGCTTTATGTTGCTACCTGTTCTAAATTATGAAACCAAAAGAGCCCTCAGAACGAGAGCTTTAGAGTACAAAAGTTTCCACTCAGATCAACGCAGTGCTGAAATTTTCCTCCAAATCCAGGAGAGGGCAGCCATGCCCCATCCCGGAACAGTCCGGCATCATGGGGTGATTGAAGGAAATTGGGTGGGGCCAGGACCAGAACTAAACTCTTGTACAGCAGCAAGGAAAGAGACTAGAACCACCAAAGGAGAATCCCCTTTCTGCCTTTGTACAAAGTGGGCGGTGCCCTAACTAAGGGAGATTGGGCAAGAGGCTGGAGGGGCCTCAAGCTCCACGCTTCTCTTGGGAAAGGACCCAGCTATGCTTAGCTGAGGAGAAGGTGTTCACACCATGAACAGAGCTGCCTTGAAAACCCGGGAGGTATACTGAGGAGCAAAGCCGATTTACTAGTAATAGGAAGAGGAAGAGAAGGAAGAGGATGGGTGAGGAGGAGGAAGAGAAGGAGAAATAATATACACTAAGCACTTATGCTGTACACAGCACACTACATGCTGGGGAGAGATACAAGGAAATTAATTCAGACACAGTCTCTGCTCTACAGCGGGGCTCGCATACTGGGGTGAGGGAGGACAGACCCATGTGGAAGGAATCACTGGATAATCAATCGATCGATCATGTTGAGCATTTACCGTGCACAGAACATTGTACTAAGTGGGGAGACAACAGTGTTAGTAGACACATTCCCTGCCCACATGATCTTACAGTCTGGAAGGGGACACAAACATTAGCATAAATAAATAAATAAATTACGAATATGATCAATTAAACAGGATCAAAATCAGTTGAGATCAGTGGTATTTATCGAGTGCTTACAGAGTAACCACACTGCACTAAGCGCTTGAGAAAGTACAATACAACAGAGTTGGTAGATGGGATCCCTGCCCACAAGGAACTTCCAGGGTTCAACTATAGAGTTCTTAGTCACAACACTGAGAAGCGCTGCCCCCCCACTGCTGGAGGGAAACATCGTCAGGGTCCCCACCGGTTATGGTGTCGAAGCCGGGGGTGACCCCTGACCCAAACCGCCACGACATCCCAGCGTGGAAGCTGCTGAACAGGGACTTCTGCCCAGATGACACTCCTGCCAGGGGCAGGGTTTCTTCCCACAGATGGTGGGTGGATAGGGACGAGACTGTCATGAGCATCAGCCCCCTTCTCTGTCTTTCCCCTCTATGGACCTCAGAGCCCCAGTGGGTGATGTGGCTGCAACATCCACCACCCTGCCCTCCTGCAGGGCCAGGTCTTCTCCCCACCCATAGCAGTTGGGGAAGGGTGATTCAAGTACTTAGTACAGTGCTCAAGGGTTTAGTACAGTGCTCTGCACATAGTAAGTGCTCAGTAAATATGAATGAATGAATAAACAGCAGCTGGAAAGCCAAGAAAAGGTTGGCAGGGGGGTTGGGGGCCTCTGGAGGCATCCAAGCTGTCAGAATAGCAAGACCAGCACCATAATCAGTACTGGATGACATGTCTGTTTGGGTGGTGACAGCATGAGGATTGAAAAACACCCAGGCTTGGCCCGGGCCTGCAAAGAACCCTCAGAAACCACTCTATAGAGCTGACAGAAAGGAGGGAGGGAGAAGGAAGGAGAGGGAGAGAAAGAGGGAAAGAGAGAGAGAGAGGAAAGCTGGGAGGAGAAAGCTGATGAGACCTTGGGCTCTTGATACCAAGTCTCCAAACTGAAGGAGGCCTGCACTGCCAGCTCCAGGTAGCAAGTGCCCAGGATACAGGACAGGGTGTTATCTCACGCCATCTCTGCTCATCCCATTCCAGCTCTCCACCCTCCCTCTCTGAAGCATCACCTGTTGACTATATTAGGGATAAAGCAGTTGCTGAGTATTAGGGGTAAGGCAGTTGCTGAGTACACTCAGAGGTGGCTACACTAAAGCAACAGGAGAAGGAATGACTGGAGAGTTGCCACTTTCCGTAAGTAGCAGCAGAAAGAAGCAGAGTTCACTGGGGTTGGTGAAGATATTTCCCTGGGCGGCAAAAGATTCTTCTCTTGATCTGTGCCGGGTGGTGTGTCTGGTCCACAGGGATCTTTCCTGGGTGATTGAAGGCTGTTTATAGAACCAAGTCTTTGTACCGGGCTTGGAAGTGCAGCAGTCTCTGGGTCTGTGTGCCACACATCTGTCTGCATGCCACCTAGGCAAAATTAGAGAAACACTTCTCCCATTCCCTTCTGTGTTGTCCTGATTTGCTCCCTTTGTTCTTTCCCGGTCCCAGCCCCACAGTACTTATGTGCATATTTGTAATTTATTTTGTATTGGTAATAATAATAATGGTGGCATTTGTTAAGGGCTTCCTATGTGCCAAGCACTGTACTAAGCACTGAGGTAGATACAAACTAATCAGGTTGGACACAGTCCCTGTCCCACATGGGGCTCACAGTATTAATCCCCATTTTACAGATGAAGTAAAGCACAGAGAAGTGAAGTGACTTGCCCCAGAGACACACAGCAGAAAAGTGATGGAGTCAGGATTAGAACTGAGGTCCTTCTGACTACCAGGCCCATGCTCTATCCACTAGGCCAAGCTGCTTCTCCACCCCTCTAGACTCTAAGCTTGTTTTGGACAGGAAATTTATCTGTTTATGTTATATTGTACTCCCCCAAGCATTTAGTACAGTGCTCTGCACATGGTAAGTGCTCAATAAATACGATGGAATGAATGAATGAACTGATTTAAACACACCAAGGAGGGTCCATTTGGAGTAGGCTCCATTTGGAGTAGGCTCCATTTAAAACCCACTCAACTGAATTGCTGACAGTAACTGAGTACCTAGCCTGTATCGCAGAGAACACACAAGAGAGCACCAGCTCTGTTCTCCAGGATTTGGCACTCAAGTGGTCAGCTGCACAGAGTTCTGGCTTTCACCCTCCCTACTTCTATTGTTTCCTTTGGCTCACTGATTAGAGTATCTAGAGGTGGTATGGATAGTGATGGCTGCTTAGCCTGGGTGATTAGAGGGGGACTGGATATCTCTCTGGGAAGTATGGAGGGATTTGGGGAGGACTATGCAGAGGCTAGTAAGGTGTGTGAAACAGAGAGCTGGAAGATATACAGTGGTGCAGGACCGAGGGGGAGAAGAGGAAGGAGAAATTTCACTAGACAAACCACCACTCTCCCCACCTTCAAAGCCCTGTTAAAAATCACATCTCCTCCAAGAGGCCTTCCCCAACTAAGCCTCCATTTCCCCTTCTCCCTCTTGTTTCTGCATCACCCTGGCACTTGGATTTGTACCTATTATTCCCCCCACTCTCAGCCCCACAGCACTTTTGTACATATCCATAATTTTATTTCTCTCCCCCTCTGGGCTGTAAGCTTGTTATGGACCAGGAACATGTCTACCAACTCTATTGTACTCTCCCAAGCATTTAGAACAGCACTCTGCCCACAGTAAGTGGTCAATAAATAGCTTTGATTGACTGATTGTTTGGAAGGCCAAGAACACTGATGGGGGCCGATGAACTAGAAAAGACCCCAGAAATTCACTGAGAATATATATATTAGTCTGCTAGCTAACTTGATGGACAGGCAAAGTAATCCAAAACTTTTTCTGAACAAGCCTAAAGAGTGGTTGAAGGGAAAGACACTATAACTGGAAACCTCCATCAGGGTGGCCCAAGGAGACTTTCAAGAGCTTCTCTCTTTGGCACCAGTATGTAGGAGGAAGAGTGTGAGTAGCATTTATTGAGCATCCACTGTATTAGACACTTGGGAAGTACAGAATAATGAAGTGACACATTCCCTGCCCACAAGGAGCTTACATTCTAATGGGATAGACAAATGTAATTTTCCTAACAAGGGGCGGGGCTGGTAATTAGGCAGGGGCAGGAGGCAGGAAGGGCAAGACACTGCTATTAAAGTAATAAAAGGGGGTTGTCTCCAGGGAAGTGCATTTCTCCTCCCATCCATACATGGATCTAGAACAGCTCATGTCCTCTGGGCCACCTCAACATGCCTTGACCTTTGAAACCCCTTTAGTTTGCTTTCCTTTTAACCCCTTTGGCCACCCCTACTTAGAATAGACGTTCACACAGACCATAAGTGAAATTAACCACTGGTTTTACTCCTTTCTAAATTCCTGGAGGAATGGAGCCACGTTGTCTCATTAACAAGGGAAATGGAGAGGATCTGACAGTCACAGACATACACAAACTCTGGTCCTGTTCAGGGGTTAACAGATTCCTGTACTCGCAACCAGTAGGGTAAACTCTGGCACTTGTGGGGAAGATTGCAAGCTCCCTAAGGGCAAGAATTGTGTCTACCAGTTCTATTGTACTGTACTCTGCCAAGAGTTTAATACAGTGCTCTGCCCACAGTTAAGTGTTCAGTAAATACTGTTGACTGATGCATTGACTGATAGGCTATACCAAGTCAGAGCAGGCCTGTGGTCCGGAGCTGTTGGTGGGGTCACATTGGATCCAAAATAGAGGCACTTCTGCTCCTGAAACCATCCTTCCTAAAAAGTGTTTTGGCCTAGCAGTTTCACTCAGGAATGGGAGAGGTTCATTCATTCAATAGTATTTATTGAGCGCTTACTATGTGCAGAGCACTGTACTAAGCGCTTGGGATGAACAAGTCGGCAACAGATAGAGACAGTCCCTGCCGTTTGACGGGCTTACAGTCTAATCGTGGGAGACGGACAGACAAGAACAATGGCACTAAACAGCGTCAAGGGGAAGAACATCTCGTAAAAACAATGGCAACTAAATAGAATCAAGGCGATGTACAATTCATTAACAAAATAAATAGGGTAACGAAAATATATACAGTTGAGCGGACGGGTACAGTGCTGTGGGGATGGGAAGGGAGAGGTGGAGGAGCAGAGGGAAAAGGGGAAAATGAGGCTTTAGCTGCGGAGAGGTAAAGGGGGGATGGCAGAGGGAGTAGAGGGGGAAGAGGAGCTCAGTCTGGGAAGGCCTCTTGGAGGAGGTGATTTTTAAGTAAGGTTTTGAAGAGGGAAAGAGAATCAGTTTGGCGGAGGTGAGGAGGGAGGGCGTTCCAGGACCGCGGGAGGACGTGACCCAGGGGTCGACGGCGGGATAGGCGAGACCGAGGGACGGCGAGGAGGTGGGCGGCAGAGGAGCGGAGCGTGCGGGGTGGGCGGTAGAAAGAGAGAAGGGAGGAGAGGTAGGAAGGGGCAAGGTGATGGAGAGCCTTGAAGCCTAGAGTGAGGAGTTTTTGTTTGGAGCGGATGTCGATAGGCAACCACTGGAGTTGTTTAAGAAGGGGAGTGACATGCCCAGATCGTTTCTGCAGGAAGATGAGCCGGGCAGCGGAGTGAAGAATAGACCGGAGCGGGGCGAGAGAGGAGGAAGGGAGGTCAGAGAGAGGTCCAGGTTGTGCATGGGTAGGAGGGGTTTCCATTGTTCTTGTCTGCCTTTCTCCCCCGATTAGACTGTAAGGCTGTCAAAGGGCAGGGACTGTCTCTATCTGTTGCCGATTTGTACATTCCAAGCGCTTAGTATAGTGCTCTGCACATAGTAAGTGCTCAATAAATGCTATTGAATGAATGAATGAGTTCACAGAATTGGACAATGAGAGAGGAAACTATGGTTTTATTGAGGTGCAAGAGAATGTAGTGGACAAAAGCCCACTGGAGAGGGTATTGGTAGACAGAGGACTCTGGAAAGAAATGAAGAGAGGGGAGGGAGCCCTGGCTCAGTCCACTTATATAACAGCGCAGACTTTTCCTTATTTCCAGACAAAGCCCGCTGCTCATCATGCCCTACCCTGTTGAGGTTGTCATCCCCCCTCTTTCAACCTCCTCTTGCCCCACTCTCTCCACGCTTCATGTTCTCAGGGGTCTCCTCTATCCCCATCCCCATCCCCACTTCCTTCCTTCATTCATCCAATAGTATTTATTAAATGCTTACCATTAGCAAAACATTGTACCAAGCACTGAGAAAAAAACTACACAGATGAGAATTAGACATTTTCATTCCTTCAATCATATTTATTGAGTGCTTATTGTGTATAGAGCACTGTACTAAGTGCTTGGCAGAGTATAATATAATGATAATTAAACACATTCCCTGGCACAACAAGCTTAAGGTCCAGAGAGCTTACAGTCTAGTCACAGTCCCTCAAGGAGCTCTCAGTCTAAAAATAAGATGGGGGCAGGTTAGAGATGGACACATAGGAGAAAGGAAATAATTAAAGCACAAAAACTAAAGATATAGACATGATAAATACAATAAGAGCACCAGAGTATTGTGGCTAACATAGTAGTAAATAGTATTTATTGAGTACCCGCTGGATGCAATGCACTACACTAAATGCTCGGAAAATACAAAACTGATACTTTCCCTGCCCACAACGAGCCTACAGAGAAGCAGCGTGGCTCAGTGGAAAGAGCATGGGCTTTGGAGTCAGAGGTCATGAGTTTGAATCCCAGCTCTGCCACTTGTCAGCTGTGTGACTGTGGGCAAGTCACTTAACTTCTCTGTGCCTCAGTTCCCTCATCTGTAAAATGGGGATTAAGACTGTGAGCCCCACGTGGGACAATCTGATTGCCCTGTGTCTACCCCAGCGCTTAGAACAGTGCTCTGCACATAGTAAGCGCTTAACAAATACCAACATTATTATTACATTCTAATGGGGAGACCGACATAAAGATATTTACGAATGGAGTAATTCAAATAATAGAATGCACACCTATAAAAATGTACCGAGAATGGGCAAAAGGACCGGAGAAGGGGAGTTTTAAGGTCCTCAGCACTTAAAATCCCAACAGTCACAATAGCCATAGTCACAGCCAACAGGCTTCTCAATACTCTACTAATTGGAAAGGCACACTGCTGCCGCTGTCTCCTCTCTCTGCCATGCTGGAGAAGGGGCTGCCCCCAACCCCTATTTTCACCGTTCCTCCCCCATGGCTGTAGTGCCCCATCCCTACACCCCAGATCCCCCAAATCCTATGCCTGCCATTTCCATGGTTTTGTAACTGGATGCGGGTATATCCAATAACATGGAATACCATGTGTAAGTCACTTAATCAGGAAGTGAAATTTGCCAGGCTGCTGTGTAACTCTCAGTCCAGGAAAAATTCATGAGCCACCTCTGTTGAAGAGAAACTGAGCCCATGCCTCTAAGGCTGTCCAAAGCCCACTGCTCTGTTTCATTCATTTTCACCACCTAATAGTTTTCTGGCATCAATCATTTATCATGATTTTGGGTCAAATGTGCACCCAGACCCAAAATGAGGAATGGCTGCTCACTTCCCTGGTTTAACAAACTGTACTCTGTCCACCCACCATCCTGTCTCCATCACTCCATCCCTGCCCTAATGCCCAGGATTGACACCATCCTGGGAGGGCTATGGCTCACGATCAAGGGACTTCTGGAAGTCCAAAAAGAATCAAAAGAAGTATTTGAGGAAATTAATGAAGGCAGATGAAGCTGCCAATCAAATGGGGAAACTAACTGATGAGGGAACTGGCAAAAAAGCAAAGTCCAAAATATACAAATGTCCCTGCACAAATGCAAGAAACCTAAAAAATAAAATGGGTGAATTGGGATACTTGGTGGCTGAGACTTGGTGGACAAAGGGATACCAATGCTGTTCAATTATACTCTCCCAAGCATTTAGTACAGTGCTCTGCCCACAGTAAGTGCTCAGTATAAACCATTGATGATATAGTGTTGCCAGGGTCTGAATTCTATCAGAAATACCATGATGGGAGTAAGGACAAGGATGAGGCACTGAAATTGAGAGACAATATAAGCAGTGATAACATAAAAATCTTACCTGACAAATGTGGTATCCTGGAATCTTTTTTGCTAGGTGTTCCAAGTTAAAACACAGAGGTGAGTTTCCTACTACTAACCACCTAACCAGTTTGAGGAAAGGGATAAGAAAACATTAGCAGAGTTTGGGGAAGCTGAAAACCAAGGACAGGTAGTAGGAGAGTTCAATGAGCCTTGCACAGATTGGCTGAATAACTCATCAGGATGGGAAGTGGCAGTATGTTTTGGACAGGATGAGGAACTTTTCTGGAACAATTAGCCCCAAAATCCACAAGGAGAGGGAATATACTGGATTAATACTGAGAACTGGACAGGATCTGGTATAGGAGATATATGTAGGAGAACCCCTCTATAAGAGTCACCACACTTCAATTAAATATTACATTTTCACTAGGGAAGGAAGGCCAAAAAAAACGACCAAAGGATGTTTAATTTTTCAGAAAGAAACTATGATCAAATGAGGATCATAGTTGGGAAAAGGCTGAAAGGAGTAGATTAAAGTATAAATGACTTATAGAAAGCTGAAGGCTATTAAAAACCACTGGCTTAGAGGCCCAAGTAAAATGGAAATCTCAGATCCTTATACTTTTCCTGAGAACATTCACATTGAACACTATAGCAAAGTTGGAATGAGTTTCTGCTGAAGAAGGAGGTTGGGGGCATTAATTTTCTGAAAAGGAAGGCACTGTCTGGACATATGGGGTGAGGGCTAAGAAAGTTGGGGGATAGGGCTCAACTACTAGTACTTTTTTTCCCCCTTTTCACCCAAGGTAAGAGAGAAGATGGCAGCTGACGGCTGCCTTGTCAGAAGGGTATACTCTGTGGTTACCATTCTTCCTGTTAGTCAGCTGTTGCCAGGTCAGCCATTTTTTTTCTTTTCCTTGGCCCGCCCCCTTCTTTGAGGAAACCCCACCCATCCCTGCCTTGCCGATTCCCCGCCCCTAACCCAGATCCACCCAGCCCGTTTTAAATAAACAAACCTTGTCCTGCTGTTCCCACCCTGTCCCTGTCCCCATCTGTTGGTCCCAGATCTGCCCTGGCTAAACCCAAACCCAGGGACAGGAGAAGAGCAGCCACTATCCTCCCCACTGCAAGGAAAGAAAACACAAGTGACTTACCTGGGGACAGCTGACTGCAGAGGAGAGCTTCTTTCTGCATTTGTGGTTAACAGTGAGAGAATAATGCATCCCTCTGACATGGCAGCAGCCAAGGCTCTGCAGTGCCAAGCATGGTGATTCCAGAGTTTCTTGGAATGATACAGGCATGAAGGATGTGACAGATATAAGGGGGCCCTGAGGGGGGTTAGTTGTTATGAGTGGTTTCCCAGGATCCTTGATTTCTCCCCTTCCTACACAGCCAATCTCCTCCCGGAAGTCTATCCTGACCAGGCAAGTCTGGGAGAAGGCCCCCCACCTCTGAAAGAGAAGCTGTGCGTAACACTGCCTGGCCCGTTACCTTACAAAGGGAAATGAGTCACAGTTCCTAGAGCACAGGATGAAGCTGATTTTCCTGTCTTGTAACTGGGCAGAAAGTTATGTTACAGACTATACATTGCAGTCTCGGCCCTCTGAGATCACCAGGTTTCATTTTCAACCCAGACAACGAGCCTTCCAAGTGGGTTTCCCTGTCTACCCGAGGCTAGAAAGACTCCACCAGATTTACTCACTCCTAGAGGCTAGTTTGTGGGATCAAAAGGGTTCCTCACATGTCACCCTTTGGAGTTTTGGAGTGGAAAATTTGCCTTCTCAGTCAGGTCACTTCCAGATCTGATGGACTCCCAACCTCTCGGCCAGAACTTCACCATGCAACCTCTTGCTTGACACAGGGTCTGGATCCCTCTGTCTCACAGCTGGGAGGTGTGACGATGGCAGTGGCCAAGGACAGCAGCAGCAACTCGGGAGATTCCCTCTAGACTGAGAAGCAGCATGGCTCAGTGGAAAGAGCCCGGGCTTGGGAGTCAGAGGTCATGGGTTCTAAACCTGGCTCCGCTGCTTGCCAGCTGTGTGACTGTGGGCAAGTTACTTAACTTCTCTGTGCCTCAGTTACCTCATCTGTAAAATGGGGATGAAAACTGTGAGCCCCATGTGGGACAACCTGATCACCTTGTATCCCCCAGCGCTTAGAACAGTGCTTTGCACATACTAATCCTTAACAAATGCCACCATTTTTTTTTAGGCAAATGTTGCTTGTGTCTCTTGGTCAAAGCCCCATCCTTTGAGGGTCTCAGTTTCCATAGATGGGAACGAGGGATCGTCCTATCTTCCCTTTCAGTTGGCCCCCCACTGCCGGTCTTAGCCTTTTGAGGAGATGTGGATCTAAAACAGTGTTGTTGCTCAAGTCGCCAAATCTTGAGGGGGATGGGGGTAGGGGAGAGCATAAAGATTGGAACTATGGAACTTCAAATAGCTTTATTAACAATAATAATAATAATAGTTGTATTTGTTAAGTGCTTACTATGTGCCAGGCACTGTACTAACCACTGGGGTAGATACAAGCAAATCGGGTTGGACACAGTCCCATGTGAGGCTCATAGTCTCAATCCCCATTTTACAGATGAGGTAACTGAGGTCCAGAGAAGTGAAGTGACTTGCCCAAGGTTACACAACAGGCAAGTGGCAGAGCGGGGGTCTTACCCTTTTCCACCATCGCCGCTACTGGACCTACTACCTCATCTTTGAAAACAAAGGACAACTTTATAGAGGAGGGAGCTGGGATGCAGTACAGTCATTTCTCCTACAGTGCAGTTCTCTTAATAATACAACAGTTATGTTCTTGACAAACACCCCACATTAAGGAAAATTCACACCACAATTGGTGTCCCTTGGCCAATGTTATGCACATGCACAACCATTTCTTCCAATATCACACTGCATTTTACCCAGATAGGCACTTGGTCCCTAACAGCATTCTACCCAAAATGTCTAGTGGAAGCACACGTGATGGAAGAACTGAGTGGAACGAAGAGATATTTTCAAATGGTTATTTCTAAACAAAAATTAGGGAATCTTAGGTTCCTTTCCTCCTCTGCCTTCTTCTTGTTTTCCTTTTTAGACTGTCTTTTTTGCAGGTTTTGTAGTTTCACTTTTTTTCTTTTGTTTTGCTTTTCCCCTGGTTTTTGTAATAAAGTGGAAAAACCTCCCTAATCCTAACCACCGCACACACTCCCCTCCCCCAGTTTCTAAGACCAAGCTAAGTGTCATTCTCCACAATGGTTTATGAAAAAATGGGTGAGGGCACAGCAATGTCTGTTGCCAACGAAGGCTTCCCAAAGATATTCTGCTCCGTGACCACAGACTGCACCTACTTTCCTTGCCAGCTTTCTCTCAATGCATATTACTGGGCACAGGGAACTGGGTGAAAGAATGTGGGTGGCTCAACACAAACCATCACCATTGCTGCAAAAACAACTCAAGCATATGCCCTGTTGGCAGTAGGATGTGTCATTCCTCTCTTCTCCCCCACCAACCTTAAACTAAAATCCTGTGAAAGCACAGCAGTTCCACTTTAACCACTTGCTGAAGGAGAGACAGCAGGGGCCTTCTAACTGCCCCTTCAGGGTCTGAGTAGCCCTACTTAATAATAATAATGATGATGGTATTTGTTAAGCTCTTAGTGTGTCAAGCACAGTTCAAAGCACTGAGGTAGATGCAAGATAATCAGCTCGACATACTTAACGATGCAATGCTCACTCTGAATAACAAGGGGCCAGAAAAGGTGACCTTCTGGATTATCAAGGGAACAGCATGGAAAAGATTGTCTCGCAACAGTATTCTCACAGGTGGTTGCAATCTCACCATCAGTCCTGTCATTTTCAAACACAAATATAACTATATTTCCTCTGATTCTTTGCCAAGTGTCATCCATTATCTTGGAGTAGGCCATGGGACTGATGAGAGCTTCTAGTGGGAAGGTACTCTTGTCTAACTTCTGTTTCCCACAGCAGTGGGGAGGAGGATTAAAAAGGATAAAAAGTCTTAAGCTTCTGAGTTCCTGGAAAGAAAGGATTTTATAAGGGGTGAATAAGAGCTAGTTAACTTTTGGGGGTTAAAACAGAATACTATTCTCCCCTTTTTCCACACAGGGACCTTGAGGCTAAGTAGGTAACTGGGCCAGGGTCACCCAGTTAGTCAAGAGTTCATATTGTCATCCATAGTTCTTTGTTTTTCTTGACTCCTCCCTGGACAAATTGGTTACAGTGACAGCCGCTGCCTAGAGATAACTTGGCTCTCTATGCTTTTTCCAGCTTAATTTGAAAATCCTATACTTTTCAAGGGCATCTGAATCCAGCTGTTTCCAATTCAAACTCGTCAGAATTTGTTGCATAAGAGTCACTGGGGCGTCAGAAACCTTTTTATAGAAACAGGAAATTGTGCTGGGTCCAGCCTGCATTTTAGTGGGTCAGAGTTTCGTTCAAAAGTCTTAATCCTCTCAGTGGAAGGTCTGAATTTGGCCAATTGTCTTTTCCTCTGCCCAGGTACTAATAAATGATATATCACTGGCTGATCATTTACAGTACTTTCTGTTTCTTTCCAAGGCAACTTCATGAGTGTTACTGTTTTCAATTGCATGTATCTGAGAGGTGGGTTGGAACAGGTATGGGCTTACATCACAGATGTAGGGGTCTCGAACAGGTGATTAAGAGTGGTGGTGGTGGTATCTCCTCCCCCAGAGATTTTTAAGATTGTCGGGCCGCTATCTGCCTGGGATTGTTTGAGGGCTGTTCTTCTCGGAGATGGGGTGGAGAAGGGGGTAGGAGCCTTCTTGCAATCCCTCTCTATTTTGCACAGTGACAACTGAAGCCCTGAGAGATTAGAAGACTTGTTATGTGATTTTGGGGGAGTCCATGGAAGAATCAGACTTCTATCTTTAGTCTCCTGAATTTCAAGTCAGTGCTCTTACCACCGGAACATTGACTGCTTTACTCAGACTGTGCCTATTGGAGGCAGCATCAATGGGAGAGTCCCCAAGTATGGTGAAGCTTATCCCTTGGGGGCCCATGGTGGAATTTTCCCTGAGCTATGTTCTCCAAGACTTCCCCCAGCTTGGTTTTAAAAGTAAATTTAACTTTTATTGGCTGAAGGATTCCTCATGGGGAGCAATTGGACTTTGTCCCTCTCAACAGAGGCTTGGAGATCTAGCCATAAAATTTAGGGTAAAATCTCCCATCTCCCTGGAAAAACTGGGATCTCTTTGAGATCACTACAGTCACTTGCCAGCACCACATTCAAAGTGATTTTTTAAAGGTATTTGTTAAGCGCTTACTGTGTATCGAGCACCGTCCTAAGCGCTGAGGTACGTACAAGTTAATCAGGTCGGACGCAGTGCCTGTCCCACATAGGGCTCACAGTCTAAGGTGCTGATGTTGAGCCTGGCATGATTGGGTCAGCTGAGAAGGGACCTGCCTAGCTTCTCTCTCATAAACAGATTTCGGGGAAGATCACTGGCTCTGAAACACATATTTCTACTCAAGTAGAGCTGCAACTCGAGAGCCTGGGTTTTTCCTCTGTTTACTGGTTAAATCAGATCATTGTCCAACCCTATTAACACCGCCCTGCTGTAAACATGTTTCAGAATCTACAGAAGCAGCAATCCCTGCCCTCAAAAGGAGATATTTGAAGAGAGATAAGACAAACACATCCAAGCATTTAATGGAGGGCTTTTAGAATAAAGTGATGCTCTTTGCTGGAGGATGGTTTGCCGGTTCCTTTATTTCCTCAATCAGGGAAGGCTGCCTGCTGGTCCCGGGCTAAAGAAGGAAAAGAGGCTGTCTGGGGGATGTGATGGGAAAATTGCTTCAAAGGTAGAAAATTATATGTGGAAATCGAATGTAGATACATCTTTCATCTTAAACTCTATGCTTTTTTTCTTCTTATTGTACTTAGTAGCTATATTGAACTGTTTAAGGGCATTTTTTCTGAATGACCCAAGCAGCAATTTAGTATTGATTGATGTTTCAAAGTACTCTACTATGCTGTTCATGAGAGATTACAACAAATTAACATAGTAATAGGAGTAATGATCTAATTAAAAGAATCAGGCATACTTAAGAGAGTTTCTTGTTTCAAGGAAAAAAAATAATCAGTGTTGCAATTCATATTTCGGAATGGGACCTTGCATTTTCCTATGATCAAACACAATCTATTTAGTACATATCACATTGTGGACAGGGAACATGTCTGCTAACTTTGTTGTATTGTACTATCTCAAGCACTTAGTACAGTGTTCTGCACATAAAAAATGCTTGATAAACACCACTGATTGATTGACATCTATCTAAAGTTTTACATAGTATGTATTTGAGTGTGACTACAGTCCTTGTCATCTGTTACGCTTCTTTGGGTAAACTGACTAGAGTGCTATGTGGACCATATGAGTAGTAAACTTTGGATTCTCACGAATTTATTTAGGATGCTTTATTGACTATCCTGCTGTAAAATAGAAGGATTACTGAGTCTCCGGTTGACAATCTCTTCTCAAATTCCCTATCCTGATAACTAATTTCTGCAGCTTACTTCATTCTCTAGAGAATAAAGGGCCTCATGCCCAGAAGGATATAAAATCATGAATTCTGGGATTCATGATTCTGACAGATTTCTGTTATTCTGGCACTGTGGGCCTCCCTCCATGATTTTTTAAAATGACATTTGTTAAGCACTTACTATGTGCCAGGCACTGTACTAAACACTGGGGAAGATACAAGTTAATCAGGTTAGGCACAATCCCTGTTCCATATGGGGCTTACAGTCTTAATCCCCATTTTACAGATGAGGGAACTGAGGTACAGAGAAGTTAAATGACTTGCCCAAGATCACACAGCAGACAAGCGACAGAGCCAGGATTAGAACTGAGGTCCTTCTAACTCCCAGGCCTGTGCTTTATCCACTAGGCCATATTGCTTCTCTTGATTTCTCTCCATCTCTGGATCCACACTCTGCCGTCTGCCTTGAGAGACCAACAAAACACCCAGCAGCTTGGCAAGCCACCCTACAATTTGAACAGATTCTAAATGGAGCAGGAGGCGTAGGGGGCGGGAGAGACGGTGAGGTCACAGTGCCAGCGAGACCTCAGGGGTGAGAACACGCTCCCAGAATCCAGCCAGAGTTCCACTCCTTGGGAAATGTCTCTGCCTCCTTCAGGGTCCTGCTGTCCTCCTCTCTCTCCTTCATCAGTCCCCTTATAATATTTAGGGCAAGTGGAATGATTAAGCCTCTTCAGAAAATTCTCTTCAAAGGCAAGGGAAAGTCTTTTAGGAAGAAGGGAGAAGATTGACCATGTCCTGGGGGAATCAATCAATCAATTAATCAATGGCACTGATTGAGCACTTCCTGTATGCAGAGACTGTTCTAAACTCTTGGGAGAATACAATGTAGCAGAGGTGGTAGTCGACATAGTCGACATACTGCCTGACCACAAGGAACTTATAGACTAGATGGGGCGATTAGACTGTAAGCCCGTCGATTAGACTGTAAGCCCGTCAAACGGCAGGGACTGTCTCTATCTGTTGCCGACTTGTTCATCCCAAGCGCTTAGTACAGTGCTCTGCACATAGTAAGCGCTCAATAAATACTATTGAATGAGTTGATTCTCCCATTTAATGTTCTGGTAATGCTGTAACTTTACAGTCATAGAGTCATTCATTCATTCATTCAATTGCATTTATTGAGCACTTACAGAGCACTGTACTAAGCAACTGGGAGAGTACAATACAATAACACACACATTCCCTGCCCATAACAAGCTGAGGCAGAAACAGTTCTTCATGATGCCATCAATCAATCACGGGCATTTATTGAGCACCTTTCGCATGCTAGGTACTGTGCTGAGCAATTGGGAAAGTACATCAGTAGCAAGGCTCATGTTCTCTGCCCTCAAGAAGCTTACACTTTAACAGGGAGACAGCCAAAAATGATTCACAGATCGTGAAAACTAGAGGAAGAACAAAAGGCAGGAAGCAGTACAAATAGCTCAGGGTGAAACAGCTGAATAAATAATTGAATATACAGAGGCAATGCAGTCTAGTGGAAAGCACACAGGCCTGGGAGTCAGGAGACCCGGGTTCTAGTTCTGGCTTTGCCACTGGCCTGCTTTGTGACCTTGTGCAAGTCACTTGGCCTCTCTGGGCCTTAGTTTTCTCATCTCTAAAATGGGGATAAAATATCTGTTCTCCCTCCCTCTTAGACTGAGAGCCCCGTGAAGGGCAGAAACTGTCCAAACTGATTACCTTGTACCTACCCCAAAGCTTAGAACAGTGCCTGGAACATAGTAAGCACTTAACAAATACCACTAAAAAAAAGTGGGGGCTCATTAAATGCTATATACCACTATCACCATCATCTTTACATATGTATATGCCTAAATAAAACTATGTGGATGGAAACAAGTGCTGAGAGTAGGAAAAAATACACAAGTGCTTAGGGTGGATGTTGGGTCAATGTAATGGGGTGTTGTGAATTACTTCGAGTCAGTTTTCTCAGTTTCTGCTCCCAAAGATCTGAAGGCACTCTGCATTCTCCTTCTCCCTCTTCCCTGCAAGGTCACAGGCATTTAGCCTCTGTTCCTTTCCAGAGGCAAAGAAATGGAGGCCCAGAAAGGGGCAGTGTATTAAGATGATAGAGCCTGTACAGTGTGGAGAGAGCTGTACTAAGTACTTGAGGAACAAACCAAAAAAAAAAAAGAAGATAGTCTCTGCATTCGAGGAGCTTCAAACCTAAGGGGGAGGTGGGATTCCATTAAGAGTGAAAGGATACAGTATAGAGACCATTATGTAAATCACAATGGCTCAGGGGGTGGCCTTATTGGGACCAGTGGCCCTGTAGCCATTGTTCTGCAGTACCCTGGCTCCCACTTCTTCATTTGTCTGGCCACTGTCCAAATGAAGATGAAGGATCCAAGGCAAGGTGGCAGCACAACTCAGGACAAAACCCTGAAGGCTGTATTCCCAGTCAGCCCTTGAGCCAAGTGGCTATGGAACCAGTAACTATGTCCCTTAGCCGGCCCCACCTCAGGGTCAAGGTGTTCTCATTAGAGTCATTTAGCAAACTTCTTGTTCAGTCCAGGCAATCATCTGGATATTTGCCGAGACACAGCTGCTCACTTGTGTGCTGCTTGCTTGAGGAAAAAAATACTCTGCTCCTGGCTGAGGACTGAAGACTGAATTCCCATTTTGTGCACTGACAAAGAGGAAGAACAGAATCAAGAATTTACAAGATTAATGTTTGCAATCAAGGCATCTGGGCGGAGATTATTCTGGGGCCCCAAACCTCCCCCAAATCCTGCCTGCGACGGAAAAGCACAACATTTAGTCTGGTGGTCACGGCTGGTATTTGCTGCAGCTGCAGGGAGTAAACAGCTCTTGGAGCAGCAGACAACCCTGGCTAAGTAGCAGGTTCCGCTCCTGATGGTTGCTTCTTCTAGGACCAGAAAAGAGTTGTTGCTCTTTGCTTCAAATTAGGGGATGATCATATTTTTTAAAAGTCAACTGCCAAAGATCTCAAAGCCCTTAGTTACAAAATGAGAGCAGGGATCCTTCTTCATCAGGCGAGATGAAGTCCAGAGACAGGAAGTGGCTCAGGCTGGGTTGCATTGCAATTTGGTGGAACTGGGTCTAGGACATGGGTCACATACTCATATTTTGATTTTTGTTGCTTCAGAGAACGTGTTTGGAATCAAATGTGACTCACCGCAAAGTGTTTCCAAAGGTAGATAGTTGTCCTATGGGGTAGAAGGGCTAAACAGAAACCCAGGAGGGGGCCTACACAATAGGCAGTGTTGATAATCTTTTTTAACAGAATGGAGAATGCTCCCTTTGCCTCAATGGGCCCAGTGGGATTTTCCATAGGGAATCCATTTTTCAGTTTTTCATTCTCATTTGCCTGCCTACTTGCCAGCCCTGCTTTGCTCCCTTGTCTTTAGGGAACAACAAGCAGGAGCATGCATTTCTAGATCCGCTTTTTGAGATGCCGTACCTGAGGTCTCCTTCTTACGTGGGGTTTTGGAGCTTTCCTGTTGGATCACTTTAAATCACATCTGCTTGAAACCTTGGCAGGTTTCCCTTCCTTCTAAAAATGGTAGTATCCAGATGAGCTGTTTTCTGCTGGATGGCTGCAGATCAAAAATAGTTTTTAGCACTTAGACTTTACTGCCTGCCTCCCAAGTCACCCAAGAACTTTGCAGTCATGATTAAGTTCATGCTCACTGAAACGACCTAAGGTAGGCAAGGACCTCGACTACAGTATCCTCCCCGTTTTGCAGAGAAACTGCAGCCCAGAGAGGTTAAGTGATTTGCCCAAAGTTTATTGTTCCCTTCTTGTGGCTTCGACAAGTTCTCAGGACCTCAGTTCCTCTATTCAAAAAGATTGTCCATCAGTTCAACATAGGTTTAGAGTCTCTTGCCTTTGCATTGGCAGTCTAGCTGTTCCCTCTCCCTTAACCTGTAAATATAGTTGCTCACCATGTTCAAAGATTACACTGTTGACAGTATGAGTGTCTTCACTCTTGTAATGCTGTGCCCTTGAAAATAAAGTCAGGGAACCCTTCTTCCCTTTGCCATTTAGAGTGAGCTGTAGGACTGCTCAGACACCACGGGTGCTTGCTGAACAGTATTGCTGTCTCTCCCTCAACATGGGACCAGAGTGGGGCTGCTTATATTTCATAGGACTTTTATCTTAGGGTTGCAAGGGAGAGGAGAGGAGTTTTATTCTATGGCCTGCAGGACATGCATCGGAGGTGTGTTTGCAGCAGTGAAGAGGGCTTGCCCTGAGTTATGCACACTCTCTTACACAATCCATACAGTATGCAATGCGAGCAGGAGAGCAGGTGTGGTTTGTGATCGGGGAACCGAATGAGACCTCTAACCCTTTAGGAAAAGGAGGCGTCAGAGATAACTGAGACTCAAAGAGAGGTGTCCAAGGCCACTCAATGGTTCAGGCAGGACCTGCCCTCCTATATTTTTGATTCTAGTCTTGAGCTTCTAGTCTATTGGTTGATTGATTGCATCTCAGGACAAACTCAAAGACTAGTTCATTTAAAGACTCATATAACATTCAGAAGTCTCCCATCAGTGTAGGCCAATCTGAATAGATGGAGCTCCCTGATTCCTGAAGGGCGAATAATGAGGGCCATTTAACTGTAAGCTTCCCCACCCCTTGATGACCTCTGGCTAGGAACTCCAGATCTTTGCTCTTTCCTTCCACTTCCCCCACTCTCCTTCCTTGACCTCTGGGCTCTGCTGCCCTTTCTCTCCTATACCTCTAGATCGATGGTATTTTTCGAGTGCTTATTGGATGCAAAACACTGTACTACATAATTGGAAGAGAACAATACAACAGAGTTGATAGACACATTCCCTGCCCACAGTGAGCTTACTGTCTAGTGGGGGAGACAGATATTAATATAAAAAATTATAATATCTAATTTATAGATATGTACATAAGTGCTGTGGAGCTGAGGGTAGGGTGATTATCAAACACCGAAAGGTCACAGATATCTCCTCCTAATATACTGCACTTTGACCCAACTTCTCAGCTCCTCTTTGCCCATTCTTCCCTGGTCCCAACCTACCACAGCTACACAAGGGAGCTTTTTTCTGGTTCAAGGATTCCCCTGTGTGAATTTTGGTGAATTTTCCCAAGGTCCTCAAACTCCACTCCAGGAAACCTGGCCAGACCATAGTCTGATTTTATGGGGTCTGAGTACCTGGAAGCGGTTTCATCCCCAGACAAACAGCCATCTGGAGGGAGAAGTGTGGGTGGGCTGGTGGCACCTCCTTACTGACTTCTCCAGTTGGGGGGCTCTACACTGGGCCAGCCTATTGAACATTAGCACTCCCTAGGCTCAGGGAAAAGTCTGGAGATATCTGGGTGAGCAGGCTCCGAGTGGCAGTGTGATAAGGAGTGGAAGCTGGAGACCGTGAGAGGACTGGGCATTTGCCTAGCTGCATTTTCCAGGGGAGGACATGAGGAAGAGGTCAGCAGAAGGAGAGACACAGGGAGAACATTAGCGTGAGAGAAACAAAGAGTGTGTGCTGGGGTGTAGTGGGATAAGTGGATAAGTGGAGTGGATAAGTAGGAGGGAGAGCCCTGGTCGAGTGCCTTAAAGCCAACGGACATTCCCCATCCTAGGAAGGGCAATCAATTTCCAGAAGTTCTCCCCTAGCAGTGGCAATGCTATGGGAAAAGTGTTGGGTGGGGCGGAACTTTCTCAACCCCCACTGCCCCTGCTCTCCTCCCAGTCCCAGAGTTGTCACGAACTCAGGGCAGCATAGGAGGTTCAAGTACCTCCACGCCCTGCTGTCTTCCCCACTTCCCAGATACCCGTGTCCCAGAAATGGTTGGAGGGAGAGGATCCCTATTGCCCCTTCCCTCAAAGGGACGCCCTAACTCATTCATTCATTCAATCGTATTTATTGAGCGCTATGTGCAGAGCACTGTACTAAGCGCTTGGAGTGTACAATTCGGCAACGGATAGAGACAATCCCTGCCCAATAACGGGCTCACAGTCTAAACTCCTTCCCATCTAATTCTGGAGGGTCTTCGGCCGGCCCTTTCTTCGGAATCCCTATTCTGCATCGGCCGGCCTGCTTCTCACTCCTCCGTCCAGCTCCCTCCCCGACGATTCTGAGGTCAGCGCCCTCCTACCCCACGCCTCCACCCCCCAGGGTGCCTCGTCTCTCCCCGTCGGAGCCCCTCTGGTCTAGCTGGATCCCTTCGGATACTCTCCCATTCCTCTCGGCTCCCAACGCGGAGCTAGCCGATCGCGGCCCCACCCCCAGGCCCCGCCCGGCCCCGCCCCCGGTCCCGCCCCCAGCCCGCGGTCGCCGCTAAGGGGAAGGCGCCGCCCGCCCTCGCTCCAGCTCCCGACTCGAGCGGCGGCTCCCGGGGCCTGGCCTGAGAGAGGAAGAGCCGCGGCGAAGAACAGAAGCGGTCCCGAAGCGGGAGCCGGAGCAGAAGCCGGAGCCGGGGACGCTGTGGGGGTGGGAGCGGCGGCGGCCGGGCCGGGCCGGCGGGATGGGCTGCACCGTGAGCGCCGAAGACAAGGCGGCGGCCGAGAGGTCCAAGATGATCGACAAGAACCTGCGGGAGGACGGCGAGAAAGCGGCGCGGGAGGTGAAACTGCTGCTCCTCGGTAGGACCCGGGGATCCCCCGCTTCCCCTACTTCCTTCTATCTCCCGCTCCTCTTGCCGCCCCAGTTCCCCGCTCTTTCCACGCCCTCCTGCTCTCCCGGACCTTTCTGGCTCCCCGATCGCTTTTTTCCTCTTCAAACTCTGTCGTTAGCCGAGCCCCTCTCTGTCCCTCCCACCCGTCCCTCTTCCTCCCTCCTCGTACCCCTCGATCTTCCTCTTTCCGCCCTCCAATTCCCCCTCTACGATGACTCCTTACCTCTACCTGAGATCCGCTTTCACCGCCCCCCCCCCCTCGGTCTTCTTCTTGTTCCCTTCGGCCCCACCTTTACTCCAAACCCTCTCCCGAGACGCTTTCCCTCCAGATCTCTGGGTTCGACTTCCGTCCCTCGCCCAACTCCCCAGATCTTCCTGCAGTAATTCCCCCTTTTCATCGTTTTCCCCCACCTCCCTGACTTTTCTGGACTCTTTCCCTCCCTTCGCCTCTTCCCCTGTTGCCCACATCTCTCCACCCCTTTCTTCCCAATTCAGTCCTCTTATTTAATCTCTTTCACTCCCCGCAATCTCTCCTCCTTCCCCGTCGCGCCATCGCCCCGACTCTCCCCTCTTCCATGTATCTATTCTTCCCACCCTCAAGTGGTCGGGAGAGACGTCTCTTTATTCCAGAGGGAGTTATGGGAGGTTAGGGGGCTGAGTACCATGGTGGCGAAGGAGGACTGCGTTGTGGATTCTCCTCCTTGTGAAACTAGAAAAGGGAGGGCTGATAGAGGAGCCTTTTGACTCTTCTCCAGCCAGAGGCTGCGGGGAGCGGGGGGAATTGGGGACGGGAGTGCTCTCATTAGAGAGAAATATGGAGAGTTTTCTGGGGCTAAAAAAAACATATTTGGGTGCTGCAGTAGACCATGGGTCTTAGGGATGCAGGCTGCCTTCTAAATCCACATTCTAAACGATTTTAAATTTTATGTAGTTACCTTTCATCCTGTTTAGGTCCAGAGAAGCAGGGAGTTGCATTAAAGTAGTTATTGCGTTTCAGTGTTGGCATATTTAACAAGTTGTTGTTCTGAGTTGTGAGTGGGTTGAATTCCTGGAAGAGGGGATTTTGACTTCTAAATTTGCGATAGCAGTTATGCTCCTAGCCCCTGGGGAAAATGGTGACGCTGGAGGGAAGTGGGAGGTGGTGGGGAGAGACTGACACTGCTGTCCAAGGAAAAGGAGCTACAACTCTCTCTCTCTCTCTCTCTCTCATCCTCCATAACTTTGAACAGAGGAAACGGGGTAGAGTGACAAGTAAAGCCCTGTTATTGACTGACCTACCACACATACATATGTGTTATGCGGTCTCCTTTAAACAGTTCTGGGCTTTGGTTTGAATTGCGACTTTCTGGGCGCAGGGGATGGGGTGGGAGGGTAGGGAGAGTGTCATTTGGTATATGGGAGCAATGCCATACACAGTGGCTTAGGTGCTTGTGCTCCAGGGGGTCTCTTGTCTGCTGGGCAGTGTTGATGGAAGGAGATAGGGATAGAACCAATTGAAGAGATGTTATGAAAACTTTCAAAAATCTGCTCCTCCCACCTCCCTCTCCCCCCACTCCCCCACCCCCAACCAAACCCTAAGGGATTGGAGAAGTGAGTAGTGACAAAACAGCTGCCCTTCTCTGTGTGGACATGAATGCTTCCTGCCTTCTGAAAAGACGGAAGAAGTGACTGTCCAATCCTCAAGGCTCAAGTCCCTTGTTTTTGTCTAGGAGGTATTGATGCCCCCAGAGTGAATCAGCTGCTCATGGCCTTTAGGATAGACCTTAATCTGCCCTGTGGATTTACAATGGAGTGGATAGGGATGTCGATTTTCATACTGGAGAATACATCCCTGAATAGAGTAGTGATCTTACCCTTTTTCCATACTACAAATGAACTCTGGCCAGAGGTGGCAAATGCCTCCAGATTTACACTTTGTTGTAAAGATGATGGGTATTTGATTATGCTCCTTGTAACTAATTAGAGTACATAAAAAGACTTGTTTCTCTAGGGCTGCATGAGTTCTGGTATTGATAAAATGATCTGACACAAGTCAAATTTATTTGTAGGGAAAGATTGAGAGCCAGCCTTTTACTGTGGGGTTGATTAAAATGGAAAATGAGGAAAAGTCAGAAGTTGTTTCCTGTGCATTTAAGCTGTAACATAAGCATCCATCCATCAAGGATATTTGTCATCGTATTTAATTACTAACATCTCTAATTTGATAGGCTGATTTTTTTTTCACTTAGCCAGTATAATATCCCCCTTTTAAGAAATATAGCTTTTAAGTTCCATTCCTGTGACCATCGAGTAACTGAAAAGCAGTACTGGTTTAATCTTTCTAATGATGATGTGGGTGACCAATCTTGACGGATTTTCTCTTTTGGAGTAAACACTAGAGGTGTGTGCTCCTTGCCCTTATTTCTGGAATATACTGTTGGGGCTGGAGTTACCTGAGCCCATGGTAGGAGTGAGTGAGAGGGTTATCTTCAATCTACTTGATATTTACCTCAGAGGATTCTGACTGAATTCTAAAAGCCACAATAAACTGAATTTCTTTTTTTTTTAGCAGCTGTTCAAGTGCAAATAGTGCTGAAGTCTTGAAATATATTATTGCCCTAGTTTGAAGCTCGAAATTGCTTCCAGGTTAACAGGAGGTAGCTGTAAAAATCAGACAGAAAGCAGTGGCAAATGATTGAGTCACACAGGTTCCTCTCTCAGGATAGTGACAAATTATGAGTAAATTTTGGGGCCGATGTGTCAATTTCAGGGTAATTATTAGCTAAGTGAATTTAGTCAAATTGCATGTTAGGCCTGTAGCTTCAACTAAGTTGGATTTTAAGATCTGAGAGAATTTGGAGATTAGCAAATGTTTTCAAGATGGAAACTCTAGTTCTAAGAGGCTTTTTACTTTAAAAAAAAGTTTTAATTTTCTGACAGGTGATGACTTTTGGAGAGGAAAAGGGCAGATTTTGCTTAATGGCATGTCAAAGCCAGAGAGAACATTTTCATCAAAGTTTCTGGTAGTTGCAGCTTCACTGATGAAGAAAATGGACTGCAGTTCTGGAGGTAGCAAAACCTGGATTGGCCCATGTTAGTTATTCTTTCTTTGCAAGCTGCTGTGGTGTTTCATTTCGGATAGACAACGATGGCAATAGGAACATGATACATCATTTTGTGTCTCCAGAGGGTAATTTGTATGGCCAATTTTTTTTCTTTCTTCAGGTGGCTTGAATTGAAAGGGGTTTTTAAAAATATATTAGTGGGGCCTCTCTCACTGACCCCCCCCAAGAGCCTGCTGTGTTCCTGCTTTGCTGAAATATTTTAGTGGAGTTGGGGGTTGGGGGGGGGGGGGCGCCTGTCGTTCTTGGAGCTCCTGGAGTATAGAGCCATAACTGGGGGACTTTATCAGTACATTTGTCTGCTGTAGCTGAGCAGCTGTGGCAATCAAAGAAGCAGCTCCTTGTCCCTCACTCTAGTCAGCACCTTTGAGGAAACAGCATTGCTTTTGTGTTGGGTGGCAGTGGAGAGGGGTAGAGGGCTCAACAGCTCCTCTGTCCAATCTAAACTCTCTCTTCAGTCACTTCTAGGCACGTGAATTCCTGCCCCCTTAAAGGGTGGCGGGTGTCCCTAGACTTTTTTTATGTTCAGCCTTCCTGGTGCTTTCAGAAAGTGGATTCTTGGTCCTATGTCACTCTCGGTGATGTTCAGTGAAGTGAAACTCACTTCTGCTTGAAAATGGACTCTTTGATTCCGTTGAATTTTTGTCCTTGGAGATTTTCATTCTTGGGGGTAATCTACATCCATTTTAAATCTTGACCGTCTGTGAAAAAAGTACTAAAGAGTTTGGTGCTTAGTCCCCCTCCTGACAGGCCTTTTGTTTAATTCTCCTTCTAAAAATAATCAAGTCCTCCTTTTTGTGTAAAGTCTCTCCCCCATTTTTTTTTTCTCCATTTTCCCCAGTGAATTAAAATCCTGAAAATTTCTCAGCCTCCAGCATCTGGCTGCATCTAGGGCAGGGTGGAGATTTTTCAGGAGGCATGCATGTAGACTTTGATGCTTAGGGTTTCTAAAATTGTGCTGAGATTTGTCAAACTTTTCATCCTTTAAGGAGTATAAAAAGCAGGACCCACGGGTTTTTATTTTGAGCTGGAGCCTGGGAGAGAGATTGCTGCTGATTTTCAGCCAACTGTCAATATCTAAAAATCTTGTTCCTGTGATTGGCAGGCATAGTGGGTGAAGGAAATGTTGCTGCAGCTTTTTAATCAGAAGGGCAAGGTGGTGTGTTGTTCTGTGTCCTACAGTTTCCAGAATGTTGGTTTTGAACTTCAGTATCAGTAAATCCCTCCCTTCCTCTCCCATAGGCACACCTCCCCCTCTGGATTTCTGCAGGCTCTTCGTGTTGATTTTGAATATTTAAAGTCAAAATTGGGTTTTGCATCTTGAAGGGGAAGGGAAACCATTCTCTTAATGGTTTCTTTAGCGTCAGTTTTAATGTTCCTGTAAAGTTCTGATTGCTTACAGTCCAGATTCTGATTGGTTTAAAGCATGAAAGTTATAGTTGTGAAATTGAGGGTTTTTTTACAGTTCCCCTGCTCACAAATGTAATTTATTACAGAAAACTAAGGCAAAATCATTTAGCTAGATAGTTCCATTACCTTTCTAGTCTGGAAGATGGTTTTACTAGGCCAAGAGTGTATTGGAGTATGCTAACAGTATTGCTATTTTGAGACCGTTTTCAAATGCATACATTTGTTTGATCATTTTGGTCTTTTCTTTTATCCTCGTTTTAGCAAGTAAGTGGAAATGGCCCACCCCCACGCTTTTAAGGCCATCCTGGGTGTACTATAATGCACACAGGCAGTCCAGGTAAGAGAGTGTGGATGGTTCAATGCTTGCCATCACTAACCCTGCAAAAAATAAACTCAAATGCATGTCCTGAAGGGGGTAGGGTAGACCCATCACCTCCCCTCTTCCCTTCCAAGTCCCAGGCAACTCGGCTCTGGTCCCTTGATGAGGGAGAGACAGCAATGCTATTTAATAGCACCCTTGGTTTCTGAACAGCCCTATTTATGCACTGCTCAGGCTGAATGGTAAGAGGCCAAAAAGGGTGACATCCCATTTTCTCAGGCACAGCATGGAAAAGATTGTCTCTCAACTCCATTCACAGAAATGGATGGAATGTCATTATCAGCAGCGCTGTTTCTGAACGGGAAAGGCAGGTATATTCAGTAGTTTGGAACAGTAACAAAAATTGTTCTTGCAATAAGAAAGCAATAACCAGTTGGGTCCCTAGTATCTGACAATTTATGAAGGCTAATTTCTGTGGCAGGGCAAACTGGGTAGCATGCCAGCCCTTCTGGATTTGACTGCTAGGATACCCACATTCCTTGGCACACCTACCTAGTGGGAGACATAACAAATGTTATTGAGAAGGGGTTTGAGGATGCATGCATATTCTGACAGCAGGATGTGGGGAGGCTGGCAGGGGAAGGTGGGGTGGGGGATGGGGAACAGAGAGCTCAGTTAAAGCAAATGTGAATTAGCAGGACAGCATCAGATGCATGACCAGGCTGCAGGAAGCAAAGTTTCTTCAGGGTAAAGAACATATGATCTTGTGTGAGTAAATGCTTCTGAACTCCATCTTGCAAGAGGTGGTAGGTTTCCTGGTGTGTTGTTTCCCACAGTAGTTTGTTCACTGCTCATTTGATCAGTGCTTTTGGGGTTTGGATGAGTGCAGGTGCCTGATGAATGGATGTGTGTGGCCAAGTTGTGCCATCGGTAGTGGTGGGATTATTAGTGCCAGCTCATCTAGGATGGTCAGATGACCCACCCTTCCCTTTTTCTCCCAGTCCCCAAAGTGGGTTTCCCTTTTGAGAGGAAGAAGGGATGGCTCTGACTTGCTCCTGAGCCCTTCTGATTTTCTGGTACAGTAGCAACAGGGGAGAGTGTCTCTTTTACCATGTTCTTGGCATTTGAGTGTTGTATTTCCCTGATCCAGGGGCAAATTCACCACAACAGAAGATCTTTGACCTCCCAGTGGAAAATCAGAAGGCCAGAGAGTATGCACATCCCAGTTTCCTTTTGTAGCCCTTCCAAATGGTGGGGGGGCAGGAAGGGGCACTGCCCACCTACCACCTCTGTGTGAACTAATCAAACAACCCAGAGCACCTTTCAACAACTCAGGGCAGTAGAGATAACTGCTTGCTTGCCCCTCCCCACCCCCCCACCTTTCTCCCACCCCAACCAGCAGTCTGAGTCACACACTAGCAGTGTGCCAGAGTTAAAACCAAGACCAGGTCTGAACTGAGCCAGTGACTCACTTCTGGGCTCCTGAAGCTACTCAGTAAGCTCTGCTTTCTATATAGTCCAAGAGTTATTTTACTATCAAGTGTGAATATCATTCTCGCTCACATTACCGTTTTTAAGAATCTTCCACACAGGACTATCAGAGGGTTAGACCAATCCACATTGTTGGGATTTCACTTTCCCATGACTTTATTTCCCTATTCTCAGGATGGCCACAGAGAATCTACAAGGATGTCTGGAGATTTGGGTTCGAGGCCTATCTTCTTTAAGGACACTCCGTGACGTTGGACAAATCTTCTGGGCCTCGGTTTCCTTATTTGTAAAATGGGAAGGATGATCCCCTCTCCCTCCTACCCTCACAGGGAAGTTGAGTAAAAATGAGAGGTTGTGTCCGAAGGATTTTTGAGCTTCTCAAGGGAGATATCTCGAATTTCTATAATTGGGTGTGAATTATTTAGGTGTATCTGTTTCAAAGCCTTTTTATAATGCCTTTCACTATAAGGGTCCCTCCCCACAGAAACCTCAGCTGTTCGGTCAGTGTCATGATTTCCATTTCTCAGAGGACCACAGTACGTTTCAAAAAAGTGAAGCAGTGTACAAGATTTATCTGGCACATAAGGGGGTTTCAGTGGAGTCAGGGTACAAACACAGAATTGTGACCTCGGGGAAGTCACTCCGCTTTTCTAACTCAGTGACCATGTCCAGCTATCCCAATGGTTTGTCTGGTCACATTCATTCATTCCTCGTATTTATTGAGTGCTTATGTGTGCAGAGCACTATACTAAATGCTTGGGAGAGAAAAATGAAACAGTGAACAGACACATTCCCCGCCCACGACGAGATTACATTTCTATACCTGCAGCTGGACACCCGGAGGTATCAGCTGTAAGCCATGGCTGTGATAGACACTTAGGCCTCCTCTGAAGCAGCATAGCCTAGTGGATCAATCACGGGCCTGAGAATCAGAAGGACCTGGGCTGTAATCCCAGCTTCGCCACTTGTCTGCTGTGTTACCTGGAGAAAGTCATTTAACCTCTGTGTGCCTTAGTTACCTCGCATATAAAATGGGGATTAAGGCCGTGAGCCCCATGTGGGACATGGACTGTGTCCAAATTAATAATAATTTTGGTACTTGTTAAGCGCTTACTTTGTGCTAAGAACTGTTCTAAGTGCTGGGTAGATACAAGGTAATTAGATTGTCCCACGTGGGGCTCACAGTCTTAATCCCCATTTTCCAGATGAGGTAACTGAGGCACAGAGAAGTTAAGTGACTAACTCAAAGTCACACAGCTGATAAGTGGCAGAGCTGGGATTAGAACCCACGACCTCTGACTCCCAAGCCCATGCTCTTTCCACTGAGCCACACTGCTGCTCTGCATGGCGCTTAGTAAGTGGTATAACAAATATCATAAAAAAAGTACAGTATCTCAAAACAAACAGGTTGGCTTTGACTCAGGATCCATTTCTGTTAAATGCACTTGGGGCTTGAGAAGTAATAAAAGGCTGTCCTGTAATCATGTTGTGCATTATAGACATTCTCTTTCCCTGCATTGTACTAAAATGAGCAATTGACTTCTTAATGTTTTTTAATTGCTCTCTGAAGAATGATCCAAGATCGTAAAGAAATCTTTGTTTGTTAGGGTTTTTTTTCTAATTCTTTTAATTTTGTAAAGCTTTTTTGGGCAGCCAGCCATAGAGCTTGTATGAAAGACAATTGATAGCAGCTTGAATGTATTGCTTTTGTTTTGGTGTTCTGCATTTTAAAGCAACAAAGGAAAGAACATTTGGGATGACTCTCTTTGTGCCCCTGTGGGTTCCTTTCTGCTCTCTACGGGACCTCCTTGGTGCTGGTTTGGGAGAGTGGCCAAGCAGGCTGGTTGGTAACCTGTGGGATTGAAGGTCAAGGGACTCGGCTTGACCACCTTCTCATGTGTAGGGTTTGGGGCACCTTCATTTCACCATGTAAACAATAAAAGTCACAGTAATACTTGCCACCTACAGAGGCCCACTTCTCTGGGCATCAAGGATCAATGGAATCCCATCAGGACTAGGGAAAAGTAGCCCTGTATTTCATCTTGTGTCTCCTGCTGACTGGGAATGAGTTACCTGCTTCTGGACCTGAACAACCTCCCCTCGCCCCACCTTCGAAACAGACCATTCATTCATTCAATAGTATTTATTGAGCATTTACTATGTGCAGAGCACTGTACTAAGTGCTTGTAATGTACAAATCGGTAACAGATAGAGACAGTCCCTGCCCTTTGATGGGCTTACAGTCTAATTGGGGGAGACGGACAGATAAGAACAATAGCAATAAATAGAATCAAGGGGATGAACATCTCATTAAAACAATAGCAAATAAATAGAATCAAGGTGATGTACATCTCATTAACAAAATAAATAGGGTAATGAAAATATATACAGTTGAGCGGACGAGTACAGTGCTGAGGGGAGGGGAAGGGAGAGGGGGAGGAGCAGAGGGAAAGGGGGGAAAAGAGGGCTTAGTTGAGGAGAGGTGAAGGGGGAGGTAGAGGGGGAGCAGAGGGAGCAGAGGGAAAAGGGAAAAGACAATCCTTTTATGAACATATCTGTAATTTATATTAATGTCTGTCTCCCCCTCTAGACTGTGAGCTCGTTGTGGGCAGGGAATGTGTCTACCAACTCTGTTATACTCTCCCAAGCACTTAGTACAGTGCTCTGCCCACAGTAAGCGTTCAGTAAATACGATTGATCGAATCCTTGAATCCTCCCTCTCTATCCCAGGGCTGTTGTGAAAGCAGATGAGATAGTTCAACTTTTCTCAGTCCCATGGTAGCCATCGCTGCCGCCACTCCCACAGACTTTTCACCTCCTAGACAGGGTGTCCCCTTCTGCTCTTGGTGGTTTTCAGCATTCTGCTCATTTCTGAAGGGATCCCCTATGACTCATAAACCTACTGGCCCCCCAACTGCTTCTGTACCCCTGTGATGCTTTCAGAATGGGGCTGATGTCGTATGTTCCTGCTCACAAAAGATGAGCGTGGGTGGTTGGGAGCAGAGCACCATCCTCTCAGGAATCCCCCCCCCCCCCCCCCACAGGGAAATGAGGAAGGCAAGAGGGATGTTCTCCTTTTCCAGGGGAGGGACTTTTGCACCATTGCAATGGTTCTTGGACTGAAAAGTTTGAGAACCATTAAGATAAACCACTTATATACATAACTGTAATTTATTTTAATGTCTGTCTCCCTTTTCAGCCTGTAAGCTCTTTTGAGCAGGGGACATGTCTACCAACTCTGTCATATTGTACACTCTCAGGTGCTTAGTACAGTGTTCTGTGCACAGTAAGTGCTCAGTAAAGATGATTGATTGAAAGCTCCTTGTAGGCAAGGAACATGCCTACCAACTCTGTATTGTCCTCTCCCAAGCACTTAATACAGTGCTCTGCGCACAGGAAGTGCTCAAAAAATACTATGGATTGATTTATTGAAGTACTTTGGGGCTTTAGAAATTTGGGGTTAGGTTTACAGGTGCAGTAAGGAAGCTCTTTTGCCTGCCTTCAGCCAGGCTGATGGGGAAAGAGAAAAAAGGGGAGAGAATATGAAACTATGAGAGCCATGGGCTTCTTAGAGCCATGATGTTGGTTTGGATTACACAGGTGCCAGAATTGCTTTAGGAGGCATTAAAGGGTAACCCCTTCCACCCCCGCCCCATGTGCTTCCATGGAAGTGAGAGCAATCGCTTCTAGTGGGGTGGGAGAGAGGTGTGTGTGTATGGGGTGGGTGTGAATGGGTTGCAGGTGCCCTTCACTGTCAGGACCCCTCTGAGCCGTGATGCCAAAGAGAAATACTATTGGGGGGGAGGAGTGTGCTTGTGCACATACTATGAGGGGGGAATGGGAGGTGCTGTACTTTTTAGCACTCCTCCCCAGCACTGGTTTGTCACTGTAAAGAGTGGACAGTGTAGCATAAAAAGCACCAGGGGACATGTGATCTGGGTTTTGCCGAGCTCAGAAATGCTTAGGAACCACTCTGCTAACATGGGAGTCCTGAGCCTCCTGGCTCTTTCCAGTGGCTAAAAGAAGACGAGTGGGGATTCCCATAGGGCTCCAGAAAAATCTGACTTTTCCACTATGGGCTCTAATATTGGAGGAGCAAGGGAGACTCCCTTCAGAGTAAATTGGGTGGTAGTTAGGAGGGATTGAAAGCTTAATGCTTTTGAGTGAAGTGTCTCCTCTAACCAGCCATAGGGTGTCCTATTTGTGTAATCAGCTCTCTAATGATAAAGGGGTCATGTTATTCTGTCAATAGATTATGTTCCTGCTTGATACCCTCTAGTTACTCACTACTGTAATTTCCTTGGCAAGTTCATTATTGTTCCAGTGTTGTTACCCCCTGTACACAGCCCATGTGAGGTTTCCAAGCTTTTAAAAACTATCTTCCCCTTCTCCCAACACCCCCACCATACACATACACTTTTGTTCCTTAACCTTTGAATAATTAAAAAAAAAAATAACAAGGTGGACTTCTTTTCCTGGTTTTGTTGTGCAAGTGATTTGACATGAAGAAAAAGCTGGAAAAAATTCGGTCTCAAATCTTTTTCCACTTAAAGTATCTGTCTTAAAAATGTCACCACCTGGCAGTCACCCTTGTTTTTCTGAGCAAGTAAGGAGCAGCTTGGAACTTGTTAGGCCAGTGACCTGGTAGACAGACTCCTCCACTGGGTTTTCCCAAGTATCTTACTAGATCCATTTGGCCTTGGTAGTGAGCCCACTTGACTTCTGATATACATTTTGGGGTGGGTTTTTTGTTTTTGTTTTTGTCATTCTACAGATGACCTTTTAAGTGGTCACTGGTTTCCTCCTGGTTCCCCAAGTTATTTTTAAATGAGGGAGGGAAAGGCACTATGGTAACATCTGGTGAAAGAATGGTTAGTTCAGAAGAGGAGTGGGGGTTAGGAAGGCTTGTGCCCTAAGAAGTAGTTTACTCTGTTCATTTCACACCCACCCTTCAATTTGCCATGAAATCTGCCTGTTTCTAACATTCTGTGTTGGAATGAAAATGTTATATTACAAGAATAGGCAACAAGTGAATGTATTGTTTTTCTTCATCAGAATTGTAATTGTACTAAATTGTCAAAAATATTATGTGTTTTCTTTTTTCTCGAGTTTTTCTTCCAAAAGACAGATGAACTTCTCTGCTGTAGTTAATTGCATAGGGATTCTTGAGGGGGGGTTGGGGTGAGGGGTTTTTTTTTCTTTCTTTTATAACTCTTGGTAGAAATCTGCCAAGAAGCATTTTATTCTCCTCCTGCTGCTTTTGTTTTGGAGAGAATTAGATCTGTGAGTGGGTTACTCTTTCCCCATCTATGAAACTGGCTCCTTTAAAAAATGATAATTTAAGGTTATTAAAGAGTTTGAAATGCCAAGCAGCACCCTTAGATGCAAGGCAACAATCCCTCTAATTGTATTTCTGGTGAAGGGGGGAGGGACTGGGTTATCTCTTGAAGTTGATTGAATCGCTGCACTCCCCCCTTCCTTCCTCCTACCATAGCATTAATCTCAGTGGTTCTCTGCAAATTACATGCAGTTCTGGATTAAAGGACTACAAATTGGTATGTGTTTTTTCCCTTTTCTTTTTCTTTTTTTTTTCCTAACCAACAGCTAACCTATTCAGAAACAGACAATCCTTTATGTATATATCTGTCATTTATTTATATAAATGACTATCCCCCTCTAGACTATGAACTTGTTGTGGGCAGGGAATGTGCCCACTCTTTTATAACTCTGTTATCTTGTACTCTCCCAAGCACTTAGTTTAGTGCTCTTGCCACAGTAAGCACTCAATAAATACTATTGATTGAATCCTCCCTCTCTATCACAGGGCTGTTGTGAAACCAAATGAGCTGGTGCAGCTTTTCTCAGACCCCGTGATGGCCATCGCTGCTGCCACTCCCAAAGACATATCACCTCTCAGACAGGGTGTCCCCTTTTGCTCTTGGTAGTTTTCAGCGTTCTGCTCATTTCTGAAGGGATCTCCTATGACTCAAAAACCTACTGGCCCCCCATCTGCTTCTGTACCCCTGGGATGCTTTCAGAATGGGGCTAGCATCGCATGTTCCTGCTGACAGAAGATGAGCTTGGGTAAGTGGGTGGTTGGGAGCAGAGCACCCCCCCCCCACACTTCGGAAATGAGGAAGGCAAGGGAGGGGTGTTCTCCTTCTCCAGGGGAGGGACTTTTGCACCACTGAAATTGTTCTTGGGCTGAAAAGTTTGAGAACCATTAAGATAAACCACTTACATACATATGTGTAATTTATTTTAATGTCTGTCTCTCCATTTAGCCTGTAAGCTCTTTTGAGCAGGGGACATGTATACCAACTCTGATGTATGGTACTTTCCCAAACGCTTAGTACAGTGCTCTGCACACAGTAAGTGCTCAGTAAAGATGATTGATTGAAAGCTCTTTGTGGACATGGAACATGCGTACCAACACTGTTTTGTCCTTTCCCCAGCACTTCGTACAGTTCTCTGCACACAGGAAACACTCAAAAAATGCTATGGATTGATTTATTGAAGTACTTTGGGGCTTTAGAAATTTGAGGTTAGTCTTACAGGAGTGGTAGGAAAGCTCTTTTGCCTGCCTTCAGCCAGACTGATGGAGAGAGAGAAAGAGGGAAAGAATATGAAACTATGCCAGGAGGCACCATGATGCTGGCAGGTGCCAGTATTGCTTTTGGAAGCATTAAAGGGTAACTGCCCCTTGAGTGCTACAGCAGGAGCGAGAGCAGTCTCTTAAAGTGGGGTGGGGGGGAAATGTGTGTGTATATGTATCAGGGGTTGGTGGGGGGTTGCAGGTGTCCTTCACTGTCAGCACCCCTCTGAGTGGTGATGTCAAAAAGAAATACTGGGGGTGGGTGAATGTGGGTGTGGAGGAGGTGAGTAGTGTACCATGACCAGAATTTGGGAGGAGGTCAACCCGGTTGGGCTTGAAGCCTAGAGAAGATGGGGCCCAGAGGCGGGGAAGAGGGGCTAGAAACATGGAAGAAGAGAAGAAAGAGTCAGAGGGCACTTACTGTGTTCTCTTCAACTGCCACCAGCTGCCAGCTGTCAATTAATCATGTTTACTCTATGTTGAGCACTGTACTAAGCCTTTGGGAGAATACAATAGACATGATTACTTCTTGAAAGTAGGGTACAATCTGGTCCTGGAGGCAGCTACTAAAATAAATTACAGGTAGGAGAAAGCAATAATAATAATGTTGGTATTTGTTAAGCGCTTACTATGTGCCGAGCACTGTTCTAAGCGCTGGGGTAGACATAGGGGAATCAGGTTGTCCCACGTGGGGCTCACAGTCTTAATCCCCATTTTACAGATGAGGGAACCGAGGCACAGAGAAGTTAAGTGACTTGCCCACAGTCACACAGCCAACAAGGGGCAGAGCTGGGATTCAAACTCATGAGCCCTGACTCCAAAGCCCATGCTCTTTCCACTGAGCCACGCTGCTTCTCTACATTCTCTACATTATATATTGTACATTCAATACATTATAAAGATATGTACCTAACTGCAAGGGTGTTGGGGTGGGAGTGGGGGGCGGAGTGGTGAAGTGCCCCTGTCCTCCACAAGGGAGCTGTGAGCAGAGGCAACTGGCAGCTACTGGCCAATGTAATGCTTTCTGGGAAGCAGTGTGGCTTAGTGGAAAGAACAGGCCTGGGAATCAGAGGTCCTGGGTTCTAATTCCTCCTCTGTCACTTGCTGGCTGTGTGACTTTAGGCAAGTCACTGAATTTATCTGGGCCTCAGTTTCCTCATCTGTAAAATGATTCAATCCGTAGTCTCTCTCCTACTTAGACTGTGTGCCCCTTGTGGGACAGCTACCATGTTCAACCTGATTATCTTGTATCTACTCCAGCACACATAATAATAAATGCTTAACAAATACCATCGTTTTTTCTGTCTTTGGCCAAGTCTGCCCCCACAAGAAGGATCCCTTGCAGACTCCTTTTTGCAGCCTCTCTTCACAACTTTCGCCCCTCCCTGCAAACCTGTTACCTTTTAATTTTTGGAGTGCAATTCTGAAGAGCTGTTGTCTCTTTATCCATTCTTCCCTCCCTCTTCCTCTCCTCTCCCCAGGAAATGGCCCTAAAACTTGGCTTGTGGGCATTGACATGCAAATGTAAACACTCCCAAGGAGACTGGGAGGCTTGGGCTAGCCTTTGAATATGCAAAATCTCCCTTCCTCTTAAGAGACTGTTGGCCCCAAGCTGCAGTCTTCCCTGTTCCTGTCAGTGAATATTTGTTCAGGATCAACAATGGCCCCAGCATGGTATCTGGATTCCTCCTTGGTTGTTGATATCACCCTTGCCCCAGAAAGGCATCGAGCACCTTTTGTTCAGCAAGCTCTGAGTTTAGGATTGCTTGTAAACCAGCAAAAAGAGGATAAAGCACGGGCCTGGGAGCCAGAGGACCTGGGTTCTAATTCCAACTCCACCACTTGTCTGTGTGATGTTGGGCAAGTCACTTAACTCTTCTGTGCTTCAGTTACCTCATCTGTAAAATGGGCATTAAGACTGTGAGCCCCATGTGGGACATGAACTGTGTCTAACCTAATTAGCTTGTATCTACCACAGGACTTAGTACAGTGCTGGGCATATAGTAAGCGCTTAACATATACCATTAAAAAAACCAAAACACCCAGTTGTTGAAGGCTGCCCTTTTTGCGCAGCTAGGAATTGCTGTTGCTTTAAGCATTGTTTTGGCTATTACCTCTAGGTGGATGGCTCCCAGGTCACCTCACCACCCCTGTCCTCTCACTTGGCTTATGATTTTGTGCCTCAGTCATCTCCAATTGAATGATTCACCCCTCATCTTAAAATCAGTAGACCAAAATGCGAACTCCACATCTTCCTTTTCTTCTTCCTTCTAACTCTATCTTCCCATCTTCTTTGCCCCAGAAGCTAGCAACCTTGATGTTGTCTTTGACACCTCTCTCTTTCACCTACATTCATTTTGTCTCTATTCCTGCTGGTTTCTGCCTTTATACTTCATGGATCTTTCCCTTCACCCTTGCAACTACCACCCTAGTTCAAGCTCACATCATCCAAGTGGTTGATTATAACAGTCTCTTCTCTCTCCTCCCTGCCTCCAGCCTCTCCTCTCTTCAGCTTATCCTTTATACAACTCTTTGTATCATGTAAGATGCCATCCAGAGCCCATCACTCCCCTCTTCAAATATCTTCAATGGCTAACCAATTCTTTTAGGGTAAATAAAATTCATCACCATTGTCTTTTAAGATTCTCCAACTAGACTGTCTTGCTTCTTACCTGTACCTTACTTTATATTCTCCTGCCTCATCCCAACTCCCTTTAATGCCTTCCAGGTTAACCTTTTAACAGCACCTCGGTTCTGCCAAACACATTCCTTCCCACCTCCAAACTCTGCCACCCCCTAAGCCATCTCCTCCAAGGGGCATTTCCCTATTAATTCCTTGGCTTAGTGGAAAGAGCATGGGCTTGGGAGTCAGAGGTCATGGGTTCTAATCCCGGTTTCGCTGCTTGTCAGCTGTGTGACCTTGGGCAAGTCACTTCTTAACTTCTCTGTGCCTTAGTTACCTCATCTGTAAAATGGGGATTAAAACTCTGAGCCCCATGTGGGACAACCCAATTACCTTGTAGCCACCCCAGTGCTTACAACAATGGCACATAGTAAGCACTTAACAAATGCCATTACTATTATTATTACCTTCCCATTCATGTCTCCTCATCAGCCTCTTAGCAGTCATGTGTCTGGTTGATTTACGTTAATTCACCACTATTATTTTTATCACTGGTATCTAAGATCTTCTTCTTTCTTATTGAATGTTGGTCAGCTTTGTCTGCTTGTCTCTCCCTTTAGTTAGGAAGCTCCTGGAGGGCAGAGATTGTCATCTCTTATATGCCTACCTAGTACAGTGCTCTGCGCATAGTTGTGTAGAACCAGCATGGCATAGTGGATAGAGCATAATCCCGGGAGTCAGAGGTCATGGGTTCTAATCCCTGCTCTGTCACTTGTCTGCTCTGTGACCTTGGGCAAGTCACTTCACTTCTCTGGGCCTCAGTTCCCTCATCTGTAAAATGGGGATTGAGACTGTGAGCCCCATGTAGGACAGGGATTGTGTCCAACCCGATTTGCTTTTAACCACCCCAATGCTTAGTACAGTGCCTGGCACATAGTAAGCGCTTAACAAATACTATTATTATTATAAATAATGATCCCGGGTCTGCCACTTGTCTGCTGTGTGACCTTGGGCAAGTCACTTCACTTTTTTGTGCGTCATTTACCTCATCTGTAAAATAGGGATTGAGACTGTGAGCCCCACATGGGACAGCGACTGTGTCCAACCCGATTTGCTTGTATCCACCCCAGCACTTAGTACAGTGCCTGGCACATAATAAGCACTTAACAAATACCATAATTATCATTATTATTGCGCAATAAATGCTGTTGATGATGATGAATCTGTGGGTCCTGGCTAAGTGTTTGAAAACCTAGTCCCCTGTGTGGTTAATGATTTAGGATCTTACATGCTTCTGATTTTTTTTTTAAAGATACAGGCACTTATCTTGTCTGCTGAGTACAAGGGCACTGCAAAGCCAAAATAAATAGAAGAAATCCTAGAATGGGTCTCACGAACCACTCTGCTGAAGATAGTTCCTTTTAAAAAATGACTTTAAAGACCATCAAGAAATAGAATTTTGAAGACTAGGGCCCTATAGAAAAAGCACAGATGAGTCTCGGTAATTTACATCCAATTCACAAGAGACAAGAAGCTTCTCTGCTGTCGTAGTTTCCATGTCTGAAAATAGGGGCTATTACTCAGATCAGCGGTATTGTACTCAGTATTCCAGGTGTGGGTGAACCACGGTTTTATTTTTTTTTATATCATGGCAAGATTATACCTTTGATTTCCTATTCCTTTCCTGATGATGCCCACTGTATAAAAAAAAACTATGGTTCATCCGCACCTGGAGTACCGAGTGCCGCCTTGATCGCCTGCCGCATCTAAGGAGAGACATTATAGAGATGGAGAAGGTAAGAGAAAGGCAGTAAAGATGAACAAACAGAAATGGAGAAGCTTCTATATGAAGATAGATTGCAAAAGTTAAGATTTGTCAGTCTAGAAAGACAAAGGTCGAGAGTGGGTGCAATTGACTTTTGCCAAACCATGACCTGTGTAAACGGGGCATTCATGGAACTGTTAATTACCAATATTCCAGAATATCAGAACCAGGGAACACCTGTTGAAACCTGAAGGTGGTAGTCAGTTGAAAATGAAAGCATCCTTTCTTCACCTATCAGGGAATAAGTTCTAGAATTCTTTACCATGGGCTAGATGGACCATTGGTGTTACACAATAATGGCATCCTTATGCTCTTAAGTGGTTCTTAATTTGTTTCAGAAGAGATGCCAGGGCTCTAATGAGATGCACACTGGTGAACTAGTGGCCCTAAGGAAGGGCAGACTGGCAAACTAGTGGCCCTGTAGCTATGGCCAGAGGCACATCTTCCTCCTATGAGTATCCTCCCCCCCCTCAAATAATCCCTACTCTTAAGCACTTGATGATTGTGCTCTAGATGTTCTATCAGTCTGCATGGAAAAAGGAAGAGGTCAATGGTGAGAGAGCAACTTGTTTAAGGTTGGGAAGCCAAACACCAGAAGAGATGAAAGAAGATCAGAACAGTAGCGGTCCCTGGAACTATATAATGAGACAGCTTAGGCATTGGGACAGAAGGCAGGGTTCTGGCTTGGTTGAGGGCACTGAGGGATGCAAGCTGCATGTGTCAGTTAGGACCCCAGTGACTGAGTGGAGAATGAAGGGAAGCTTAAGTGACCAGTTTGACCCTGCCCGATGGGAACAGCTAGCCTGCTATCTTCAGAATGGCACTGTTTAAATGGATTATTGAATATAATCATATCCCAAGTGTGCTGTAAACATTTTAGTCTAGTGCCAGTTTGATATTTTTTTCTCAGGATATTAGTCTATAAATCTGTTTTAAAGACCATTTGCAAATCAACAGACCGGCCCAAATTCTCCTTTCCAGAGTCTAAGAGCCATGGGAAAGGGGCGGAATGGCCACTAGATATCCTAGCTGATCAGAGTTCTGGAACTGTGAATTTCCTATTGAATATGAGAGTAGGGACAGGGGACCCCAGCGGGTGAATTTCAGATTCAAACTGGTTGAGTTCTAATCCTGGCTGGGCCACTGTGTGTGAGTTTTTTGGTCCTTTTCTTGGTCCCAATCTGGAAAAAAAAAAAAAAGGTTTGGGGAATAAGGGTGGCGGGGGGTGGGGGGCTGGTGATTTGTACCTTTCTGTCCACACAGAGTTTCTGAGAATGAATGGGATGAAGCCAGAAAAGTGCATTGTGAGTTAGGAAGAATCAGACAAAAGAAATACCAGGAGCCATTTATGGCGGAGTTAAGATTTTTTTCCCCTTTTTTTCCATTTGGCCAAAGCAAACACATTATCCTATGCCATCACCCAGAAATTACATCTGCTGTTTAAATTTGGGTGCAGATGTATCCCAGATTCTGGAATCTTGCAATCAGGGCAACAACATTTGGGAGAGGGGAAGGGATAGTGACTGTCAGTTTGGGTTTCCAGTGCCTATGCCTGGAACAGTGCCGAGTGTGGCCAATCAGTCAATGGTATTTATTGAGCACTTACTGTGTGCAGAGCACTGTGTGAAGCACTTAGTACTCTCAATTATGTGAAATGAGGATCTTGATAGTTCCCACCTGCAACATGGGGCCTTGAATAGAGTGGACTGTGATTTTTGTTAAGTGCTTATGTGCTTGGGTAGATCCAAGATATTTAGGCCCCACATGGGGCTCAAAGTCTAAGTAGGAGAGAGGCCAGGTATTGAATCTCCATTTTACAAATGAGAGAACTAAATGCACAGAGAAATTAAGAGACTTCCCCAAGGTTACACAGTAGACAGGCGGTGGATCAGGATTAGAACCCAGGTCCTCTGACTCGTAGGCCTGGGTTTTTCCATTAGGCCATGCTGTTTCGGGGTGCTCCACTCAAAGCAAATAGGCCCTGGAGTAAAGGAGGGCGGGCTGTTCACATCTTTAGGGTGGGGACCTGCTTGTTTCCAAAGCCAAGACAGTTGGCACACATGCCAGACTGTAGAGAAAGGGTTTGGACTTTCTCCGTAAGCTTAGGAGGCCTTGGGAAAATTCAAGTGTCTGAGTGGCTCTCCGGGACTCTACAGAGTGCTCTGCACAGAGTAAGCACTCAGTGAATACCACTGTTTGAGTGGACGAGAGCTGGGAGGAGTAGGGGGACGGGACTCTGGAGCAGCTTCTGAGGCCCAGGGAAGTTGGAGTGAGTCAGTATTTAGATCACGTTTTAGATCCGATTGATTAAGTATGTCCGGAAAGTTCCTTGTAATCAGTCTGCTTTTCTCTTCCCGCTCCCCACTCCCCCCTTTCATATGGTCATTTTAACTGCTGAGGGAAAAGTAACGTGTGACCCCACCTGGAAATCTAGGCATGGTATGAATGGAACTGCATCTGAATGGGCCTAGAATGTGCTGACCAGTGGGTCTGGCCTTTTGAATGGTAAGCTGTTTCTCTTAACACAAAGCCGTGTCCCAGGCTGAGGCAGCCATGCATACAGGACAGAATCCCTGTCATCAGCGAGCTCATTATAACTTGAATCGGTACAGGGTAGCAACAGGCATTCAGAAGGCCTAGCCCCTCCATCTCCGACAACCCCCCTCCCCCACCCCCTCATTTTAAAGCAACTTTGTCTAGAGGAAAGTGGGATCACTGACTGGAATTTAGCGGGGTTTGTCACGGGCGAATTGATAAACCATATTCAAAGTTGGCATTTGAGAAATGAGTTTTAGCCCTGGGACTCTGCTTTCTCATTGCTTGCTCTTTTTTAATGTATGATGGATTGTTTTTAATCTAATCTGTGCCAAGCGGCCCATATGGGTTGGAAATGGCTGACTCTCTTTGCTATTGAGTTAAACTGTTGTTCCACTTTTCTAGCAGTGGTCAGTGGTGTGTAGATATACAGTTCTCCTTTGGTTAGAGGAATTCAGGTCAGCTGATGCTGGTGAGCAGACCTTCAGGCAGGCTCTCTGTATTCTTTTTTTTGTGGGGGTTTTTTTTTTTGTTTTGTGTTTTTTGTGGGTTTTTTTTTTTTGGCTTTGTTTTGTTTTTGATCAGATCACTCTTAGGGCGGGAGCAGCAAAGAGGAATTGGGAAATGGCTTTGTCTGGCTGGAAAGCATGGAGCAACCAGGATATCTTTCCAAAAAGCTATTAACACTTTGCAGGGGAGTAGATTTATTTGACGTGATTGCCACCAAGTAAATCGGGGTGACTACTGTCTCCATTCACTGCTTCTGCCCAGACCCTGTTTGAGGTGGGGGTGGGGGACATTAAGCCACAGACTCCAAATTCTATCCCGGTTCAATTACTCTCATCACTGATTTCTGGATGGGGGAAGCTGAGGTGTAGGGTAACAGTCTTGCTCAAGAATTTGACGGGAATTACTGACAGAGCAAGATCTAGGACTCTGGCATCCTGGCTCCCAGCCTGGTGCATCAGCTACAAGAACAGAGTTGGCCCCATAGCACTAGATTGTTGGGTGGTTCATAATCAGGAGTTATTCATTCAATTCAATAGTATTTATTGAGCACTTACTATGTGCAGAATACTGTACTAAGCACTTGGAATGTTCAATTCGGCAACAGATAGAGACAATCCCTGCCCATTGATGAGCTTACAGTCTAATCCTAGCAGCTAGCAGCAGAGTTAGCAGCTGTACAGCCCTTAGTGTTTTGTCTGAAGGGATGAGTTCAAGGAAGCACTTCAGTGAAACACCATGTAGACTGTGAGCAAAGCAAATATTTGTGGCATATCGAATCCACCTTTTTTTGAGTTGGGCAACTTGAGGGTGTTCTTTTGTTTCCTAGAAAGTGGACTACTAATTGATGATCTCAGCTGCATGTCCAGGTCTTTGGTTATGGTTTTCAGTGACACCCAAAAGCCCCAAAGTGGACCTTCAGTGATTGTTTTTTTCCTTAAAAATTTTTTTGCAATTTTAAATTGAATGTTCCTAAGAAGGACTCTGTCCATTTGACTTGTTTTGAACAGTATCCTGGGTGGATGAGTGCTTAAATTAATTTGATCATAGAGACTACACATAATTTAAGAGCCCTTGGTTTGTATCCTTTCTCAATGCATTATGGTCAAGAACCCCATCTTTTGGTGAAGAAACAGGGAACTAGCTGGCCAGCAACTTCTGTATTTAGTGGCCCATATTTACTGTCACCAGAACACTCTCCACTGTTGACAAAGGAGCCTCATCAATAATGAATTTCACTATGTATGGTCCTAGCTGCAATATGGATGCTGATGTGACCTAGAGACTACTAAGCAGTGACCATGGCCCTTTCTGAAATCCATTCATTAAAGATTGTTTGCAGCCCAGACATTGGTAACCAGGGCAACAGATGGTAGGGTAGGCGACAAGGTCACTGGCAAAAGACACGGCTCTCACCAGCATGATTTCACAGTCATTTCTCCAGGGGGGTGAATCTGAGATCAAAGAGGCTCTCTTGGTGCCAGGGAGCTGACTGGGAAGTGGAGAGATCCAAGGGTAGTGCCAGTGTGGGATCGGCTCCGATTTCTTCACCATCTTGAGTATCGCATGCTCCTGGAGAACGGGTAGTTGATGTGCTGTGACTGAGCTCTCCTGCATCCACCATTTGGAACTGAGCATTGAGATTCTGGGCAGAAGGCCAATGGCTGAGTATCTTTTGGGATGCTAAATTGACGTGTGGGAGATGTTCTGAGTCTGGGGCACTCCTCCCCACCCGAGAGACAGGGACCGTGTCCAATTCCCACCCATGTATCCTTGCCCAACGGTTAGTCCAGTGCTCTGCACACAGTGCTTAATCAATTCTATTAGTACTTCTACTCTTGCGTTGCAGTTTGGGAGGGAGGGTCCCCAGGTGCCCTGGAGGGTACCAATGCCGTGGTTGAAATAGAGATCTCGCAAATCTCTGAGAAAATGTTGCAGTTTTTGAAGGCTAATCAGGTCAAAGACCCCAGGCTTAGCAGGAGCCACCCCGTGTATCTTTTTTCGCCAAGACAATATCTGGGCGGTGAAATTGGTTTGGGAGAATAAATGTTACTGTCTTGCTAGCAGCATACTTTGACATATGTTATTATGCAAATTGCCATGGTTGGCTAACTCTGGTTTTACTTGTTGACAAGCCCTGTACCTAACATTCACATTATGTATATGTGTATATTTATAAATATATATATATATATATATTTTCCGTGCAGCTGGCTGACAGCTACATCTTAGAAGAGAAGAGAAGGTGACCAAAATTGGCCCGATGCCTCTGCTGTAATATGTGAATACTGTGGGAACTCCGGGGCTTCTTGCCGGGCATAAAGGAGATTGTTTTTAGCTCTGCCCCTGAATTTAAGTCCAAAGAAATGATCCAGTTCCTGTGATGGTAAGAGATGGGATAGCCACTCTTTATTTGAATGTTGACAGGAAATTGTATCATAAAAAGCCTATTTAAGGTGAAACATGTAATTTGCTCAGGAAATAAGATTTAGGGGATGTCTTGTCAAGGGTGTGGGAAGCTGCACATTAGGGGAAAATGGAAATCATGTACTCTTCAAAGGGTCCCAGATTAGCCAGACCCCTGCAAAGTCACTTGTAGGGGGAGGACTGATGTAGCACATCATATAGAAAATATATATACCCCTTCTGGGACTACCAAGTCCCAGCACTGCACAGGGGTCCACGTGACCACTCTATAGGGACTATGGCCCCCGTGGTGTTTCAAGCTGAACTCCCAGACTTGCTTGTCCCAGCTCTCTGACGAGACCTGGATCTCTTCAGTCAGGGCTGAAAAGACCTAACACCATGGCTAGTGGGTCTATTGACTCTCTGAAACCTTTCCCCTCCCAGTCCTCAGAGCCACAAAAATTGCCCCCCCCCCCCATTTCCCCTGAACTCACAATGCAAATTTAGTACTTCTTTCAATCAATCGATGATGTTCATCGAGCACTTACCGTACTGTACTAAGAAACTGTACTGTACCAGGAACTTGGGAAAAGTTCAGTAGAGTTGGGAGTGACTGGGTCAACCCGATTTGCTTGTATCCTCCCCAGTGCTCAGTACAGTGCCTGGCACACAGTAAGCGCTTAACAAATACCACAATTATTATTACGATCACAAGTAGCTTCCAGTCCACAGCGGGAGACAGATGTTAAAATAAATTACATATAGGGGAAATGTCAGAATATAAGGCTTTGTGCGTAAGTGCAGTGGGGCTGGTGTGCTTTTTGCCTCCATTCCAGAAGTGAGGTCAAGGCCAACCAATCTCTGGGCAGGTATGGCCCCAAAATTCTGGAACCGGGTTTAGGCCTATGTTAGGTCAGATTGGGCTGGACTCTAGGATGTAAACTCCTCACTAGGCTGCAAACGCCTTGCGGGCAGGGAACGTGCCTACCGTCTCTGTTGTCGTGTGCTCTTCTAAGAGCGTAGTTCAGTGCCTTTCACACTGAAAGCTCTCAAGAAGTATCATTAATCGATTGGACTCCCAAATTTGGGCCCATATAGGGCTTTGGCAGAGACCACGTCTATCTTCTAAATGAATCCCAAGCATCCGATCCAGGACTATGATGTAGGTAGGCTCTCAGTGAAGACTGAGAGACTAATAATCCTGAGGGAAGGAGTGAGGGATCCACATGACTATTCATTCTGTTACTGTAAGGGTGTGTGTTCCCCAGAGCCAGTGACAGAACTAGGGTGAGCTAAGTGGGACTACAACCAGTAGCAGTCTCAAGCACAGAGAGAGGTTGGGAGTGACTCTTCCTCCACCCATGCCATTGGCATGTCCCCTGCCCCTGTCCCATTCAGAATAGCAGACAGGGGAGTCCTCTGGGCCCACAGCTGCCCTTTCCCCCACCTTGGGAAATACCCAAGGGCAAGTCCCCAAGCTCCATATCGCTCTAGGATCATCACTCTTCAGAAGCCGCAGTCAGAAGGCTTGGTGTGTGGTCAGGGCTGGGACCACCCAACCGTGGTGCCCCTGGGGGAGTTAATAGGGGGCACAAAACCAGCACCTTTGCCCTGGGGGTGAAATTCTAGGTCCAGGCAGTGATTTACAACTAGAATGAAGAATGGCTTTTTTCCTAAATGCTGGGGTCCCTTGGATGGATTATCCATTGGCTGCACTGACACAGACAGACCTCTGCCCCAGTCATTTGTGGAGAGGGCTTTCTAACCTCTTGATGACACCATTTCAGGGAAGAGGCCCTGGAGCTGAGGGAGGAGGGGGAGGGGAGATGTGTGTGTGTTTCTCCCTGGGGGAGAGACAGGGCACTCCCTAGCAAGAACCCAGGCCTATTCAGTCATTTCAGTGCAGGAGAGCTGGTAGTTCCCACACGAAAGCATGATTTACCATCTGCCAGAGCATAGGCCACTCTGCTTCCTCTTTCATCTCTGAACCTTGATGGATGCTGTCCTCAGTGCAATTTTGTTGGCTCAACAGGTTATCTCTTATCTAGCTTTGATATGTTTATAATGCCTGAATTCGTTGAGCTAGGAACACTGCTACCGGGAGCACTGGCCTTTGCTGAAGCTTATTTTTTTTCTCCATTTTTATTCTCTCATTATTTCCCAAGAATTTATCAGAACATCTCCCAAAGACTTTCATGGTTGGTATGCTGTTTGATCACAGTGTTTTCTGGGCAGTTCGTTAGGAGTTCAGTTTGTTGGTTTGATGTCTTAATAGATTTGTTGGACTTTTGTAGTAAAGGTGGAAGCAATAGTCGTTCCAAGTGTCAGATTTATTCCATTCACTATGTGCTTATTGAGTGTCTAGTTTACTTGGTGCCGAGACTGCCCCGTTGGTGGGGGCACACAAAGCTTGGTCCCTGCCTTCAGTTGGCTTACAATCTAATTGGCTCTGTAGGTATTGGATAGATGACGTAATGAAGTATGTGCACAGTCTAAACCCAGATACGGGGCATGTGATGGAGAATGTGTTTGGTCAGGTTAGATAATCTATAGCTTTTATCTCTCTCCTCCCTCTCCTCCATTCTACCTCAGTCAATCAGTGGTATTTATTGGGCACTTACTGTGTGCAAGCACTGTACTAAGCACTTGGGAGAGCAAAATACAGTAAAGTTGGTAGACACAACACAAGGAGCTTACAGTCTAGAGGGAGAGACAGACATTACAATAAATTATGGGATATTTTTGTACGTGCTGTGGGGGTGGGGTGAATATCAATCAATTGTATTGAGCACTTACTGTGTGCAGAGTACTGTATTAAGCACTTGGAAGAGTGCAATATAACAAGAGTTGGTAGACACATTCCCTGCCCACAGTGAGCTCACAGTCTAGACATATAAATGAATGAATTATGGATATGTACATAAGTGCTGTGGGGCTGAGGGAGAGATGGATAAAGGGAGCAGATCATAGCGCAGAAGGGAGTTGGAAAAGAGGAAATGAGGACTTAGTCAGGGAAGGCCTCTTGGAGGAGATGTGCCTTCAATAAGGCTTTGAAGGTGGAGAGAGTAATTGTCTGCTGGATATGAAGAGGGAGGACATTCCAGGCCAGAGTCAGGACGTGGGCGAGATTGATAAGGTGATACTCCCTCTTCCCTTCTTTTCTTCCCTCTCCTTTGCTCTCTCTCCCCATGTTCTACCCCTTCAGTTGTGCACTCCTGTGCTCATAATAAAAGTTGGGACCCTTGTTTCCAGTGATTTCATTCCCAACGGGAGTGTGTCTCCTGCTTTTTAGATTGGGAGCCTCTGGAGGCCAGGGACCATGCGTGATTTCCTTTCTTCAGTGTTTAGTGCCATGCTTTGTACCAAATGGCATTTGACAAGTTAGAAATAATAACAGCTATTGTCCCACTAACCTTTCCCTAGGTTGGAGCCAGGTTGTTAGACCAAATGCACCTCTGCTGGGCCTGTCAATGACAACAAACTCACTCTACTACCCACCGAAACCCCACCTCGAGCAGCAGGTGGGGTGAGTGGGGCTGGTTTTCACACCACAGAGATTCTTTTTCATACCTGGCAACTTTTGCTGTAGTTTCTATGGCAGATGGTTGTTTTGAAGAAAATGGTTCTGGGTGACTACCTACAAACCTGAAATTTGTACTTAGGTAATCACCTGCTTGTTATCTGGAGCAGAAACTCTGCAAGATTAGTCCGGAGGGGAAAGAAGATAGCCTTCCTCCTTGTTGCTGTTCGGATTGCTATGTTGGCCAGATTATTTTGTTGAAAACTAGGAGCACCTCACATATTATTACGTTTGTTAAATATTGGGTTGTCGTTTCAAACTGTGCACACCTTCTCTTTCACTCTCGGCCATGGTGTGTGTGTGGGAGGGGAATTGAGGGAAGTATGAGGTTAGAGACCCCCTCCTCCAAACCTCCACCACCCTGGCAGTCTGGGATGCTGTGCAACTTGTTGCTTAATGCTGTGGATCCTAAGAGCATACTCAAGCCCAGAACATCCTCTGCACTCAGGAAGTGCTCAGTAAGTACCATTGATTTGATTGATCAATCAATCGTATTTATTGAGCACTTACTGTGTGCAGAACACTAAGAGGACAATATAACAGAGTTGGTAGATGTGTTCCCTGCCCACAGTTCACTTATACCTTAAAGAGGCTGGGGTGGGGAGGATTGATTGATTGACTGGTTGAGTGGATTGATTTAAAGTGGGAGATGGGTGACCAGTTTAACCTGGAGCGAGGCCCAGTTCTGGGACACTGGGATATATTGTACTCTCCCAACCACTGAGTACAGTGCTCTGCACACAGTAAGCGCTCAATAAATACGATTGACTAGCACTGCTTGTTTAGGCTAAGCTGAATATGTGTGTGTGTGTGTGTGTCTGTGTGTGCGCGCGCTGACATTATCACTAAGACTAACACTGTCGCTCTTGGTCGGGGCTGAAATGAAGGGACCTAGAGAAGCAGTCTGGTCTGGTGGCAAGAGCAGGGGCTTGGGAGTCGGAAGACATGGGTTCTAATCCCGGTTCCGTCACTTGTCTGCTGTGTTATCTTGGCCAAGTCACTTCACTTCTCTGTGCCTCAGTTATCTCATCCGTAAAATGGGGATTAAGACTGAGTCCCAAGTGGGACAACCTGATTACCTTGTATCTACCCCAGTGCTTAGAACAGTGCTTGGCACATAGTAAGCATTATTATTGTATTATCATTATTATTATGAATAAAGAAGCTCAGTGCTTGAAAATAGCAAAAAGCCAAAGAAAGTGACAGACTGGAGACCCCACTTTGCACAAGGTGACGAGGTTTTAACAGAGAAGCAGTGTGGCTCAGTGGAAAGACCCCAGGCTTGGGAGTCAGAGGTCATGGGTTTGAATCCCGGCTCTGCCACCTGTCAGCTGTGTGACTGTGGGCAAGTCACTTCACTTCTCTGTGCCTCATTTCCCTCATCTGTAAAATGGGGATTAACTGTGAGCCTCACGTGGGACAACCTGATTACCCTGTATCTACCCCAGCGCTTAGAACAGTGCTCTGCACATAGTAAGCACTTAACAAATACCAACATTATTATTATTATTATTTCTTAAGTATGCACCATGCCCTAGGTGTGAAACCCAATCTTGGGAAGGGCTTCACAGTCTAAGCAGTCAAAAATACCCCTGAACTGCAGGTATCATCCAAGGACTCTTTTGTGGATTTTATTTTTTTTCTTTTCTCCTTCCCTCTGGCCTCCACAGGAGTAAGGAAGGAAAAAAGAAAAAGAGGAGGAAGAGGTTAGCAAGGGATTCCTGTTTCTGTTTTGCCATGCTTCCTGAGTGCTGGTGGAGGAGGAGGAGGAGGAAGAAGGAGGATCTTCTAGCCTTAAAAGAGACCTCTGCTTCCACCCCTGCTCTCTTTCCTCCTTTTTGTCACATACACCAGAGCTTGATTTAGGTATTTACTGGGATTGTAGGAGGCAGAAATCATCATCTTACTGCTGCCGTGTGTGATTTTTTTAAAAAAAAAGAACACTTAGTAGACCTTATACAGTTCTATTGTTCACCCATTTGAACAATGAAGAAAGTTGAGCGAGCACCCAGAAGGGGAAGTGTGAGCAGTGGGGGCTTCGCTCATTGGCCAACACTGGGCCCCAGAGTTCTAAGAAACAAAATCCCCAAGCCTAGGAAAAGGGAACACCAAAGGCCATGTAAAATGGCTTTGAAACCCAGAGGATCTACTGTGGTTTTCCGAGGGTTCCTAGGAAGAGGCCATTCCTAAGGTAACCGCTGCCCCAGGCCCTACTTAATCCGAGTTAATAGCCCTTTGTATTTATCTTCTAAGGTGCTCAAAGGTGTAAAAAAAAAAAAACAACAAAAAAACAAAACACCCCATGACGGCAGATAATCCTCTCCTTAAAACCTCACTGCCTAACCAATGATCTGCTCTCTCACTTCTCTGCACAAATGCCACTTAATATTGTGGAGTGTGTTAAGTGCTTTCTCTGTGCTAAAGTACTGAGTTAGTTACAGGATGATCAGATCAGGCGGAGTCCCTGTCCTGCGTGGGGCTCACAGTATTAAGAGAAAGGGAGAGCTGGTATTTTAGTCTTATTTTACAGATGGGGAACTGAGGAGCAGAGGGGTGAACTGACTTGCCTAAGGTCACACAGTAGACCAGTGGGAGAGGTAGGACTAAATCCCGGATCTTCTGACTCCTAGACCCTCATTTTTTCCACTCGGTCATGCTTCCTAACCAAACTATCTTGCATTTTTCACTCTTTTTATTTTCTTTTTTCCCTAGGCTTGACATTTTCTGTGTGTCATCTCTTTGTCTTGTGTTCCATTTGCTAAGTGTCTGTGTCCACCCACATTTTTGTCCACATCAGTGTTGTCTGTTTCTCTCTGTAAAAAGACGGAGATGAAGCTGATTTAACTTGCTTTGTAGGGCCAGTCATTCAGTCCGTCAGTGTTATTTCTTGAGTGTTTGCTGTGTGCAGAGCACCATATCAACCTCTTGGACACTATGGTTGGCAGACATGATCTCTGCCCTCGAGGAGTTTATAGTCTAGTGGGTGAGATGGACTTTACTGAACACCCATGAACATATGAGTACGCTCCTACTGAGCAGGGAATGTGACCGTCGACTCTGTTGTAGTGCCTTCTCCCAAGTTGCTTAGCATAGTGCTCTCTGCGCACAGCGAGCTTTCAATAAACAGTCCAATGAATAACAGAGGAAGGGAATGAGCATTCATTTACTCATTTTCTAAGTGGAAACTGAAGCTGGAAGTAGAGAATTGTGTTAGCCAAAATCATGGGGTTAGGAGTAGATCAAGGAAAAGAACTTGGAGGTCTCAACCCATACCAGTTGCTGGGAGCCCTTGTTCCTCTGGCCAGAAGAAGCCTGAAACAAGTGGATAGGCCAGCCCATGTCTGATCTACCTCCCCATTCCAGAGCTCAGCCTGCCCTCACGGGCCAAAATGTGAGTTAGACATGCTCGTGGCCCAACGTCGTCATGGCTTCTGCTACGGGCGGGGGTGCCCAGCCACAGTCTCCTTGGCATGTTACTTTTGGTTTTGAGGAGGAACCATCAACTGGAAACTGGCAGCCCTGCCCTAATCCTCAGAGACCCAGTCTGCCTGACACAGGAAATGGTGGTTTCCGTAACTTGAGTTCAGGCACAGACTCAGTGTGAGGTTGTCCTTCAAAAGTGGTGTGTGTGTGTGTGTGTGTGTGTGTGTTTCATATTTCAGAGAAGGGACAGCCTGTACACATTGTCTTGGGTAAGGTGGATAATTACTCTGTATTCTGAACAAATGTAAGCACACAGTATCCTTCTGTGTTAGCTATATAGCCGTTCCCCAGGAATCCAGATGATATGAACACATCCTAGCAGGAAAAAATGAGGCAGCCCCTTTGGGGGTGGCAGTGCGGGTGGAGAATGGGTTGAGAGAGCTCTGGTTGTCCACCTGCTAAAACCCAGCAATTCTATGGTATCCAAGTCCCTCTCTGTCTTTCTGTCTGACTCTGTCTCTCTTCCAGTGAGCAATCTCAAACACCATTTACAGAACCAGGCAGGAGAGCTTTTTTTTTCCTAATGCTACATAGAAACAGCTCACCAGCCTGTGAAAATGTCACAAAACATTTTGCAACCTGGGACTTTGATTCCTGTCAGATCTTTCACAGAATTGTCTGTGCTGCCTCACCAAACACAGAGGTAGTTCCCTTCCTGAATGGCATCAGTTTCCTTTGGCTCTAAAGAGACCAAAAAAAAAAAAAAAGAGACAAACAAGAATAGACCTTGAACTCAAGGCAGGAAGCTCAGAGCCAACTGTTTTGCAGAACAATAGGCCGTGGCTGCCGGCACTGATGAACATATGGATTTTTTAAGTAATGTATAAAATAATGAATATCAGGAAATTGTAGTACAGCTTCTTTTAAAAAAGCGGGGGAAGGGAAGCCCACTTCAGCCTGGTAGGTTGAGCACTGAGGAGCAGGAAGTCTTCATTGTATTCTAAAATGGCAATGAAAAAGGGAGAGAATGTCTGGGCCTGTTGGGTGGAGGTCTTCAGCCCCAGTCCTAGCAGTGGGCAGTAGTCCATCGCATGTGCATGCTCAATTTCTCTCCCTGCCAGAAGTCGTGCTCAGAGATGTGATATTAAGGTGGAAGCTCTTCTCTGCCCTTCCTACCCCTGGTGTTTTACACTGAGTGAGTGCCTCAGGGTGCAAGGCCCTAGAAGTTAAACATAGGGCTTTGCAGAGGTTTGATTTAGAGGTGGTCCTTGCTCTCAAGAAGTTCATACCTTAGTGAGGACTCTTGTCCTTGGTAGGCATTTTCGGCCAACAAAGATTCCTAATGAGAACAAACATACTCTGTAATGTCCAGTCAGACCAGATAAAATATGCAACATTATCTCCTTTATCTAATGTAAGCTGTAAGCTTCTCAAGGGCAGGGACTGTTCCTTCTCAGAATGTCCCTGCAGTCTTTATTCTTTCTCTGCCCTCTGAATATTTTACTTGAGGGTGCTAAACTGAGATGGGAATAGCCTTGACTTACTTTGTGAACTCTAACTGCCTTACTGTTTGATGTCCCAGATCTGCCTTCTCCTCCCCTCCAGGAGGTAGAGCTTGATCCTGGTTATTCTTTGTACAAGTATAGCTGTTGACTGAATACCTCACCCTTGGCTTCAAAGACTTTAGCCTTGTTTTCCTGGACCAAGCAGCATAGCCTAGTAGAGCACAGAGCCTGGAAATCAGAGGACCTGGGGCTCTGCCACTTACCTGCTGTGTGACCTTGGGCCTGTCACTTACCTTCTTTGAATCTCAATTCTCTCGTGTAAAAGGGGGATTCAGTACCTGTTTTCCTTGGACATTTGGCTGAAAACCTGAAACATAGCGCTTGAAATCCACTATCATTATTATTATTATAATCATCATTATCATCTCCCCCTCTTTTACTCTTGTCCATTTGGCAGTCACACCTCCGTTCTTTTCGGTCACTTTTTTCTCTCCTGTTTATTTTCCTCAAACCCTACCTGGCCTGAAATAGATTTGTGTTCCCATCATCCAGGGGACCTCCCTCTCCTCCTTTTGAGTTCCCTCATAGGAGCCTCTTCCCTGGGGCTGAATACAGCAGCCACCCCCATGAGTTGTGTAGCACAGGAGCAGAGTTATTAGCTTTTTGAGGTAGGATCAATAGCTCCTCCAGCCCCTTGGCTGGAAAGTGGACAGAGGTAGGGCCAAGGTGGAGACATCACTGCTTCCCCCAGTTAGTGGGACTGGAATGCGGCCACCACCTTGGCCCTGGGACCTGTAGTCTTCTGGTCAACCTCTCCACACAGATGGACCAGACCAGAGGCTCCTCTTGAACCTGGCTCCTTGGAAGGAAAGACATGAGGAGCTCTTGTGCCCTGCCCAGGGTCACTGTCAAAAACCCCGCCACTGTCATTCGTAAAAAGCAGGGGCACTGAGACAGGGCCAGCTGAGCTTTCACGGAAGCGTGACCTGTAGCAAAATGTGGGTCGTGTGGCAACTCTGGTTTGGCCAGCCCAGCCGGCCCCACCACGATGCTGCTTCTGCTTACTGATGACTGCAGGGGGCCGGTGGCAGGACTGGGGAGGGAAGTTATGGGACAACTGCTTAGAATGAATGGCTCCCCTTCACAGGGGCCAGGGGTGAGCACAGCCTCTGGCTCAGCCCTGTATCCTGGTGAAGTCAAGGTAAGTGGCAGCATTGCCAGAGGAGGGAGGAAGAGGTATAAGGAAGAGGGCAAGGCAGTGACAAAGTGGCAAGGAGGGCAAACTTAATTCATTGAGCACTCACTGTGTACTGAAAACTTAAGTAGGCACTGGAGATGGGAACTGTTTTGGATGTTGTGACTTTTAAGCTGAGATGGGTTTGGTTTGGGACCGAATGGCCATTTACAGAATCAAATCAACAACAATAAAACCCCCGAGTAATCCTCCCTCACTTCCACTGAAGTTACTGAACACAGCACCTCTTGAAATGTTTGTTGTTGTTGCTTAAAGACAGGAAAGGAAGAGGACTGGAGTGGAACCAGAAGCCAGTTCTCTATCGGCCTCTGCCCTCAACTTGGGCAGGGGAACTGCCGTGTTGGAAGAAGTTGCATAGCACTTCAGTCAGAATTAGTACACTTGGGAGAGGACTGGGGATGTGGATTCTGTCGTGTGGGACATAGCATTATTAAATTTAAGCTGTAAGCAAGGAGGTTACAGTCTAGAGGGATTCTCTTCTGTGAATTTATATACTAGGGATATCTAGACTGTAAGATCTTTGTGGGTAGGGGATGTGTCTACCAACTCTGTTGTATTGTCCTTTCCCAAGCACTTAGAATAGTGTTCTACCCACAGTAAGCATTCAATAAATATCACTGATTGAGGAAAGGCCCTAGGTGGTGATGGTGGTGGTAATAGAAGTAGTAATAGTGTTTAAGTGCTTACTCTTTACAGGGCTCTGAACTAAGTGCTGGGAAAAAGTACAAAGATGGGAATTAGACATGGACCCTGTCCCTTGAGGGGCTCACACAATCTATGAAACTATGCTTTGGTTGTTCCTGTAAACTGTTTTTAAGACATTGCATCCATTATCTTCAGTAATATTGACTGAGCTCACCCTGTGTGTACTGGGCACAGAGCATACCATAGAAGTTTGAAGAAAAAAAAAAGGTCCCTTCCCTTGAGGAGCTTAGAGTTCAGAGAGGGAGACAAAACAGGGACACCTTGACAAATATAGGGGGTTAAAAAGAATCGGACCATAGATAAAAACCAAAGTTAAGGAACTAAATCAATAGCCAGAAACTCGATGTAAAGGAGTGCTAAGGTAGCTGATGGGGTGATATGACCAGGTGAAATTTTTTCCCCCGCTCTCCTTCCCCTGGAAGCAGTTCAGACAGCTGTGCATAAGAACCTTACCATTTCAAAACTTCCACCCTCGACCCCCATCCAGGAGTTTATTTTTGTTTCAGTGCCACTTGGCCCCCACCCACGTGTTCCCAGCCTCCAGGAGCTCCTGGCTGTATTGTAGAGAGGATCTGTGTTCTGATGTAATGCAGACTTCACTAAAGGGTGAGTTTCCTCTACTGGAGAAAAGGCAGAACTTCGGATTGGCTGGGACTCTCTGAGTTAAAGAAAGTATTTGAAAGTGTAAAGAGCTAAGTACAGAAACTTTTTCTCTTTTTTTCTCTCTCTCTCGCTCTTTCTCTCTTTTCTATGTTGCTCTCTCTTTCTTTCTTTTCTCATCTTTTTCTCACTCTTCCCCCCTCAACACTCTCCCCGCCGCCCCCCCCCCAGCCTGCGCTCTATCCATTAGGCAATGCTGCTTTCCCTTCCTCCTGCCTCTTAGGAAAAAGTTTTCGGCGTCATTAACCTGCCTTGCGATGAAATCCAGACAAATCAGCGGCTGAGCAGATGAAAGCCGAATGGGGAGGTAGTATTGTAGAAGTGTGTAAGGATCCGATTAGGTCATTAGTAAATTGGCAAGGAGCGGCTTCAGTGAGTTCTTCTAGGGCTTCACCTGGACGTCTCGATGTTGTCCAGGTGGTGGCTTTAGTGTTGAAACTGACCAGTTTCACTATGGCCCGCGACTTGGGTGGCTAGGAGGAGCAGAAGAAACTCCAGGAAATTGAAAGGGACCTGATGCAGCAATAATTCCAAGCAAGGAATCCCCAGGCTAGATTGGATGCCCCCATTTTATTATCCTCTCTCAAGCACTTAGCACAGTACTATAAACTAAGCACTCAATTCATTCATTCATTCGTATTTATTGAGTGCTTATTGTGTGCAGAGCACTGTACTAAGAGCTAGGGAGAGTACAATACAACAATAAACAGACACATTCCCCGCCCACAACAAGCCTACAGTCTAAATACCATCATTTGATTCCTTCGGACAAATCGCCAGAGATTCATTCATTCCTTCAATCGCATTTATTGAGCCCTTACTCTGTGCAGAGTACTGTACTAAGCACTTGGAAAGCACATCAGCAATAGAGACAAGCCCTGCCCACACCAGGCTTTCTGTCTAGAAATGGGTAATCTCAGGGCTAGCTCTTCTCACCACATGGCACAAACTTGCCAGGTGACATTGCTATACTGGCTGTGTCTTCAGAAGAAGTTGAAAGGTATTAAGATGGTGCTGATAGGTCACCACTATTCCCCACCACACCCCAACTATGTTCCTCACTTTATGTCTAAAATTAGTATGTGCTAAAGTAGTTTTTGCCATTTGTTTAAGAGCTTACCACAAAACCAGTCAAGAAATAGGGGTAAGCCACTTGGTAGCTTTACACCAGTTCTAAGGTCATCTCCTAACCTCACTGGTCAATTCTAAGGATATCGGGTGGCTTCTGACACTGGATAACAAGGTGAGAGCTCATCCTTCTGCAGGGCTCAGGATTTCCCTTTAAACTGTGGTTACTGAGAGACCTTTGCAACAATCAATCAATCGTATTTAGTGGGTGTTTACTGTGTACTGAGCATTGTACTAAGTTCTTGGGAGAGTACAACATAACAGAGTTGGTTGACATGTTCCCTGTCCACAGTGAGTTTACAGATCCTTGCTTCGTACGCTGGTTGTCTTATACAGACATTTACACTTTTGTGTTTTGCAGGGAGAATCTGGAGCCCAGCTCTCCTTCGAGTACCTAAACTCTTGATGGATTTTGCATCCACCCCCCAAATTAATTCCCAGCCTAAAGCGAGGAATCCCTCTAACTGACCTAGAGAAGGGATAGAAATGAGACCATGTGGGATAGAGACCATGATAGTTTGTATTGAACACAGTGCTTAGCAAATACTAAGCCCATAATAAATACCATAATTATTATTGGGTGGTCAGGAGAATGGGAGAAGCCATACTGTGCCAGGGTTAATAAATTCTATGTGGGTTTGTGCAATCTGTTGTTACAGGAAAATAATCAGGTTACTTTGTTAGCATGGTCTTTTCTCACTCAAGTATTTGGAGTTCTAATTTTTACAGTGCTGTAATCTTGCAGAGTTGAAATGAGCCACTCACATATTCATTCATTCATTCAATAGTATTTATTGAGCGCTTACTATGTGCAGAGCACTGTACTAAGCGCTTGGGATGAACAAGTCGGCAACAGATAGAGACAGTCCCTGCCGTTAGACGGGCTTACAGTCTAATCGTGGGAGACGGACAGACAAGAACAATGGCACTAAACAGCGTCAAGGGGAAGAACATCTCGTAAAAACAATGGCAACTAAATAGAATCAAGGCGATGTACAATTCATTAACAAAATAAATAGGGTAACGAAAATATATACAGTTGAGCGGACGAGTACAGTGCTGTGGGGATGGGAAGGGAGAGGTGGAGGAGCAGAGGGAAAAGGGGAAATTGAGGCTTTAGCTGCGGAGAGGTAAAGGGGGGATGGCAGAGGGAGTAGAGGGGGAAGAGGAGCTCACTCTGGGAACGCCTCTTGGAGGAGGTGATTTTTAAGTAAGGTTTTGAAGAGGGAAAGAGAATCAGTTTGGCGGAGGTGAGGAGGGAGGGCGTTCCAGGACCGCGGGAGGACGTGACCCAGGGGTCGACGGCGGGATAGGCGAGACCGAGGGACGGCGAGGAGGTGGGCGGCAGAGGAGCGGAGCGTGCGGGGTGGGCGGTAGAAAGAGAGAAGGGAGGAGAGGTAGGAAGGGGCAAGGTGATGGAGAGCCTTGAAGCCTAGAGTGAGGAGTTTTTGTTTGGAGCGGAGGTCGATAGGCAACCACTGGAGTTGTTTAAGAAGGGGAGTGACATGCCCAGATCGTTTCTGCAGGAAGATGAGCCGGGCAGCGGAGTGAAGAATAGACCGGAGCGGGGCGAGAGAGGAGGAAGGGAGGTCAGAGAGAAGGCTGACACAGTAGTCTAGCCGGGATATAACGAGAGCCCGTAATAGTAAGGTAGCCGTTTGGGTGGAGAGGAAAGGGTGGATCTTGGCGATATTGTAGAGGTGAAACCGGCAGGTCTTGGTAACGGATAGGATGTGTGGGGTGAACGAGAGGGACGAGTCAAGGATGACACCGAGATTGCGGGCCTGCGGGACGGGAAGGATGGTCGTGCCATCCACGGTGATGGAGAAGTCTGGGAGCGGACCGGGCTTGGGAGGGAAGATGAGGAGCTCAGTCTTGCTCATGTTGAGTTTTAGGTGGCGGGCCGACATCCAGGTGGAGATGTCCCGGAGGCAGGAGGAGATGCGAGCCTGAAGGGAGGGGGAGAGGACAGGGGCGGAGATGTAGATCTGTGTGTCATCTGCGTAGAGATGGTAGTCAAAGCCGTGAGAGCGAATGAGTTCACCGAGGGAGTGAGTGTAAATGGAGAACAGAAGAGGGCCGAGAACTGACCCTTGAGGAACTCCAACAGTTAAAGGATGGGAGGGGGAGGAGGCTCCAGCGTAGGAGACCGAGAATGATCGGCCAGAGAGGTAAGAGGAGAACCAGGAGAGGACAAAGTCCGTGAAGCCAAGGTGAGATAAGGTATGGAGGAGGAGGGGATGGTCGACAGTGTCAAAGGCAGCAGAGAGGTCAAGGAGGATCAGAATGGAGTAGGAGCCATTGGATTTGGCAAGAAGGAGGTCATGGGTGACCTTAGAGAGAGCAGTCTCGGTAGAGTGGAGGGGACGGAAGCCAGATTGGAGGTTGATGCAGGTTGATGCAGATCACATATGCAGGTTGATTACCTGTAAGGCCACTGTTTTTGAGATTTTCAACTGCTCTGCTTTGGGGCAGTGAGTCACAGGGTCTTGGGTTGGAGGGTGACCTGGTATCAGGCAAATGTCTAGGTCTCTGTAGGGGACAGGTGGCCAGCAGCTTGGCCTACTTGCTGAATTTTGGTCTGGAACTGTAGAGAGCCTTTCTTCTTCCAAGGTAGAATCTCTTATCAGTCATACTCGTTCTTTATTCTCAGATCGGGACTCTCATCTGCCCAACCTTAAATGCTGGGTGTTTGTGAACCCCAAACCAGTCTATGCCTCGTGTTCCTCCAGTTGGGATTGAATCTGAACAATTATTTTGCAAACCTCAGCTGAACCTAAAGGAAACAATTAAAAAAAAAAGCACCTCCTCTAGGCTGTAAACAACTTGTGAGTAGAGATCATGTCTGCCATCTCTGAAAGGACTTAGTATAGTGCTCTGCACACAATAAGCGTTCAAAAAATTCCATGGATTGAAATTGTTTTTATTCAAGTTAAATCACAGTGTCCCAGTTGATCCGGGAACCCCCATAGGGCTGAAAGATGGCTTGGTTGGACTCCCTGCTCTGAAGGGACTTGTGGTTGGGGCTTTTCCATGACCTGTCTCCTTTCCATGCCTGTTTTCCCTCCTCTCTAAAATCAGAACACTCCACACCTCCTTCCCAGACCTTGTATCCAAAGGATTATGAAGTTGTATATCAGGGGTAATCATGTTGAATAAGGTGGCACTGGGTTTTTCAACCTCTCTCTTTTTTGGAGGGGTGGGTTGGGAAAATTTGGTTGCAAAAGCGTCTCCTGGATTCCTAGACCTTTTTCCTCCTCTCCCACCCATCCCCTAAGGCAGGATGGGAGCCTCATCCTCCACATTTTGTAGATTGGGGAAGCAGAGATAGTGAGAAAGCGTGTCTTCTCCAAGAGGCCTTCCCTGACTAAACCCTCATATATCCTAACTGCTCTCTCCCCCTGCATCACCTATGCACTTGGATCTGTAATCTTTAAGCACTTGATATTCACGCACCCCAACCCTATGACACTTACATACAGTTCTGTAATTTAATGTCTGCCTCCCCATCTAGATTGTAAGATTCCCGTGGCCAGGGATCGTGTCTACCAACTCTTGTGTTGCACTCTCCCAACCCCTTAGCACAGTGCTCTGACACGGTAAGCCCTCAATAAATACAATTGATTGATTAATTGAAGTAAGTGACCTGGGGGAATGTAGCCCCTGAGTCCTGACTCCCACTTCTGTGTTCTAATTTGTTACCCTTCTCGGCACTGTGGGGCGCTACCAGAGAGGCTTTGCCCTTCATTGCTTTTTCTCAAAACAGATAATCTCCCTGGGAGACCTGTGATTTTTGTAAGCGGAGGAGAAGGTTGGTATGTGTTTCTCGTTTTGCCAGTTTTGTCCATGAATCAGATTGAGGCTTGTAGAAACATTTTGTATCGGGGCTTTTTTTTTTTTTTGATAAGCCTTGGTGGGAGGGAGCCTGCTTTGGTTTTATTGCAGCTCCATGGGGAAGTGTGGATCTTGGAAATTGATTTTTTGTATGTGTGTGTGAAGGGTTAAGCCTGTTTATTTTGAGGAGAGGTATATTTAAGCCTTATGAAAGCCCTGTCAGGTGTAGAGAAAGGTGACTTCAGACTGGACTCTAGAGCCAGTAAGCAGTAGTTTTAAGTATTGCGTCAAAATTGTTGCCATCTGGCCCTGGATTGAAGCAGTCTGTGCCAGAGAAAACATTTCTATGCCATAAGGCATTTAAGACCATCCTCTTTTTTTCCTTTGTTGGCTTCTGTCCTATATGGCACAATGGTTGCTATCGCCCTCCAACATGTACCTCTTGGCTGGAGCCCCCATCAAGGGATCGTTCCAGCCTCTCCATGCCCAAGAATATTGGCTCTTAAGTCATGGACAGGAGTTGCTGGGGCTGGAGCTATCACGTGTTAGTCGGGCCTGCTGCTCAAGGGAGGGGGTGGAAGGGACAGGTCAGAGGTGCCCACTTGGCGGGATGATGGCCCCTACGGATTTTTGAGCCAGGCTTCCGCCCTCGTTCATCCCAAGTCTCTGACCCGACCTGAGAGTTTATATGTGGGGCTGAAAAGACCCATCGTGGTGGCTTTTGGTCCTTTTAGCTCTTTGAAGCCTACTCCCTTCCAGTCCTTGTCCTCGTCCTCTAAAATCCCTGCCCCCATTCTCACCCCCTGGAGTAAAATGAAAAGTTGTCCCACTGGCGTCAGGCAATGCAGGAACCATATCAGAAGAAACAGCGTTCAGGGTGGGTTGGAGGGGCAGGGAAGGGAGTTAGCAAGGCCGGTGGTAATTCTAGTAAGGACTGCATACTGCTTCTGCTCAACCTTTCCTCCAGTTCACTGTGTTGTGCTTAAGCAGAGCCCTGACTCCACCCAGATGGGATCATGATCAAACCTGGTCTATGGAAAAGGCCATTTCCACTGAGATGACTGAACAGTCATGCCTAAAGCCAAATTAAACTTTTGCCTTTCTGCAACTTCTCCATGGTCAGCTGTCAGTGCCTTTTTGTGCTGCCATGATCAACAGGTTCTACAAGACCCGTCTGACCCGGAGAGACAGCTCTTTCTTGCCGATCCATTTGCCACGGTGGGGGTGAAAGGGGTTAATGGCCTAGCTCTGCGAGCTGGGCTTCCAGCAGAGCAGGCTGGGGAGACCTGGAACTGACTAATGTCTGAGGGGAATTTGGAAAACTCCACACAGTGTCTCTCGGGCAGACAGAGGAGTCGTGGTTCTCTTCAGTGACAAATCATGGTGACGCACAGAGGCGCTAATTAAGGAGCAAGATAACATGTTGGGAAGGGAGCCACCGTTCACCGATTCCAGCATTTTGCCATTTCAGGCATGAGTACATAGACATTAAATATTTCACAAAATGTCACAGCTTCATGAAAGGAAGTGTTAGAAGCTGTAACTAGGGGTGGTGGGAAATGCACCTTAAATGTTCAGCACTCTGAAGACAGTAGCAGTGCGGTTGGTGGCCAGGTAATTTGGACCAGTGCCTAGCGGAGTGGATGGACAGACCACTCCCCAGGCTCTGCTCCCAGCTCTGAAACCCTCCATTAAATCGATGAATTAAGTGTGTGCTTGGGCCTTAGCCTGAGTTTTCAGCAAGTGCTTTCACTAGAATGCTGCTAGCGAATTAGGGAGCCTTCTTCTGATTTCCCGAATCTGATGTGGATCCAGCGTAATGCGATGTTGGAAGAAATGATGGTGCGTGGTGCCAGATGTGGGTCTGTATCCTGCCACAAGTTTTCTTTAACATAGGATTTTGCCTCCACCCCCCCCCCCCCCCTTCCTCTCCTCCCGGTCCAACAGCACTGTCGCGGGCATAGGTGAACCAGTTGTATTTATCAGATTCCTGCAATGTGCACGATACCATACTGAACCCTGGGAAAGTTATCGTGAAACTGGAACTGATCCGGTGCCTGCTCTCTAGGAGTTTACTGTCTAATGAGGGAAGACGATACTCCGGAGGAGCCTGTGTGACCCCAGGCAAGTCACTTTTCCGCTCTGGTCTTCATCTCCAACTGGGAAAGGAGAATAACTGCTTCATTGGCTCCCTTGAGCCCTAGAGACCTTCGTGTCAGGAACAAGCCAGGAGCCAAGGTACTGGCCGATTCCAGATGGTGCATAGAGTCTTGCATCTGCTCTTAAATTGGAACGGAGTGATTGTGCAAGGGGAAGGAAAGGGTCCAGGGATGTGCCATTCTCACAGCCTGAATTCCCAGCAAGGCTAAGGAGCCTAACGTTTAGGAAGCAGGTGTTCCCGAGTTTGAATTCAGACCCACAACCATGTCTGTCCAAGGCAAACCTGATGGCAGGTAAGATAAAGTTCAACAAATCCTCTTAACAGTGGTAATGGTGTCAGACTCATTAGCCAATTAAGGATAGGGAGATTTGCTATTAGTACTTGCATGGCAGTCTAACACAGTAGGCTTGAATAAAGTGGTAAGCGCTTAATAAATACGATTGAATTGAATGAATGAATAAATGAATGAATGGTACTTTTAAATTGGGCAGAAGAGGAGGTTTGAATGCACAGGATTTCTGTGTCCTGCCCACCCTCGAGTTGGCCCAGGAATCAACTTGATGGACAGTTGCTGCCCTGGCACCACTCAGGATGGCAGGAGTAGGATTGGAGGTCAGGACTAGGGTGTGTGTGGAAGAAGCCTGGAAGACTTTGTCATTCTCGAGTCGATATCAGTGGGATCTTGGAGCAAGCCTTCTAGGCTGGAAGTGGTACACAAATTCCTCGTGTTTGTCCTATCTGCCTGGCTCAGGCCCAGCCAATATAGGTGACTGAATGTAGGCTCATGCCTTGCAGACCTAGATCCAGACGAGGTATTTCTACCAAAAAGTTATTTTCCAAAATTACCCTTTCCCCATGCAGAAATGATCACCACGTTCCCCTAAGTGTTGGGAAAAATGGAAAAAGAAAGATGGACACCATGGAGGCAACCATGGTTCCTCCAAGCAGTTTGTTGCCATCGTCAGAGACAGAATCGCAGACTGGTTGGACCCGGTAACGGCAGTGCTTGGGTTCTTCAAGGCCCCACATTCAATTTTGTGCTGACAAAAGCTTTTTGCTTGAGAAGGCTGTCCAGACAAGCTACCACTACACCACATCATTCTTCAGCTCGACTTTGAGTATGGGAGATTAATTTCAAGTATTTGGGGAGTCACTTCCTAGTGAAGGACCACCCGAGTAAGAAAAAAGCTGCTACCCTTTGGTCTCCAGATCCAATGGAAAGTTGGATCAAGGCAAATTATCTGGGTGACCCAGATCCTGCCTCACAGAGAGATACCATATACTCCATCCTCTAGTAGTCCTTTTTCTCCATAGTACCAATAGTCCTATTTCTCTGCTTATTTCATTTGGAGGACTTCAGAATGGAGAAATTAGAGGACAGTGGGAAGGAGGGAGGCCTTTCCTCACTATACCCAGGGCTTAATTCTTTGGTCTTCAATGGATTTTGACTAAATAAAAAATAAAAATAGCCTCCTCCCATCTGGAGGAAGGACGAAAATGCAGCCAATGGGGATTTTTTTTTTACACCTCACTTTACTCCGGGGCTTTGGGTTTGATAGGAAACTGCTTTTGTTCTGGAGTCCAACTTTTTCCCCGTTCTGGGAAAAGGCTGCTCCTGGGGAAGCCACCTGGTGAGTTTCCTGCTCATTGTTCCTTTTTCTGAATGGGGTCACTTTCTGCTCTGGGGGAGGAGAGACTGTATTGGACTGGTGTCTGTCAAGGGACAGATATTAAACTGCACAGACAATAGTTGGGAAATTCTTCATTGTAGCCAGGGACATTGTAGGAGAAATTCAATTCAATTCACCTGGAAACTCCAGAGGCTTTTTTCCATAGTGGCCAGCAATGGGAACTCAGAGTTGTTTGCTGTACCAGCGCCTGATCTTAAGATGGGTGGTGTCTGTTTATAACGTAGCTCAGTCGATGCTCTGATCCACTGTTGGACCAGTCATATTTCTACTAGAAGTCGATACGATTTGCCATTAGCACTGTATTGTTGCAAATCCAAAGGACTGTTGTTTCTTTTCCTTATAAGCTACACAAAGTCAGTTAGGAAAGCTCCCTCCATTTTGTGGATGAGGAAGCTGAGGTAACTGAGCCAGGAGACAATATGGAGACCAGAGTCAGGAATTCTCTTGTAGCTCTTTTTTTCTTTTTCTTTTTTTTTTTTTGTTAAATGTCAGTCCACCGCACCCAGCTCAGTATCAACTAGGGTAACCATTCATCCGGTTCTATAACAGACTCTCTAATCTAGACTGACAATTCTATATCAGATAGTCCAGTTTTCATCTGCTCTATTCCTTGTCCATTTGCGTGCCTTTATGTCCGATATGATGATTTTTTTTTCAGCATGCAGCCTCCCTCCACCTTTGCTTCTGCTGCTGAGTTTCATGGCTCAGAAGCAGCACCCCTGTTCGTGAGGACCTGGGAGGGGAACAGAATAGCCCTGGAGCAGGTGGGAGGGAGAGATTTCAGGGGTCCCACGAGGAAACCGTCTTAGGTTCAGGTGGCCTCGGAGAGAGTTTTTGCAGAATGGTAGCACATATGACATCGTTATACTGCATGCCTGATGCAGTGCATGTAATGTTTCATGTATCTTTCTGGGGGCTGAGAGCCGTCAGCAGCCACTTTGGTATCCGTAGTATTTTTGTGTGGGCCTAGCACTGTACTAGGCACCTGGAAACGTACTTAAAAGGTCATACTCATGCTTTTAAGAAACTTTGAGTCCAACAAAGGATATAAATGGACAAATACATTATTTAATCGGGGGGGAGACTAGAAATAAATTAAACAAATGAATGAATAAATAATAGATCAGAGTCATCAGGGCTGAGGCAGCTGATGGGCTAGCATGATCGGGAAGGTGGGGGAATTAGGTAATTCTGGATAGGCATGAGGGAGGATGACCAAAATCAACAGTTTCGAGATAGCTGAGGACTCCAGAGAAGAAGAGTGCCCGTTGGAATCAGGTGGCACAGAAGTCAAAGTTTCAGCCACACAGGAAGGAAGTGGTTAGAGCGTGATCTGTGATCATAACTGTTTGGCCCCGAAAGTATCAAAGTACACTCTAGTAGTACTGGAGTCAAAAATGAATACTGCTGAGATTCTGCTTTTGTTGTAGAGCTGCTAATTGACTTAGGCCAGAGCCTGTTCTGAGTGCCAGGACTTCAAGCCCCAGAATAGAGTGATCAGCCTCATCCCCCAGTCTCCCAGATAAGACTTCTTAGTGGTTACCCTGAGGCTGGATGTAATGCCTCGAGGGTCTTCATTTTTGTTGTCCAGAGAGGTTGGTCACTCACCTAGCCCCCTAGCTCTGACTAGAAGTTCAGTGAAATGTGGCACTTTAGAAACCACCCATTCTTTTATATTGGCCATCTTTTTGCAGAAGGGAATTAAGTGCTTGGCACACATACGCTATCATTTCCAACTTCTTGAGAGAGAGGTAGGAGGCTAGGATGCCAGGACCTAGGTAAATGTCACTAACCCGGAATGGTTAGGAGTCGAGATCTTTCTGATTTAATGAGGCTTTCCAAAGAACTGGAATGCCAGTTAAACACCTCTAGAGAGTGGCTGGGGGGCCCCTTTTCTGCGGGGCTGGGAACTGGGCATCTCATGCTTAACTCATCTACCTCGCCCTGGAGCTTTTCAGGAATCTATGCAATCAACCTCTTCGGCACCAAGCAAGATCAATGGCATCAGCGGGAGTGGAGAACAGCAAATACGGCAGCGACCATGGAGACTACTTTCAAGAGAAAGGGGTTTTCCGAAGAAAAGGTATTCTGGAAAATGAGATTTGACTCTGTTTACAGGTGGGAAGACTGAGGCCATTGGAGGGGAAGTGTGGCCCGAAATCCTAATCCACTAGCAAGCTGGCATGTTTAGACAGACTGCAAGCTGGACTGGAGCACTCCCTATTTCAAGTAACTGCTTTTTTTCTAAATGGATACCCAAGCTCCTTGGGGCCCTTGGGCTGGCTAGAGGAATCACTGACCAAGGCACAAGGAAAGACCAGAGCGGAGGCAGATCGACCCACCTCTTCAGAGTTTACCACAACCCCCCGGAAAGTACTAAGACCATAAGTTCTCCAAAGGTGGGTAAGGGACTCGCCAGGCCGATCACTCTGGTGGCTGCCCCCGGATACCTTTGGACACCCCTGGACTCAACCTTTTAAAGCTGGAGGAGCTGCCTCCTCGGATAGCAGGTAATCTGGCCAGAAAGAGGTTAGGTTCTGCCCCCCTCCCCTTGTCCCTGGGGAGCATGTTACGTATGTGCATGTGTGTTGGTGGGCAGCAGCCCCTATCCTATCTAGTTTCCTTCCTGATGCCTTGCTGCGAAGACCTCGGAGACTCACTTCAGGTAAGCCAAAGGCCTGGGTTGGTGGAGTAAGTTACACCCTCCACTCCCAACCTGCCCGTTGATGCGACTCATGGGGTTCTCCTTCCGGAAAAGCCTGCTGGGCTCTAGCTCTTCCACATTAATGCTGGCCCCTTTCACTCTCTCCTTATGCCCTAGGGCAGGTGGGAAGGGGAATGCCCAACCTAAAGCCGGCAGGCCCAGGAGGAGTTCCCTAAATGTAGTCTGCCTGGGCCAGAGTGGGCCTCCCTCCCCGTCAGAGGATTCCTTGGATTGGGGAAGTGCTGAGGAGTTCCTCAGTAAGAAAAAGAGAAAAGAAGTAAAGGGAATGAGACCAAAGCTGTCGTTCCCTCAGAGATTAAGGCTTCTTTGGCTTCTCCCCCAACCATGCCCTCTGAGCACTCTGGGGCTAGGGGAGGGTCCCCAGTCCATCACTAACAGGACTCCCTCCCCAGTCAAACCCCCCACCCCACCCCCCAACCTCTCCTTTTCTGGGGAGGAAGCAGCAGCCTAGCCCAGCTCCTCTCTCCACCCCCTGCCCTTCCCCCATTGAGTTCTCTGCATGTTCCTCTTCATGTATTGCTGCCCTCTGTGTGGGAGCCCCTCCCCAACCCTCCTCTGCCTGCCTTGGGGGGAGGGGTGGAGGGGCAATGGGACAGAGAGGCAGATGGCAGCCCTGGTCTGCCCCTGTCTTTGCACGCATACAAAGAGACTTGGGGAGAGTTTAGAAGCTCAAGAGTTAAGGTTAGTTTCTCCTCCAGTCCCCAAAAGCTTGGAGTTCTCGCCTGTTGTCTGCCTTGTGGATAATGAGGTTACCTAGTCACAATGGATGAAAGAGCCCAGAATACTGTGGTCCCCCTCTCCATCGCACACAGCACTTTCCTGTTGCTCATGCCCTGCCCCCCCCACCACCCTAAAAAGGGCAAAGGGAGGCAGGGATAAAACAGATTTTGATTTTCTTCTTTTTATATTCCCCCCGTGCCCCCCCCCCCCGCCTCCCAAGAGAGGAGCAATGTTTTCCTTTGCAAAGTGTTCATTCTAGACCAAATCTGAGACTCATCTGGAGTCTGCTGGTGCTAGCAGGGCGCTGGCCCCTGAGAAACTGGCCATGCTTATTTGAATATGCCACTTCTCACCCTATCTGGGGACTCCAGGAAACCTGGGGTAGCTCAGGTTTACATTCAGTGTCAGCAGATTTCATGAGCAGACTAGTGGACTTCTGGCTTCACTGCCTCTGGAGATCACTCTGGAAAGATACTGGGTCTCCCATTGTTTCAAGCAAGAGTTTCTTCCCTGGGATGGGGATGACTTGTAGGTGAAGATTTCTGGAATGGAGAAGGTGCCACGCACGTTGGAAGTGTCCAACTCTGTGAACTTTAACCTGAAGATGGAGCAGACAGGAGTACTTAAACTGTTTCTGGAGGGCCCAGAGGGGGGGCCTTCCTCTGTCCTGTCCCTGGAGCCTGCCTGTTCCCACTTGGCACCCAGAAATGCCCTGTCACGGTTTCCTAGGGAAGTGGAGACCACATGGACCCTCAGGATGCTGGTGGCCGGCCACCCATCTTCCAACAAGGCAGACAGACGGCACCCTTTATCCTGAGTTTCCTTCGCCTCACGGGCCACGGGCTTGTTTCCACCCTGGGCAGGGCCAGTTGACGTGGAGAGGCTCATGTGGAATCCAGCTCACTGGACCCTATCTCTCGTCAGCGCCCTGGCCCCGGAGCCAGTAGTGCGTTGCTCACGCCAATTCCCACAGCCAGAATGGCCCGCTACTTGGCCCGATTGATAGGGAACCAGCAGAAAACACTAAATACCTCCAGAGGCCATTTGTCCCTTCCATCAGAAGGGGATGTGCAAGCCGTGAGTCATGCCGGCCAAGATCCGGCCGATGCCTCCCGCTGTTAGTTTAGACCGACAATGCAGTAACTGTTGTGATTGGCTCTTGGCATTTTGCCTGGCTGAGGCTAACAACTTAAACCTGCTATGGCACAAGCAGGGTAGGAGATCTTAACTCAAATGGGCAAGGCATTTTGGGGGAGCCTCTCCCAGGATTAGCAGAATGGAAAAAGCATATGTTATCCTGGCTCCCTCCTCGCCCCCACTTTTTATTTTCCTTACTCAGATAGATCCTGGAGGAGGGCTTCTGTTGGGTGCTGTGTGCTCTGCCAGGAGTTCTTCATCATAACCAGGGTCACTGTTAACAGACCAAACAGGCAAGTGCTCAATTGCCACCCCAGTGCTTGGCACATAGTAAGAGCTTAATAAATACCGTAAGAAATATTTAGAGGGAACAGGGGATTTAGAGGCAGGAAATGAGACTTGTGGTTCTAGCCAGGGCCAATTAGATCCCCAGCAGTGCTTTAGCAAGCAGGTGTTCCTGGCCACCTCCCTAACTGAAGGACATCCTGGTGCCTGAATTGTTCTTTTCATTAGTAGCCAAGCATTTTCTCCAGCTCTGGGACTCTAAACGTTATTCTTTGGGATAACTCCCAAGCACTTAGTTCAGTGCTCTGCACAAAGTAAGTGTTCAGTAAATACCATTGGCTGATTGACCTACAGAGAATCATAAGCCCCTCCCTCACCCCCTCCAAATGACCCCTCAGCAGCACTTTGAGAAGCTCAGATTGTGTTGTGTGGGGGGTTTTTTGTTGTTGTTTAAAACAAAAAAAATGGAGGCCATATTGCCATCAAAATGGACAGGGATTCCATTTCCTCTTCTGTTTAGTCCCCAAGAAATTGGATAATCTATGGCCTGTCCAGGGAGCTGAGTTGGCAACAGTGAAAGAAAAGTTTGAGGGATCTGAGAGATTTTTCTTCTTATTGCCCATCCTCAATTTGGAAGACCCTTACTCATCCCTTCCCACCCTATACACCAAAGATTCTTCCATTCCTGGACTGGTTTGTTATCATTTCCAGTTTGTTCCCTTTCTTCTGGGCTCACATCGGCCTTGTGAATGTTCATGAAAGGACTGGCCGCTCCTGGGGCTTAGCTCAGACAGCAGGGCCTCCATCCTTTCCTTTTCCTGGGTGATTGACCCATCCAGAATGCGTCCATGTTGTCTGCTTTCCAGGACGTGGAGGGTACCTTGGCACTGCTCTAACTGGAGCTTCAAGTTCCAGCTCCTAAATTCTAGGCCAGTTCCATCTCAAGGACTGGGCACCTGGGCATTGGCAACATCTTTTGTGAAAGCAGGACCGAGATGTTTCAGTGGCATGGAGTTGAGTATGCGCAAGAGGGGCTCTCTGTCTCCTGGTCCTCTTGACAGCTCTGACTCACTGCCTTTCCTTAAGCCTCGGAATGCGCCCTTTACAGCTAACCCTCGGATGGCAATGGAAGTGGGCATTTTTGCCCCTACTCAAGTCCCCAGGGCCCTCTCAGGTGGTGGTCCTGGAAAAAAAAAAGTCTTTGCCTCAGTGTAGAACCACAAAGTGGCCGTGCGAAGTCACCAAGTACAGGGGAAATAGCAACATATGCTGGGACTCTGATGTAAAGGAGAGAAAACCTTCCTCCCCTTCCCCTTATGGTCAAAGTTCTGGCAAAACTGAAGCACAAAACGGGGGCTTACTCCAAATGGCCCCACAGCTTTAGGCCAGGAAGGAGCAGCTCCCATGAGTTGCCAAGTTGCCAACTCCCTTGGGCTGCAGTTAGTTTCTGCTTGCCCCGGGAGCAGGGCAAATATGACTTCTAGGTTCCGTTGGACACTGTTGCTAGTGACTTGGCTTTTGAGCGGATGGCTTTTGTGTCCAGGATCTCATGGGCAACCAGGAAGCATACCACCAGGCTTACTTATTCATCCATGTGGGCATCCCTCTCTGTTTGGGGCTGTCCTAGGAACACCAGCATATTCCAGTGCCTTGTCCTGTCCACCCCTTACTCCTTTTCTCACTTGGACCAGGCAGATCTTGGGGGGGCGAGGGGGCCTCTCTAACAGGTTGCACTTGATGACCATCTCTGCCTTTGAGCATCCTTTCAGGCAGAGGTTGGTGGAGGGTCCTCCATACTGGATCTTCTCCAGATCCAGTTCCCAGAGGGCCTCACCAGCCAATCCTCTGCTCGAACCCCTACGTAACTGTGACCTCTGATTCCTCCCCAGGAGGATGTGTTTAATGGCTGTCACTTCCTCCTGATGCATGGGCAAGCTCAAGGTGTTAGTCATTGCTTCTCTCCTCACCAAGATCTTCAAGAACACAGTAGACCCGTGAACCTATCTGGGTTTTCTTCCCAGAGTGGTCTGTAGTCATTACGTCAACGAGGAGATTATTCTGCCCCTCCCTTTCCTTCTTCCTGAATTCTGAATATCCTGGGGAAAACGTCCTTTGCACCCCCCAGGTGTCTGGAAGGTGGTCTCTTATTACCCAGATCTCTCCAAAGTATGTAGGGTTGGTGGCAGCTCTTGGTCTCATGTGACCCAGGCTTTGCAGGGCCCGTTAAAATGAAAAAACTATGAAATGGCTCATTACCTGCAGTCATTTCTATAATGAAGGGGTGGGATTCACCCTCCCAGGGTTGGTCTCCACCACTCTGTTAGGGGTCAGCCAATCACCCTGAGCAGTGTATCCACAGAAGATCCATTTTACCTTCTTCATCCATGCTTGGATCGGGCCTCTGGGCCCAAGGCCAATTTTGCTGAATCCACCTTGTGGCACCCACTCGTTTCCCAAGGCCCTCCAGGGACTGCAACACAACCTACCCGAGTGATCCCGCAGGGTGTCTCTTACTCACTTTTGGGAGAAGCCGGGGTTACTGGCAGTAACCTGAGTTCTCCAAAGGTGTGGAGGCACACCGGATCCACCCTCCTCCCTTCTCGAAAGTGGGGACCTCATCTCTTCTTGCTCTGTCGGGGAACTGGAAAGGAGAGGAACGTGGGAGGGTGGAGCCTGAGCCCTTTCTGATCAGAATCAGGCTGCCTGCTACTTAGGGAGGCAGCCCCTCAAGCTTTACAAGGACGAGTCCAGGGGTATCCAGAACAGCTACCAGAGTGATCATCTGGCATGTCTCCAAACCTTCAGAGAACTCGGGTTACGGTAAGTAACTCTTCCTTCTTCCTCCCGTTGCTCTTTATGATGGCAACATCCTTCCACTCTGCCCCTTTCCTTAGCTGTTATTTATTTGAATGTCTGCCTGCCTGTCCACTAGATGTAAACTCCCTGAAAGTAGGGGGTTTGTGTCTCCCAGGTGTTCAGTAAATACCATTGATTGGGTGACTGAAGCCCAATCTCTCTGGAATTCTGACCCACTCACCTTCTCTTGCCCACTTCGCTCTGGATTGTACAGTAAATACAGATCAACCCTTGCGGCCTAACTCCTGTGACCCAAAGTGTAAAATTCCAGGCTCTGTTCTCAGGACCATCTTGCAGAGCTTCCACGCAGGTTGCTTTACAGACCTTGTCTCTGGATCAGAAGCCCCCACCCCCCTGGCCTTTCTAGAGGCTGCTGGCCTGCTAAAATAAAGGAGCCTTTTAGTGAGATATTTGAAAACCTAATTTACTCCCCTGTTCTGCAGCAGTGGAGATAGATTTCTCTTCCTTGTCACTGTATAGTTGACATGTATATTTACAGAAAGCCCTTAAAGTCCCTGGCTTTTAGATTTGGTTGTCTTCTGGTGTTTGGAGAAGGTGATGGCTTACGCTTTCAGTGCCTTATTTTCTCCTAGGCTCTAGTAAGCTCTACAGAGAGGAAGAGCTGTGTGCTGCAGCAGCCCGTGGTTTACCCTAAAATGACCATGTGGAAAGGAATGTAGCGCCTTGTTGAGCAGTAGCAAGATGTACTCTGACTCCAGGTTTATTTTCTACTTCCCAGCTGGCTTGCAGAATTGCTGTCCTTCCGTAGCAGAAACCACTGCTGAGGCAGGCAGCAGCAGACTGGTCCCTGAATTTTACCTAATTGGGGGAAACCTCTCCCCACCGTATTCCCTCCCTTTTTGGGGGGGCGGCATTTGGGGGTAAGAGTTGAGGTCTTGTGTGTGGCAGGCCTTTTGAGGCCTGGCCTTTGCAGGCTGCACTGTGCCTGGTGTAGGCCTCAGTGACTTCATTCCTGAGGAATGTTGAGCTTCTCTGACTCTGGAAGTAGGAAGCAGTCTTGTTTCTCAGGCTAGCACTCCTACTGAAAGGAAGAGAAGCTGGTATCTCCTCAGTCCCTCTCCAAAAGGTGGTGTATGTGCCCACACAGTTCCACTTCAGCGTGGCATCTTTGACTTTATGATGCCGCCCATGCAACGTGTTCTGCATTTCATCCTGTTTCATCGTCTACACCACCCACACCCAACACCCCCACAACCACCAGCAAATGGGCTCCCTGCTCCGCCTTCTAACCTCTGTTCCTGCAGCTCTCCTGCATCACCACCTCCTGTGGTTTTTAGCAGTCTTTGCACTGATGTAGAGGAGGGACTGGGCAATTTGGGGAAGAAAAAAGAAAAAAGCAAGCCCAGTACTATGGAGCACAGGAGAGCCACAGGCCCAGAGAATTGGCTGAAGTCAGTCACAAGGCACTTTTGAGAGATAGGTACGGCAAAGCCGCAAAGATGGAGGTTTCAAAGACCTGCAGGGTGAATGTGAGATAGAATTGGGGAAGGGGCAGGAGGGTGGCAGAGGGCACATCATAGTCAACAGCTGAGGGACATAGATGGGGAAATGGGACAACCTCACATAGACATCATTATGTATCCACATGCATACTCTCAGGCAGGCAGGTCAGGGACTGTTTTTCTGAATGCGCTCTCTCTTCCCCCTCCCCTTCCTCCCCCCCCCCCCCCCCATTCCTGATGCTATTGTTAACATTTTAAAGGCCTGACCTTTTCAGAACCTGTTTTTCCTTCTTTAAGTATTCCTCACCCACAGTTGTGAGGGCCCTCATGTTATATAGAGGTAAGGAGCTCCATTTCAGAGAGGACAGGTGACTCATGGAAAAACCACAGGAAGGGGAGTCAGGAGACCCAAGTTCTCTTGTCGTCATCATCAGTGGTATTTATTGAGCACTTACTATGTGCAGAGCACTGAACTAAGCACTTGGGAGAGTACAGTGCAATAGAATTGGCAGACACATTCCTGGCCCTCAGCTAGTTTACGGTCCAGAGGGGAGACACTCCCTCTGGTCTTGGCTCTGCCACTTGCCTGTTGTGTGTGACCTTGGGTAAGTCACTTAATCACTCTGGGTCCTAGGTCACAGCTTCCTCATCCGCCAAATGAGGTTAAAAGTGCTTGTTCTCCCTCTGACCCCATGTTCAACAGAGGCTGTGTCTGGTGATCTGGTGCCTACTCTTGTGCTTAGTCCTGGGCACAGAGTAAGCCCTTCATAAACACCATCACTGTCATCATTATCATCATTTGTTTAAAACGTCATGGCAAAACAGGAATTAGAACCTGGTCTTCTGTCCTTCCTCTGGTGACCGAGCATGAGGAGTCGGGAAGCCTAAACTCGATCTTTGGCTCCTCTGGAACCCTTCTGAATGACCTTGGGCTGTGTCCACATCCCCATCAAGAGTATGGCTACCACCTCTCTACCTCTGAAGGGTGTAGGGAAGGTGAATGAGATCACTGTAGAGTCAGTGGAAGAAAGGACAGCTAAGCCAGGAAAAAAGTGCCGTCTTTTGATTTTTAGGTAGAAAATGCTGAACATGCAACATAATTCCACTCTTCTATCACCAAGGTTTACTTTATCATCCCCCCATTAGGAATAAAGGAGAAGACTTAAGTGATTAAATTAATTAATTGAAATGGAACATTTATTGGGAAAATTTATTAGCTTTTCCGTGTCTAGACAAGTAATGATTGTAGCCGCTGTGGGCCCTGGGTTATAGTGAGGTTAAAATGAAGGCGCTAGAAGAAGTTAGAGGGAAATAAAGAAGAGTAGCATGAATATGGAGTTGTTAGCCTACAGCCTGAAATAATAAGGAGTAATTCTGGGGTGAGATGAAGGGAGACAGAGACTCTGTTAGAAGTTAAAATGGATCTTACATCGTAGGAAGAGGCTCTAATAGATTTACAGTTTAGTAACATTCTCCCCAGGCTTTGGCCTATTAAATTAAGTCTGCATTCAGGGTAAGCTTCATGCTAAGACAGATGCCAAGATCAGTGCTCCTATTTGCTGCTGGTCATCATCCTACTAGCTAAGGAGTTCAAAGCATTTTGTAAGCTTGCTTGCTTCTCATCGCCCCTCTGGGACGCAGCGGGCATCATTTCCATCATTTTAAAGGCATCAGTGAGGCAGAGAGAGGAGACCTGGAGAAGGAGCGCTGGAGTGCTAAGCTCTAGACGGTTCTGTGTCTCCTGGCTGAAGACATTTTTGACACTTTAACCCGTAGAAATCCTTTGGGTTTGACTAAGCCCCGTTTGGAGTCCTCTTATTAATTTTCAGCATCCTACTGGCCACTTGCATTCCAGGGTCTGTTTAAAGCATCTTTTGTTCTGGAGTTCAGCAAGGGGAAAGCACAGGGATGTGTTGTTTGCTATAGTTAAGTGAGAGCTGGGTACGCAAGGGAAGCATCCAGTGGAACCAGGAGGGAAGGGGTTGAGGTAGAAATTGTTGTGGAAAGGGAAGCAAAGCTAGGCCCTCTCTGGACACCAGGACTTTGATTTCATTGTCTGCATCAGTATCAGAAATGTCCTCAACAGTATTTGTTAGGTTCTGAGCACTGTAGTAGATGTTTGGGGAAAGCCAACTAGAAGCCCCAATCCTTGCCCTAAAAGAGCCTACAATAGAATGGCTGAGAAATATATTTTGGGAATACAAGAGGAACAAGAGTGAAAACCTAAATACAACTGATAAGACCCATAGGAAGCTGAAAATGAAGAAATAAATGAATCATTGTGTGAGCGATCTTTGGGTGGCCTTATGCTGAAGCTATGCCTAGGCCTCGTAAAGACTCAGGCAAGTAAAATATGTGTTCCAAAAGGAAATGTATGAGATTTGCCTCCTAGGGGTATATATCTGTCCCCTGGAAAGGGAAATGAGCTTTGAGTAGGTGAACACCTTTGGTCCCAGCTGGGGAACCATATTTTACTGATTTCATTCAAATGTTGGGCTCATTGGTTCGTAATGATGCTTCATGCTGAGTGTGTAAAAGAGTAACATGGTCTAGCCTTGTGCTTCCCGGCAGTTTTTTTTTTGTGGGGGGGGGGCACACCCCAAAAGGGAAGAACAGCCTGTAGGCACACTCTCTCCACCTGTGCCCACTGTTATTTCCAGAAGCAGGTTGTGTGTACAGCAAAGTCCATAGGCACTGCCATCTTGGATTGCACTAAACAGGTACAGGCCCAAGCTCTCAGACTTGGGAATGTTCCCCTGTGGGCCTGGTCCAGTCAGATTTGCTAGAACCCCCAAATTCTCAAGGCTTATATCTTTATGAGGGAGTTTGTCTCCATTCTGTCCTTGGCTAGAAAACAGAGCACTAGATTAAAAGGCCAAAGATCCACGTCTTTCTCTTGGTACAGATTTTCCATGAAAGAGCCTTCATGATTCTCTCAGGGTCTCCACTGCTCAGTTGATCAATAGTATTTATTGGGTGCCTATTGCAGGCCGAGCAGTCGATCAGTAGTAGTTATTGCGACCTACTCTGTGCAGAGCAGTGTTCTAAAAGCTTGTGGAGGAGTACCCTAGAAATTAGTAGACACGATCTTTGCCCTCAAGGATTGTTGAGTGTACCCACCCAACCAATGTACAAGCGGGGTATGGCTGTTGGAATTTGGATTCTAAGATGGAAAGGTTTGCAGGGAAGAATTCAGGGAATGAGCCAGATTGGCACTGGCTGTGTGTGCCCCTCCCCAGCGAGGCTCCTAGGGAGGGAAGGCACCTGGGTGATCAGGTCCTTTTTCGAAACCCAAGTGTGCCTGTGGTGGCCAGGTTTTGTCTCTTGTTCCTTTATGATACTGTTTTCTCTCGAGGCTACTGAGAATTCTCAGCCTGGCTTCTCAATTCCCTTTCCACCCATCATGGCTCGGGAGCTGAGGCAGAACAACAGACTTGAAAGTGATCAGTTCTTGGCAAGGGTGGAAAGTCGAAACACACAAACCAGTGTAAAATCAGGCAAAGCAGACCAATGGGAATACAGGTTGAGGCGGGTCTGTGTGTACTAACTCCCCCAAGCGTCAGCCAGCCGAGCACCTCACACCTTGGTTTTCCAAATTAATGGCAGAGAGAACTAGTTGAGACTTGCATGCAGAGGGGAAGTGGAAGGTGACTGGGGGTGAGGACCATAGTCGTGTGTATTGGGAGGTAGGGAAAAGGAATCTGAATCAAACAAATAAGCCAAATGTGAACTATCTAACCTAACTCCATGATCTCTAGAAGCCTCAGAAAAAAACCCAAGCCTGCCAAGAACTAGCGGTAGCTGTAATGTCCATGCTTCTCTTGTTCAACATCCCAGGAGTCAGGGTTTGATGCCCCCCTTCTCTGCCCAACCTTGGGAACTTAGGTAGCCTGGTGCCAGTGTCTCCAAGAAGCGAGTTTGATCTGGGAAATCATTCCTGGGAGTAATGACTCCTAGATTCCATTTCTAACTCCACCACTGATTTACAGTTGTGTGTATGTTGTGGCAACAGGGAAAGTAGCTGGAGAAGAAACCAATCTCCCCACCCCTTTGTAGACTTCCATTTTCCCAGAAGTCAAAACACCACTCAGAGAGGGTGGTGTTGATTATTTGCTAAGATTCTTTCTTTAAGAAATGCACTAGTGGTGACTCACAGGCAAGGGTGGAAAGGGTGGAAAGTGGCCTCACCCCCATTTCAGAGAGGTGGGCGCATATTAGCTTAGAATACCTTTCAGTAGGAAGAGAAGTCTTGAGCCTACTGGGTAAACAGCATCCCACACAGATACCACCTTCCTCTCTTCCCCCTCCTCCAGGGGTATATTCATGGAGCCCTCAACCCCTCTTGTGAGAGACATGAGATTAGGGGTGGGGAGGGAGAGAGGCCAGGCACAAGAAAATGGGAAGTGCCGTCAGCACCCTTGGTTGGACAGTTGGAGGGGAAGAGATGGATTTTTGTCGTTGACGCAGTTGAATTAGACCCTGCCTTGTGCAGCACCCTATCAGTCGTATTTATGGGCTCTTAATGTGTGCAGAGCACTGAACCAAGCTCCTGTACTAAGCACCGTACCCTGTTATGTGGCCATCTTCTCTGGTTCTCCAGGCCTGTGCACTTTCCACTAGGCAATGCTGCTCAGTATTTCCAAAGGAGCATCATTTCTCCACAAAGGCTCTTGGTGATGAGTGGAAAACCAGATTCACTTAGTGTAGTTTAGAGTTGCCTGCCTTAAATGCCCATTTCTGTTTTGTACAGAGGCCCTGAACCTATTTCGACACTACTAAGATTTCCTTAATTTAATGCCACAAACTTGCACTGTTGTTAACTGCATTGGATGCTAAACGCTTCTTGGTTCTTCAGAGCTATTTTTTATACCTCAGAGCCTCCCGAGAATATGTACTTCAGCGCTATTAAAAAAAGATATAGCTACTTGGAATTGCATTGAAATGTTTAGTATCTTCTCCCTTCTGCCTCCAGCCATTTGGTTGACAGCTTTTGTGATGAGCCTCTGACTAGGTTTTCATCCTGAAGGATGTTTTTGTGTAGCTTTGCCTACTCAGAGGGAAGGCATGGGAAGTCAGCTATGACTCTTGCGGGCCATGGGGAGGTTAGAAGGATTTTGCGTCTTGAGCCAAGCTCTCCAAGGATGACGCTGCTAAATAGGTTTCTGATGTTCATCAGGTCCCCTTCAAGTGTTGCTTTCTGGTTAATCAAGTGTGGGGCTCAAAACAGCTCACTGTAGTCTCCAGTGGTGCGTGAATAGGGTTATTCTGTCAGAAGGCAAAGGCAGAGAGCAAGTCTACCACTAAATTTACATGGGAGGCCAACAGCCTTGCCTCTCAATGCTCCCCAGATTCCTGCAGCAACTTTAGGGGTTTGGGTTGGGCCTGGGTGAACCGCCAAGGATCCAGGAGGGACTCTGTTCCAGGTTAGATTGTTTTTTCCTGTTCTAGGACTCCCTAGGAGCTGGGGCTCTTTCATGATTTTCCTAAGCCCATCAGAATCCCACTCTGGAGGGTACCCAAAGTAAGAACTTCCCCAGTGCTGTTTCTTCTATAAACGATAGCCCACAGTTTTAACACTCACCACTCACAGTCTACTGGTGAGCCCAGTTTGGTTGAGGGTAGGCAGGCAGTTTTTAGAAACTCCTTCCCCATTTGTGGGTGAGTAGTGTACTCCTAAACAGCATTGCTCAGATGCCTGGACACTGCTGTGTCATACAGTCAATCAGTGGTATTTATTGTGCTTTTACTGTGGGCAGAGCACAGTACTAAGCTCTGGGGAGAGTACAATACAATGGAGTTGGAAGACACAATCTCTGTCCTCAAGGAGCTTCCAGGTGACCAATATCCTGGGCTGCCTATTCATGTAGGGCTTTTGCATAGGGAAGAGAATATTTCCCCCTGCTCCCCTCCCCCCGGCACACACTGCCCATCTGTAGGGCATATACTTGAGTTGTGGTGATGGTGATGAGTGGCACTGCTTCATCCACACACAGCCCCATCTCCCCCAACCCCGCCACAGCCAGTGGGACTCATGGGAGATTGTTGGGTGGAGTGGACATACAATCTGGGCTGTAGGCCACAATGGCTCTGTGCACTCTCCTCGACAGCAGACACTGCTTGGCCCTCATTTGTTTTGTACACCATTGTTGACTGAGATGCTAACATCCATGGTACAGATCATTGGGTGTTTGGGGATCAGAAAGTGGACCACTGGGAAGTGATGGTTGTAGGTGGTGTAAAAAGTGGAGGTGGGTAAGCATTAAAGGTCCATGTGCCAGGTTTCCACTGAGAAAATAACCATTAGCTCATGGAACATTAAGCCGGTACAGGACGACGAGAGGAGTCATTTCCTAGGAAGAACAGTGCTTGTTAGTTATAAAATGGCCAGATAACCCATCTCAAGGCTAAGCCAAATGAGATTTCCTGATGGATAGCTCACAGGAGGCCGATGCCAGAGACACCTTCCGGAGAGGTCCTTCCCCCCTATAAGAGGGGTGGTGGTCCGGTATTAGATTTGCAATTACTAGTCTTGTGCCTTCCAGACCTGCTCAGAGGTTTGTGATCCCACATCTCTGCTGATACGAAAACATTTTGCCATTGTAGGGGCCTTTGTGCTGAGAATGGTGGCGAACTGCAACAAACAAGAAGCTCCTACAAAGACTTGGATAAATTCCTTGTCAGATTATGACATTCGGGGAGCCGATTGCCACGGGAGGTTTCAGCTCTTGGGTTGGTAGCAATGCCCAAATATGGCTGGGGGGGGAGGGGGTTGTTGGATGGAGGGGAAGAGAACAAAATGTGATCGGCAAACTAAACCTCAATATGCTACAATTACTGAGTGAATTTGCTAAGCACTCTCTCATATTCACCAACACCATGTTCTGCCTATCCAACAAAAGAAAGATACCTTGGATGCTCCCATGAGCTGACCAGTGACATCTCATTGACTGTTTGTCGTACAGCAGATGGACCTGAAGGATCTGGGGATCTCTGATTGAGTGCCGATTGCAGTTACAGAATTGTTATCTGGGCAGGGCTGCACAGGGATGCGGCAATAGACGAGAACATAGAAAATTGAATCGAGGCGGTCAACATATCGTTTGAAAATCTGTCATAGAGTGGTGGCCAGGTGGCACCATTTTATAGGCTAAACTGAAGGTCTATGAGGTTGTGTGGCTTGGACCCACCCCTGATGTCTCTTTGAGTCCGGCTCTTTGAGCGGTTCCATCAATATCACTTAGGGTCCGTACTCAACGTGTGGCTGGTCCACAAACAACAGAAAGCCCTGGACAAAGTCAGTGTATTAGCATCTCCCTACAGCCTCACTGGGAGGGTGGCATCTGATGTGAGAAGAAGGGGTGACAGTAAGCTACTCAAACAGATGCTTTATGGTGAGCTTAAATGGAGTGATCAAAAGCAAGAGAGGATGCCGGGAAGACTTTAAAGAAGCAGTAGAGTGCAGGCTCAGACAGTGCAGCATCACAGTTGAAAGCTTCATGTACTCTAAGTCCATTAAGCCTCCCTTTTAGTTTTTCCCTTTTCCAGGCTAAACAACCTCAATTCATTTTCCTTATGGGACCTATTTTCCAATCCTTTAATCACTTTTTTCAGGCTTTTCAGAACTCAAGTTTCTCTACCTAGTTTTTAAAATAACTAGACCAAATCCAGTCACAAAATTCGCTGGTAAAATGTCTGACCAGTGCAGACCGTAGCTGAAAGATTATGGTATGACTTGTGTCTGTGGTATTCCTGGTAAAACATCCAAGTGATATGTTGGCTTTTAAAATAATAGCACTTTTCCCCAAACTCATATTTAGCTTATAGTTGAATGTGACCTCCAGGACTCTTTTTTCTCTTGTACCCAGCCAGTCTTGTCCCATCCTGTATTGTATTCCCAACTTCCCTCCACCCCTCCACCTACCCCAGCAAGAGTAATACCTTATATCTGTCCCCCTTGAATTTCATCCTATGTCTATGGCACCATTTTCTCATTTGCCGTGGTCTCCTTGAAGCCCTAAAAGATTCATTCATGCATTCAGTCAGTTGTATTTATTGAGCGCTTACTGTGTGCAAAATACTGAATTGAAGAACTAAAAGATCTGAGTTCTGATGGTCATCGTGTCTTTGGCTGTGAGTACTCTTAATCAAATCCCCTTTCACCCTTCTCTCTGCAATATTTCTTCCACTGGTTAACCAGGAAAACTGTTGATTGGGCAGTCAGTCAATATATTTATTTATTTATTGAGTGTTTACTGTATGCAGAGCACTGTACTAAGCACTTGGGAGAGTACAATATAACAGAGTTGGTAGACACGTTCCCTGCCCCTAAAGAGCTTCCAGTGTAGAGTCCCTTAGTGGGGCAAGGCAGATGAAGCAACACATGGCGATTTGTAACCCAAACAGTAGTGAGAGGTTGTCAGGAACTAATGCCCCAGTCTTGCCCTACCCCTCAAACTCCCTCCCCTCTACTCACCAAAAACACCATTTAAAAGTTTCTGCTACAAGAGAAAGTATAACTGAAGTAGGCCCTTCAGATCTAGACAATCCAGTCAAGATGATTCCGAGAAAAATCTGAAATGATGATTGGTGTGTGGGTGGGGAGCGCTAAAGGGATTGGTTTGAAGTTTGGCTGATGCCACAGCCTTTCCACTGTGCATGGCCCTAGCCTCTCGCCAGCCTGTATTTTTCTTGGTAACACCCTCTCTGAAGAACAATGCATTTTCTCCTTCTGTTTCTGTAGTCACGTCTTTGTTTCATCAGAAATCAGCAAGCTGCCGGGGCTCCTTGAAACCTTGTCTCTTGTGAGCTCCAGAGCTGAGGTTGTGATGGGAGAGGCTGGCGGCAACAATGACAGCTTTTTGGTTAATTTGTTCTGTCATGTAGGCAGGTAGAGGATGATGAGCAGATGCATTAGTGAAGAGCAGACGTCTATCTCCAGCCCAGGCTGCGGTAATTACCACTCAAGAAAACGATTAGAAACAGATGCTCTTGTTTTTACAGCTATCGGAAATCATAACCTCAGGCAATTGAGGCTTTTCGGTGCTGGGAAAACGTGCTGGTTGAAAATTGAAAATACCTGATGTCTGTCCAGTGCTTCAGAGTCCATTTTTCCTGTGAGGTGGCAGGGGGGCATGGTTGGAGGGGAAGTTTCATGCATAATTTTTCTTCTCATTAGCAAGTATCCCCTTGTGTTATGGGAGACCCTGCAGTCTCCACCACCTTTTCCTGATTTCTCTCTTCCACTTGGAGTGTTTAAACCTTCTCACACTGGATGCTGTGCCTCTCTTCTTTATGACAATCCCAACTTGGGTATGAAAGATCTTGGAGAGTTGGTTGCTTCCTCTCCCTCACCTCCTCCACACCCACCTGCCTGATCCAGAAAGAAAGCAAATCTAAATGGGTCCACAGATCACTAGCATTTTTTATAGGAAGTTTTTTGGAAATAAAAAGGACTCAGCCAACACGGGGCTGAAAGCAGATTCTGAAATCTCTAACGTCTATGGGTGCAGAGTCTAATCCAGGGGGAGCTGGCACAGATCCTTATGTAAAGCTTGCACAGCTGGAAAGATTCAGAAAGAAGATCTGTCAGCTAGCTCAAATGAAATGGAAAGGCTCCTCTGAGGACCACAGATGGGTCCTGTCCGTGAAGAATATGGCCATGGTGACTCCCCAAACTCCGAGGTTTCCAAGTTCAGCACTAGGAGCAAGCGCATTGGAAGATCAGGAAGCTCCCAATACACATGCTCCGAGATAAGCATTTCAACATTCCTGAGCCTCTCAGGTTTTCACCATCTCTCCTCCACTCCACTCCTTCCTCCCTCCCTCTGTTCCTCTTTTCCCCTTTCCATTCTCACATTTGGTGCATAACATTATGAAGGGAGGAGTTCTGGGAAATCTTACTATATGTGTAAGCTCCTCGAGGGTGGGATGTATGTCTACCACCTCTATCGTATCCTCCCACATGCTTAGTCCAGTGCTCTGCGCTCAATAAATACCAATGATTGATTGGCTGTTCCTCCCCTCCTTTCTGGAGTCCTTCTGTAGATTATATTGGACGTTAGACACGGTGACATGACAGAAAAACATTCTTCATTTCTAATGTACCTCAGCAACAAGTGAAAAGAGAAGTGGGACCAGTTTCACTGCAAACACATTATGAGTTTAGCCAAAGTTATACCCAAAGAAGGTGTGTGGCCCATAAAAGTAATCTGAGGTTGGTAATTGCCAGGGAGATAACCAATGCTATGTTGTTTCTGGATTTGCCTGAAGCAGAATTTATTTTTCACCCATTTCTTTCTGCCACATCTCTGCTTGATGGGTTTGCGGAGCAGCTGAGTGACAGACACATCTCTTGGAAATCTTGTAACTGAGTGACAGAAGTGTTTGCTGTTCCTCCTGAACTCTCCCTCTGATATAGGTTTACTGTCGTAAGAGCCATACAATGTCTGTCCAAGCTAGTGGAGCCGGGAAATTTTTCAGAGAGATGAGCTGGGCCATCCCTAACCAAGAATATGTAAGTCAAGGCTGGGCAGCTCACATAATTCTTCCAAGAATCCTGTGGGCACTGATGGAGACCCAATACTGTACCTAGCTGGATGGATTATTGGTCTGACCCAGAAATGACAGTGCTTTGGTTCCTTTAGTAGTGGCAGCACAAGAATGACAATCTGGAGTTCCATTCCAGGCTCTTCTGCTGTCTTCCCCCTTGCCTTCACCTCATTTTCTTTCTTGGCAACTGGGAAGAATAAGACTCGCCGGCCTCTTCAGGGACAGAAGGCAGATGACAAAGCATTGAGTGGCATCTTGGTGAAGAAGAAAACGCGTAGGGCAGTTTTAACTGGGAGTCCCGTGAGGGACAGGGACCACACCCGGCCTGATTATCTTGTATCTGTCCCAGCATTTAGCAGAGAGCCTGACCTAGAGGAAGCTCTGGACAGATACCACAGTTATTAGCTCCATGCCTCTCTGTTCTTATCCCCTAGCTGGGAGGGGGTCTCAGGCTTAGGTTATCAAAACTGCTGCCGATTGGATGTTGATTTGGGGATATGTGAATGCCAACCATGACAACCATTGGATAGAGCTCTCTTGGCTATGCTGCTGCCACCTCTGGAGCTGGGAGAATGTTGGAACCTGAAATGCTGCTACCTCGTCTCTCTTTCAAGTGAAAGAGCTGTCTTGACCATTTCGACATTTCTCCCACTAACCTGAAACCACGCAATGCATGCAGGAGCGTGGGGTGATGCAGCATGGTCTTGCCTTACAGAGAGGGATCCCACCCACACCTGCTACATGGAAAACGGGGAGGGGAAAGAAAAATGAAGCCAGCTGAACTGGGGTGGAGTAGGGTTTCTCTTTACAGCTGGGGTTGAAATGTTGACATGGACAAGTCAAACTGGAACCGAGGCCAAGTTGGGGCTTCAAGTCAGAGCGAAAGAGGAAGTCAGCCTGACTGTAAGCTCACAGTGGGCAGGGAACATGCCTACCAACTCGGTTGTATTGTCCTCTCCCAAATGCTTAGTACAGTGCTCTGCACACAGTAAGCACTCAATTAATACAGTTGATTGATTGGCATTTCAAAGTGGCTTCCATGGAGGAGTGTATGGAGGGGAGTGTGTGGAGGGGGCAATGGAGCCACACCAATAGAGTCACTTTTCTGCCATCTTGGGGAAGGGTCTGTGGAAGCCAGCAATTGAGGCTGTTGACCAGTTTTCATGTATCCTAAGTGACCTGTTAGGTTTGCCTATTGATCTCCTGTGGAACAGTATGTCTTCTGTACTTTTCCAGGGTCCTTTGAAGTCACCTAAATGATGGAGCTTCTTGTGAAAGAATGTGTTGGGAAATTATTTTCCCTGTGAGCAGACTTTGTTTGGCCTTTTGCTTAACATCATCTTATTTGTCCGGGAGATAACATCTTTAAAACAGCCTAAGATTCTTTTCCCTCCTGGGTGATGGTACTCTCAGATACTGTTTTCCACAGTCCTCAAAGACCCACTGTAGTCATTATTTAGCTAGGCTATACATATTTAGTTCTTTTAAGGTTTCTTCAACTCCTCAATCATTTTTATTGTTCTGCTCTGCACGTCCCCGATTTGGCGACATATTTCTGGTATTTTAGTGCCCAGAACTGAATGCAGCGCTCCAGGCAGTTTTTGTCAGTGATTTATAAGGAGATTGTTGCTTTCCTGTTTTGATGACATGTTGTTCTGTGTGTGCGGCATTGGGATCATACCGACTTTGGGCAGTTTTCATTTTGCCGTTGACTATCTCCCCCAGATCGGGTCTGGTATGCTTTCTGCCGGAGATCTCTCCGCTGATGAAATCTCTGCTTCTTGAATAATTTTCCCCAGCTGCATCATACTTTTTCCAGGTTGATACTAATTTTATTCTCTGCCCACATTTCTAGTGCCTCGCTGTCCCTTTGTACTGCGGCATGCCTGCACACAGACGCACACTCACACGTGACGCTAGTGGGTTTAGCTCAGCTGCAGTTCCTTCGTCCATACCATTATGCTAACAAAGGTGGCCAAATTAGGCAGTTAATGATCCATCAGCACCTCCTGGGCCTACATAGGCTTGAGAGAAGAGCACTGGACTAGGAGTCGGGAACTGTCAGTTCTGGCCTCAAACCCACCACAGATTGAGACTTGGCGAGTCCCCTGGCCCTCAGTTTTCTCATTTGTGAAGTGGGGGACTCACTCTTGTCTCTCCGGGACTTTGTGAAAATGGATGAATTTACTAATCTCCTCAGATGGATATGTTTGCAGTGTTACTGGTGTAAAAAAAAAAATGGTGGTATTTGTTAAGCGCTTACTATGTGCAAATCACTGTTCTAAGCGCTGGGGGATACAAGGTGATCAGGTAGTCCCACGTGGGGCTCACAGTTTTCATCCCCATTTTACAGATGAGGTAACTGAGGCACAGAGAAGTTAAGTGACTTGCCAAAGTCACACAATTGGCAAGCGGCGGAACCGGGATGAGAACCCATGACCTCTGACTCCTAAGCCCGGTTTCTTTCCACTAAGGCATTGAATGTTTCCGTTGTTGCTTTTGAGATTTGTTTTGTTTTGTTTTTTTTCCTCCCTTCCATTCCCCCAAATGACATTTTCAGTCTGTCCTGGAGAGGAAGATTTCATCCCAGCTTAAGCATATGGAGGGAGGCAGCTCAGGTTACCCAAAGAATAATTCCAATTTCAGCATCCCTATCAATGCCTCTTTATAACCACTGCATCGTTGATTTTGAGTTTCGCTACTTCTTTCCTTTCCTGACACGGGGGTAGAGAGCAGGAGAGAAAAACAGGAAGCCAGGGAATGGGTAGATTGGATCAACCACTCCTGTCAAACTATATACCATGAAGGTCTTTTCCATTTACGAATGGCAGAGGGTTGACGTAGGAGGCCAGACCCAAGGCTCCTGATGTTATATTGAACTGACAGTTTTCCTCACGTTGTAACTAAATTAATGTGTTCTTGTTGGAGATTAATGAGGATTAGCTTTGGTATTAGTCATTCTCGCATCTAAAAGCACTGAGGAAATTGGAAGTAACCACAAGATTAAGAAACTGATCAGCCGATAAACTTCAAACACCACAATGCATTTTTGAAGAAATTGAACAGTGGTTAGACTGGGAAATTTTGTATTTTGTTGCCTAGTGGCCTCTCTCTTTTCCTCTCGCCATTCCCTCCCCCCAGTATGGGGGTGGTCGAAGAGGGCAAGTTTCATTAGTAATGCGCGGAGCCCAATAGTGGCCAACAGGTCCCTTGTAAGAACAATGCTACTGGTGTCCCTCACCTCTAAGACGCTTCCTTTGAAGACCTGTATTGACCACCCAAAGGAGTAGGGGTGCCCCCAAGTTACCTACAAGTTCTCATCCCTCTCATGTCCTGAGGCAGCTTGATAATGCCATGGGCTTTCCAGTTCTTAGCCAAACCATTGGCCCTCAACCACTCTTGGTTTTAGTTACCATTGCGCTAAGTTTTGAAACTTTATGAATTCACCCAGAGGTGGTGTTCAGGCTCCTTTTTGCTTGAATTTTGCTTTCTTCTTCATGTAGGATATAATAATAATAATAATGGTATTTGTTAAGCACTTACTATGTGCCAGGCACTGTACTAAGTGTTGGGGTGAATACAAATCGGGTTGGACACAGTCCCTGTCCCATGTGGAGCTCCCAGTCTCAATCCCCATTTTTCAGATGAGGTAACTGAGGCACAGTGAAGTGGCTTGGCCAAGGTCACACAGCAGACAAGTGGCAGAGCCGGGATTATAACCCATGACCTTCTGACTCCCGGGCTCTATCCACAACACCGTATCTGAGGAATGTTTTCAATCTTGTCTATCCTGCTGTCGATCCATTGCCTACGCCTTCCCTCGAGGCCTGGAACTCCCTCCTTCTGCATATCTGACAGTTCACCACTCCCCCCCCCCCCCTTCAAAGCCTTACTAAAATCACATCTCCTCCAAAAGGCCTTCCCTGACTAAGCCTTCATTTCCCATATCCGCCTTCCCTTCTGCATCGATTACGCAGTTGATTATTTATCCCTTAAGCACTTTGGTACTCATCCCAGCCCCACAACATTTACGTACTTTATTCTCTGCCATTTCCCCTATCTGTAATTTAATGTCTGTCTCCCACTGTAGACAATAAGTTCCTGCCAGGTATCGTGTGTTCCAACTCTGTTGGATTGTACTTTCCCAAGCCCTTACTACAGTGCTCTGCACACAGTAGGCGTGTCATAAATACCATTGGGTCTTCAGGAGGTAGCCAATCCTTAGAAAGTGAACAAAGTGGTATTCTGCAAAAACAGGATCTTGTCATTCCACTACAGAACTGGGGCTCTTATTAGACTGTCATCCTTTTTTCTTGGAAAAAATTGGGGCCCCAAATTTCCCTGTTCCTTTTTGCCTCATTCTCAGAGAGAGAATTCCAAGCCACAAATACCACTACTTCTGACCAGTGGACTTGTAGGCCACATTAGAAGACCTCAGATGAATCCTCAGACTCTTAGTCTAGCTAAAAGTATTTTCCTACCAGCAAACAAAGGTGGTGTGGAGGTTCAAGTGGACCTATTCACTTGTGTGAAGCAGCGTGTTTGGCTTAGTGGCAAGAGCCCAGGCTTGGGAGTCAGAGGTCATGGGTTCTAATTCCGGCTCCGCCACTTGTCAGCTGTGTGACTTTGGGCAAGTCACTTCACTTCTCGGTACCTCAGTTACCTCATCTGAAAAATGGGGATGGAGACTGTGAGCCCCACGTGGGACAACCTGATTACCTTGTATCTCTCTCAGCGCTTAGAACAGTGCTTGGCCCACAGTAAGTGCTTAACAAATACCATCATTATTATTATTATTGTTTGACCTGCAGTGCTGGTGCTGGCTTCCAAGTCCAGAACAACAGTGTACCCCATGGGGCTTGAAAGATGGGACTGCTTGACAAGCAGGGGGATTTTGTGGCAACTGGATCACCCTTGGATTGGCTCAAGTGAAGCCATTTTGGGCCAGCCACGTGGGTCAAGAGGTCCCAGTGAAGTCATTCCACATGTTGAGTCAGTCCAGGGTTGGTGCTTCAGCTTCAATTTTGGGGCCACCAACTATATGAAAAGCAGGCTCACTTGCTAGAAACACCACCTCCCCACTTCAATTGCAGTCCCATTGGTCCCAAGATGTAATTTGCCCCACCCAGGAATGAAATGAAAAATGTAGGAAAGAAATCTCTTCACTGTCTCTAGATGGATTTACAGTTAGCAGGCTTCCTGGCAGATTTGGGGTAGGGTGACAAGGTATGGATGTAGTCTCCAGGCTTTGCACTAAAGCTCCGCTGGCCAGCATCTCACACCTGGTCTTGGCCAGTTGGGCTCTTGCTTCCATTGTACCAGTAAACTGGCAGGTTGCAGGTAGTTTTGCCTGGGGAAAACTTAATGGCAGGTACGTGGGATGGCTAAAAGTGGGTGCGACAGAGAACCATAGCAGCAGCTCAGCCCCTTCTGCCAAGAATGAAGACTCGAGGCCAGCTGATATTGCTGTAAGGAACTGGTCTGGCTCTAGTAGACAGTAGCACTATTGTAGCCTTTGCAAGTTCCTGCCATGGCTGCCCTTGTGCCTGTCCTGGAGGAAACCCAGGGTTTGTGGGGTGGGGAGGGGTGTTGAAATATGAGCTAGTCTTGGCCTTCCAGGCCTAGGCTTACTTTTTCATGGCAGTGTTTATGGCGTCGGGTTGTTCTGTAAGCTCTCCCTAGGCTGTAAGCTCTTTGAAGGCAGGAATCTTGTCTACCAACTTTATTGTTCTCAGTCCAGCGCTCTGAACATAGCAAACATTCATTGAATACCATTAATGGATTACAAATTTGGCCCCAACACAAGGCTGGGGGAAGCCCCTGCAGGTAGGCATCCTCTAGTGGCAGTTTCACCCCAGAACCTAAAGGCTTCCTCCGCAGAGAATGGTGTGAACCCTTTGCTGGGGCATCGAACCAGCACCCTGTGTTCTTTCAAAGAGAAAAAATGCAAGAGACCCCAGCAGGATGCCCCCTGACTGGGCATTAAGTTTGGCTACTTTGCTTTTGACTATGCCACTGCCGCCCAAGGCTAACAAGGTTCAGGAGGGTTGAGGTGTGGGCATCAGGTATAAAACTAAATCTGGACCAGGCTACTGCTGGGCTAAACTTGGCAAAATGGCAATTTTGGGAATGACACACACCCAGCCATTTCCTGTATGTAGTACTGGAGGTCCCGAAGAGCCAAAGTTGTACCTACCAACTTGCGGAGGTGTGCCTGGCTCTCCTCTCTTTCTCTCTTTCTCTCTCTTTTCTCTCTCCCTCTTTCTTTTCCCTCTTCCCTTTCTGAGTCCGGGGCCTTGGGGGATTTTCCATCTCATCAGTGACTGAAAATGAAACTGGGCTCCCTTGATTTCCACAGCAGCTCAGCATCTTTCTGAAGCCCAGCCCATCCACAAGAATGTGAGAGTGTGGTTTGGTGATGTGGGGAGGCCTGGACTTGTAGCTGTGATGATAGAGACAAAGCAAGGGGAGCTCAAAAAGCCACTGAAAGAGCATTTCCAGCTAAAGGAATTCTCCCTCCCCACTTGGAGAAGCTCTGTGAGTCTTGATGTTGAGTATCCTAAAAGTAGCTTCTCAGCAGACGAGCCTGGAGTTATGGAAGAGAACTGTTGTGAGTGCAAGGGATATGAGAGGTGGTTTTTTTGTGTTTGTTTTTTTTTCTTCATCAAGTTTTCAGTTCTTAGCCTTATAAATCTTCTTGCAGCAGATTGACAACCTTTGATGTCTGGTGTTTATTTTAGGGGCTGGTGGCTACCTGCACTTCAGGTTCCAGGATGCCACCATCTGCTGTGAAGTGGCAGTCTGGTGCCTTCATACAGGATCTCTGTGGACTTTTCCCTGGAGCAAAGGGTTGTCTTGAATTATCAGGGTAGCTTTGGTCAAGGTGGAGTTCGAGCCTGAAACCTGACTCTTAGCCAGAAATGGGACCATTCGGGTGGCGGGAAAAGGCAGCGAGTGAGACGGTAAAGTGCCAGGAGTTGTCGGCACACCTCACAAACGTCCCTCTAACAAAATGGCTACAATTTGCAAATGCCCACCTATCACCTGCAGGGCAACTCTGCACACTCTTGGGAACTCCTGCTTTAAACAAATCCTGAATTGGTCAGGTTATTTAAAGATTCTCTGTTTGCAAAAAGAATGCCAAAGTCGAAGTTTGTGCAGTCTGACATCTCCCCAACATAGCAATTCGTGCTGCATCGTCATCAGTGAATGTGCTGGGAATAGGCAAAAGCAGCCCAGGTTGTGACTGGTGTGAACTGGCTGGAGCCCGCATGGACTGACAGCAGCAAGGAAATCGGATCTCTGCTTATCGCTCTCTGGTTGTACGTTAATGAGGGCCTGTAAATGAAGGCGTCTCTACCCTTAAAGGTGGTGGGTAGACAAGAATTGCATGTTCCCGCCTGTGGCCAAATAACATCAAGTTAAGTGAGTGGGGGGTCCTTGCAGAGGGACTTTGGAATGTGCTTTGTGCCCTATATCTGAGCAAAAAATCCCAAGCGTTCTCTGTTCCCACTTGGAAGTGTCTTCATGCCCACTGAGCACGGGAAGGAAAGAAATGTCTGGAAGAAGCAGCCTGAGGCCAGGCAGCCTCTGAGTGTTTCTTGGACTCTCCCCGCCCTAACCAAGCACATGCAAAGGAAGGAAGGAAGGCTGGCTGGATAATAGCCTCACTAAGAAGTAGCCTTGAAGCCACTCCACGCAGGGGACGTACAGCTTTTGCTTCTGTTTCCCTTCAGGATTCCCCCGACACGCACATATGATCTTTCTTTCTTTCTCTCTCCCTTTCTCTCCTTCTCCCTCTCTCCCTCTTCATGCATCTCTGGGCTATCTTGGCCTGCGCCCATTTTGTAGCCCATTTTTTCTCGATTAACATTTTTCAGCAAAATGAATACTTGTATTTTGACAACAGGTTAATTTTAGCATAATCCTAATTTCTCTCCCTCCCCCCGGCCCCCAGCCCCATTCCCTATAATACCTCCTCTCTAGGACATGTGATCTGGCAGCCCTATCATTAGACATTTGGAGTCCATTTTTTCTACAAAAGGCAAGGCCAATTTTAAACATGGGTTGCTGCCACTGTCTGACCTAAATCATATAGCCAAGGGCTGTGATTTAGCTTGGATGGGGACTCCAGGCTGCCAATTCGCTCTGTCTGTGTTGCCCAGCCCAGTCCACGTGCCCTGTGGAAATTGTTTGGGTTTTACAAATAGTCTCTTGGGGCTGGGGTGTGCTCTGCCGAAGGGTCGAAAGCAGTTACACAACTCGGAGCCCTGTTTTCAACCATTTTGGGAAACTGTACCCCTATGGTCTCAGGTTTTCCCCTAAAGTATCACCCCGCCCCTGCTCTGTTCTCACCCATGTCTCCCTTGACCACTTGCCTTTTCCTTCCCCTCTCTCCCTATCACTTTCTCCCACCTCAATCCTCCTGCAGAGGCCCAGATCCCCTTTTTAGACACCTCTTCACTCACCCACCTCAAGGAAAACCTCACTGGAGGCAAAGGAGCAGGGTAGGTGAAAAATGAAACAAGAAAACATTCCAACCGCTACAGCTGCTGCCAGCCACTCCCTAGGCTCTGTGCCCATAAGCCCCTAGATCTGCTTCTTGCTGTGCTCCCTGCAGAGGCTTATGGGCAAATACCTTGAAACCCTATGAGTTGGCCATCTTGCTTGGTTCCCTGGAGTTCTCACCTCATCCCATAAGGGCCCTCTCCCTTAAGATACTTTGAAGCATCTCCAGCACCACTTTTACCCCTAATTGAAAACCTCTGGCCAATTGTGTTAATCGTGGAAAACCTTTTGTGTTCCCAGGTTTATCTGGCTTTGAGATAGCCCCATGGTTCTCACAGTAGTTCAACTTTACCCAGATAATGTTTTTAGAGACAGTCTGTAGTTGGGGAAGCAAAGGAGCCTTAGCTTGTCCTCTCAAAACTGGGGTGGTTGGCAGTGAGCACTCTGAGGGAGAAGATGAGTGGAATTTTTTTTTTCTCCCCCAGCCCCTTTTGGGGATAGGCATTATTGAAGAGGAAAGGGAAGGGGTAATCCCTGTCCTTTACTGATCTGCCTCCATGTTGTGGGTCTGCCATTTCTGTGGTGGATGCCTTTTCCCCAGCTGCCCTGCCAGGATAGCCGCGGCTCGCACTTTGCACCTGCCTTTTGAGCAGATGGCTAGTTAGGGCACATGGCTAGATAAGCTCACTGTGGGCAGAGGACATGTCTACCAAGTCGCACTCTCCCAAGTGCTTAGTATAGTACTCTGCATATAGGAAACACTCAAATACCACTGTTTGATACTAACTGGCTTCTATAATGGGAGGTCATCCTACCACATAAGAAGAAGGTAATTGGGTCATTAGGAGCCCAGATTCTGCCTGAGCTTTGCATTGCTGCCTCTGCAGGAGGTAGATGTGAGCACTGTTACCTAGGGAGTGTAAGTGATGGGGAATTCTGAACCAAGCAGGGAGAGAGAGAGAGAGAGACAGCTTGCCAAGCCAAGGAAGCCTCATTTTTATTTAAGCTCTTGCAGGCTCCTCACAAGCTCCTCCTGTAACTCTCTACCCTCTCCATCATTTCCCATTGCTCCAAGTCCCACATTTTGGCCGACCTGCTCCCTTCTAGCTTCTTGACCTCCTTCAGAACAACATGTTTTCAAATGGCTGGAATGCCAGTCGCCCCTCCAGTGCCCTTTTGCTGCTTCTCTCTTTGCATGGACTGCTCTGAGTGACTCTTTTTGCATCAGTCTGCCATTGTGGTTCCTTGGATTGTGCCCCAAGGGAGGTCCAGCTCTCCCCAAACACACACACACACACACACACACACACACACACACACTCCCACCCCCCTGCCACACACACACACATTCAAAAGAATTGAAGTGAGGAGATGGTTTGGGACTTTTCTGGATTTCTTGTGGAATTGAGCTTTTTTGAGCCTTATCATTTTTGAGCACACCCACCTCCTTTAGTTGGGTGGGACAAGCCTGTGGAATTGGGTTCACTGGATAATTCCCCTCCGACACACTTCATCTGACTCTTTTGGTCTCTGACCCATATGAAACAGGGAAAAAGCTTCTCCCAAGGAAATTGGCTCTCTGAAATCTGTGGCGAAACCTCAGTGAATTACATCGAGAATACTTTTGCACATATGTGGCATTGAAGACGATCTCCCCACCTCTGTGGCGAGAGCTTGATATTCAGGGAAGTAGATTGGAAGGGTGCTGTCTTGACAATCCCATTCTGTTTTCATCTTGCACCTTTCTGCACTGCTTCTCTTTGAGGCCACATTGGAGAAAATGCCAGCCTATATGGGGATACTGCACCCTGATGATTTAGTCAGTTACAGGGACAGTGTTAGGGGCAAGAATAGGCGAAATGGGCTGAGAGCCATTTTCTCTACACTACAGTGTCTCGTGCATATTTCCCGCACGCGCACACATAAACACACACACACACACACTTCTTTCTTCCCTTAACTGTCAAGTAGAATTGCCACTTGGGTCATTATTATTCCTGCCAATAAAGCCCCAGTAATGATGGAATGGAGATTTGTGCCCAAACAACAGCTTCAGAATAGAGCCTGGGGTAAGAAGTCAGATTTCATAGTCAGCTCCTCATAAGTCTGTAATTTACACAGACTCTCTCTTGAAAATCAGATCTGCTTTGAATAAAGAGTAAGCTGTACCCAGGTAGTTTGCAGTTTTGCTTTCTACCCTCCAGGATGCCATTTTAGAAGCCTTATGTCACAACAGGGAGTTGGGACTGTACCCATCTCTTTCCAGCAGGCAGGAACAACCCATGGAGGTTATAAAATTACAATTCCTCGTACATAATGTAATGTGTATAACTTTCGTCACTAGCTGCTTCTGGAAGGGACAGAGGGTATTATATGTCATGGTACATTGAAAATTTACCATTGCATACTGCATGGGGATGGATTTAGATATTGCAGGGGTGGGTTTATGGTGGGTTTATGAGTAAGGGAGAGAATGGAGGTTTTTGCTTTTTTCAGTGGCCTGAGGATGTATAAGCTGCTGCTGGCAGATTTGGGGGAGGGTTCTAGAATCTCAGGCTGATTGAAAGCCAATTTCAAGTGAATAGAACTGAGGGTTGGAACTTCAGGTATTGTTATCATCATTAGTGACATTTATTGAGTGCTTATTGTGTGCAGAGCACTGTACTGAGTTCTTGGGAGACTACAGTAAAACAGAGTTGGCAGACACGTTCCCTGTTCGCAACGAGAAGCAGCGTGGCGCAGTGGAAAGAGCACGGGCTTTGGAGTCAGGGCTCATGAGTTCGAATCCCAGCTCTGCCACTTGTCAGCTGTGTGACTGTGGGCAAGTCACTTAACTTCTCTGTGCCTCAGTTCCCTCATCTGTAAAATGGGGATTAAGACTGTGAGCCCCACGTGGGACAACCTGATTCCCCTGTGTTTACCCCAGCGCTTAGAACAGTGCTCTGCACATAGTAAGCGCTTAACAAATACCAACATTATTATTATTATTATTGTGTGCAGAGCACTGTACTGAGTTCTTGGGAGACTACAGTAAAACAGAGTTGGCAGACACGTTCCCTGTTCGCAACGAGAAGCAGCGTGGCTCAGTGGAAAGAGCATGGGCTTTGGAGTCAGAGGTCATGAGTTCGAATCCCAGCTCTGCCACTTGTCAGCTGTGTGACTGTGGGCAAGTCACTTAACTTCTCTGTGCCTCAGTTACCTCATCTGTAAAATGGGGATTAAGACTGTGAGCCCCATGTGGGACATCCTGATTCCCCTGTGTCTACCCCAGCGCTTAGAACAGTGCTCGGCACATAGTAAGCGCTTAACAAATACCAACATTATTATTATTATTAACGAGCTTACAATCTAGAGGGGGAATCCGACATTCTTATAAATAAATAATTTATAATAAATGAGCCTCACTGTGTGTACGTGTATATGTTTGTGTGTCTGTGTTACACATAGGATGGGATGAAGCATGGTCTAATGAAAAAGAGCATGGTGCTGAGAATCAGGAGACCCAGGACCTAACCCCTGGTTTGCCTCTAATCAGCGGCATGACCTAGAACAAGTTCCTTTTCCTCTCTAGGACTCAGTTTCCTCACCTGCAAAGTCGAGGAGAAGATACCTGTGCTCTCCCCATGTGGCAGTATGATCTGATCACCTTGATCTAACCCTGCACCTAGCACAGTGCTTGGTATACAGTAAGCATTTAAGGACCCTAATAATAATGAAGGTTGTGACTGCTACATTGGCATACTGAGCTTTCTAGCTCTTTCTAGCAAAAATCTGAGGAGATCAACCCTTTGGAAAGACGTGACTTGTGTTTTGAATGCCCGGGTTGCCGGATTCATTTCCGTAGCTCTCTGACTTATGAGAGGAATTAAGCAATCACTGAGAAACATTGATGGATGGCCCCCCTGAGCCTGAGGGGGTTAGGGTTGTGTTCATGAATTTCCCCAGTAGGGTCAACCGTGTTCTGGGGGCTGACAGCCCCATCTTCATTCCAGGGCAATGCAAGGACCGGGGCAATGGAAGAAGTGTGATATACTAAGTCCCAAGAGCAGAAGTGAGGCTATGAGAGGAGCTTAGTGGCCTAATGAAAAGAGCATGGGCCTTCGAGTCAGAGGATCTGGATTGTAATCCCAGCTGTGCCAATTGTCTGCCGTGTGACCTTGGGCAAGTCACTTAACTTCTGTGCCTCAGTTTCCGCATGTGTATAATGGAGATTTAGCACATGTCCTCCCTCCTACATAAACTGTGAGCCTCATGTGGGACAGGGACTCTGTCCAACGTGATGAACTTGTATCTACCCCAGTGCTTAGAATAGTGCTTGACACATAGTAAGCAGTTAACAAAAACATGAGGCTACTGAATTTTCCAACACAAAAAGTGACCAAGTCAACACTATTCATGGAAATGTTCCTTGGTTGCTCACGGTTAGGGAAATGCTTGAAAGCTGCTGAGATCAGAGCTGATCTAGGACAGTCCATCATTTCTGGCTCCTAAACCTTGTTTAACCTTGTTCTTTGTCCAGCCCCAGTTTTCTGTGTAGCCATGAGTAAGGGTAAAGGAAATGCCTAAATCACTCTGCTGAACGTCCGAGGGGAAATGCTGGTGGGCTGCTGGGTTATCTCTCTGACTCCTTGGGGACCTCAAGCTACAGAGCTTGAACCTTAAGGATGAGAATTTGTCCTTTTTTGAAAAAAAAAATTGTTGCATATTCTTAAGTACACAGTACAATTCTCTGTGCACAGCTGGTGATCAATAAATATTGTCGCTGATGATTCTGAATCAGCAAATGAAAAAAGTTGGGCCAGGTGGTGTTTTCTCAGAGCTCAAAAGTGAGGGGGAGAACGTGTTGCAGTATGGCTACTTTAGACATAACCAATGTGGGTATTACGGTCTCCATCCTGATTTCCCAGGTAAGAACATGGTGATTTAGAAATCCCTAGTGTTCTTGAAGCTTTGTCTCTAACCAGAATTCTGATCCCTGAGGCTGGGTGGTAAAGTCAATGATGATGACCTAGGAATTGACTGCATTTGGGTGGCAGCCAGGATTTATTATGCCTCCTGAATAAATATTGACTGAGAGGGTAGAGAGGTTGGGTGTCGACTTGAACATTATTATCTCAATGTACAGGGGTTGCACACTTAATGTAGGACAGGCCACCAATTTAGAGAAGATTTACAACCATACCCCAAGCTGAAGTTCGCAGCTGGCTGAGCTCAGTACAAAGCCCTGCTTGCTCATTTCCCACAACATGCACTTGAGAAGATATTGACTCTTTACTTCCTTTGCTTCAGACCCTCTGGCAAACCCCGTAGCAGAGGATTTGGCTTCTGGGTCACCAGAAAGAGGCTGAAGTCCATCAAACCCCAGGAAAAAGGTCACTTAACAATTCTCACTCATCCTTAGAAAGCACTAAATAAATACGATTGATTGATTCTTCTTTGGCCGAAACCCTCGTCGGAAAGTGATTGCATGGGTCAGAGTAGGTTGCTGCTGTCTTTTTTTTTCCCAGTGTGCTTAGCCTTCATGGATGTGGATGGCATCTTGAGTGGGGAGAACAACCTCAAATAATGTGTGTGGGTGTGGTGGGTGTGGGTATGTTGGTTAGGGAGTGGGTATCACACATCACAACAGAATGGAGAATACAGAGCACTTTACTGGCAGACGGGGAGCTGGAGAATTGGAGTCTGGCAGAGAGTCCCTTTTCAAGGGATCAAAGTCTGCGGCTCTCTGCTGTTCCTATAGAAACTAGCAACCTCTAGAGCAGGATCCTGCTGGGCCCCAAGCAGATCCATCTCACATGCTGTTTGAACAGTTGGGGGTGGGGAGGGGTGGGGTAGGGGGGCAGTGTCGAGACCAGAATCCAGCAGCAGAACAGAACAGGGAGCTACTTAGTCCACAGAAGCATTCTCAGGTAGGATGTTGCTGGCAGTAGCATCCACTCCCGCTTTTGAGATTTACTGTCCAGAAAACATCACTGGTCTCTTATGTCCGGTCTCAGAGGATGGCAGCCCCAGGGGTGGGCAGAGATGCCAGCTTTTCATTTTGACTTTGTGGGCGAATTAGAGAGCAGAACATTTTGGAGAGGGTCAATGGGGGCTTTGAGAGACCAGGGAGGAAAAGCAAGGGAAGCGAAGAAAAGGAGGAAGGAAAAAGATAAGTGGGAAATAGGAAGGTGGGAGGAAGAGGAAATGGAAGGCATAGATACTGACCAGAGTTCCTCCTTCCTCTCCCTCTGCTGCCTCCTCCTCATCCAGTCTCCACCACCACGCCTCTTTGGGTCTTCGCTGGCCTTGCCCCTGCCCATGGGCTCCATGGGGAGGCAGGACATCTACTGGTCTGGCCCACTCCGGCAGCCAGAAATGGGAGTGAGGGCTAGTGTCCAGAGCTGCGGTCCTCAGGCCAGGCCCCGGGGCCAGCAGACTCAGCTGAAAGGCAACACAGTTTCTCTCATCCCCGATCCCATAGCCACCCGCCCAAACTACCCGAGCTCCCCGGGAGGTCTACTGTGGAGCAAGAGACAGCACTCCAGAGTGGTTGGGGTGCGTGCATCCCATGGGACCATGTGAACACGGCTTCAATGTGTGGCTGTGGGCCCCTCTTCAGGGGCGGCAGGGCCTATGTAGTCCCAGAGAATGCTTATAACCCATAACAGTTCCAGAGCGCTGACCCCATCCCTGGGCCCTGTCCCAGGTTGCCTGAGAGAACTGCCAAGGGACCTCAGTGTTGGGGGAGCCCCCTGGCCCCCCGCCCACTGGGGACCCAGGAGGTGGCAGCAGCAACCAGCTCTGTCCTCTTCCTTTTACCCCAGAGCAAAAAGGTGGCATGGCCATCTTGGCTCCACCTGTAGTCCCTTTCTGGCCCCCAACGGCCAGGCTGGGCTAGCTTAAGTTGCTCACCCTGCTCAAGAGGTTTTGGGGACAAAATCATCACTGTGGAGATGATTGGCCCATCACCTCCATGGGGTTATGCCTCTGGAGGAGGGGATTGGTTGCACTAGAGAAGAATAAACTCAATTTCCCTCCTGTATATCTGTAATTTATTCATGTCTGTCTCCCCCTCTAAACTGTAAGGTCGTTGTGGGCAGTTTGTTGTTATATTGTATTCTCCCAAGCATTTAGTATGATGCTCTATACATAGTAGGTGCTCAATAAATAGGACTGACACCTGCAAATTAAGAAAGGGTCAGAGTAAAAATGGCTCTGTGTGCGTGTGTTTGGAAAGCAACAGCTGTTTTATCCACAAGCAGCATTTTTCCCTCCAGCAGGTGATGATTAATTAGCAAACATTTGTAACTTGCTCTGGGCTCTTCTGCAGGAAGGTTTCATATCTCTGAAATGCCTGCGGGAATTTTTCTGTTCCTGATCAGGGACTATGGAGGGGGGCCATCTTAAAGCCTCTTCAATGAAGTCAGATACTGATTGCAGATTCTTCCCTGGGCTCTTCTTCCTCTCAAACCCTCCTCTTTGAAAGCCAGGCTTAGAGGCAATCAGGGAGCAGCTTAGCCTGTTGGCTCATGCTTCCAATGGTCAGTCGCCCATGGAGCTTGCAGCTCCTAGCCAGCTCCAATTAAGGCTAGCATTATTGAGCTAGCCTTGGTCCCCCTGGCAATTCCAGCTTGGCGCTGAGCGGGCAGTCAGCACTTAAGGAAAACGGTCCTGGGGTGCTGGTGGGTCTATGCCTGCTGGCCATCTCTAAGTCTCCTTTGTAAAATTGGGGATCATGACCCCTCCTTCTTAGACTGCTGGCAGGCAGAAGCTGCTAATTTGCATTCAGTACCTGGAAGCAAAGTTGGGCCAGAATTTGGGTTGCCCGTGGCATAAGAACTGAGATCGTGACACCTCATTTGTGGAGGAAGACGGATTTATTTGCAGGAGGGAGTGCTTGATATTCCCAAGAGCAGCAGTAAATTCTTTGAAGTAAACTTATCCTGGCTTGGCTGGCTCCTAGGATTAATTAAACTGGGTGGTGGGGGCCGGAAAGAGGAGAGGATGGATGAGAGTGTTGGGGGGGGGGGCGGGAAGGGGGAGTGTGTGTGTGTATATGTGTGTGTGTCTATTTAAATGAGTATAGGGTGTTTTTAAAGGAGAATTAGCCACTTTTTTGTCCCAAAGGGATCAATTAAAAGGCAGTTGCTGTCCATGACGGTTTATTTGGGCCTTACTGGGCTACCTAAGTAGCTTTCAGGATGTTTGTGCCATCTGTTACTGAAAGTTGGGTGCGTGTGTGTGCGCGTGTGCGCACACGTGTGTGTACTTGGGCATGTGCACTCATGGGCTCTTTTCCCCAGACAACTTCCAGGGGGTGATATTGCACCATTGCTAGGAGCCTGAGGGCCTGGCTTATCTGGGACAGGTTGTAACGAGATTGTGATTTAAAACCATATCCAGAAGGGATTTAGATGTAGGAAATAACCGAGGTACTTTTGTCTTTTTGAGACCACTTCATCCGAGGCTAGTTCTTTTGGTTGTCAATCCTCTCTCTTTCACTACCATCTTTTCTCTAGCTGTCATGATTCTGATGAGTTCCTGACTAGTTCCTGATTGGTTCAAGCCTGTGCTGTCCATTAACTTTGACAGCCGTCCCTTTAGCCTTGAATCTCCTTGGTTAACAGAGTTGTTTTTCCTCTAGCAACACAAAACTGCATCATCTTTTCCTCTGATACAGATTTAATTACTTAAATGATAATAATTATAATATTTTTTGAGTGCTTACTTTGTGCAGAGCCCTGTGCTGAGTGCTTTGGAAGGTACAATAGAGTTAATAGACACAATCCCGGCCTTCTAGGTGCTTACAATCTAGATGGGGAGACAGATGCTAAAATTACAGGGAGGGGGAAGCAACAGAGTTTAAAGATGTGTATTAAGTGCTGTGGGGGCAGGGGTGAGGTGTGTACCCAGGCACTCAGGTGTCTTGAAAGTGCTGAATAATAATTGTGGTATTTGTAAGTGCTTACTATGTGCCAAGCACTATACTAAGCACTGGGGTAAGTACAAGATAATTGGGTTAGACACAGTCCCTGTCCCACAAGGAATTCACAGTGGCAGCTGTGGGAGTCTGGGGGATGGAAAATGGTAGGGAGATGAGAAGTTAATCAGGGAAAGTCTCTAAGTGGAAGTGTGATTGCAGAAGCTTCTGGAGGTGGGGAGACCAGTGGTCTGCCAGTTTGAAGGGGGAGAGCGTGAGCAAGGGTTCATTAGTGAAAGAGACAAGCAAGACAGTAAGGAGGTTTAGTTCTGCTCCCTGGCTATAAACGGTGTGATCTGGTGGAAAGAACCCCATCTCAGAGAGGATGCCTGAGTTTGATTCCTCAATGGGCCAGTAGAAACTCCACAGCGCTTATGCACATATCTGTAATTTATTTATATTAATGTCTGTCTCCCCCTCTATACTGTAAGCTCCTTTTGGGCAGGGAACATTTCTACCAACTCCATTATATGATACTCTCCCAAATGGTTAGTACAGTGCTCTGCACAAGTAAGCACTCAATAAATGCGATTGATTGATTGATCACCAGAAGAGACTTGGACAGGCTTTCTCTTGAGGTCCCTCTGTGTACAAACAGAGGAGGGAACAGGGTACCAGGGACAGTGTATGGAGACCATAGAGAGAGGAGAAAGAAATCTGAGTACAAAGAAATACTGTTTTATTGTCCCTCTAGGTAAGAAAATAGTATGGGGCTGCCTTTCCTCTGGAGGGTGTGCATATGCAAATATTTTTCAGTGGTACAATGTCAGGCACCCTGGAGCACCCTGAAAATATTTATTATTTGGAGCTGGGTAAGGGAGGTCCTCTTTCAACTTTCCACCCTGCTGGGAATCTCTTTCCTCCTCCTCCAGCTGTTCCACTCCCTTGGCAGCTTTTGTGAGGTTATTCCTCTTTTCTCTCCCCTGCTTTTCTCCCAGGGCCTAGGAAAGGATCTAGGCTGATGTGAAGCCATCACCTGTTACATTGGCACCTTCTTCTGGCAAGTGCCTGTGTGCCTTTTGTGGCACACTGTCTACAGCCTCTCCTATTAATCAGGGGAGGCCATTTTGATTCTCCTTCAAAGTTGGGAGCACTCTGTAAGCAACAGCTCTGCTCTGTAACCAGCTGAATCAATCAGTGGCCTTTATCGAGTGCTTATTTTGTGCAGAGAGAGCCTCCTTCACAGAGGAAGCTTTTACTTCACTACAGGCAGAAGTGAGGTTTGTTGATGCCCCAGAAAGTCTTTGGGTTCCTAGGGTTCTGTGGGATCGATGCTGCAAAGCAGTCACACATCCCCACACCCCCCTAGACCTTTGTGTTCTGGTCTTTGATTTTCTCACTGGAAATGTAGTTTGGAATGCCTGAAGGAAGGGGGCGGAGCTACTATCCCTCTCAACTCCCAACAGAAAAGGTTATCCTCCCCGCTTTCCAATCTGGGAGCCCAAGATCTGGCCCCTTGCCACACTGCTAGTTAGTGAGTGACCTGGGGAGTAAAATCCCAACCCTCAATCCAGTTTGAGTTCTTTGTCCCTCGGTGGACTGTCTTCATACTCTTTGTGAGTCATGTAGCAAAATCAACCTCTCCACAGTCCCAGCTCCCACGGGTTTGGCCTTTTGGTGCCTGGTAGTCTGGAGATCGGTGGAAACCTCTCCTCCTATCTGATGAGAGCAGGCAGGCAGGCAAGTGTCAGCACCTGATGAATTTGTCGCAGTTGTAAAGCTGCATGGGGCTGGTGGTAGGAACACGCCTGCCCACCACTCCCTGTGGTACTGCTGTCAGCAGCTTTCTCTCCCGTTAGAAACCAGTTGACTAGCCAATTCCCTGAATATTGGCAGGAACACAGAATGAACTGGGAAGATCCAAAATACTGGCCTAATGCAGCCTGGTGAATTTCTGAACCAGGAACTTGGAAGCCTCTTAAACTGGGAGCTGCAAGATTTGGTTTCTTCTCCTGTGATTAGTCAATTCTGATTCCCATTCCAAGTGAGTTCCATTAAGGAAACAGCAAGATTGTTCTGTACCAGTTGACACCTGCTCCACAGAACCTCTTTCTTGGTGTCAGCTCTCCTGACACTAAAGATAGTTGAGGACAGTCCTGTAGACTGTGAGTTCCTTGTGGGCAGGGATCATGTCTACCAATTCTATTGGATTCTCCTCTCCCAAGCGCTTAAGACAGTGCTCGGCTCAAGTAAGCACTCAGTAAATAACACTGATGGATTTAGCTGCTGCTGGCAGGAGGTCGGCTACTTCCAAGGAAGATACCAATAATTGTGATTGGCATTCTAGTGACCTGCAGTGACTTCCCCCTTAACCCAGTCGGTCAGTCAGGGCACCTTTCCTCTTCAGCCAGAAACTGGATTTCCACCCTCCATGCCTTTTTTTTTCTTTTAATGGCATTTGTTAAGCACTTACTGTGTGCCAGGCACTGTACTGTGTGCTGGAGTAGATACAAGATAATCAGGTTGGGCACGGTCCCTGTCCCACAAAGGGCTCACAGTCTTAATCCCCATTTTTCAGATGAGGTAACTGAGACATTGAGAAGCTAAATGACTTGCCCAAGGTCAAACAGCAAACAAGTGGTGGAGTGGGGATTAGAACCCAGGTCCTCTGACTCCCAGTACTGTGCTCTATCCACTAGGTCATGCTGATTCTCTAGAGGATGTTGGTTCTAGAGAGAATAAAGCAGGGTTTGGGGGGTGAGGGGAGGCTTGATGGTTCAAGATCTCCTAGTGCTGACTCTCCATTTCCAACATCCCTGCCTCCTTGGCAGCCATTTACTGACCTTAGGAGAAACAGATTTCCCTGGCAGCCATGGAATTTGGCTGTCAATTTTTCATGGAGGAAGGCACAGCGAGGCTGGAGGAAAGCAGATGAGCATAAAATGTGACCTGCTGATTGAAGTTGAATTCTGGGGATGTGGAATGGGTCCCTGCAAAATCATTTTCATTTCATTAATCTTTCCCCCCAGGCTGCCGCTCAAAAAATCAGGCTGTTGGATTGGAAGGCTCTTTTTTAAGTCCTCAGAGAAGCAGCATGGTATGAGAAGCAGCGTGGCTCAGTGGAAAGAGCCTGGGCTTGGGAGTCAGAGGTCATGGGTTCGCATCCCAGCTCTACCACTTGTCAGCTGTGTGACTGTGGGCAAGTCACTTAACTTCTCTGTGCCTCAGTTACCTCATCTGTAAAATGGGGATTAACTGTGAGCCTCACATGGGATGACCTGATTACCCTGTATCTACCCCAGCGCTTGGAACAGTGCTCTGCACATAGTAAGTGCTTAACAAATACCAACATTATTGTTATTATTAGTGGAAAGATCCTGGGCCTAGGAGTCAAAGAATCTGAGTTCTAATTCCGCTCTGCCACTTATCTGCTGTGTGACCTTGGTCAAGTCACTTCACTTCTCTGTGCCTCAGTTCCCTCATCTGCAAAATGGGGATTCAGTACCTATTCTCCCTACTACTTAGACTGTGATCAGCAAGTGGGACCTGATTATCTGGTATATATCCCAGCGCTTAGTACAGGGCTTGACACATAGTAAGAACTTAACAAATACCACAATCATTATTATTACTACTACTATTACCATCCACTCTTATTCTGCCCTGTGCTCAGTCCTTCTTTAAAGGCAGTGCCTAGCCACTAGTGTACAGAATTCCTATGAATGCGTGTGAGAGACAACCTACCATGGTGCTAATTTTCTGTGCATTAAGCCAGTCAAGCAGCTTACTCGCAAACTCTGCTGGCATCTGAAAGTGAAAGATTAGCAATGTCTTTTATTTTAGCTTGCCCAGGTCACTGGGACTCGAAGCTCAGGTGAGAAGGGAAATGTCCTGACTTTCAAATTCATGAGTTCCCGCTGGAGTCTTCATTGGCTTACTCACAATGGCTCCTAAAAACCTATTCCAAGAAGTAGTAACAATTATAAAGGACTAGGACCATCTGAAGCTCCCCAGAAGATGGAAGTGTTCTTCAAGACAGGGTTGGTTGTCAAGGGCCCAGCCTGAGGCGTTTGCAAGACAAGTGAACATCATGACCTCTGAGGCCCAGGAAGCATATCTAATTTCCACCTGTGTATTCTCTCCCAGGGCTTAATAAATACAGTGAGTGCTTGATAAATACTATTACTAGTATCCTAGGAAGCCTGAAATATTTGGTTAGCTAAACAAGTCTTCTGTTATCACTGGGCCCTCTCACCTCATGAAAATATACTCCCACCATCCTTATTCATCTCCCTGACTGGCATGATCCCTAATTCTAGCTACTCAACATTTTTAAACACCCTCAAATCTCCTTTCTTTGGAAAAGTTCACTTGCTTGTGCCCCAGCCCCTTCCCATTTGATCTCTTGCCTTCCATTCATGTCTTCAGTACCCTGAACGCCTCTTCTGTCAATTTCCCTTTTTTCCAGCTCCCTTCACAGTCCCTTACAGTTGGGATTTTACCCTCTCCTCCCCTAAAACTGCACCACCACTCTTGCTTGTCACCCATCTCCTCTCCCAAACCCTCCATCGGATATCCATTTTTCCACATGTAGCAGAAACTCCTGACCATGGACTTAAAGGCTCTCTCTCCCTCCTCCCATTTATTGGATTTCTTCATCTACTATAACTGCCCTGCACTCTTCACTCTTTCCATGCTAACCTTATGGCACCTCAATCTTGATTCTTCTGCCTCTCACCCCCTGCTCACACTGTCTTCCTGCCTGAACCTCCCTCCCCCATCACAGCTGGCAGACCACTGCTCTCCCCATCTTCAAATCCCTCTAGAAAGCCCATCTCTCCAGGAAACCTTCCCTGATTAATCCCCTTCACAGATCATATCAACCCCAACAACTGCCTTCAGCCCTTGTTCCTGGTGTCAGTGGTATGCACACACCGATCCTTAGCACCAAACTTCACCTTGACCTCCTGTTGATATGCACTTATTTTTCCTTTTATCTTGCCTTCCCCTGGCTTTCAGCAGGTTTAATATCAGTTTTTCTCTACCCATTTTCTGTTCATAATTTGTGTCTTTCTGTCCTCCCCACTAGATTGGTAGCTTATGTGGTAGCCCAAGTACTTCAGGGTGAAGCCTGATCATGAAACTATTTCTTTGGGTGTCTGAGCTGGGTCCTTCAGGGGGATCCAAAGTCTAGTCTGATCCCATGTCTGTAGTCCAGGATTGCACTGAGCGGGGTGTCCTGGTTAATCCCCTTCCATTACTCTCATGGGATGGCAAAGAGAAGACTAGTGCCTCGTTCACTCACAACTCGCCCCAATAGGCATCGCCCCCAGAGAAACCGCACGCCACAGATGCACCAGCCAGTTGGAGTGGTTAGGCCCATGATTTAGTTCAGCCTCCATGGCATACCAATCTCTCCATCAGCTGCTACTTTTCTTAATTATAATGTTAGTCAAACTTGGCTGTGTCAACAGTGCCTTGGCAGATGAAAGTAATGACACCTTGTGCCTTCTCCCCAAGCATCTCAAAAGACACTGCAGATAGCATCTCATTCTTCCTTGGAAGCACTTTGGGGAGGTAGGAGGGATGAGTTAATGCCCTTATTTTAAAGATGAAGAAACTGAGACCCAAGGAAGGGAGGGGCTTAGTCTCAGGTCACAGCAAGTTTATGGCGTGGGGGGAGGATAAGGGTCTATTCCCCTAGGCTCCCTCGCACCGTGATGCCACCCGATTTCACAGGGTGATTATGAGGATTACCAAGGTGAGTAAATACTCCAATTTAGCATGACATGCCTTCCCCCAAAAGACCTCATTCTCAGGGAAAACCAAATCCTCCTTTCTCAGCAGCTGCTCTCTCCATCCCTCTCGACCCCTGCCACTCTCCCCAGGTAGGCTGTCAGAGCTGCCGGTGGTACCAGGATTGGCTTTCTCTCCCGCCCCCCCACTACCAGTCCTCACAGGCAGACACCACTGGATACTTGATTCTGATCAGAGACAACCACACCTCTTGGAAGGAGGCAACAGCTGCAGGCCAGGCCTGGCACCAGCCAGCTCCCCATGCAATATCAACATGGCGCCCCCAGGGCGAGGCCACTCCTTCTCTCATTAAGAAATGTTTCAAGAGGCACCAAGCTGGCTGGGAGGCGTGAAACCAGACTGCATGTGGGGAGGCCCTGTGGCTGCCCCATTTGCGTGTGCTCTAAATGCAGCTCCTCAACCCATTGAGCCTTCTTCCCCTCTAAGGAGATTCCAAAATTGTGTCTCTGGCTTTTTGTATAAATAACATCCTGATGGAAGCCAGATCACTGCCACGGAGAGCAAGGCTGAGCATTCGGTCCGTCGTGAACATCGCTTTCCCAGCCTATGTCATCTTGATCGAGCCCTCGCAGCAGCTGGCCTGCCCCCCAGATGGGTTCTCCCCATGGTATAGCCCACCACGGAGAAAAGATGGGACAAAGGGCAGGCAGCCGGACCGGCGGGCTGGCAGACAGGAGGCCCTTGGACCCAAAACGACAGAGCTGGCTTGGGGTTTTGGTGGCACTCAGCCGGGCTTGGAGATGCCAGTGGGTCTAGTTATGCAGAGAAAAGTGGGATTGTTTCCCAGATGGCTCAGAGGAAGGAGAGGCAATTAACATGAATGTCTGCACAGCTCTCCCTACCCCCCACTGGTAATTCTTTTGCCACTTATTTCATCAATCAGTGGTATTTATTGACAAGCAGGGTGACCTAGTGCAAAGAGTATAGGATTGGGAGTTAGGAGAGATTTCAGTTCTACTCCCCCCTCTATGATTCACCTGCTGTGTGACCATGGGCAAGTCACTTCACTTCTCCGTGCTTCTGTTTCCTTATCTGTAAATTGGGGATTCTATACCTATTCTCCTTCCTACTTAGACTGTGAGCCCCATGGGGAACAGGGACTGTGTCCAACCTGATTAACTTGTATTACCCGAGCACTTAGAATAGTGCCTGGCACATAGCGCTTAACAAATACCATTGAAAACAAACAAAAAGAGTGCTTGACACATAGTAAGTGCTTAACAAATGCCATGATAATAATTGAGCACTCACTGTGTACCCTTCGGCACTGTACTAAGCACTTGGGAGACTCTAATAAGCAGAATTGATTTATTTTGAGACTCCATGGTGGGCTTTGTCTACCCTTCAGTAAGACCAGAGTGCACATTGAGTGCAGACTCAATGTGGGTGGGGAACATGCCTTGTGCTTCTATTGTTCTTTCCCAAGGGCTTTGTGAGAACAATGCCCTGGCTCCAGTGGGTGCTCCACAAATACTATTTCTGCTACATTAGAGACACTGAGCAGGAAAGTGACTATTTGGATTGAAATACCTTGGAGCCTCCTGCTCTTGAATCTCACTCTCTGAAGGTCACTGAAGGTTGTCGGTGGTGGACCTGTTTATTTTATTTGAAGGGCAGTTGGGATGCTAAAGAGAGCTGCTTCCTGATTCAGCCTCATTTTTCTAAGAGTTGGAGCTCTGGTAACCATTAGCCAGTGTCTCAGGGAAGATCTAGCACCAATTCTTTTGGCCCAATGCCCAGTTTGCCCAGAGCCCTTGCCTGATGGCATAATTGATGTTATAAGCACCAGGTCCCCTGGGCTTAGTTATATTGTCTCTCAATGCTTATGGGTTTGCCCAAATCTTCTCCCACAACCCAGGGAGGTGGCTGGGAATATAGTTGTCCTTCACAGCCAAAGGAGACACACTGATGGTGAAATTCACACAGGAGCCCGTGTGTGGCCAAAGAGGTCAATGTAGGATCCATGGCCCCACCCATGTGGGCCACACAAAGAGGTGGTCTCTTGTGCTGTCAGTGGTATGCTCAATGTCTGTGTCTTCCTTTTTGCCTCCATGTCTTTCTGTGTGAAGCTGTTGCTCCAAGAGAGCTACTCCCTTCTCGATGGCAGTGCACCATGAAGGCCTGTCCTCAGCAATTGGCTCCCGGCTTTCGGCTGGGATGCAGTATTGTCTGAGGCTTTGTCTTTCCAGATCTTCAAATAAAGACACTCATCCATCTGTCCTGGGTCTGGAGAGGGAGGGTACTCCTTTGCCACACATGGAAGTGGAGATGGGGCTGGGTCCCGGGAACATATTTTCCCTCTGACTACGTCAGGGGCTTTCATAAAGAAATTAGGTCTGGCCCTCATATTAGTCTTGTTTTGCATTTAGAGACCATTTTGCAGGCAAATGCCTCAAGTATATTCATCACTGATTAAGGAATCTCTTTCCCTTGTAGACCAGTGTGTCCTTGGGCTCTGAAATTTCCTTTGGAGTTGGGATGGCTCAGCCACCTTGAACTCTTAACTGAAAGCCCTGACTGTCGCCCAGGGATGGCATCAAGAGACACATAGGTGGTACTCGTAGTGCCTAGTTTTAAAGGCAACCAGCCAACTGAACTTGCCACGTCCTCAGACCGAGCTCTGGATCTTATCTGGCCAGAGTTCGTTTCAGGTCCTTTTCAGAAGGGGATTTCCCCTGATGGTCAAAACAGAACCAGTGTAATGCTTTGTGCCCTATGACTACGTTGTAAATTCTTCGTGAGGATGAGGCTTTTGAAGACTTGCACAGCTTGCCCTGGGAAACTTCAGCCCCAAACTCTTTTCAGTGGAGAAGTGGGCCAACTCCCCGCCAATTTAAACTGAATCCCAGGCCTGCGTGTGACTGTGCTCGTGGCACCACATCACTGTGTTGCCAGTTGGCTGGATTTGAAAGGTTGGTTTGTAATTGGTTCAAGCCTTAGGGTGACATTTTTCTTTTCTGCCAGGGGAGGTTACATTTGTGACACTGTAAAAACAAAGCAGTTGTGAGTGGGTGTGGGGAGAGGGAAGAGAGTTTATAATTGGATAGCCAAGCTCTGACATTGCCTGGGCCAAAGTAGAGGAAGAACAAGCCAATTAGGCTTGAACAGTGGGGAAGACGAATAGGTATTGGGAGGATTGTGGCGCTAAAGAATCCAGGAACTTCAGGCAGCTGAGTACATACCAGGCTTCAGTGGCGTGGAGAGATGGACCAAGTAAGTGCATAGCTCCTTTCTCCTCTCATCCTTCTAACTGAAGGAGGAACCGGTACCGGCTTCCTGGTTTGGAGAGAGAATCCAACAAGCCTTGAGTCTTGATGGTAATGCAGGGGTCTGTGGCAGGAAGGGTGGGTGGGTGAACATGCTAAGTGGAACCTCAGCCTAGACACCTGAATCTTCAACCACTTGACTTCCAGACTGCTCACCCCATTGCCCCATGGGGCAATGAACCATGTTATACCAGAGGAGTGCAGAACACCCTCCAGAGAGGCCCCCTACCCAAACCTTTCGGATGCTGTTCAGGGTCAAAATATGAGCTGTTTCCCATCCACTGCATAACAGTAATAATAATAATGGTGGAATTTGTTAAGCATTTACTGTGTACTAAGCACTGGGGTGGATACAAACAAATCGGGTTGGACACAGTCCCTGTCCCACAGGGGGCTCACAATCTTAATCCCCGTTTTACAGGTGAGGTAACTGAGGCTCAGAGAAGTGAAGTGACTTGCCCAAAGTCACACAGCGGACATGTGGCAGAGCGGGGATTAGAACCCAGGTTCTTCTGGGTCCTCCCCAGCCTGTTCTCTTTCCAGTAGGCTATGCTGCCTACCTCCCTACTCGTTGTACCCTCCACCATGCTGCTATACCCCCCAGGACACTGGAATTGTGTACCATAAGCCTGGCACTGTACAATATTGAAATCAGGTAGCAAGAAATGGGGCTTCCAGAGCTAGAAACCAAGTTGGCTGACAAGGAGGAAGCTATTGGCTTTGGGTGCTGGCCCAGCAGGTGGTTTCCTTGAATGAGCGAGGTGGCACCCCTGTTTCCCTCTGAGCTTTTGAGATGAGAGGAAAACAGAGCAGTGCACTCAGCATGTGTGGTGGCCACTGCCAGCTTTCCCCGGGACAGGAAAATTGTAGCCTTTCTGCTTCTAGCCTAAATAAATAGAGAATGGCTTGTAACATGGCTTTATTTTCCCCTTCTCTGTCTTCTGGGTCTTTGACAAGCTGGCCGGAAACCAGCTGGCCCAGAGCCAGGCCAACCTAAGCGACTATTCGATCTCTCACCCACCCTCTAGTTTTCCACAACACGGGGCCCAGGTTTACCACAGCCCACTTCTCTGGTGTTCACATCACACCTGGCCTGATTTCTTGAGGCAGTTAGGAAATAAAATCCTAAGGGCCAGCTCCAAATGTTGCAGAAGTTTTTAAGGGGGGGGGGGGGGGGGCTCACCCTACAGCACCCCAACAGCCACCAGGATTCAGTAAAAGCCCGATGTGGATGACTAGGAAGTCAGGAAGTGGTGCCAGGCCATTTTAAGATGATTTCATAATTGAGGCCGGCCAGCGGAGAAGAGGACTCTGGACATGAGGATGAGTTTATAGTGGTAAAACTGTAGGAACCCCCGCCCCCTTTGTCCAAGACCTAGTTCTCCAGAAAGTTTAAAGCTCAGGGTAAGAAAGGGTGACTTCATTTTCACTGTTTGCAGGTGAAGGAAACAGAGGGATTCGATCGAGGGAGTGACTTACCCAAGCCACCCAGCAAATCACTGCTTAGTACAGTGTCTGGCACAAAGAAAGCACTTAACAATTTTGTTTATATTAATGTCTGTCTCCCCGCTCTAGACTGTAAGCTCATTGTGGATAGGGAACGCGTCTGCCAACTCTGTTATCTTGTACTATCCCAAGTGCTTAGTACAGTGCTGTGCACACAGTAAGCGCTCAATAAATACGATTGATTGATTGATTAACAGATACCATAAAAAAATCAAGACTAGGTGTCCATGGATCTTGACTCCCATTTCCTAACAGTTCAAATAAAATGGAGAGAGTAATTCAGCACCCTTGGAAGGAAGTGACTGGAATGTTTCTGTGACATTTCCAGAAACTCTCCCTTTTGATGTGGTGAGGGATTGGGGTTATTTGTGCCACTGTGGATGAATAGCCCTGGGCAGGAAACTAGTTCTGCTTTACACTTGGAAAGTCGGGCTGAGCCTCGGCCTCTGGTTCTGCCGTCCTGCTTGTGGAAGTCCAGCGAACAGACTCTTGGAAGTCCCCTGCCCTCTCTGCGCTTGCGTGGCTCTCCAGGGTTGGAGGCCAGATTGGCTCTGCCAGGGAAAAGTCAATAGAACAGGAAATGGTTCGCCAGCGATTGTCAGCCAAGCTGCTTGTTCCATCTGTATGTGATTCTAGTACACCATGGGCTCCCTCTCCTGAAGCAGGGATATTCATCCATAGTGGGTCTGTTTGACCTCTCCCTTTTGCCCCTTAGCCAAGGTCAAAGACTTCGCAAGGGTGAGAAATCGACCCAAGTGGAGCCGGCCCATAAACTCAAGCCGTTTGGTTGTTACCTGCTTGCTCACCTGACCCCTGCTACTCTTCACTGTGGCCAGCTGCCTCCGGGCCCTTTCCATCCCTGAGATGCAGTAGCCTATCTCGTGGGGCTGTGGTGTGGGTTCACGTTGTACGTGCAAAACGTGGGTTGGAAAGGAGCCGGGATTGGACCAGAGAGGCATGCCCTGCTTTGGCCAGCTCACCCAACCAAAGCCATGGAGACCCAGACCATGGTTCAAGGCCCATTGGGCTGTCTGGCCTCAGACTACCCCAGGTGTCTCTGGGAAGTCCCAACCAATCCTGGAAAAATTGACCCTTGAAACAACAAGATCGAGGGACCTGTCTTCCCCTACATTTCTTGGGAAATGTTTGTCGCATGGACGCCAGGGGAGCAGATGTTGGGTTAGAGCCATCAAGTTTGTTTTTCCCGAGTGCCGACAGAGCAGCACTGTGTTGTCTGGTGCCTCAGATCCCAGGGAAAGCCAACTTCGCCCCAAGTCAGGCTCCTTGGACCCAGGGCGGGTCCCAAGCTTCCTTGGACTGTGTCTTGTGGGACCAGGAGCAGGCACAGGAGGCCATCGTTCAGCACCCCGCTTGCTCTGTCTGATTTACAATGGGATATTCCTATCCAGTGTTCCAACCTATTGTCTTTTTCTTCTCTCGTGCAGGTGCTGGCGAGTCCGGGAAGAGCACGATTGTAAAGCAGATGAAGTAAGCATCGTTCTTTGACCGTTTTTGCCTGTGTGGGGATAATGGAATTTTCAGTTTCCAGAAGGATCCATTTTTCATGTGGCCAGTCACTCCAACTTCAGTGGCTGGGCCTGCCTGGAGAAACTATTCCTGCCTCTGACTGGGGTGTTACCTGACTCCACGGGGTGTGCCCTAATGTCCCCCTTTGCCACTCAGCAGCAAACACTCACCGAGTGTTTCCACGAGCCTCACACACCTAGCTTCCTCTGGTGTGCAGTGCCTCTGCAGAAATGCCCAGAGGCTGGGGAACCTGCCCTGGGTATCCTGGCATTGCAGGTCTCTCTCCACCCTTCTTGTGCCTGCCCTTGTCCGATGGTCCGTGCCACAGCCCCAAACCACCTTTGTCCATAGAGCAGCCCAGATGTGCAGCATCTCTCGGCACTACCTGCAGGATCCTGGGCAGACCAAACTTGAAAGGATGGTGGTGGTGGTGGCCGTTTTAGCTAGCCAGACTATAAGGCACAGCAGCCAACAGGAAAGGTTTACTCTGCTGTGGTGCCGAACCATACCTCTGTCTCAGCAACCAAGACAGGCCAGTGGAGGCTAGAGGGTGGATGGTGGGGGAATGTTGATTTTAGTTTTGCTGCGGGAGGGGTTTGTTTGTTTTTACAATCAATCAATGATATTTATTGAGTGCAACTGTGTGCAGATCCCTGAACTAAGTGCTTGGGAGAGCACAGTGCAACAGAGTTGGTGGACACGATCCCTGCCCACAAGGACTAGATGGGGAGGGATCAGAAATCAAGATCAGACAAAGTACTCATGGACTGGTGCCTCAGAACTCCTTATTCTGAGGCATTTGGGACAGAAATTAAGGCAGGTAGGTTACTTTGGTACTAGCCAAAGACTTAAAATCCAAGAGTTGCTGGGGGTGATTAAAACATGACCCAGCAGTAGTGGTGTCCATTTCATTTAAATGCTATTAACAGCAGCTTTGTTCTTCCAGAGAAATCCCTCTCTGTCTTGGTCGCTTCTTTTTAAATCCTTCAGTTTTCAATTAAATGATTTCAGTGGGGATCCACCACATAGATTCCAGAGACTACAGTAGTTATAATGGCATTTACAATGGTTTTTATTAAGTGCTTACTGTGTGCCAAGCACTGTACTAAGCGCTGGGAGAGATGCAAGATAATCAATTGAATGCAAATCTAAAGTCAGTGGTTCTGAATCTGAAAATTTAGGGAGAAAGGCAGCATTTGTGGGCCTGGGGTTAGAGGGCTAAGAATTTGGACTTCTAATGAGGGAGAAGGCTAGGCATTTCAGAACTTTAGTTTCCCCTCATTTAAGATGAGGATAAGCCATTCTGGCATATAGCTGTTATATTTCTACCTAGGGAGAGCAACAGCGTATGTGATAGGCAAATAGAAACTCTGGCTGATTACATTTGGCTTTTAGTGCTTATTTTCAGAGCTGGAATCCACCCTCTCTCCTCCTCACACAGGGATGTTGACAAGATAAATAGGATAATGTGTTCAAGCTACAAAGAGAAAAGCAGTACAGTACATAAATATCTAAATAATATGTAAATTTGTATAGAAGAGCGAAGGATTGCTGTTACTGTAACTGCTGCTATGACTGTGGCTTCACTAAAGGAGGCCTGATAAAGACATTTGGACACATGGTTGTCCTTCGAACTCTTAGAGGACACCACTGATGTGAAATTCACCCTTGTCAGGGTTACCAGTGATCTGCTTGTGCTTCATTCTTTTCCCCCTCCCCCCGACTGAGTCCCAAACAAAAAGGTTCACTTTCCCAGAATCTGATCTCTCCCTTCTGAACATTGATGCTTGTGACTGACTCTTCCCTTCCCTAACAAATTCAATTTAGCAATGGCTTGTGTCTTTTGAGTTCCATCCCTACCCTAGGAGTGTGGACGGTGATTGACTGCCTTAAGGAATGAGCCAGAAAGTGAGAGTTCTGTGTGTGCTGTGGACCTGGATAGGAAGAACTGGCCCCCTTCAAGGCAGCCCAAGCTGAAAGGGGAAATGCTGGAAGTTTAACCATTCCTTATGGTTCCAGAAGTCACTGCTGAGGGGTTGGGGATGAGGGGGTGGGTGTGAGCCCGTCTCCTCAGTTCTCAATGTGTCCTCGGAGGTCTTTTTTTTTCCTTTGGGTCTAACACCTTTCAGTCATTTATTTGAAAGAATGATCATATTAATAACCCAACCCCTCATGTAGAGTTTACCATATTGACCAGATTTAGAAATATAATGAGGACAGAATAAGTTTAAAATAACTTCTATTGAAAATAACTCAACCTTTGGGACGATTTGTAAAATGAACTAAACACACAAAGAAATCCTCTTCTGGCAGATTATTTCTATTATTAATAATAGAGCAGAGCTCCACATCCAAGATAAAAATACAACAACACTGTGAACTCTTCAGAAAAGTACTCTATAATTACCAAGCATTCCATACATGTTAGCTCTGTCACTATTGCACCCCGCCCTTCTCCCCCTCCCCTGTTCCTTTCACCCTACTCTGGCACTAAATAAGTGGCAGGGATTAATCTTCCTACTCTCCAATGAGGAAACTGAGGCATGGAGTGGGGAAGTGACAAGCCCACGGTCAGGTGGAAAGTCAGATTGGTCACCAAGAACCTAACTTGAGCAACCTGGTGACAGTGTTGTTAAGGCTAGCAAAGACCTTGCCATGTGATCTCCATTTTGTAAACTGAGGTTGATTAATCAAAAGGCAGCTGCTACCAATCCCTGCAGCCCGTGGTATAAAAATTATGATCTCAGTACAGATTTTCCACCATGACCTCGGTTCTAATCCTTTCCTCCTTCCCCTAGTCTCTTTCTCTTCCTTGGTGTATTGCTCTCTGAGGTGCTGATCTCCCTCCTGGGCTCTTGGGCAGGTAGCAACAGGTCCAGATCCCAGCGTGCCTCAGAATGTGGTTTTAATGATGATGCCCCTCTGCCAGCCTGATCCCAAAGGCATCATTGGCACCAGTGCCTCTGGATGGAGGGGTGCCATGAGACAGAAGCCCACCCCAACTCCCCCATCAGTAGAGAGCAGCAAGACCCCAGGACATTTTAATCCAGGCGTCTCTGTTGCTTCCCCTTTTGCAACTGGCATCCTATTTTAGGAGCCCATGCTCTCTGGGTACTGGGTATTTCCCTTTGACCCTACATCTGTTTGCCCCACAGACTGTACCTTGGAAAGCCCCGAAGAAGCTAACTGAGTGGGGGCAGCTGCTGCTTTTCCATCTCTTCTCTGTCGCTTCCAGGATGTTGGAAATGGTCTGCTCATCCACAACTCCAAAACAGCAGAGTGCTTGTTCCTTAGTGAGAACAATTCCAGGAAGATTCTTGGAGGGGGAGATATGATTCCAGCCACCCAGTGGACAAGTGCTGGGCAGGAAGGGAGAGTCTACTCAACAGCCTCTACCCTTTGATCATTTTTCCAAATGAGATTCCAGTACTCAGTCATCTAAAGAGATGATTACTGTCGGTAGCTGTAATAAGACTCTCAACTCTTCCTTTTCTTTCCAAGGATCATCCATGAAGATGGCTACACAGAAGAAGAGTGCAGACAGTACAGGGCAGTGGTCTACAGCAATACCATCCAATCGATCATGGCCATCATCAAGGCCATGGGCAATCTTCAGATTGACTTTGGGGACCCTTCAAGAGCGGTATGTTTCCTTGTCCCCAGCCCTTCCATGCATCTGATCCCACCTGGCCCCAAGAAGTGAGCCTTCCCCTAGTTGTTCCAATTTACAGCTCAGAATTAGTTTGTATCATCTTGAGGAACAGCTGCTCAGGCATTCCTCATAGACTAGGTTTCCTAGAATTCAGTCGGTCAGTGGTATTGATTAAGCACTTACTTTGTGCAGAGCACTTTACTAAGCTCATGGGGAAGTACCATACAGTAGAGTTGGGAGACACGATTCCTACCCTTGAGGAGCTTACAGTCTAGTGGAATTGCCAGCAGATGTTGTCTAAACCACAGCCATCTTGGCTTGCCTCTGGAGTCACAAACCTCCGATTCCAAAAGGATCCAGCAGTGCTGGGTGGGGTGGTGGGAGTTCCCTGTTAGAGTGCTCCGTTTTTTAAAAAACAAATAAACCAAAAAAAAACCCTGGCCCTTTGGGGTTCCACATCTTCTTCTCCCAGTGAACTCCAGATGCAGTTCGCTTGCTTGCAAGTCTGGCAGATGTCTATTCTGGCTGCCAACATGGCTGTTATTCATTTCTGTAGCCCTTTGTAATTCTGTTAACTGCTGTGCCATTGTTTAGAGACACTATCACCCATTGCCACCCCATGTAGACAGAATGATGAGCTCTAGTTTACCAAGAGGACAAGAAGGCCCAGAGAGGAGTGACAGGGCCAGCATCGGTGATAAAGTTAATAGTCTCCAGCCTTCCTGCCGCCTGTGGTCAGGGGCTCCTTTCTTCCTGGAAGTCTGTACCCTCCCACCACCAGGACTGCTCCTCTCTTAGGCCAATGTAAGACAATTGTTCCAGATCCCCGCACTTTAGTTCACACATTGCTAGAGCTCAGCGGGGCTTCCCATTGCACCGAGGACTTCCCTCATTGGCCATCCAGAGACCAGGTGGACCAGCGAATCCCACTTCCCTTCCCTCAGATGACAGTCATTTCACCAGTCTGAGTTTTGAGCAGATCTGTGTGGAAAGGTGGGAAGAGGAATTTTAAGCTCTTTGAAAGAACGGAAATTGGGGCCACATATAGTGTGAGTCACGGTATCGTCGAAACATACCTCGGTCGAGGTCCACCAGTAGCTGGTGCTGACACCTTGCAAGGAGGGGGGCCTCATACTAGGAAAGAGAGTCCATGAATCCCCCCTTCCTCACTTCAGTCACCATCAGACCCAGTAAGATATGTGATCCGTCCCTTCAGTTAGCAGCTGTACCAGCAGAGGCAAACTAGACCCACAGAGGGGACTCAGAACTTGAATCCAGTAGTCAGAGGGCTTCACTTCTCAAGAAGGTGGCCTGGAGTATATTTAGGGACAAGGCAAAGAGACCAGAGCAGCCAAACTCAGAGCACAGGCCTTCTTTCAATGTAATAAGGGCCCCAACCAGTTGTGCTTGTCTGAGGAGAAAGCTTTGATCTCGGGGAGATTAGAAAAGTTTAGAGCTCTCTGCGGACACCAGAGTTCTATCCCCTTGCAGAGGAAGGGCTATTACAATTCTTTATTGCCATTTCCTGAGTTGCTGCTGATGCTGCTTCAGACTGCAGCCAGAGGGAGAGAGTTCTGGGGCCTGCTATTCCGTTTTCTTGGGGATTCTAAAGGATTCTGGGAGCTCAACTTGAAGGATGCAGAGTGCAGACCTCCCAAGAAAATGCTCTGACAGTCTGGGGCAGAGATGAAGCTACCGTTGGGCAGCTGTGGGGCCGGATCCATTCTTTACTGTAGAGGAGCAATTTATAGTCCTTTGGGTCTGCTGTGGTAAAGCCCCTATACTCCCAGGTTAAGGGTTGGTTTGAACATGCTCCTTGGGAGCTTAGGCAGGATCCCCGCCCCAGAACCGTGCCCCAGTGGAGGACTTGTTCCTCCACTGATTTGAATCCACTGTTGAGTTGGAAATGCAGAGGCTTAAGCAAAGCCCCTCCTTCTGTCTAAACCACTCTTAGCTGTCGCCTGCCAACTTGCCACTGGCTTGTTACTGTGCAGGAAAACCCAAGATCTAGGAGACCTCTGGGATAGGATTCCCTGTGATATGGGGTGACTTTATAGAGGGAAAGAGGGAAAATAGAGGCAAAAAAGGGAAAATATCACCGCAAATTGAAATGGATTTAGATTCTGGGTATTAGGGCCTGTAGCCGTTCTTGACACCATAGCTGATCCCATGGTGCCATATGGCCCTGCCAAAGGCAACTGAAGCAAGTGAAGCAACTGAGGTCCCTGGGAGTCTGTAGTCCAGAAAACAACTGTGGAACTGCAGCCAGGGTCTTGGCTCTTGTAACTTGTCTGGAGCTTTTCTCGTTGAGAGAGCTCAATGGAGAGCTCACTGGTCCCGTGGAGACCAAGCCCACCAAGATTTGAGCCTCAGGACTCTCTCCCCACCCCTCCATTCCAATTCTCTAACTTGGAATTGGCCTAAGGCCTGTTTGTGTGCAAACAAGTCACATGAACCTTGGGACACTTCTGTGGCTGTTTCAGTAGTTCTGGGGCAGGAATGCTGGATTGAGGGGAAACCGTGGCCTGGTTGGAAGCCAGGAGAGAAATCCTGCTCGGCTTTCTGGCATGATGTCCTCGGGGCCAGCTTAGGGGAGTCACCTCAAGAAGGTTTCTGGCCCCATCTGCAAGGAACTCTAGGCTGTGTATCTTCAAGGCCAGGATGGAGCTACACATGGGATGAATCTGGGCCTGCATCCTCCTTACCCCAGACCACACAGCACCCTCAAAGAAGGGGGGACACCCAGCTAAGAAGAAGTAGCAGTCACTGAATTCCATGTTCTAGTCACATAAATTGGCCCCACGCTCCTTCTGAGGGTTTTGCATTTGCATACTGGGGAGAACCCAAGTATCATCTTTTCACCCACAAGTGCACCATTGAGCCCACCTCCTGGAACTAGGTGAGCCCTGCCATTGACTTGGCTGTGTGACCCTCAGCCAGTCTTTCTCCCCCACCTCTTCCTCTTCACCCCTGCCCAGGAACACTGGGAAGATCAAATCTTGCTATAGGTCTACGTAAAGGAAAAGTGCTTCCGAACATCAGCAGACAAGCGGGGCAGTGGAGGTTCTCAGGAATTGAGAATTTTGTGTCTCCACCAAACTAGTGAGGCTAGGAATGAAGGAGTCTTCCGATATAAGGAGTTTACCTTTAAACACTCATGATCTCAGTGTTTCAGGTTCTGTTGATTTAAGTTCCAGGGGTAGTGGTACTCATCAATCCATCAGTCAGTTGACCGATGGCATTTATTGAGCATAGACTGTGGGCAGAACGTTGTACTGAGAGCTTGGGAGAGCACAGTACGACAGAGTTGGTAGACCTGTTCCCTGCCCACCAGGAGCTCACAGTCTAGGGGAGGAGCTTGCAGTCTTACAGTCCCACCTTTTCCGCTGACCCCCAGGCGATGATAAGCAGCGTGGCTCAGTGGAAAGAGCATGGGCTTTGGAGTCAGAGGTCATGAGTTCGAATCCCAGCTCTACCACTTGTCAACTGTGTGACTGTGGGCAAGTCACTTAACTTCTCTGTGCCTCAGTTACCTCATCTGTAAAATGGGGACTAAGACTGTGAGCCCCATGTGGGACAACCTGATTCCCCTGTGTCTACCCCAGCGCTTAGAACAGTGCTCTGCACATAGTAAGCGCTTAACAAATACCAACATTATTATTATTATTACTCAGAGAGCCCCAGCATCTGCCTGGATTCAGTGTTCTCAGGATGACCCCCACTAAACTTAGACACCTGTGAAAACCTAATAAAACAAAGTGGCGGAGCTTATTCAGTTTCTTTCAGACTCACTACCGGAATTCTCTTAGGCTACAGGTGTAAACTGGGCAGCACTGTTGCTGTAGTCATTTATTAGTTAATCTCCACAGGTCAGGGTTGGATATCCTGTTTCGTCTTGTGTGCAGTAGGGAAGCTGGGCACTTCCGCCTCATTTCATACGACAGTGGGGTGATCAGGGATCAGTAGTACCAACTCCCATCTCTCAGCCTAGATTTTGCTGCTTACTAAGGGAAAGAGTCGGGTTGGGGTCAGGGGTTGCTCCCTTTCCCAGGTGGAGATGACCAGCCATTCTAACTGTTGTGCCTTTGCTCTTGTTGCTCCCCCCTGCCACCCCAGGATGATGCCCGTCAATTGTTTGCGCTCTCCTGCACTGCGGAGGAGCAGGGCATCCTGCCTGATGACCTGGCTGGTGTGATCCTGAGACTGTGGGCAGACAACGGCGTGCAGGCCTGCTTCAGCCGTTCCCGCGAGTACCAGCTCAATGACTCTGCTGCGTAGTGAGTATCCCTTGACGGAGGGCTTCACCTGGGGTTGGGGGGCCTGGATGTGAAAGGGGAGTCTAAGTGGGACTGGTCTTTGGTTTCTGCCGGGCTCAGGTTACGGCTGTCACTGACGCAGCTCACTGGCAGTTGCAGGAACCTCTGCTGTAACTACTGTGGCCAGAACAAGAGTCTCTGGGCTCTGCTGAAAGTCTCTCTTCTCCTCTTTTAAGATGCATGCATAGTAGTTCAGCTCTGTTTTTTCTGAGGACAAAATGAGGGCAATGCTCAGCATCTTCCCTCCTCTCTCCCCCCCCCAGCCCCCAGATGCTGTCCCTAAAAAAAAATCTGTTCCAAAATTTTGGAAATTGGGATTACAAAGGGATCATTGAAGGCACGGGGACGAGTGGTACTCAGCGGGTACCTGCCCTTTTGGGGAAACCTCAGCCCGGCTCTCTTCACATTCATATTTCTGATTGCTCACAGACCCGTTCGCCTCTCTGCTTCTTGTGACGATTTTCTCTGCAACTTGTGGAAATTGGTTCCTCAATAAGAGTAAAGACATTCTCTGAACTTAACCCCAAGGAGACATTGGGTGGAAAGGATTTGGGGTTTCAAAACCTGCCTCTGGGGAAACCTTGAATTTGGTTCAGGAACCGAATGAGTTCTAGAAAAGGGGGGTGGGTCTTGTCTCTCCTCCTGAACTTTGGAGTTTTCGGGCTGAGCCAGATCCGTGACAGCCAAGTTTAGGTGCCATCCCCGATAGCATTCTTCCCGCTCTTGTCTCCATTTACTGCAGTGTAAAGCCTCACTTGTAGTTCCGGTTTCTGACTGTTGTGACTCCTTTCACTGAGATTCTCAGAGCATGTAATGGTTTCTGCTGGATAGCCCTTCCGATGTGAAGATGGGGCAACTGAGGCCTGGTCAGAGGACTCCTCATCAAAACGGGTCTTTCTCGTGTCCTGCATATTTCTTGTGGCATTGACTGTAAGTTCCTTGTACACAGGGAACATGTCTACCAACTCTGTCGTATTACACCCCCCCAACCACTTAGTACAGTGCTCTGCATGCAGTAAGCACTCAAGAAATACCATTGTTTGATTGCAGCCTCAAAACAGTAGACCAGTCCACACTGCTTCCTCTGATTTTATTTTGTTATTTTATTTTTATTTTGTCTGCGGTGTACTTTATTGTTTTGTCGTTCTAGAGTTGGCTGTCTCCAGCCCCTTCTCCCCAAGTATACTCTTAGATTGTGAGCCCTCCAAGGGACAGGGACCATGATTCCCACTTGTGTATCCTCTCCCAGCACTTAGTAAAGTGCTTTGTGCACAGTAAGCACCTAAGAAATATTGTCACACTACTTCTACTACTATTGCTCCTCTTGAGGAGTTGAACTCAGAGCCCTTCAAGCTGGGAGAAGGAGATTGTGTTAGATCCCAGCAACAAGAGTCTCCCCAACTTCTCCCTTACCACTGCTCACACTTCACCCCAGACTGACTCCCCCTCTTCTTTCCCGGTTTAAAGATCACTTTGAGTGGTACAAGTCTTTCTCTTTCTGCCTGTCTTTGGGCTCCCCTCATCTCGGGCAGACGTTCTTATCGTGAAGGGGTTCACCTCCAGAACTTTCTAGGCAGGCCACCCAGCCCACTCTTAATTTCATGCTATTATTTCATTCCCTCTCCTAGGCTCACCCAGCCCTTGATCAGCTTCTAGTGTGTTGAACGGACTTGGTTTTTACTTTTAAATGAAGCCCTGCCTCTCCATACCCCTCTCTTTTGGGCCAGAGAGATCCTTCTTTACCTGGATCTGGCATGAGTCTGCCACCCACGCCTGCCCCAGGTCCAGCTGAATTAAACTGTCTTTTCTCCCACACAGGGTTTAAATGTACAGGGACAGCAGCATGGAAATGAACCGCTAATGTATTTAATGAGATTAAAACCTAGCCCGTTGGCAGGGAAACCCAGCCAGAGTCAAACAAATGGCCCTCACCTTTGCATAATTGTAGCAGAACACTTTCAAAGCGCTCCCCATCTGTGCAGGCAGAGACCAGATGAAAGTGGTTTTTATTCATGTCACCGAGTCAGCCGGGGCTTGGACAAAATGCTGCCACAGCCCAGCTCGTGCCCTGTAAACATGGTCCCTTGAAAGAGCCCAGCCTCCAAGGAGCAAGAAGTGAGATATGGATGGCAATTGTGTGCCTGGGCTGGAGATCTCCTCCTTTCCCAAGAGCATCTCAGCAAAGCTGGGGCATTCCATAAATGCCACCTTTTAATTTTAAGTACAGGGACTGGGGCTTTTAGGGAGGGAACAGGTGGGATGAAGCCTGTGCAAGCGGCAGACGTGCTTCAAAAAGCCAACCGGTCAAACCCAATTTGGGGTCTCTACAACCCCGCTTGGAAACTTAACACTTTTCAGCCTGGCTCAAAGAAAGGTCTAGGATCTTGTCGGAGATCTGGGCTGAGCAAGGCCGGGAGTTCCGGCCCAAATGGCTGTGGGGGAGAAGCCAATCAAAACAGTGACTTCCTCCCCCTATATCTGGAAACCCTTTGCAAAAACTGGCCTCATCAACCCCCACTGCCCTAGTTGGCCCTCTATTGACATTTGTGAGGTGATGTATGGGAATAAACTTGTGGTGAAGTTGAAGGGGGGGGGCCAGGTGAGGGGAAAATACAGACAGAGTTAGAGATCAGCTGGCTCAGGGAAGGGGCCCTGAGCCAAGCATTTGAGCGTCACGGATGTATGCTTCAGCTTCATGCCACTTTGGCTGCAGCATTTCCCTCCAGCTGGGCTGAGTGAAGCTTCTGCCACCCTGCAGAAACTCATGCCAGGGCATGATCCCAGAATGCACCAGCCCCCATTTGTGGTCAGTGGTAGAATAACCAGATGAATTGCTTGTTTGGACCCAACACGATTCCCGAGGGCCGTCTGATATTTGCACAAAAACTCTATGTTGCCATGGAGACAGCCCAGAAACATAACAGTCGGAATGGTTTCATGGCACTCCTACCCGTCTGGGCTACCCAGGGCCCACTGACTGCTGTGAAACCCTGAGGTTGTTCCCATGGCATCTTGTTGGACTGCCTGTGTTTTCCTCCGTGCCTCCTTTCCCCCCCACCTCCTGCACATTGCACAAGGAGCAAGAATCAACCTCAAAAGGGGAGATGCTGCCAGACCATTTCCTTCTGTTGGATCTCCTTCTCTTCCCCTGCTCAGAACACAGACTTCAGCAGCTTAGACTCTCTATGCAGGGAGATGTTGTATCCACTGCCTTGTGCAGCTGTCTGAAGCAGTTAGGCTCCCTCCTTAAATGAAAGACCCTGAGGACTTTTGTTCCTTAATCAAATCTGAGCTGGATAAATTCCTTTCTCCTCTTGCACCCTTCTGCTTCTGCCAACCTTCGTCTTTTTCCAACCTAAGTAGGCCCGTTAGGCCAGGTAGCGCTTCCCTCCAAAATGGGGCAGCTATTGAATTAAGTGGTCTTCAGGTTCAATAAATGCTGAGAACAGATGTCCCTGGTGCGTGCCAGTTATTCCTCCCACTGTCAGGGCGTTTGTCTGGTGGATAACCTGGAAGCTGGTGAGTGACGTGGTGCCACTGAGCCAGTTGCAGGCAAAATGTTTCATTGTGTATGTTGATGCCCCTGGGGCTTCTGGGAAAGTCAGGCTCAGCAGTCCAGGAGAGCTACCCACACATGCACAGTGGCCCACTAACTGTCATGCCAGCCCCTCCCTGAAATTCCCAAGCATGGGAGGAGAACTGTCCAAGATCCAGCCCAGTCCAGCTGATCTCTGTCTGTGCCACTCCCTCCCCTTCGCCCCAGTTCACCCTCAGGTTTATTCCCATGCTGTCCCCTTAGAGGGCTGACTGCATTCCCCGCCCCGTCTGTCTCTTGGTATTTGTTAAGCCCCTGGCCTGAAAGACCTTCCCCTGCTGAATAGTGTTCAGCATGTTGGACACTAGGGACGACTCCAGTTAGAAAGATCTTGGGGGTATGGGGAGGCTCGCTGTGTTTCTTTAAATCTGCCAGTAGAGGGGTGGGGAATGACAGAGAAAAATGACCAAAGGCTGCCAAATCAGCAGGCCAGAATGATTTGGTCAATTGGAGAGTGGGAAGATGAAACCGAGTAACTTGAGAATCCTTCCAGTAAGCCAGCCAGGAAGCCTCTTCTCCCTCCTGTCCTTCCACTCCCAGGTCCTCATGCCTGCAAGTAGGCTGTTGTTTCCAGTGGTTAAGCTGTGACTAACCCCAAAAGGATCTGCTGTGTGCAGGGAACCATCCTCATTCCTACCATAAACAATCCTAAAATCTATATTAAAAAAAGGTCCAGAGAAAAAAAGCAAGGCTCAGCAGCTTCTCCCTCTGGGCCCCTTCTGCTCTGCAAAATGGTTTAACCACTGCAACCTCTCAGAGGCTGTTGGGGTGATTGGTGTGGCATTCTTTATTGGGCAGATCGCTTCCATCACAGTTTATTCATCTGCTCAGCCTCCTGAGACTGACCCCTGTAGGAGGCAGCTGGCCCTCTAGTCCAGTCCAACAGGCAGGGAGACAGAGGGACCCAACCCAGCAACATCCTTATCGGAGGCAGGAATAGACTTCCGAGGCCTCAAATTGTCCAGCCTTTGGTTTTTGGCTGGTTTTTTGGGTATCTGTTAAGTGCTTACTATGTGTCCAAAACTTTTCTAAGCACTGAGGTAAGTACAAGATAATTAGGCTGGTCACAGTCCCTGCCCCACATGGGGCTCACAGTCTAAGTAGGAGGGAGAACAGGAGAAGTGAGACGCGGAGAAGTTAAACGACTTGCCTGAGGTCACATGGCAAGCAGTTGGCAGAGCTGGGATCAGAACCCAGGTCCTCTGACTTGCAGGTCCCTGCTCTTTCCACTTGGCCATGTTGCTTTCCATGACCGAGCCAACAGGGCAGCTCTGCTTCATTCGATGTTCACTGGGCCCCTGGTTATGCACCTTAGCCGAAAAGCTATGGGTGGGAAGAGATGGGCAGATGTCATTAGTCCCTCCCAGAGGCCTTGTCCCCCTTTGATCCGAACAATAGCATCATGTGTTGGGAAGAGACTGTAAGCCCCTGATGGGCAGGGAACGTGTCTACCCACTCTGTTGTAGTGTACTATCCCAAGTGCTTAGTACAGTGCTCTGCACCCAGTAGGCGCTCAATGACTACCACTGATTGATTGGGGATTAAACGGGGAAATTGTGCTGCTGATTTGCCTAGTCGTTTAATGATTCAAGTAATTCCTCAAGCCACGAGGAATAAGAAAAAATACCGGTACAAGCTGCCATCCTGGGTGTGTCAGAGGCCAGCCTACTTGATAGCCTGATGTCTGCAGAGTTCATTCTCAACACCTAGGAAAAAAGAGGTCTGCTTGGTCAGTGGCAGAAACAATTCAGCTTCTGTTCAGTTTCCAGCTCCAGGATCCCATGAAGAACATGCCAGGCAGCTCCTTTTTGACAAATTTGGAGAGAATTCAGAAGCAAGTAATAAAAATGGCCCCTGACTTATGTGGAAAGATATTTTGCTTTTAATGGCCGGCTTGGTTCTGTGGTGAAAATCCCCAATCTGCCAGTTCAGACGGGTCTGTGCTCAGGGATAGAAGGAGCCACTTCATGTTGCTTGAAAGTTCAGCATAGGTCTGAGCCAAAGGAAGCAGCATGGCTTAGTGGAAAGAGTACGGGCCTGGAAATCAGAGGACGTGGGTTCTAATCCAGGCTCCACCACTTGTCTGATGTATAACTTTGGGCAAGTCATTTAACTTCTGTGCCTTAGGCCCCTCATTGGTAAAATGGTATGAACCCCATGTGGGACATGGACAGTCCAACCTGGTTGTCTTGCATATACCCCAGTGCTTAGTACAGTGCCTGGAACATAGTAAGCATTTTAAAAATGCCATTTAAGGGAAAAAAAGGAAAGGGAGGTAGAACACTGGACAAAGGAAGACAAATCTCTTTTGTTCCATCTTTTCCTGGTGCCCTGAAGTTCGGCTGACAGGAGGATCCACTTCTGGTCCCAGGAGGCAGGGAGGGATCCTTTTCCAGGTCTCCCTTCCCTCATGCATGCCCAACTAATTAAAGGGGAAAACCCGGGAATCCTTTTAGAGGGTTTTCAGGAGCCTGTAACCTTCACCCCTTCAAGGGGAAGGCAAGTATGTGGTCTCTGCCAACTTAACCTCATTGGAAAGCCAAACTGGTGGAATGTCACTGGCCCTGCTTCTCCTTTTAAATTGGGGCTGTGACAGCTCAGGGCTTGCTAGGGGAGAGGGAAGGTGCCTCCCAGCTCAGGCAGGCTGGATTTTTCCTGTTTCTGATTTGCCTGACCACCACAGTGAACCCCAGTGTGTCCAATTTTTTTTGACCACCACAGTGAACCCCAGTGTGTCCAATTTTTTTTTAATTTTGTTAAGTGCTTACTATGTGCCAGGCACTGTACTAAGCACTGGGGTTGGACACAGGTTGGACACAGTCCCTGTTTCACATGGGGCTCACAGTCTTAATCCCCATTTTAAGGATGAGGAAACCGGAAGGTTATGGAAACAAATTTTTTTTTGTATTTTTTTGTATTTTTGTTTATGTGTTTTACCTTTGCAGATGGTTTGGCCAGGATCACTTGATGGGGTTGGGTTTAGGAATAAGGGCCTCAGAATCTCCGGTTCAGAAATTAGACTCCAGAGGTGCTCTGTAGCTTTGTCCCTTACATTTATGGAACATTTCTCTTCTGAAACTGTGTGAACATGAGGAAATAACCCAACCTTCTCAGGGCCCCTATGTAGGAGCAGAGAGAAGGGAGGGAGGGAGGAAGAAATCTGCCAAATCTCCTCAAAACGGAGTCTTTGGGTACAGAGTAAGGAACTCCTCAGCCCAGTGCAGAGTCACCCATGATTTCAAGAGCCACTTGATACCTTGTTTTTCTCTTGGGCCGTTTGTACTCCCCTCCCACCCCTTCCCACAAATATGCTTGTCCTTGCTAACTCTCAGCTACCCAGAGTAACATCATGCAGCCACAGCACTTTTCTTGGAAACTCCATCTCTTTTTCAGCTTAAAGAATTTTCAACTCCTTGCCTGGAAGGGACTTTGAGAGGTCACTTGGTCCATTCCCCAGTCTCCAAGCAGGGTTACATCATACTTTCTGGTCACCTGGGTAACAGACCTTGTGTAAGCTTCAAGAAAATCAGTGACTTGTCCCTTTCCTGGCATCCGAAGGAAATAGCCCTCCCTCTCCCAACCAGAATTGAGCAGAGATAGTTTCAGGCTCAGGAGATGAAGGTGGGAAAGCCCAGGAACCCAGCCCTGTTAAGAAATCAAGTGTTCGCAGTGAATAGAGCTGTCGTCTGAGTACGAAACTCTGGTTTCCATTCCATTCCATCCAATAGTATTTATTGAGCGCTTACTATGTGCAGAGCACTGTACTAAGCGCTTGGAATGAACAAGTCGGCAACAGATAGAGACAGTCCCTGCCGTTGACGGGCTTACAGTCTAATCGATAAGTTTCCCTGATGTCCTTCCTGAACCGCTGGCTGCCATTTGGATTTCACAGCCCAGAAATCTTCTTTGTGACCTCAGATAATTTGGGTTTGAGAGGTAGGCCAGGGTAAAGAGCAAATGACACCTCCAGGTGGCCAACAGTCTTTCTAAGTAGAACTTATGCCCATTTGTGTCACAGTCATTCCCAGAAGTGATTTTGACCTCTTTAATGCCTTTCTCTTTCTACCGCCACTGTCTTCTTCCCAGCTGTCTTCAAATGTAGCCCCTGTACTTGCACCTTGGACTTCATCTCCTCTCACCTCTTAAAAATATTTGCTTCTACCCTCCTCTCTTTTCTTAGTACTATCTTCAATCTCTCTCCTCTGGCTTATCTGATCCCTTCATTTATGCCCAAATCTTCCCTGTGTGGAGAAAAAAAAACCTTGACCCCTCCCACACACACCCCTAAACCCTCCAGCTATCACCTCTTTTCCCTTCTCTCTTCCCTATCTTAACTCTTCAAATGGGCTGCCTCTGCTTCCTCTCTTGTCACTCTCTTCTTGATCCCCAGTGGCCTCCTTCTGGTGAAGTGTAATGGTCTCTTCCCTGCCCCGATCTCTATTGACCATTCTGTCACTCTCAGTAAAGTTGACCACTCTCTCCTTCTAGGAACACTGGCCTGACCTTTTGTGTCATGTATCAGCACTTTGATACTCACACCCCTCCCAACCCCACAGCACTTCTATACATGTACTTATGCTCTGGTACTTCCCCTAGCTGAAATTTATTTTAATGCCCATCTCCCCCACTAGATTGTAAACTCCTTGAGGGCAGGGATCGTGTCTTCCAAGTCTATTGAATTGAACTCTCCCACATGCTTAGTGCAGTGCTCTGCACCGAGTAAGTGCTCAAATACCATAGATTGATTAACTCGGTTTGACAGCATTGTATTCTTCCTAATTTACATCCAACCTCTCTGACTAATCCTTCTTGGTTTCCATTTTGACTCTTCATCTCCTCAGCCTTGAACTATGGGTGTCCCCCAAGACTAAGTTCTGGATTACCCTTGATCTTTTGAGGAATTACCTCTATATGGTTAAACTCCCAACTCTTCATCTCCAGCCCTGGCCACTCACCTGTTCTAGTCAGTCAGTCACTCGTATTTATTAAGAGCTTACTGTGTAGAGCACTGTACTAAGTGCTTGGGAAAGTATAATGTAACAATATGAGACACATTCCCTGCCCACAATGAGTTTACAATCACATATTCTCCTATCTTTAGGACATCACCATCTGGAAGACCCGCCGGCACCTTAAACTTCATATGGCAAAGACTGAATTCCTCATCTTTTCTTTCTCTTCCTCTTTCTTCTTTTCCTATTAGAATCCCCCAAACCTCTGCCTTTCTCCCTATCCCAGAAGCTCGCACTCTTGGTATCATCTTTGACACCCCTTGTCTGTCAGTCAGTCTGTCTCTTTAGCCCTACCAGTTCTTCCTCTGAAATTTCACAGATCTGCTCTTTCCCCAGCTCCCTGATCTGTCACCCCTCATCTGGATTACTGTAGCAGCCTCCTTCCCTTTAGGCTGTCTCCCATCTTCAGTCAGTTATGCATATAGCTGCACATATCCTCTTTTTAATTAAGATGGTCAGAGTACATCACTCCCCTCTTCACAAGTCTTCAGTGGCTCCCCACTGCTTTCCATCTAAATCTAAAACTGATTATTCCTACAATTTCCTACTCCAGCCCCGCTCAGTCCCTTTACGTCTCCCCATCTTACCTCTTTACAATCCCTCTTTCCTGACTCTACTGCACCCCCAACTCACCCCGCTGGAGAAGGGTTTAATCACGAGTCGGTCTTCCGAAGAGGCCTTTCACACAGATCTCAGTGCACATTGCATTTGTTGAGTCGATGAACCCGTGGAGGAGAAGCATTGTCTGCCCATGCTGTTGGAGAGGGGAAAGAGGAACTGAAGGAAACTGGGTGGTGACCCACACAGACCCACACAGAGGGTCTCTCAACTTCTCACTCAACTGTAAAATGGGGATTAAATACCTGTTCTCCCTCCTACTTAGACTGCGAACCCCATGCGGGATAGAGACTGTGTCTAACCTAATTAACTTTTACCTACCCCAGCACAGTGTCTGACATATAGTAAGCACTTAACAAATACCATAAAAAGACCCTGTTTTTTTCACCATATTTAAGGGGTTGTGGCCTGGGAGTGAGAGTCAGTAATTTGCCATTCATCTTTAGTTCTGTCTTCTAAGGGGATGAAGACAATAGAGAAAACGAGTTAGTTTCAGTCAGGAGAGGATTTTCCAGGGTACATCTGGGGCAGCTGCCTCAGGGTCAGCAGAAAGGGAAAAGTACCAGGGCCAGTTTTTTCCTGCCTCCCACAGAGTGACTAGCAGTGGTGACTCAGTGAATACAGAATGGGCTCACTCCTTTTTCTGCCTCCATCCCTCTCTTCCCTCATGGTATTTACTATTGCCAACTCCACCAAGGTAGGTGTAGGAGAAGAGGAGTTGTCTACCTAGGGGACAGTGGTAGGGAAGGCCGTGGAAATGGGATGGGGTACTTTTAGCAGATGACCTTTTACCAAGTTCTGCCCCTGGTGCAGGAGAAGTGATGTAGATTAGACAAAAGGAGGAACTTCCTAGCAGGGAAAAATAAACCCTAAAAGAGGTTACCAAGAGAGGGTCAAGGAAGGGCCATGCCAGAGAGCTATGAAAATAGCAGGAGCAGGATGTGTCCCAGGATGTTCAGGTCTAATCTTGCCCAGAGGATAGGCTGTTCCCTTTGAAGCCCTTTCCAGACCGGTGATTCTTGGATACCCAGCCTTCTTGGGGCAAGGAGAATCAGGGTTTGGCTTTCTATAATTCAGATTTTGATTGATTTGTATCTACCTCAGCACTTAGAATAGTGTTTGACACATAGTAAGTACTTAACAAATATGATTTTAAAAAAGAAAGATTTTTGGAGGCGAAGAATTGTGTTTAGATAGTGGCTATTTCTGAGACTGCTGAGGTGACCACCAATGAAAGATGCTAAATCAGGGTGTCTCTAACCAGATGGCTGCTGAGGGGAAAGCAGCTTTTGTAGCTTCTCACACTAGACCTGGATCTTCCAAGGGAGGAAAACATTGCTCTAAATCAACACCAGCCTCCCCTCCCTGCTGCCAGTGGGCTGTTAAATGGATTTGTCTGGCTGGGGAAACCTGGGCCAATTTTTCCTCCTCCTTGAGCTATTGTTTAAAAGAGCAGGATCCAAAGTGGGTGGGCCCCAGGCCGAGACCTGAGTCTTCTCTCCACTAGGACTTTGGCTTCCTAGAGTAGAGGGCTGTGGTTTGTTCTCTTCTGCCAACTGCCTAGTGTAGCACCTTGCATGCGAGGATGCTCAATAAATATTGAGAGTTGAAGCTGCCAAAAAAGTGTCCTGGAGCTGCTTTTTAAAAAAAATCAAGTTCCCTAGCTCCTCGGATGCTTCATGTTCATGGGGAAATCTTTACATTTCCGGGATCCCATCCTGGATGGCTAGAGTGCTGTCACCATTTTCTGCATTTCAGACATTTCCCCGTTGAGGAGCTTCTCCTCTTCCACTTCTACCCCCGCATCAGACGTTTTCTGATTTCTGGTGCTCTCCAGGTCCTTGTTTTTGAGGAGTCCTGGGAAATTCCCGATCCCTCATACTATGAACCTTCAGGAAAATTGGATCTGATGGAACATTACTGGCTGGGCTTGAGTTCCCTGAGCTCACAGAAGGGTCACAGCCTGTTCCCGAAATACCATCAGCTGATTTTTAAACCTTGGTCCCCTGCAGTCCTTCAGTGAACTCCATTTTTTTAGTGAATTGAAAATGGTATACTTGCTTTCTCTGGAAAAGGATATTATGGCATCTTTTTTTATGATCTATCAGTATGCTAGAGTTAGCAACAAGGCAAGATGGGGGCCTCTGCCCTCAAGGAGTTCACAGTCTAACAATCTACAATCTCTCACAAAGGACTGACTCCCATCCTTAAGGGGCAGATCTTCCCAGAGGCAAGAGACTAGGTTATTTGACCTCCCTCCCAAGTCTCTTCTCTCCTACTCTTCTGTCAGTGTGAAACAGCAGTTATGACTGTGTACTGAAGCACTGTAAGGCGCCTGTTAACTCTAATGAAGAAAGAGTGAGTCCAGCCCTTATGCTAACTGAAGGGGACTCCTCTAGCTCCTGTAGAACAGGAAGTTATGAGAGAGCCCAAATAGATAAACAGCAGAGGAAGACATGTCAGTTCTGTTTAACATCACAAGCGGGACCGGGAATTTGACAGACTATACTTAGAAGCATCTTAGAACCATCGCGTGTACTGAAGCCTTCCAGACTTTTCCTTCCTATGCCTTACTTTTCTTCCCATCTCAAACCATTCACCACTCCCTCTATTCCTTTAGGAAATCTAGGACAGATGCTCCCATGTTTTAGCAGTGTAATTCCAAACTGTCCCTGTTGTGTCTGTTAAGTGGAGACAGGCAATATGGATAGGCGCAGCCAAGTTCTGTCTTTGCTTGGGGAATTCCTGGTGCTGCCCGCCCACCTCTAGAAACCTCATTATTTGAGACACTTAAAACAATTCAGGAGAGAAGAAGGTGGGTGGCAGGGACTCTTGCCCACATAGGGTGTGACCACTTTTTTCTTCTGCCCCCCCCTCCGGATGCAGTGCAGAATAGCTCAACCAATCAACATCTGATGAGGTCTTAGATGTGTAGAGCACTTATGAGAAAACACTTGAAAAATCTAGGGCTTCTGCTTTTGATGCAGGTGTCGGTGCTGTTGATTTGTGTTTACATAGATGCAGGCCATCCTCGACTTCTGACATTTCGAGTTACGGCAAAGTGCACTTGGAACGTTTCTAAACTTACACCCTTTTAGCTTTCCAACCCACTGGTTTTGACTTTACCACAGTGGTCTCCTTTATGTCACCAGCTCCAGGGACACAGGTGACAGTGGGGAGAAAGTGTGCACAGGAGCCAGGAGTAAATGAGACAATTTTAAAAGCCATGTTGATGGTCAGAGGAGTGGGATTGGGAAGAGAAGAGGCTGGTGTGGGAGATGGGGAGGGAGAACACACTACCTGATCATCATTCAGAGTAACCAAGGAGAACCTAGTCAGAGAAAATGGGTTCCGATCCTGGCTCCACCACTTGTCTGCTATGTGGCCTTGGGCAAATCACTTCTCTGTGCCTCAGTTACCTCATCTGTAAAATAGGGATTAAGACTGTGAGCCCTATCTGGGACATAGACTGTGTCCAACCTGATTATTTTGTACCTATCCCAGTGCCTAATACAGTGCCTGGCACATAGTGCTTAACGAATGCCATTAAAATAAAAATGAAGTAAGAGTTGGCCTCCCTATCGCGAAAGCTCTCAGACTTCATGTGACTATATTGGTGTCGCTGTATTGCTCATCTATACCTGAGTACACATAGGTCTGAGTAATTTTGGTAAACATTGGGAATCCGATAGATTCAGGAATCAAGCTCTCACTTGTAGCATTGTTCCTGAGAGAAAATGTGTTCCAATTTATGTTTCTACTTAAGGCACAGCTTTCAGGAACCAATTGTATCACAAGTCCAAGGATTGCCTGTAGAGAGAAATAGTAGTAGTAAGGGTTTTTATTGAGCAGAAAGAGTGAGCACAGATCAAGAAGAGCCAGGGACCTGAGCCTTGTGGGATACCCACAGTTAGGGGATGAGAAGTGGAACAGGAGCCAGCAAAAGAAACTGAGAAGGGCAGTCAGAGAGGTAGAACGAGAACTGGGTGAGGACTGTATCGGCCAAACCAAGATCTGGTAGCGTTCCAAGGAAAAGAGTGTGGTCCCTGGTGTAGAAGCTGGCTAAAGAGGATTAGAATCAACTAAAGACTGCACTGCACTTGGCTATGAGTGAGACATTGAGAAGAAGCGGTCTCAGTGAAGCGAATGGGCAAAAACCAGATTGTAGTGGGTCGAGAAGGAGAGGTGGTCGAGGGGGATTGGAGTCAGCAAATGTAGGTGACCTTTTCAAGGCATTTGGGCAAGAATGGGAAGAGAGAGGTGGTGCAATGACAGCAGGAGGAGGCTGTGACGTCCAGAGAGGACTTTTTTAGTATATTTAAGAGTTAAGCATATTTGAAGGCAGAGGAAAAGAAACCATCCAAGAGTGAGAGGTTGAAGAGATAGTGGTGTAAGAAGGGAAGAGAGTGGGAGCAAGTGTTTTTAAGAGCTGAGAAGGGATGGGGTCAGAGGCATAGGTAAAGGGGGTAGATTTAGAGAGCTGGTGAGAGATCTCCTCCTGACAGCTGACAAGGAAGATGAGGAGGAGGAGGAGGAGAAGCAGGAGGCAGCATTAGAGCCATGAGAAAGTGAAACTGATAGAGAGATTTCTCCTTGGACAGTGCTCCAGGCCCTTGATCTCATTGCCATCCTCTTAAATCCATTGTCCTTCTAGTTTCTCCCCTAAAGTACCAACCAATTCCCCAGCCGCCCCCAGTCTCAACAATGGCTTAATGGTAGGCTATGGATGTTTAGGGTTTTATCCAAGTAGGCTATGGATGTTTAGGGTTTTATCCAATTAACTTGATTTCTACTTCTGAATCTTTAAAAAAAAATTACCAGCTCCACCCCAAAATTTGCTATTTTAAACTTGTGTTAATTTTGGCAATCAATTGTATTTTTGAGTGCTTACTGTGTTCAGAGGACTGTACCAAGCACTTGGGAGAGTACAATATAACAGTGTTGCTAGACATGTTCCCTGCCCACAATGAGCTTAGAGTCTAATAATAAAATAATAATAATTCTGGTATTTGTTAAGTGCTTTCTATGTGCCAGGTACTGTACTACATTTTGATACAAGCAAATTGGGTTGGACACAGTCCCTGTCCCATGTGGGACTCAGAATCTCAATCTACATTTTACAGATGAGGTAACTGACACATAGAGAAGGTAAGTGACTTGCCAAGGGTCACACAGCAGACAAGTGGCGGAGCCGGAATTAGAACCCATGACCTAGAACCCAATATAGAGACAATGAAAGTTGTGATCTCTTGTGCATAAAGTCATACTTTTGCTGTACTCTCCCAAGCGCACTCAATAAAAACCACTGATTGAAAGTGTTAAGAGAAATTTAAATTGATATACAAATCCACCCAAACCCTGCCGCTGTAGACTTAAGCCAATTGAGCACATTTGTGTATTGAATTGTCCATATTGCAGCATCACCGAAGGAAACAGCATGGTATTTTGGAATGTGATTTGATCGTTATTAAATGTCATCAATATTTTTTTCTTTGAGGATTTTCCTCCTCCTCACTCTGACCAAAGTCTGGCATTTCAATTAGTCAGTCAGTTAATGGTATTTGTGCAGAGCACTTTACCAAGTGCTTGGGAGAGGACAGTGGGTGCAATTCCTGCCCACAAGGAGCTTACATTTTAGAGTGTGGGTCACTTTTTGCATTCTTGAGTCATTTTTGAGCCAACTTTTCATTTTGAGTGTGGGGGTAAAAAGTGGCACAGGGATTTTAGAAGGGATGATGAGGGGAAGCAGGGTGGCTTAGTGGATAGAGCATGGGCCTGGGAGTCGGAAGGTCATGGGTTCTATCCCGGCTCCATGCCACATGTCTGCTCTGTGTCCTTGGGCAAGCCACTTCATTTCTCTAGGCCACAGTTACCTCATCTATAAAAAGGGGAATAAGAGTCTGAGCCTTATGTGGGACAGGGACTGTGTCTAACCTGACTAACTTGTATCTACCCCAGCACTTAGAACAGTGCTTGGTACATAGTAAGCGCTTAACAAGTACCATACTAATAATAATTTTTATTATAACATTATTACTATTATTATTATAATTATTACTATTATTATTGTACTTGCTAAGCACTTACTATGTGTCAAACACTGTACTAAGGGCTGGGGTAGATACAAATGATTAATTTGTATCCCTGTCCCACATTGGGCCCACAGTCTAACTAGGAGGGAGTCGGTACAGTTACAGATGAGGCAACTGAGCACAGAAAAATTAAATGACTTGCCCAAGGTCAAACAGCAGACACGTGGCAGAGCTGGGATTAGAATCCAAGTCCTCTGACCCCTAGGCCCATGCTTTTTTCCAGTAGGCCGTTGCTGCTTCAAAACCTTTTTATTGGACTCTCCCAATTGAATGGTCCATTGTTCTGCCCACAACATGTGCTCAATGCCATTGATTGGAAAAGAGCTAGCAGGCCAGAAAGCCATCTTTGTAAGGCTGTTTTTGACTTTTGGAGAAACAGTGTAGCCTAATGGAAAGAGCCTGGGCCTGGGAGTCTCCCAAGTCTGCCACTTATCTGCTGTGTGGCCGTGGGCTAGTCACTTCACTCCTCTGTGTCTCAGTTTCCTCATCTGCAAAATGGGGATTCAATACCTGTTCTCCCTCTTACTTAGACTGTGAGCCCCATGTGGGACCTGATTATCTAGTATCTACCCCAGTGCTTAGTACAGTGCTTGACACATAGTAAGTGCTTAACACATTTTTATAATTCTTCTTCTTATTATTATTATGATTTGACATTGGCTGGAAACTCTCAGGTTGCGTCAGAGACCTGGGATGAGTGAGAATGGGAGTTTAGCTCAAAAAGCTGCAGGGGATTGAAGCCAAAGATAGAATGTCACACTGAGAGGACTCCCACCAGTTTGAATACCCAGGGCCCTCCTTTGCAACCTGTGTGTTCCACTTGCACCTCTGTCACCCACACTGTGAGAAGGGGTTAATTGCGACCACCCTGCATCTCCGCTCCTCTTCTCTCCATAACCTCCACCTCCAGTGGGTTGGGAGTTTCTACTGAAACCCTTTCTAGCAAAAACGCTACTACCCAGAATGAGTAGTAGCATGATGTAGTGGATAGAGCATGGGCCTGAGAGTCAGAGGTCATAGGTTCTAATCCTGGCTCCACCACGTCTGCTGTGTGACCTTGGGCAAGTCACTTCACTTCTCTGGGCCTCAGTTACCTCATCTCTAAAATGGGGTTTGAGACTGTGAGCCCCACATGGGACAGGGACTGTGTCCAACCTAATTTGCTTGTATCCACCCCAGTGCTTAATATAGTGCTTGGCATATAGTAAGCGATTAACAAAATCCATAATTATTATTATTATGAGTAAGTTTAAACTCTGGAATTTCTCTTCTCACTTGTGCTGCTGGATAGATAACATTTCCCTCCCTTATTAAATAAAGTTCATTATGCTTCTGAACTCTCTGAGGCTCTCTCCAGAGCTACATGTTCTCTGCTTACTAGACAAACTGCATCTCAAGTACTCTCTGGTACACTCTGTTCATCTTGTGTATCAGTTTTGTATTTTCCTTCTACTTCGGGTCTATTCTTTGGCCTCCTGTCCTCTGTAGTGGCACTGACCTTATCTGGACTATTTAAAGCTCTGTGTACTCTTCTTTCACCCCATGATGATGTGTTTAAAGAGCAGGGCTGGTTAGCTTAAAGAGATTTGTCTCTCAGGGTTATAGTTAGCTAAGGGAGACTCAACTGCTGATTGACTTTTTTTAAAAAAAAGTATTCGTTAAGCATTTACTATGTGCCAGGCACTCTACTGTGCACTGGGGTAAACACAAGATAGGTTGGGCACAGTCCCTGTCCCACATGGGGCTCACAGACTTAATCCCCATTTTATAGATGAGGTAACTGAGGCACAGAGACGTTGTGGCGGAGCTGGGATTATTCATTCAATTCTTCATTCATCCAGTTGTATTTACTGAGTGCTTATTGTATGCAGAAGCACTGTACTGAGCATTTGGAAGAGTACATTATAACAATAAACAAACACATTCCCTGCCAACAAGCTTATCGTTTAGAGGGAATTAGAACCTGGTCCTCTGACTCTGGTCTCTCCTCATCCTCTTCCTATACGTCGGCCAAGGTGGCTAAAGTGGAAGCAGAGAGGCCTTCCATAGACTTTACTGAGATATTGATGTCCCCTTGGGGCCCAAATGGATTAATGACTGCTTTTTTTCAAACAGATGGGGCTGGTTGGGAAATGTACTAAACAATAAGATGTAGAAATCTTTCTCTTCAAGTGAGCATCAGTGCCATTCCAGACACCAGAGTAGGAATGGCTTGTGAGGTGAGTGTTATTGGCTTGTCAAACAGCAGGCAAATTATGGATCAGTGGTCCAGTGTCTATAGGCTTTTGGCCCTGCCCTAGCTTGGGCAGATCCAGGCACAGAGATACCAGAAATCCAAGACTTCAGTCAGAGTTTGAGGGGGACAAATGCAAAACCCAGGTTGTGTCTGCAAATGACAATTCTGGTTTCTTGCTAATTGCCTGGTGCCCACAGAAAAGTAAGAGAATGTATTCAGGTAACAGCACCTCATGGCAGGAGAGCACAAAAAGAGTGAGTAGGAAGAAATTGGGACAGAAAGCCTGTCCCTAGGAGTCAAAGTTAGATAGCCAGTGAAGGTAAGGAATCTGGGTTTGATGTGAATCTGTTTGTTCAGTATGGGTTTTCCACATTGGTTTTTTTGGTTTTTTCACTTGTTCACCCATGCTTTTCATTCATTCATTCAATAGTATCTATTGAGCACTTACTATGTGCAGAGCACTGTACTAAGCGCTTGGAATGTACAAATCGGTAACAGATACAGTCCCTGCCCTTTGATGGGCTTACAGTCTAATCGGGGGAGAAAGACAAGAACAATAGCAATAAATAGGATCAAGGGTTTGCTTGGAATGGGAGATCGGAGTTTATAAAGGTAGTAGACTCCTTGTCACCATTCAGGGTTTTGCCAACTTCTTTGTAGCCATAGAAAATAGCCGAAGGATAACGGGGGAGTGAAAACTTCTGTGTGTAATCAGTAGAGTGCCCCAAGGCTCCTCCATTGTTACCCAGACCTTGCCAGCACCTTTCTGAATATGACCTTCCTCATCCAGTCTTCCTGCTCCTGACAAGGAAACCCATTAAGAAAATAGCCAGTGGTGCATCATTTCCATTTTAACAGCCTAGGAACAGGAAGTTAGCCCTCCCCACAGCCACAGTGGAGAGCAGCTATGTGCACCTATGCCACCTAACCTGGGAAATTGATGCTTCAGGTTATAGTTGGCCATGGGCCGGGCCCCAGGTGGTCACCCAAAGGGACTGTCAGAGCGAGGTGTGAGAGGTCCGTGGACAGGTCACATCCAGTTGTGCTGGTGGCTGGAGGTCGGTCTTTTTGAAAACTGTGGCCAGAGAAGTCTGCCTGCTCCAGAAGTCTTCCTCTTTAACTCCCTCACTGAAGATCCGAGCACACTGGCTCCAGGCACAAAGTCAGGGACCCGCCCTGAGCAAGAGGAAACTTGGAACAGTAGACTCTCCGTGGACAACAATCTCTGCCTCTGAGACCCAGAGGACTATTCTCCCCTGGGCCTCAACTGATTGTAGCTGTGGTGTGAATGAAGTTGGAGAAAGTCTTTTTGGCAAGTGACCCAACTGCCCAGAATTCCATTTCCCTTCTTGAGAAGTGGGTCTTGGAATGCCTGCCTGCTAAGCACATGATGTGGCAGGTAGTACTTCCCACAGAAATGCTTTTAGGTGGGAAGCAGCATGGCCTACTGGAAATGGCACTGACCTGGGACTCAGAGGACCTCTGCCACTTGTCTGCTATGTGACCTTGGGCATGTCACTTCACCTCTCTGTGCCTCAGTTTCCTCACCTGTAAAATGGAGATTCAAACTTACTCTTCCTCCCCCTTAGACTTGAGCTCCACGTAGGACAGGGACAGTGCCCATCCTGATTATCTTGTAGAATGCTTGGCACAGAGTAAGAGCAAAACAAGTACCCTTAAAGAAAAAAGAAGCTGGTCCAGAAGGCTCTGGGTTGCCCTAAAAAGGATCCCAGGTCATCCCAGCTGAAAATTGAAAATGCCAAATGGCGGGGATGATTCGCTTCCTGAGAGCTATGGGCATTTGAGGGCATTGTATAAAACCATGGGGGGTCAGTAGGGCCAAGGTTCCCCCTGATTTTACCAACAAGGCCATCGAGTCACAGAGAAGGGACAGAACATTCCCCAGCAGAGTGGAAGCTCTGCAAATGGCACCCCAGGTTACTGTTATCCTGCAGTCTGCTCTCATCTTTCCCTTTGTCCTTTGGTGATTTCCCTCCCTCCCCCATAATAATTAGTAATCTGGTGTTGATTAAGCACCTACTGTGTGCTAAACGCTGGCAGAGATACTAAGAGATACTGCTGTAATCCCAGTGCTTAGAACAGTGCCTGACACATAGTAAGTGCTTAACAAATACCATAAAAAAGGGTTATGAGGTGGGACTGAGTCACTGTCCCCAATCTATCTCATCCCCATTTTGCAAGGTGAGGAAACTGAGGCCCTGAGAGGTGAAGAGATTTGCCCAAGATCACACAGTAGGCCAGTGGCAAAGCTGGGACTAAAACCCTGGTGTCTCCTCTCCTGACTTCCAGACCTGGGCTCTTTCCACCAGATCCTGCTGCTCCCTTGAATGGCCTTTTTTTAAACAATGGTATTCATTCATTCATTCAATAGTATTTATTGAGCACTTACTAAGTGCAGAGCACTGTACTAAGTGCTTGGTATGTACAGTTCGGCAACCGATAGAGACAATCCCTGCCCATTGACGAGCTTACAGTCTAATTGGGGGAGACAGGCAGACAAAAACAATAGCAATAAATAGAATCAAGGGGATGTACACTTCATTAACAAAATAAATAGGGTAATAAAAATATATACAAATGAGCAAATGAGCACAGTGCTGAGGGGAGGGGAAGGGAGAGAGGGAGGAGCAGAGGGAAAGGGGGAAAGGGGGCTTAGCTGAAGGGAGGTGAAGGGGGGCAGAGAGGAAGTAGAGGGAAAAGGGGAAGCTTAGTCTGAGAAGGCCTCTTGGAGAAGGTGAGCTCTCAGTAGGGTATTTGTTAAGTGCTTACTATGTGCTAAGCACTGGGGTAGATACAAGATAATTGGGTTGGACACAGTCCCTGTCCCACATAGGGCTCACAGTCATAATGTCCATTTTACAGAGGTAACTGAGGCACAGAGATATTAAGTGATTTGTCCAAGGTCATACAGCAGACAAATAGCAGATTGAAATTAGAACTCAGGTCTTCTGACTTCCAGACCCATGCTCTTTCCACTAGGCCACGCTGCTTCTCAGCCTTTCTGTCAGTCAGGGAGCAGGATGCAGAGTGTCGGGAGCTGGCAACCACTGCTCCTGTTTTCTAGAGATCCTCCTGTGGGCCAGGCCTGCGTCACCCAAGATTTGAAGGGAAGATTAATGGCCCTCGGAAGAGTTTGAGCAAGCACGCTCATACCCGGGCCATTAGAATGCAGCGGAGTCCTTGAGGTCTGAATGAAGCCTTTTGTCCTCAACTTTACATTTTCTGGAATGGATCTCTCCTTTTCTGGGCTTTGGTGCCAGGACCTGGATATTTCTCAGCACCATCAACAGATGCCAAATTCAGGCCCCAGGTCTTAGATCTGCTGCTGAGAGTTCCCAAGAGATTCTTTCTGCTCTCCACTCACCCTCAGAAGCTTGATGCCCAAGGTGGCCTTGGCCTTGTGCTCCTGAGCAGGTACTGACCACATCCAGGGGAGCTTTGAGGGTTCCTGTTGGAAGTGGGGGTCCCCTGAGTTTTTAAGCCCATCAGCAAGAGCAGTGTTTGCATACTACATACTAAATGCAGAGTACTGTACTAGGTTATCAGGGTTGGTCATCTTTGAGCAGAGACTAATTGCATATGCCCCTTTCCATCTCTCCCTGAACAGGTCTGTGGTGTTTTTTTTTTTCCCAGTAGCCATTACTTTGTAAGTCCCATGAAGCCTCCTTTTTAAGTTCCCCTCTTCCTTCCCCCACCATCTGCTTCGAGGATTCTTGTCACTTCTAGCTCCCAATTTCACACTTGCACCTTGAGTCCCAATAGTAATACTTGAGGATAAGAATAAAAATGTTACTGGCCTCCCAAGCTGCCTAACTAAACTCTTCACTTCCTAGGGAACAATGATGAAGAAGATGACGATGATGGTATTTGTTCAGTGCTCAGCATGGGTCAAGCATTGTTCTAAGAGTTGGGGTAGATACAGGTTCATCAGGTCGGACACAGTCCCCGGTCCCACATGGGGCTCACGGTCTAATGGGGAGTGAGAACAAGCATTGAATCCCCATTTTTACAGATGAAGAAATGGAGGCACAGAGCAGTTAAGCAACTTACCCAAGGTCACACAGCAGGCCAGTGGCAGAGCCGGAATTAGCACCTGGGTCCCCTGACTCCCAGGCCTATGCTTTTTCCACTAGGCCACACAGCTTCTCTAAAGTAAAGAAGAACATCAACTTTCTGGACTACCAGCATGGGCTAAATCAAAAGGGACCTTGGGCAGATGACCATCTGCAAAGCTGAGTTTTGCCATTTTAAACTCTTTTAAAAATCTAGGGCCAGGTTTTGCACCAGATGACACCAAATTGAGCCCAAACTTGCCGGAAGGCATTCATCTGAACACTACTGAACACTGACCAGGACTGGCTCTACACCAGATCACATGGGACTCTGACTAGGATCTTGGAGATCAATGAGATTCCATGAGAGTAAAGCACAGTCTGATCTTCTGCCTTTCCTATTGAAAATGGTGATGATGGTGGTATCTTTGGGAGCTCATGGCATCTCCATAGTGTTCTTATATGCTAAAAAAGCGCTTGTGCATGTCTTTAAGCAGGGTGTCCTCTCCATGCTTCTACATCTCAATGGGTGTGCCAGGAAGTCCAGGGAATTTGCCATTTTTCCTGGTTCTGTCTAACTCCGTGGGTCCCTCAAGAGTTGGGACAAGAGTCTTGTCTTGTTGCTGGTGGCTTCTCTATGCTTTATAGGCCCTCCTGTTCGGTAGGTGTGTTCCTGGGAGAAATTGAAATGTTGCTGCTGCCTCAGGGTTCTCTCCTCATCTGTGGTGCTGTGATCGGGTCATGTAGCATCTTTTTGTGGTCTGTAGAAGTTCTTGCCCCTCTCAGGTTCATACCTGGAGAGTTTCCAGTACTCTACCAGTCCCGGCTACGAGAGGGAGAGTCGAGCAGAGGCCTACCCATTCCATTCCCAGCTTGGGCAGTGACTAGCGAGTGGAAGGCAAACTGCTACAAGCCAAAACTTACCTGTGCTGGGCAGCAGTGGCACAGGAGAGAGTCAAGGGTGGAGACTCGAGTTTACTGCGCAGAAGGAGGCAATGATAAACCACTTCTGTATTTTTCCTAAGAAAATTCTATGGATACATTACCTGAACGACTGCAGATGGAAGTGGGGCATTCTGGGAGAGATGCGCCCCTGGAGTCTCTATGGGTCGGAGACGACTCGCTGGCATAAGGCTAGACAAGAAGTTCTTGGTTTGGTGGTCTGCTTAGCCGCTATACACATAGCTGCCTGAATCCATTTGTCTTTCAGGTCTCCCTACTGTGCTGTGGTTTTAGTCCACGAAGTGCCATTGTTCAGATTGTGGCTGCATCCCAGATGGCTTTTCTTTTATTTTTGAGGTAGAAGGAAGGTGTTGGAGATCCCAAGATAATGTTTGGCAGATTCATAGGGTGAAAGTGGACCGTTTAGTTTGCCCTTCCCATGTTGGCCCATTCCTTTTTTCCATGTTTGGGCAGTGCTACCACCAACTCAAGCATTGAAACCTCCCATTCCAATCAGTTTGTCAGATGTTGCCGCATTGAATCTATCGAAGTCTCTGTAGAAGCGTTCTTTTTCTTTACTGCAGTTCATCATCGATGGAGGCATGTGTGGTGAAGATGGAGGCAGGGGTGAACTAAGTGTCATCAGAAGGTCACTTGTTCCCCGGGTATACTTGGAAGGCCTGATAGTAGTGATTGATTACCAGTCCAACCCCTGATAGCATTCTTCGTTATCTTGCCAATTGAGCCTTCTTATTGTGCCTTACTCCTGAGTCACCCACCTCCGACCCCATGCTCACAGCCCTTCCTCCTACCTGGCACTCCTGGACTTCACAGCACTTATGTATATATCCGTAATTTATGCATGTGTATTAATATCTGTCTCTCCCTCTAGAATGTAATGTGTCTGTTATATTGTACTTTCCCAAGCACTTAATACAGTGCTCTGCACAGAGTAAACATTCAATATATACGATTGATTGATTGACCTCAGCTCTCCCCGTTTTCAAAACTCTCCTGAAATCTCACCTCCTCCAGGAAACCCTCCTTGATCAATCTCCTCTTTCCTAGGTTTTGTCCATCTAGCAACCTCCTGTGCACTTCTGCTTATACACCAGTCGCTAGCACCTCTGTGTATGGCAGCATGTTAATTTACACATTTATCTTCCATGCTCCTGCCTGTTATCAACAGTCATGTCTTTGTTCTTTCTCCTACACCCATGATTAATAAATAATTTGTATCTTATTTGTCTCTCCCATAAATTGTAAGCTCCTTGATGGCAGGGACTATGTCATCTAATTTTAGCGTACTCTCCCAAGCACGTAGTACAGTGTCCTGCACATAGTAGGTGCTCAGTAAACCCCATTGACTGATTTTGTGGGCAAAAAGAGGAAGAGAGAACAAGGGGCCAGGTTAAAGGATTGGGAAGTGGAGCCCAAGTTGGGATGAAACAAGGAAAGAGCTGGATTGTGCAATCTCTAGCTATAAAAGGCTTTTTCATGTAAGTACACCGACAGTTGGGCCCTGTATCGGGATTGCTTCTGGTAGAGCACAAGGTGAATTTTCCAGGATGAGGGAGTTTAGGTACTTCACCTATGCAGTGCGGTGCTCCACTAGGGTTCTTTGGCTGCCCCTGTAGAAAGGGGTAAACCAAAGTAGAAAGGAGGACCTCCAGAAAAGCAAAGGTGGAATTGAAGGGAACCCAGAAGTCCAGTCTGGAAGAGTAGAGGCAGTACAGTGTTTTGTCCTGTATAAAAGGAAGTAGCTTGAGTTTTCTTGCCCATATTCAGGGCTCTTCTTCCGCTGGGATCTATACTTTGCAGAGTATGTAGCACATGAGTCTTGGGAAGGCAAACTTCAGCTCTTGGGCTGGAATAAAATAAAATGAAATAAATTTCCTGTACCTCTCAGTATCTACCCCCTCTCTCCTTAAATGAGACTATTTTTTAAATACTTGGTTAATTGTGTTATTAGAAAGATATCTTATTAAAATTCTGAAAATTCCTGCACCTGATATCGGCCAAAGTGACTTTGGAATTGACTGCATTTGACACTGAGCCCCTCAAGAGATGAGCTACTTTCAACAATCCCCCACCTCTCCACACACACATACACAACACTCCCAGTTGGCATTCTATTACTCTCTTTCCATGTACAGGGGCCATGAGATCGAGAAAATTAGATTCCTGAACTGGCAGTTGGGACTCTATTATTATTACCATTATTATTATTATTATTATTATATTTTTTAGCCACTTACTATGTGCCAAACTCTGTACTAAGAGCTGGGATAGATACAAGCAAATCATGTAAGACACAGTCCTTATCCCACATAGGGCTCACCATCTTAATCCCCATTTTTTACAGATGAGGTAACTGAGAAGTTAAGTGATTTGCCCAGGATCTCACAGAAGACAAGTGGCGGAGCGGGGATTAGAATCCAAGTCCTTCTGACGGCCCGTCCTCTATCCACTAGGCCTCGGAGTTCTGTTCCTGCCCCCTCCATTGACTTACTATTGGATCCGTCCGGGGCCTCAGTTTCCCCATCTGGAAAATAGGGATAATCCTGCATCCCATCCACCTCACAGTCTGACTAAGAGGAGGAAATTTAGTGCCCAACAGAACGATCCCTGAAAGTAGCTGCCATTGATAGAAAGGGGAGTTTTGAGTGACTGAGTAGAGCTGTGGCCCATTGCCCAAAAAATCTGCCCTAAGATCAAGGACTCTAGCTGAGCTGCCACCAAGTGGGGCTCAGAGGATGGGGTAGCAATTTAAGCCAGTAGCAATTTAAGCCATTTGAAACTTCTGCTCGTAACTCATCCACAGAGTAAATTGGCTCTGGGAGGTCACTGATGAAAAATGCATCCCCTCCCTCGAGAGGTGTCAATTTTGGAGACATTTTTCTCAATCTAGATTAGCACTTCTTATTTCTTGCTTCCTTTCCTTTTTTTTTTCTTTGTTTTTAAGAGAGTGAAAAATGAACACAAACAATGTGACAGGGTCATGCACATTTCTCTCCTCCAGCTTTGCAGGATGTTGGAGGAAAGGAAGTAGGCAATCTTATTTTTAGAGTTTGAAATTCCAGTATGTCGCCACGGCACATGGGAAGGAAATGGTGGGGATCTCGGAGGAGGACAAGGTTTTAGGAACACGGCAATTCACAGCGTTAGTGAGGAGTTGTTTTTGCTGTCTCAGTTGCTAATAAGAGTTTGACGCAGGCAGAACTTTGAGGAGGGGGAACTTGTTCAGGTGGTGAAGTAAACCCCAAAAATCAGCTGGATTGATCTAAACCTTCTCTTCACATTATCAGTAGAAAAAAAAAAAAATTGTGTCTTGGCGGGGCACTAGATGCTAAATATTTTAACCCTCTTTCTGTTTAATGAAAACCAGCGTATGAACCCACAGTCTAGAGAGAAAGTGAGGAAAAAAATGATTATTAAATGGTCCAGTCAATCACTGGTATTTATTGAGTGCTTATTGTGTGCAGAAGATAGCATGTGACTGGGAGTTTCACTGAGGCAAATTTTTGGAAACATTCCTTTGCTTTAGCACCTAGGAAAAGTAACCCTTCAGGTTCAACAATGTAGAAGAGAACTCAAGAGTTTGTTCCATCTTCTTTCCAGTGGTCCTTCAAGAAAGAGAGAAGGAGCCGAAAACGAATCCACTGATTGATTAGCAGAGATTGAGATCTTTTATTTGAGATCCCCCTTCTAGACTGTGAGCCCGTTGTTGGGTAGGGATTGTCTCATCTGCTGCCGAATTGCACTTTTCAAGTGCTTAGTACAGTGCTCTGCACACAGTAAGCGCTCAATAAATATGATTGAAAGCCTGAATGAATGAATTTTTAAAAAGATAATAATAATCAAAACATCTCAAGTTGGGCTTGAAACTAACTGATCTAGATGCTTCAGTCCAGAGGGTGTGTGATTTGATGGGGATTATGCAAAAGAGGCCCCTGGCAAGTAAAGCTTTTGTTGGCAGAGCTTGTTATCCTAACTCCACTAATAGGCTAGTGGCGATAATAGGCCAACACTAATTGCTTTCAACATAGGTGAGAGAAGCAGAAGGCAAGTTCTGTGCTGCTGGAGAGGGCTTGCGTCAGCCCTGGGCTGATAAGAGAGAACTTTGGGAGCCCCCACCCTTCCTGGTTTTGTGTTGTGTGGTGCTCAGAAATGGCTTTCAGCCTGGCCAGCCTTTCTTTGACTGGGGGTCTGAGAGCAGGTTACTCCCTCCTTTTGGAGCTGGGAAGAGCTCAGCTCCGTCATGACATCCTAAGGTTGGAATTTAAGGCAACAGTCCCACAGGGGTCAATTGTGGGCAAGCCATCTCGTGCCAAGGGGGCTTTGGGGAAATGTACGCTCTCTCTCTTTCACTCTCTTTCAGTCTCTCTCTCTTTCTCTTCCTCTCTCTTTCAGTCTCTCTCTTCCTCTTCCTCACTCTTTCAGTCTCTTTCTTCCTCTTCCTCTCTCTCTCCCCTTATCTCCCTAAGATCACACAGGGAGTTAGCAGCATGACCTAGTGGAAAGAGCACAGGGCTGGGAATCAGGACCCTGGGTCCTAATCCCGGTTCTGCCACTGGCCCGCTATGTGAGCTTGGTCAAGTCACCCCTCTGGGCCTCAGTTTCCTCATCTGTAAAATGGGGATACGATACCTTTTCTCCCTCCACCTTAGACTGTGCCCCAAGTGGGACAGAGATTGTGTCCTACCTGATGATCTTGTATCTACCTCAGCACTTAGAACACTATTTGACCCATGGTAAGTGCTAAACAAATGCCACAGTTGTTATTAGCACCAGAGCCGGAACTAGAACTAAAGCCTCCTGCCAACCAGCCCAGGACTTTTTCTGCTAAACCACACTGCCTCCTTTTTTGGCTCCGAAGCCTGTGTTTGGAAGTTCCTATCTGGTAAACTCTAAATATTTTCTTCATCTTCTTGGCTAAGGATTCAGAACTTTGATCCCAGGAAGGATTTGCAGGCAACTCTCATTTATCATCCTAGACCCCAAGCCAAAGCTGGATGAAAAATGTTCTTGATCCTCATTTGACTGAAAGGAAACTGAGGCCCCAGGAGAGGAGATGATGTGGTTGTGGGGCAGAGGGCAAAATGGAAAAAGGCAGAAGAGGTGAAGCAAACTGGACCAGAGAAAAAAGAGTGAGGATGCAGCCCTCTGAAGCGCTTAGTACAGTGCTCTGCACACAGTAAGCGCTCAACAAATATAATGGATTTTTTTCTCTCTGTTGCTCAGACTTTACATGTAGTCACCATAAATTGGAGGCGACATGTACGTCAGTCAGCTTCATAGCCTACTGCTTGGCTAATGCTCTGCTTCCAGACTCCAAATTCCAGGGATCCTTGGCTGGGCCAAAGGCTCCATGCAGCCCAAGAGAAGCAGTGTGGTGTAGTGGAGAGAGTACAGGCCTGGGAGGCAGAAGGACCTGAGTTCTAATCCTGGCTTTGCTATGTGATCCTAGCAAGTCACTTAACTTCTCTGAGCCTCAGTTACCTCATCTGTAAAACAGGGATTAAGAGTGTGAGCCCCATGTGGGACTGGGACTGTGTCCAACCTGATTAACTTGTATCTACCCCAGCGCTTATAACAGTAACAGTAAGCACTTAGTAAGTACCATAATTTCTATTATTATTATTACTATAATTAATGGGCTTGGCTCATAAACCGATAGCATGGATGGCATCTCCTGCAGGGTGCTACTGAGTGCCCAGGAACTGTGCTGTCAGAAACCAGGGAGTGGGAGGAGAAGCTGGGTGGGAGAGACAGGCAGACAGACAGACAGACAGGAGCCGAGCAGCCTCTGCATCAGTGCAGCCTCCCCCCAGCTTGTCTTTTCACTTCCTGTTTTTGCATTGTGTGCCTGCTCCACTGAGATCATTTCCGTTTTGCTCCAAGCCACCTCACTCTCATAGCAGAGTTGCCTCCGAGTTGAATACAGAAGTCTGAGGAGCCTGGTGTTTCTCCGGAGAGGAAAAAAGAGGGCCCAGCCAGGACATATCAGCCTGAGCTCTAGGAACCAAGCCCATCCCCTCCCCCTCGAATGCTCATGTTCACAGGTGTGTGTTTGGGGGCTCTGTTGATCTCAGCTACTCCCCCAGCACCCATGAGGGCCCTGTAAAATGCCATGAGGCTCTGGTATGGGCAAACTAGCTAACTCCAAAATCAGCTTAGAGTTTGCAAAGAGGCTGCTTGGGCTAGAGGTTACAGCAGGAAGCAAGGAGGCCAGAATTCCAGGCAGGGTAGAATTCAGGATGGAGATTTTCTCTCCTATAGGATTGTTGGCATGTTCACAGGATTTCAAGCAGCGGGTTTGGGGCAAGTGCACCCAGTACAGCTGGAATGTGCGTTTTGGCTGGAGCGCTGTTAAGAAAGTAGGGGGTGTTTGTCCTATCATGCACAAATCTGCTTCGATACGGGATGCTTTGGTGCCAGAAGAAACTGCTTGTGCACATAGCGTGTGGCATCGGGCGCTGCGAGTCGCAGGGGGTATGTTTTTCCTAATGAGGAATCTTGCGGGAACATCGCCCCATTTTAGGAGAATGGGGAGTAGCTGCCGCTAACCCCGAGCTGCTTCTGGCCTCCAAAGAGGAGCATTGGAGAGATGAGTTGAATGCTACAGGGCAGACAGCACTAGGGACGCATTCCCACTTCTGTTCGCAGAGCTGAGCCGACCACCGATGTGGCCGAGCTGACCGCCCCACCCAAACCTCCCCGCTGGGCAGGCTAGTGCTCGACAGGTCGCCCTCCCTGCTCGGCCCAGGACTCAAACCTTCACTCTGAGCACTAGGCCAGGTTATGGTTTTCCACCCGCCAGCTGTTCCAATGAGGCATTTAATTTCTAATGAGAGGAAATCTATATTAATTAGTTGAGCGAAAGGGAGTGCGATGCTCCCACGAGCAGGTGTTGGCTGCCATTTCCCCAAAGGTGAGATGACGCACCGTGCAAATTAGTGGGTGCTAATGGGGCTGTGAGTTTGCCCAGCATTCTCTGGCATGCCACGACTTGCCCTCACCTGGCCCCTCTGCTCTGGGGATTGGGGGGGTATTTGTCACAGTGAAACTTAGCACAGTTAATTGCCATATTACTGCCCAGAGAATTCCCTGATGAGCGGCTGCCTAATTTACACCAAACCCGCCTGTTTATACTAACCTGATTAATTTTCGTGGCTGAGCCCAAGTCACCTTGGCTGGCAGGAAGGCAAGGGGAGCAGCGTAAGTAGCCCCGGATGCCGGCCTCCTGGTCTGACCTGGCAGCCTCGGAAGTCCCCCCGACCCTCTCTCTGGGAAATGGAAGGGACAGCTATGGTTGATTGGTCAGGCAGCCAGGATACCCCTGTGGCCATCTAACCTCTCAGTCCTGCTTCCCCTCCTGTCAGCCTGGGACAGGCTCCTCCTGACCTCACAGAGAACTCAGGAGGGAAAATGAATACACAATTCTTGTCCGAGTTCTCAAGGAGGTGGTATTGGTGGAAACTTAAGTGGTGTTGGGAGGGACTCAGAGCACTTTACAACTTGGCAAGATCACTCACAGCAAGATAATGATCTCCACCTCCACCCCCCCTTCCCGTCCCCTTTCTACCTTTCCCTGTCCCTCAGTAAGCATAAAGTCATCATTCACCCGCCCTCTGCTTCGGTCCCAAGATGGCGGGCAACCCTCTTGAGTGAGGACCACAAGGCTATGGGATCCCCTGTGCAGTCCAACACAAGGGCAGAGGGATTAGCCCACCCCTGCATCCCTATGTCTGCTCCCTGCTTCTGAAAATCTGGGGGAGAAGGAGTGGCCCCAAACTTTGGGGTCCTGTCTGACAGTGCTTCCTCCACCCATTCTCATCCCCATCTTTGCACACATGTGAATACACACACACAAACACACACACACACACAACCATGCGGTTGTCCCAAGACCAACAGCCAAGTTCTGGGCAGACTAAGATCATCTCTAGACTGTAAGCTCGTTGTAGGCAGGGAATGTGACTGTTTATTATTGTACTCTCCCAAAAGCTTAATACAGTGCTCTGCACACAGTAAATGCTCAATAAATACAATTGAATGAACTGCAAAGGGCCCAAGAATACATCTTACTCTAGGACAATAAGATGCTTGTTGGTGAGGCTCACCAGGAGCTGGGACCCTTTGGGTCACATTCTCTGTTTTGCCATGAACAGGCTGTGAATGATCTTGAAAAGGGCCACATTCTCTCTCCATTCCTCCATCTCCTCATCTGCAAAGTAAGGCCAACGGCCCTCCCCTACAGGATGGATTTAAAGTCCTATGGGATCCTCTGGGAAAAGGCCCTGGAGGGCCAGTCCTGAAACCTTGCCCTTCTGCTCAGAAATCCTTGGCCAGTGAGATGGAGCCCCAGGACTCGTTTATCTTTAAAGCACAGAGGAAAATATTTTGATACTGCAACTCCCAGGCTCCCTTGCCGGGGAGTCTACATGGACATGTGGGGCAGGTGAAGGGGCAGGCGGATAGTGAGAGAAGCCGGGGATGACAATTGAAATTCTCTGGAATGCTCTGTGGCGTGCTCTCACTCTCTATTTTTCCCCTCTCACTGTCTCTCATTCTCTCTCTCTCTCTCACTCTCTCTCTCTTGCTCCCTGACTCTATCTTGCTCTTTGTCTCTTGCTCTCTGTTACTCTCTCCCTCTCCCTCTTTCTCTTTCTTTCTCTCTCCTTCTCTCTCTCTCTTCCTCTCCCTCCTTCCCTCCTTCCTGTTCCCGGCAAGATTGGGTTTGGCTTCAAAGGGTACTTTGGTGACCAAGGGGGCAAATGTTGGGTACTGCTGGTGCCCCCTCGCACACCCCCTGGCTCTCCGGCCTTCCTAACGTGGTCCCTGTGTATTTTTTTCTCCCTCTCTCCCCCCTCTTCCTTCCTCCCACCTGCAGCTATCTGAATGATCTGGAGAGGATATCCAGAGCAGACTACATTCCAACCCAGCAGGATGTTCTGAGGACCAGAGTGAAGACCACGGGCATTGTAGAGACCCACTTCACCTTCAAGGACTTGCATTTCAAGTAAGTCTCTTCCTGAGCCTGCCCCCTTCAGCTCCAGGTGCTGACCAGCTCTGGGGTCCCTGAGACCACTCTGGTCATATGACAAGAGGCCACCTGCTGGCCTGGGGCTAGCATGATTGGAGAGTGGGCCCCTTCCCCTTCTTTGGGTCCCCAGACCCATGTGCCCATCCCTCTCCCATGTGGGAGGCAGGAGCCTTGAAGGCCTGCCTTCCCCCCATCTGACCCCAATGGGGAGGGGCTCTCAACCCCAGTAGAAGGCATCAAAGAACCGCTTGCTGATCTCTTCATTTGGCGGAAGCGACGAGGATTCTAGATCACGGGCACAGGACTGGCTGGAGAAGAAGTCCCAACTTTGGTATAGACGTGCCAAGGGGTCCGACCCTTTGCTGGGAGTTAGAGGCTCTGCCCCACTCCTCGTTGCTCCGTTGTCGTACATGCAGAGTTTCTTGGTGCCCTTCTTCCCGGGCCTGGACTTCCTCTTCCCCATCAACCTCCCTCTCCTACCTCTCCCCCCACCCTCACCACAGCCGCCACAGTCGGCAACATGGCCCTAGCAGTCTCTTGATTGAAGCAGAGAAGACCTGCTGACTCGCATTTTGTGGTCCAAGCCCAGAGCATGTGGTGCAGTGGGCCCAAGGACTGCTGAGCCTAGCAGGTTTCTGGCCTGGAGCTCTGCTGTGGACAGAGTGCCAGCTTCGTTTGTAAGTGGCAGAAACAGGATTAAGGAGGAAATAATTAGCCCTGTGCAAAGCAGTTTTTACTTCACTTTTTTAAATTTTCCTCCCCCTTAAAAAATCAAGTGACGGAATTCGGTTTGAAAAAAAAAAAGCCATGCTCTGGAGAGGCAGAATGGCAATAGATCCTCTGGAGACAAACCATTCAGCGCAGGTCCCACAGGGCTTGGAGGAACAGCCGAGGGTTTTCCCAAAGGGGTCGGTCCAATGGACATCTTAGGCCGCCGTGGAGCAGGTCCACGTCCATGGCTGCCATGAGAGAGACTGAGAGTCTCTCCAGGACGTGGCCCCACCCAACCAGAGTTGGCAAGGGGGACCAGATGAGATGGAGCCCCCACTGAGTACCAAAGGAAGGCACCCCTCCTCGGGAGCAGTGTCCCCAGGGGGACGTGGGAATCACCCGATGGAGCCCATCCAAGAAAAATGAAGAAACGAAGGCAGAAAATCCAGCTGCTTCTTGCGAGCCCTCAAGCTCTGAACTGGAATTTTGTACCTAAGTGCCCAACAGATAGATAGGCATTCTTTCCTCGACTTCCGAAAGGGTTTTTCCTCTTCTCTCTTCTGGTTAGTCTCTTTACCTGTCTTTTAGCAGACTAAAGTAACAGCCCTTTTTTTAGAGGGCAGCTCAGCTGACCTGTGATGGGGTCTGGGGGGAGAAAGGGGTGTCTCATTGAGACATGCAGCCTTGTGTTGACCCGGAAAGATGATGCTGTGCTGATGGCGTCTTAAGAATCCTTGACTCGAGCTCCCTCAGGACCAGGGCCTTGGTCTGATCCAGCCTGCAGTCTGGAGCCGTGTGGTTTGCATCCTTGGGGCTGCCACTACGACTCCCGTGGCTTGGGTCCACACCGGGGTGCAGTGGTATAGACCAGAAGTGTTTGCTTTGTCATCTGCAGCAGTCCCCACACTCTGGAGGCTGCGCTTGAATCTTCTCACCTCCTCCTCCTCCTCTTCCTGGAAGCTAGGTCAGACCCAATCTAGGAGAAAACAAATGCTGTCAGACCCGATCTGGGGCCCAGAATTTCTGTCTCTGTCGGAAGAGTTCTGCCACCAATTCCTCCCTTGCCTTCTGCAGACTTGACACTCTAGCCAGAGGTAGTTGCCAGGTATTGCTCTTGCTCATCTTGCCAGTCTCAGAGCTATATTCCTGGCTACCGCTTCCCCAAACAGGAAGCCTTAGCAAATCTCCTCTTTCCAAGGGGAAACCAAAAGGACCGGTTCCTCTCTGCCTTTGATTTTGTAGATGCTGCCTGGCAGCCTGCCCGCTCCTCTCCCACCACCTCACCACCACCAAGAGGCAGCCACGGGAACCACCCCCCGCTGATTGGCAGCGTGAGTTGGGTTGCCCGCCACTTGGACACAGTGTGTCGGTGCCCAGAGCAGGTTTTACGGGGTGACGAGAATGCCACAGATTAAAGGAGCGATTATACTCAGCAGACAGTGGCATTCTGAGCCATCCAACTTGGCCCGAGCTTCTGCACCCGTGCCAATCCTGACTAAGTTGAACCCAGTTTAACAAGGTCAGAGCAGGAAGGGAACAAGCCCCTTTTTGTGGTGGTTTTGATCCCTAGTCGGCACAGAGCTTTGCTGCTCTCCCCTCAGCCGGAAGCCAAACAAACTCGGGTGTCTTGCCAGGTGCCTCCGTGCACCTCTGCTTCTGTAACAGGTGACTGTCCTCATCGGACAGGGCACTGGCACCCCCCCCGAAATCCTTCCAGCGGACCCATTCAAATAGTCCCAATCTCTGCAGCCTTCAGTGAGTTAGGAGCCCTGGTCCCAGCTCTGACTTCTTTGGAATCCTTGACTCTGGTGCCTTCAGGGTCTGATCTCAGAACAGCCCATTCCCTCCCTCTCTGGTCCTCTGAATTCCCTTCTGCTGAGCTCCCAACAGGATGATTAGGTAAGACCCTGAATTGTTTTCAGTAAACTATCACTCAGAGGTGATGGGCGTTCTACTGACGATGCTGTTCCCTGCTCTGGGTGCCCTCTCCCTCTCTACCTTCTTCAGAGACCTGTGTTGCCCTGGGTTGTCCTGCAGGAGTGTCTTCCGTGCCAGGTTCTCCCCTCGCCACTCTATGCCTATGACCCCATAAGAGGAGGAGTGGCTGATTGGTTGAGAGAGTTGAGAGTAGTCCAGTGTGGGTTTTAGGCCAATTTAAAGGTATTTCTCACCCTCTCCAATCAGCTGGGCCCAGTGAAGTAGAGCCTGCCTGGAGTAGGGCCAAAGAAGGAAACTGTACTGCTGGTGATTGTCTCCATCGCCCCAGAGCCACTTTGATGGCTACTAAATGAGTTGGTTGCTGAAGCTCACTCCCTGGGCAGGGTGTCCTAGTGAATTGGCTCCTGCTTCGGTCTCCCCAGGCCATCTCTGGTATATGGTGTGGACAGCTCCCCCTACAGAGGAGGAAGAAAGGATGAAGTGGAGCAGTGCAGATGGAGAGCACAGTTTATAGATTGGCTTCTATCACCAAAGAAAAGTACTGCATCCTCCTCCCCAGGTTCTGCTTCCCTACTGCAATGGATAGGATCCTGGCAGATTTGGGGCCCAGTACGGAGTCTCCCCATTAGTGCCCTGGCTGGGGCTAGCAGACAGAGAGAGGCCCTTGAATTGAGAAGTAAACCCAGAGTCCTCCCAAGAGTGATGGCAGCCCCCACCGAGGCTATAACTGGCCGCCCGTATTCTGGCCATCAGAGGGGCACTGCTTATGACAAGGTCCAGTTTGGAAAAATAGCACCTTGAAAGGCACCTTTGCTGCCATGAGAGTTTCTGGACTGGCACTGGGGATCTTTATCAGCTCATTTTCCTGGGGGCCTCACTCCAGGGGCACAGAAGCTCAGATCTCTAGAAAGAGAGTTTGCCTTTCAAACCTTTTCTGCTCTCCTCAGAGGGACTAGCAGTCTCTTTGGGCATTCTGTTTCCAGGAGGCTAAGGAAAGGAATTTGGCACTGACCTGCTATCTCAGCCCAACCCCCAGAGGGAGAAGGGGAGAGGTTGGCTCAAGGCCCAGGACTCCATTTGCCTGGATTCTGTGCTTGTTCCTCGTTCTCCCGCTGACTCCCGCTGACTCTCGAAGGGAAACAGTAGCACGGGCTGAAGGTCCCAGACCCAGGTTTGGCCATTGGAGTGTGTGATGAGAAGGATTGTGGTGGTATTTCCCCAAGATGAACTTCCACGCCAAGAAAGGGAAAAGAAGAAGAGGAACTAGCGTGGATGTCCTTAGAGATTGGGTGGGCCAGACAGGGAGGGAAGGAAAGCGAGAAAGTATTAGAGGAAATAAAACAGACCAGAATTCTTCTTGGGCCCACAGTAGCTAAGCTCCCCAAGTGGTGGACCTGTACTCTTCTGAACCCACCTTCATTTCTCAGGAGAAGGGGTAGGGGAGGGCATAGATATCCCCAGAAGTTGCTGGAACTCATCCCCCGTGGTTGCACAAAGATTTACATGTGTGCAAGGTGTTGTGACTGCTAGCTAGTTCCTCCTCTTCTTTCCCTGTCCCACATGAAGCTCTGTCTAAGTAGGCGGGAGAACAGTCATTGAATCCCCATTTACAAATAAGGAAACTGAAGCTCCGAGAAGTGAAATGATTTGCCTAGGGTTGCACAGCAGGCAAGGGGTGTAGCCAGGATTAGAATCCAGATCCTCGGGCTCCCAGGCCCATGCTGTCTCTCCACCAGACCACACTGCTCCTGGGTGAGGTGAGGATTCTGGGGGCCCAGCAAGAAGTGGGGTGGGCGGGGAGGAGAAATTACTCCTGCCACAACCATTACCACCAGCTCCCTAAAGTAACTTCTGGGAAGCTAGCAGCTCTATCTACTCCACGCTAGTGAATGATCCTCTTGTAGGGGCAGGTAGTGGGGTGGGGGCAGGGGGTGTCGAGAGGCAAGCGACTGAAGGCAAGGATGATGCTCTGCTGCAGGGGAAACCTGGAGACAGCAGGGTACCGTTTTTAAAGAAAATGGAAAACTCTGCTCTAAGAAGGCCCTGGCTGGACCCACTGGGGAACCCGCTGCCTGGAGAAATGTGCTGCTCTGTGGCTGTTTCAAGAGTGAGGTCTTGTTGAGTTCATCCCCTCCCCCATTGGTCTGTAGCCTTACAGCAGGGTTTTTGAAATATTTTTGCCAGAAAGCAATTCCAGGAAAGGATGTTACAACAGAGGCTGAATATTTCAGTTCCCGCCATCCGATATGGAAGTCTGTTGACCCCAGGAGATTCTTCTTTCTTCCCAGCATGTGCCTCTCCTGGTTCCTGGGGGTCCCTGCTGCTTAACTTGAGGGTAGTTCTTCCCTTGTTGATCTTGAGTCCAGCACAGCCCTCCTAAAGACCCCTGATCTGTAACCTTCTCCCCTGCTGCCTGGCTTTTGGAGGACTCGCTGAGTCCATCAGTTGATTCTCTAGATGATGAAGGCCTTAGACCACTTGAGGAGATTTTTCCCTGACTCTTTAGCAAATTTGGTGTGTGTGTGCGTGTGTGTGTTGGGTTGGGGTGGTAGGGCATGATGGGGGGAATCTGAAGCCTCCTCTCCAAAGTGAACTACCAAAATAGATGAAAGAGAAAATGCAAACAAATCCTCGAAAATGGGGCACTAATTCTTCCCTGTGCCGCTCCTGTGCATTGCCATAGGATCCGGAAGCTTGGTTTGAGAGATGCTTGAAAGGGAAGGGGGAAGAGAATAACAGTCTTCTTACTCCAATCAATCAATGGTATTTAGTGAACACTTACTATGTGCAAAGCACTGTACTAAGCACTTGGGAGAGTACAACAGAACTAGCAAGTTCTCCTACTCCTCTGGATGCTGTTACAGTAGACCCCACTTAGCCAGGCTAATTGACGCTGAGTCTATTTAGGTCATCAAAAGGACAAAAAAACAAAATGGGCTCTGGGCATCTTCTTAAGCACCATTCTCAAATTGTTCTGTTATCTGCCGCTGCCCCCTCCTCCACCCCCCACAGCCCCCCACCACACACACACTTTTTGGTTTTTTAGTCTTTTTGGTCTCTCCAAACTAGCTTCTGGCTGCCTCCATGGCACCTGTCCTCAAATGTTTGGGATGAGAAGGTAACAGATTCCTGACTGACCCTCTGGGAGTCCTGGGAATGCCTTTAGCCACCTCCTTAACTGCCAAGTAATGAAAAATACAATTCTCAGAAACGGAAAATGTTTATAACGAGATCAACACTGCCCTTCTGGTGTACAAAACAATAAGCCAGTTTCCTTGCTGGGATAGACTCCTCTTGCCTTCAGCCCCATGCCTTATCCTCTGGGAACCCAGATTATTGCTTCATAAAGCAGATGGGCAGTGATATTATTGCTCTGGTACATAACACGCAAGTAGAGACAACTGATACATGTACAAAAACAGTGGTGATGGAGGGGAGAAATCTGATCCTTTTCCCTAGCAGAAAACAAATCGAAGGAGGTCCTTGAATTCAGAATCCTGGGTGACCTCAGATGAGGTCTTAGCCAGGGTGCACCCTAGTGAAGATTGAAGCGAGCAGGAAGCAAGGGATTTAATAAGCCCCCTCTTATGGGTGGGACCCTTGTCTTTTCCTGCTATTGTACTCTCCCAAGCATACTCTACTACTTTACTACCATGCTCTGCACACGGGAGACATTCAATGAATGCTGTCGCCTCTAATGTTTAGCCTGTGGCCCCTGTCTTTTAGAGCTGTGAGACTCTATGAGGGTCCATACCTCAGAAAGAGGCAATGTAATCAGGGGAGCATCAGGCACTAGACTGGGGGTCAGGAGGCTCAGACGTATCCCCGTTCGTCCTCTGACATTCCAGGTGACCTGAGGCGAGTCCCTTTACCCCTCAGACCCTCGGTTGAGCCACTTGTGAAATAGGGAAAATCATTTCTGACGTGCCTACCTCCTGGAAGGTGGAGTGAAGGTGGAGTGAAGGTGGAGTGAAGTGGCATGTAAAGCCCATGGAAAAAAGGTTTGAAGGAGGCATTGTAATGACCACTTTTTTTCATTGCTGGGGTGAATCTGATCTTTATACATTTTAATGATACAGGCATTATAATAATCTCCTGATGTGATAGAGTCTCCTGGTGGTATGACAGGTCCGGTGGGTTCTGTAACATAAGGATGGTGTTCCTGAGGGAGGCTTCATTAGGGGAACTCTCCCTGGTACCTCCACCACGTACATGGGCACAGCTGTTTCTGCCACCCCTGCATTGGGTGGTATCTAGATAGACACGAGTCTCACTGGAATCAATCAATCGTATTGGAAGAGCATTCCCTAATTTTGTTATCATGGTCTGATAATACTAACGATGGAATTTATTAAGCACTTAGTGTGTGAAGCACTGTTCTAAATGCTGGGATAGATACAAGTTCATCAGGTCTGATACAGTCCCTGTCCCACATATGGCGACCACAATCTAAGTAGGCGAGAGATCAGGCATTGAATCCCCATTATGCAAGTGAGAAGATTGAGGCCCAGGGAAGTGACTTACCCAAGGTCACAAAGCAGGCAAGTCATGGAACTGGGATTAGAACCCAAGTCCTCTGACTCTCGGACCTGGGCTCTTTCCATTAGGTTACACTGCTCTTCAAAATATGCAGTGGAAACATGCTGTGGAAAAAGGCATGTTCAAATATACAGCTTTCAGAATTGAGTCCAGATGTACAGCTTTCGGGAATTGAATCCAACATTTAGAAGCTGTTCAGTGTGTTCAGATCCACCCACCCCACTCCCTGAGATGATGATTCAACTTGAGTTCAGTGTACTTCAAACTCCACGTTTGTATGTTTGTCCCTCCTCCAGACCCTCATATTTCATTCTCGCCTTTGTGTATGTTACTGGGATATTTCTGTTTAAGAGAACAGCAGTGTCGATATGTAAGTTGAGAAGACAAGATATCTGGTCTGTTATCCCAAATCTTTTGGTTTGTTAGGTACTGCTGTCCAATCTTAGCAAGTTTAGTCTACCTTCTTGTGAGTAGCAGCCTTTATTAAGCACCTACTGTGGGCAGAACACTGAACTGGTGCCTGAAAACATATAACAGAAGTAAAAGATACAGCTCCTTCCTTAAGGCTCTTCAAATGTAATGGACTTTACCTGCTGGAGTAATCCACAGAAGCTAATAATAATAATAATAGCAATAATTGTAGTATTTGTTAAGTGCTTACTTAGTATCCTGGGGTATATACAAGTTAATCAGGTTGGACACAGTTCCTGTCCCAAACAGGACTTACAGTCTAAGGAGGAGAGAGAACAGGTTTTGAATGCCCATTTTACAGATGAGGAAACTGCGGTACAGAGAAGTGAAGTGACTTGGCCAAGGTCATGCAGCAGGCAAATGGCAGAGCCAGGATTAGAACCCACGGTAGTCATTCAACTTTCATCTTGCATTTTTGCTCGTTTTGTTCGTGATCCGTCAAGGCCTATACCTGTTATCAAGGAAGTTTTCCTTCAGGTCTATTTACAGTAATTTTTGTCACTCAAAATTATCCAGGAACAACCATGCTTTCCTGAAATTCTGTCACAAACCTTTCATCTTGAACATCAAGCCTTGCTCTGGCCAAAAGTCAGGCACAGTTTAATCTCCATCATTTTGGCTGCTGTGATATAGATAAGCAGGGGTGTAATTGGATTCTTTTATGCCCAAGGCAGATTTTTGTGTCTGGAGCATTTGGGTGCCTCCCACCCCTCCCTTAACCCCCCACCTTCTCCCTCACCACCCAAATTTCCTTAAGGGGGTAAAGGGGTGCTCCTGGATCTCCAAGCCTTAGCTTTACCTGCTTTCCTAAAGCCATTCAGTTTGGGCCCCAGAAAATAAAAGAAAAAGTGTACCCTCCACCAACCCACCTGCGCATGGTTAACCCCTAGCATCCCCCCAAATCTGGCTGGGACAAAGGCAGCTTCTTTGCTTGTCTGGCCTAGTTCTGCCCCCGGAGGTAGGTCCCATGCAGCTCTTTTGGGCTCCTAAGGCGGAATTTGCTATTGGCCTAGTGGAAAGAGCCTGGACCTGAGAGTCAGAGGACCTAGATTCTAATCCCCGTTCTGCTACCCGCCTGCTGTGTGACCTTGGGCCAGTCACTTCACTTCTCGGTGCCTCAGTTTCCTCATCTGTAAAATAGGGATTCAATTCCAGTTCTCCCTCCCCCTTAGTCTGTGAATCCCACGTGGAACAGGGCCTGGGTCCGACCTGATTAACTTGTATCTACCCCAGCGCTTAGAGAAGAGCTTGACACATAGTAAGCACTTAACAAATACTATTACGATTATTATAATTTAGCTGCAGATTTTGCTGCAGGATTTATATGTGCAGTATTCCTCAAGCTTCCTCGGTGATCTGCAACAGGGATTGGTGTTAATGACCGGTGTTTACAGATTGCAGTCTGACTTGCTGTAAAAACATTCCTCAGTTTGGCAATCGGAGTCATCCAGATCGTAGATGTGTGTGACTCTTTTTCCACCTGTGCGTGGGTCAGAGATCCTCTGGATTGCAGCTGGCAGGTGATAGGATGTTTTGCCCTGAATGCTAATATTATGTGTGATGGTCTCTAGACCTGGGAGAATCATTTTATAAAACAAGAGTGAATGTGGGAGAACTGGTTCTGCTGACAGGTCGTTAGGCCCTTTCTGTGCTGAGGCAACACTGTCTGCTGAAAGCACAGGAACAGGTTCCCCCCAGGTGGTGGTGGAAGGTGGCTTCTGCAATGACCTGCTGAAGTTTTCCGAGATCCAAATCAACAATTTTTGTTCCCCTACCTCCCACCCCACCCCACCCCACCTTAGGGCTTTGTCCCTGGAAAGTTACAGATTTTCAGGGACAGAGTCTCCAAAGGTGGGACTGTCTCTCCACCTCCCTGCCTGTTCCGATTAAGTCTTTCTTCCCTTTCTTTCGAGTTCTCTCAGCCGATGGCCCCTTTGCCTGCCTGTCTGCCTGCCTGCTTGACCTGTGCCAAGCCTTTCCTGTGGCCAAGGAGAGAGTCACAAAGACAACTGCCCCCCTTGGCAACCCCGTGCACCCCCCAGCTGAATTCCCCAACACCTGGCCCTAGACTGCTCCAGGAGCGGGTTGCTATTCCAGCCAGCATCTGGGCAGTTTGTTCCCCATCCCTTATTAGTCCAGTTCCTTGGTCACTTTGACAGTCTGTTCAAGGCCAGTTGTGCAGGTCTAATCTCAGCGGAGAGCTCTGCCTGGCAGAGACTGCCCCCCCCCCCAAGTGCTCATTTTCTCTTTCAATTTAGCTCAGACTCTTCCTCCCTGCTGGTTACCACATATTTCCAGGGCCCGAGGAAAAGCATCTATATCTGAGATATAATAATAATGTGATATTTGTAAGTGCTTACTATGTGCCAGGCACTGTACTAAGCACTAGGGTGGATACAAGCAAATCAGGTCGGACACAGTCCCTGTGAACCCGCATGGGGCAATTTTAATCCCCATTTTACAGAGTAGGTAACTAATGTCCAGAGAAGTTAAGTGACTTGCCCAAGGCCACACAGCAGACATGTGGCGGAGCTGGGATTAGAACCCTTGACCTTCTGACTTCCAGGCCCATGCCCTATCCACTATGCCATGCCATTTTCTCAGGGATATCTGAAGTCATGCTTCTTCCCTTTGCATTCTCCTGACCTAGCTCTGATCAATTAGTCCCCGATTAGACTGTAAGGCTGTCAAAGGGCAGGGACTGTCTCCATCTGTTGCCGATTTGTACATTCCAAGTGCTTAGTACAGTGCTCTGCACATAATAAGCACTCAATAAATACTATTGAATGAATTAGTCAGTCAGTGGTATTTATTGAGCAATTAACTGTGTGCAGAGCACTATACTAAGCACTTGGGAGAGTACAGTGCAACAGAGTTGGTAGACACATTCCCTCCTATAGTGAGCTTTCAGGGTAGAGGGGGAGGCAGACACTAATATAAATAAATAATGGATATGTATGTGCATGCTGAGGGTAGGGTGAATATCACATGTCCAAAGGGGACAGATCCAAGTACATAGATGACACGGAAGGGAGAGAGAGGTGGGGGAAAAAGGCATAGTCTGGGAAGGCATCTTGGAGATGTGACCTTAGTAAGGCTTTGAAGGTGGGGAGAGTGCTGGTCCAGTGTGTATAGCATCTAGACCTATTTCCTCAGTCCCACTCTCCCATGAGTGATCCGAGCAGTCTCAAAGACTTTGATCGAATCATAACTGCCCAGTATGGACAGTGTAGTGCTTGTGCTGTTTGTATAGAACATTACCATCCTTTCCAGACTCTGGTATCAGAATTGAGGGGAGGGAGGGGTGCCTGTTCATGGCATTTCAGAGAGGTTGTATTTTACACTTCGTGATCCCCTCTCCCTGCCCCTGTGGAGGTGGCACCCTCTGTTGCTGTGATCTCCCCAGTGGGATTGGCAAGAAGGGGGCAAAGTCCCCACAACTTTTGGGGTCGGGGGGAAAGCTAGCCCACCTCAGCCCTGGAACCCAGAGAGGGTAAGCTATGGACCTGCTTCACATGCAGTCCGTCCAGGCCAGCTGGGTGTGGCTGTAGGGACCGGTGGAAGATGGGGCTCCAGAGTCTCCGCAGTGACTGCATCAACGCTATGGGGCTGCACAGCCACTGCACAACTCTCCAACCCGAAGCCTCCAGTCACCAGCCCTGGTTGTTGTTGGTCCACCACTGCCCAAACAGCTGTAGCAGCTCTGCCCTCAGCTAGTCCATCCTAGACCCTTGCCAGAGCTGTTGCAGCTTGACTGGGGACCATGGCATCAGGTGAAGGGGTAAGGACTCTCTTTCCTTGCTTTCCCCTCTCCTCATCCCCCTCCACCTTCCTACTTTTCTCCCTGCCCCCATCACATTTTCCGCCCTTCTTCCTTCCACTCTTTGCCCAGCCCTCACTGCCTTCCACCCCAAGTTTCTCCCCTGCCCAAAAGGAAACATTGGCATCCCGGCAGCCCACTAACCCAGGAATTCCAATCCAAGTGGCTCGCTCAGTGGTTGGTTTGAATGAGGGCAGCTTCTTCCCCCCTAAACACAACTGCGATGGGAGCCTGGTCCTGCAGAAACAGGACTTCATCCCTCCCCTCCTCCAGGTGAAGTTGAGCTGGGTTGGGGGGGTGAGGGATGGGCAGAGGCTAAGAAGCTGGTGGTGAGAGGTAAAGGGATACTAAGACTGTGACTCGGTTGACACTGTGGACTTCAGTTTTCCCCATTTGTAACAGGGAGACCAGTGAGGCTCATCTGAACACTTGAGCTGAGGATTCAATCCCTGTTCTCTCTCCTACTTAGACTGTGAGCCCCATGTGGGGCACGAACTGTGTCCAACCTGATTAATTTCTGTCTACCCCAGAGCTTAGAACAGTGTTTGGCTTACAGTAAGTGTTTAACAAATACTATTATAATAATAGTAATATAATAATAATAGTACTTTGGGCTTCTGACCTTCAGCAATCCTTGGTGTGAAATGGGGGGGAGGGAGCATCCGGGCCCCCAGTTAGGTGCCTGCTCCCCATTTGCTTCCAACAGCCCAGGGACTGCTCTGTCCCATCCCTGGGTGCTTGGAGAACTCCTAGAACATGAAGAAGCTTTGCAGGTTGCAACAGCTAATCCACAAAGCTGAGACCTCCTCATGGATGGAATACATTTGGCATAAAGGGGTATCCCCCAGCCTCTCTGAGAAACAATGTGGGGAGAGCAGGCCATCTGGGGAAAGGGAGGTCTGGCATGCTGACCTCCAGAGTGACCTCGGCCAGCAGTTGCAGAAGGGCGTTTGAGTGGCTGGCATTTTTACGGTACAAGGGGAAACTGCCTTCCCCTCTCTCTCCCTCTGCCCCCTCCACCCCCACTTTAATCCCTGTCTCCATCTCTCCCTCCATCTTTCTCTTCCTCTATTTCCCTCTACCTCCACCTCTCTCTCCCTCCGTCTCTCTCTGAACTGGGAGTGTGGGATGGCAGTGGGGAAGTCTCCCCGACAAACCCACAGTAACGCAAATGGATTTTTCAGCAGGATCTGCCACAGGGTTGGTAGATAGTGTTCTTCCCACTGACTTGCCTGGTAACTCTGCCCAGGTCTATTTAACCACTATCTCTGTTTGAGGAACTGGCCCCACCTCCTATTCCCAGAGCAGCGACCTGTGGGAGAAGCTGGCCCTGGCCATGCCAACTCTGCAGCCTGTGTGGCTCATGTGAATTTTCCATGTTATTCAACTGCTCTCCCAGCAAACCCTTCCCCTGTCTGTCAAAAGATAGATGCCAGAGACTCCTTCCTCCTTGGCCTGGGCCACTTGCCTCCTGGATTGAGATGTGGAAAAGGCTGGTGTTCAAATGAGCCACTTGGTAACATTCGATTGGGTGAATGGAGAGGACAAGCCCAGCGTTCGTGTCCGAGACCCTGGTCGGCTTGGGAGGGGGCCCACACACAGACCTTTTACCAGGGCACGAACAAACCAGGGACTAAAGCAATGGGGTTGACTCTGGCTCCATCCCCACTTGCCCAAGTCTCTGAGCTTCTCCCAGACAGGGTGAGCCTGAGTCACCCCTTGGATTTCCGGTGGATGAATCAGCATCAGCACTACCTTTTGAACACCTGCTGTGTGAATGCAGTGCTTGCTAATCCCGGCCCCCTGTACAGCTGGCTCCCAGAAGGCTGTTTGAGCCACAGAAAAACGTCCCCATGCCCCAGGCCTCCCACAGGCCTAATGAGAATCAAGCTAAAAGCAATTGCACATTCTGCCTTTTCTCTTCTTTCTTGGTTGATTTTCTTGGAAGTCTGTGTCTAATAGGGAGCTCTGAGCATGTCCACCATGGCCGGAAAGCTGATGTTCAGCCACTGGGCTGGTGATTTGGAGAACAGCATGAGGGAACAGGAGGAGGAGGAGGTGGTTGGGAGGAGTGGCAATATGTTGGTTCCACTGTGAGTAGGGCCAAGGCATATTGTGAGCCACCTAGAATTTGGAGCTCAAAAGACGAGTAGACTCTGCAGGGGCCTGATTCTAGGGACAAAACCTGGCCTCCGGTTGGCTGCAGCTCCTCTCCAAGCAAAGAGCCCTATAAGCCTAGGCCCAGGAGGGGAGGCTTAAGCCTGGCTGTTCTCTTTACAGGATGTTTGATGTGGGTGGCCAGAGGTCTGAGCGGAAGAAGTGGATCCACTGCTTCGAGGGGGTGACTGCCATCATCTTCTGTGTGGCCCTCAGTGCCTACGATCTGGTGCTGGCTGAAGATGAGGAGATGGTAAGGAGCATGGGACACCCCCTTCCTCCCACCTTGACACAACATTCTCCGCAGCCCTAGGAATATCATACTCATGCATGCAGTCTCTCACACATACTCTTACATGTTCACTTTCTCGCACACACACTCTCACAGACTGTGCCCTCCAAGCAGGGATTAATCCCATCAAGCAAAGCAACAGGGTTAGGGAGACTGGATGGAGACTTGGGACTCCTGGGTTCTGGTTCCCAATTCCTTATGCGAGAGAATTTAACTCAGGGGAGGGAAAGGTATTTGGGCCCCTCAAAAGAAAGGGACAAGAGAATTTGCCAGGACCGATTGCAAGAGAAATTGCCGGATCCCAATTCCAGGACCTCTCTCCATCCTTCCCCTCCCCGCCACCCCGCAACACACACACACACAACTCTCTGCTTCTCCCTTCCCGGCTCCCCAACGGCCTGAGGAGCAGACTTGCTTTCCCCAGGGAGTCTGGGACTCAACTAGGTGTGGGGAACCTTCTGCACTTTCCTCGCTGGTGCGATGACTCGTGCCATTCGTGGCAGGAGAAGCTTAGGAGTTGTGTTTATCTTTCCACTGTCCAATTAGCGCCACAGGCTTTAGCGGATTCGATTTTACAAGCTGGTCAGTGAGCGGAATTCCAGCTCGGATGACACGTGGAGCTGTCTGCTCTAATGGATGTGGGTTGCCCTTTTCCCAGGCACACTCCTGCCTCTATCAGGCTCCCCTGTGAGTATGCTGGAACTCAGCCGGAGGCCAAAACCACGCTGCTCTAGCCGCCGCTGGCAGCCAGCTGGGGTAGCTGTTCCCAAGCAGCTGCAGCCAGATAGCGGGTGATGAGGATATCCTGATGCTCGGTGCCGAGCCCTTAATGGGCCTTGTCAGCATGGCACAGGCTGCCGGGGGTTAGGATGAAGCTTGCGACCTTCCCGGCCCTGGCCAGCTCTGGCACCAGCCACCCAGCCTCCTCTTGTTTCATGTTGAGTGTCCCCGAGTCGCCTGAGACTCAGCCAGGGGCCAGTGCGACCCCAGGCAGAGAATCAGGCTGCTCCCCGCCCCCGCAATTAACCCCTCCACTAGCTCACTCACTGCCCTCACACCTTCTACAAGTGTGACTGTCCAGGCCCTGGCTCCCTGACACCCAGGCAAGACCTGCCTGACCTGGGTTGGGATTACGGGGTGGTCATTGGATCTGGCTCAATGAGGCCCGACAACTGCCAGTCATCTCGTCTGCCCTGGGATATTTGGCAGCTGGACGGTGAGCACCTGTATCTGCTTCTCTCCTCAGAATCGAATGCACGAGAGCATGAAGCTGTTTGACAGCATTTGCAACAACAAGTGGTTCACGGATACATCCATCATCCTCTTCCTCAACAAGAAGGATCTGTTTGAAGTGAAGATTCTCCACAGCCCCCTCAACATCTGCTTCCCAGAGTACACAGGTATAGGGGCACAGAGCCTGGGGTCCAGGCTTCGAGTTAAAGGCCTAAATGGGTGTACATGGAGTCGGCAGGTGCTTCCAGATAACACATTCTAGATGGTTTTAACCAGCCACCAGAGGCCTCTACCCTAGATGAGAAGCAGCGTGGCTCAGTGGAAAGAGCATGGGCTTTGGAGTCAGGGCTCATGAGTTCGAATCCCAGCTCTGCCACTTGTCGGCTGTGTGACTGTGGGCAAGTCACTTAACTTCTCTGTGCCTCAGTTCCCTCATCTGTAAAATGGGGATTAAGACTGTGAGCCCCACATGGGACAACCTGATTCCCCTATATCTACCCCAGCGCTTAGAACAGTGCTTGGCACATAGTAAGCGCTTAACAAATACCAACATTATTAGATGGAGTGGGGGTTGGGGGGAGAGAACAGTTCCAGCTACCCCCAGTTAGACCTAGGCACAGGAGAGAGCAGAAACTGTTGCTAACTCAGCAGCAGCACGGGGAGGGGAGTCCCCATGAGGAGAGCCTTCCAATAGCCAGGCGGGAACCCCCAGGTCAAGATGAATCAAAGTGATCGAGGTGGATTCATGAGCAAGAAACCCCAATTAGGGGAATTTGAAAGTGACTTGGCTTTCTCTGGCTTAGACTGTTGACTCCAGGACCCTGCCTGGGGCCACAAGGGGCTCCTTCTGACTGATCCCACCTGCCGGTCATCCAAAGCCCAATCAGAGCCAAAGACCCTCTCAGCACTATAGTGTTCTCTATACCCTCTCTCCCGGCCCCGTGGAGTTCCCCGGAGCCTCTAGCAGCACAGGCTAGAGCCAGATTGAGAAGAGGCTTTTTAACTGTCTCACTGCCTGGCCTGGGCAAATGCCAGAGCTGGGCGGGAAGCCCCTCAGAGGACTCATTCCTACCTTGGCCTGTTTCTGGCCCCTCACCTCAACAGCACAGAGTACTTACCCCTGTTGGCCCCCAGGCGCATGCTGACCTCTGCCCAGGTCCAGTGGGAGCCCAGCAGCTGCTGCCAATGTGTTTAACCATTAGCCTTCCTGATCTCTTTCACTGAAACTATATACAGACCATCTCACTTCCTTTTCTCTCTCATCTTGAGAGCTGCACACAGCCGTCTCAGGGTGGGGAGAGAGATTATGTTCCCATTCTACAGATGGGGAAAACTGAAGAACACAAAGTTGGGTAGCAGTTGTCTGGTCACCAGAGAGTTGGTGAGAGAGCCCTGGAGTCTGAATTGTACTTTCCCACAGGCTTAGTATAGTGCTCTGCACCCGGTAAGCATCCAATATATACCAATGATGGATTGATTGATTTGAGTCCCAACCTCCAGGCTGGGGCTGATCCCACAGCATTCTGGATCCAAACAAGGAGGTGCTGTTTTCCAGCCAGAGCCAGAAGGGTGTTAGAGGGTCTTGGAAAAGCAGTGTTGCCTAGTGGAAAGTGCCCAGGCCTGGGAGTCAGAGGACCCAAGTTTGAATCCCTACTCCACCATTTGCCTTCTGTGTCACCTGGGACGATACACTCAACTTTTCAGTCTCCAATTCCTAGCCTGTAAATTGTGGGCTCAGTACCTCTTCTCCCTCCTACTTGTACTATGGGCCTCATGTGGGACAAGGACTGTGTTTGACCTGATTATCCTATATCTACCCTGGCATCTGGCGGTAACAGGACCCACAAGAGACCTGGAGGCCTCTGGAGGGAGGTCTGCTGACCTCTGTCTTATCTTGAGGGCCTGGCTGGACTCCCCTCGCACTCCCAGGGATGTCAGGAAACAGATCAGGACTATGGGTCGGGTTGAGGCATCAACCCCAGATCCCAGCCCCACCCCAAGACCTGCTGGGACCGTTGAAGGGCAGTGGAAGGTCTTGAAGGTGAACTGCTTCCTCTTGACCCTGAAATCCTTCAGCTGGATAAGAGTGAGTGGGCAGCTTGCCCAGCACAGCCCCCACTGCTCAGGACTCAGGTCCAGTACCCTGGACCCCCAACAGAAGGATGGCTAGTGGAGCTGAAGGGTAGATGAATGAGAGACAGAATAGAGGCCTGCCATCTTTCCTGATCCCTGCCCCTCCCCACACACACAGACCTCAGCCTTTGTGGACCCTCACTAAATTCCCAAGGAGCTGAAGCCAGCCCTTCCCCCAGGGGAGAGAGTGGGCCAGGGAAAAGCCATAGGTTCACTGAACTGGGAGGGCTAGCAGGAACCTATTGAGCCCAGCATCACCTCTTGCGAGTCTCCCCATGAAACAGCTGAAGCCCCCAAAGGGACAAAAGCTGTTGCCTCGTGTTGGGGTGGCTGAGGTCAGAAAGGCAGGGCTGGCTGCTTATTGGCAGCAGCAGAGTCTGCCTAGGCCCCTGGTGCTGCTGTTCCTGTTGCTGCTGTTATTTATTCAGAGCACTTACTATGTGCCAAGCACTGGGAAAGATCCAAGATAATCAAATTGGACACAGTCCCTGTCCCACCCAGGGCTCACAGTCTAAAAAGGAGGGAGAGCTGGGATCTTATCCACATTTTCAAGAATCCAGGGCATGGCCCAGAAAGGCTAAGTAACTCTCCCCTCTGTGTTAACTAGATGCAGCATGACCTCGTAGATAGAGCATGGACCTGGGAATCAGAAAGACCTGGGTTCTAGTTCCAACTCCATCACTTTGCTGTGTAACCTTGGGCAAGTCACTTGACCTCTCTCTGTCTTGGTTACCTCATCTGTAAAATGGGGACTAAGACCGTGAGCCCCATGTGGGAATGAACCTTGTCTGACCTGATTAACTTGTATGTACCCCAATGCTTAGTTCAGTGCTTGGCATATAGTACGTGCTTAACAAATACTATTTTTAAAAAAATGTACACACTTGGCTGTGGGCCTCTTAAGCACTTTGATCCTCACCCCAGCCCCACAACACCCATGTCCATTTCCTTATAGTCTACTATTTCTCTGATCTGTAATTTATTTTAATTTCTGTTTCCCCCTCTAAACTGAAAGCTCCTTGTGGGCAGGAATCATGTCTACCAACTCTTTTATATTGTGCTCTCCCAAGCGCTTCAATACAGGGCTCCACACAAAGTAAATGCTAGTGGTCGATCACCCAGGGCCACACATCAGCTAAAAGGTGGAGCCAGGACTAGAACTCAGGTCTCGTGACTTCCAATTTGCTAATCTGTGCCTATTCCCTTTCCCCTTCCCTCGAGGATTTCCATCAGGTGGAAATGTCAGAGCCAGGAAAGGGGTAGTGGGGTCGAGAACCTCAGTTTCCCCAACCTTGCCTTCCCCAGACATTTGGAACACCCAGCTCCCTTCTCACTGATACCCAGGGCCTTCCCAGGGATGGAGCAGAGGTGAAAGCAGAGACGGGGTCCCAGTAATGCCTCCCCACAGCGGCTACCAGGCAGCTGCTTCCACGCGGCTTTTTCTCCAAGCAGGTCCCCGGCGGCTGCTCCGAAGCGGAGATCCGGTTAGCGCCACGGGGGGTGGGGGAGAAGAACTGGGGCCTCCGGGCTGTCCGGAGGCAGCGGTTTCAGTGTCATTTGTGGCAACTGAAGAGGCGACAGAGAAAACAACCAATTCGGGGAGTGGATGGATGCTACTGATGGCGTGGGGGCCAGCCACAGTGGGGAGGCAGGGTGGCGGGAGCTCTGCTGTTCACCGCCCCACACTCCGTTCCCCATAGGGGCCAGCAAGTATGATGAAGCGGCCAGCTACATTCAGAGCAAGTTTGAGGACCTGAACAAGCGGAAGGACACCAAGGAGATCTATACCCACTTCACCTGCGCCACTGACACCAAGAACGTGCAGTTCGTGTTTGATGCCGTGACCGATGTCATCATCAAAAACAACCTGAAGGACTGCGGGCTCTTCTGAAAGGCAGTGTGGGAAGGTAAGGACCCGGGCCCTGGGCTGGGCTTAGACCGGGGCAGCCAGAGCACAAGAAGAAGGGTCAGGCACCCACCCACACCCTTCCCCCAGCCTCTTGGATCCTAAGCAGGTATAAACTGGGCCAGACTAGATCTGGGGAAGGGGCTGTGACTCCTTCCCCCTTCTCCCTCCCCTTCCCCCAAGCCCATGCCTGCCATCCCCCAGTTTCACAGAGTCCCCAGCAGGCCCCTCGTAACCTGGCAACCAGCTGCTGGTTTCTAAGAGGCCAGTGGTGGCCCTGGCAATGCAGAGGGTTATTGTTCAGAAAGTATCTAGAGTACACAGAGTGCACAGAGAGAGGAAGGGAGACCTACAGGAGATAAGACAAAGGCAAATAAAAGAGGCCAGCCAGCTAGGAGTGACTGCTCTTAGAATTTATTTAAAGCTTCAACTCTGCTCTAGGAGCTTTCGAGGGGTGAGACACCATCCCTACCAGTAATCCCGCTCAGGGCATCTGCTCTGCTGCTCCGCAAGAGAGGAGAGGTCACCCTCAAAACTCAGCACTAATCGGTCTCTCTATTCTCTCCCCCCAACCCCCCAGGATTACTTGAATTGTTCTAAGGAGGAAGATGCAGGAAGAAAGGACTGCGCCATTTTAACAATATCAGCTTCTCGTTTTGTTCTCGTTTCCTTTTTGTCTTTTTTTTTTCTAACGGAGAGACTTTGGTAAAGAATGCAAGGCTTTCCAGGTTGCTACCCCACCCCACCGCTGCCCGCTGAGTGTGATGTTTGTGTTTGAACCCTGTCTCTTCCCTCCTTCCCCCCACCTCCCGGCCCCTCTCCCCTCCCCCCCCGCCCCCGACTACAACACCCACAGCCTTCTCATTCTTAACTCAAGGGCAGAAGCTCAAATCGGGGTGAATTGTTTGGGTTTTATTTTATTCTATGTCTTGAGGGGCGGGAAACACGTATACACATGTTAGTGGTTTTGAAATGCAAATGTTTTATGGTGGAAATGTAATATTGCTCTCACAGTGGTGTCTGCTTTGCAAGAAAGAAAAGAAAAAAATTGTTTCCAAATGTTTACATTTAACCTCTTGCTCTCAGGGCCAGAGATGCAGGGTGGGGTGGGTCCAAAGGACCTCACCTCAATACCCCTTTCTGCCCAGAGCAGCAAAAATGGGAAAAAAAAACCACACAAACATTCCTTTGAAGAAATTTCAAATCAAAAAAAGCTTCTTTACCTTGCTTTTAAAATAAAAAAACTAAAAAAAAAACCTATTTAAAAATGTCAAGTACTAAATGGTTATGTTGTCCTGAAAAACAGATGATCTACAGTCAATTCTGTGCCTTGAGCATGTCTGTATGTTTACACCTGTTTCATAGTTTGCTTCGATCGTGTTGTTTCCAATGGAGTGGTATCCCCCTCCCCCTCCCACACCTGGATCCCATTCCTATTCCCAGTGCAGTGATGGTGCGTGCAGCTTCCTAACACCCCCCCCCCCACTTCCCCGGCCTTCTCTTCCCAACAGGGGCCCCACCCTGGCCTTGCACAGCTGCAGAGTTCACTTCCCAAGGGCTGTTTGATATCAGCTGAGAAACAGTCACTGTCAACGGGAGCTCCTTTCTCCGTTTCAAAACCGTCCCCGTAACTCCTGCCCTTCTCTTCCTTTGCCCTTATCCCCCTCTCCACCCCCTCCTTCTTCCTCTTCTCCTTCACTTCCCTTTCCTTCCTCCTTGCCTTTCCCTTCTCCTTTCCCCTTCCCTCCAGTTTCCTTTCTTCCCTTCCAGTTTCTGTTCCCTCCCTTCCCCATCCCAGAGTCTGAGCTTACCCTGAGGTTGCTCCAAGTGCTGTGAGACATGTTAACCATAGTTCCTTAGCTCTAACTGTAGGAAATACTGCTGTATGGAAGTAACCCGCTCTGAATCCCACCCTGCGCTGGACATGGGGCCCTGTAGTTGAGAATGTTGGATGCAGCCTCTCGCTTTTATCACACGTTCTATCAAATTGTTCACATGATTTGAAATAATAAAATGTAGAGAGAAAACATCCCCAGTGGCTCTGCCTGCCTTTTTTTATTAGCATTCTCGGAGCGGAAGAGTTGTGCTGGCTATAGCTGTCTCCAGCCCGGCCCCTGGGACCCATTCTGATGCTTAGCAGCGAGCTCGCCTCCTCACTCCCACCACCTGGTAAAAAATTCCCACTGCTGGATCGATCTCCCTACCTAGAAATGCCGAGGTGAAGCGGTAGAGATTTCAGGGATGCTTTTGGAGCTGGTTAGCAAAGTCTGCACCATGGATCCAGCTACCCATCTTCCCTCCTTTCTTCCTCTTCCTCCCCCTCTGAGAGCACTGGACTGCTCTTCAGTAGGCATTGCGACCTCCCTTTGTACCATCTTTATTTTGTCTTTGTCTCCCCCCCCACCATCACAACCACACACATTTAATTTTGTGTTTTCCCTTTTTTTATGGGGGGGAGCAAATATACATGCAAAATAATAATAATGATGGTATTTGTTAAGTACTTACTATGAGCCAAGCACTGTTCTAAGCGCTGGGGTAGATACAGGGTAATCAGGTTGTCCCACATGGGGTTCACACTTTTAATCCCCATTGTACAGATGAGGTAACTGAGGCACAGAGAAGTTAAATGACTTGCCCAAGGTCACACAGCAGACAAGTGGCAGAGGCGGGATTAGAACCCACGTCCTCTGACTCCCAAGCCCGTGCTCTTTCCAACACCTCAGCACACACATGCACGTGTACATACATATACACACACCATCCTCAATATGAGTAGCATTCAATGAGCTGCTGCTGGGTGCGGAGCACTAGACCAGAGGGAGACACAAAAAGACCCAGCAAAGCTAGAACAATAGTTTCAAAATGTGAATTGATGTGAATAAGAAACACAACCTGTTGACCATAGGTGCCCCAGCTGTGGACCCCATGAGACCAAGTGATGACAGTGAGTAATTAGAGCAACTAAAAAGGAGAGGGGGGAGAGAGCATGGTAGGGGACAGGAGAACCAAGAAGGAAAGGTACTTTCTGTCCTGCAGTTGTGGGCCTGATAAGATGATTTTCTCTAGTGCTGTTTCAGCCATTTTGGTATCTTTGGGCACTGGGCAGATCTCAGCCTCACTTTGGTCAAAGATGACTCAGGCTCCTACTGCCAGATCCCTCTTTCAACTATGATTGTTGTGGCTGAGGATCAAGTTGGCTGCTAGGAAGAAGTGACAAGATTCCTGTGTGTAAAGTTTAGTCTCCTTCCCCGCTGCACCTCCCAATCCTCTCACCCACTGGCTGAGCTGCCACATTCAAGGGTCTAGATGGAGAATTGCTCCCCCACAATCTTGTGGGACGGGAGATCTCTGGACGAGACTGTGAGGCCTAAGATAAGGACACCAGACACAATCTGAGAATTTTATCAAGGGAAACTGAGACCCAGAACAAGGAGCAAATGCCCTCAGCAGGGAGGTATTGGAGTGGCATCAGAACTCCAGATCCTGTTCCGTAATGGGCTCTGCAGACAACGTGTTGTCATGAACTCTGGAGCAGGCAGGCATTCCTGACCAGAAGACTAAAGAAAGCGGGTTCCCCCTGAAGTCCCTGTCATGGCTGCCAAGGTCCTGCCCTACACACCACCTACTCCCTACTCAAGAATGGAGGAGGAACAAAATGGCACCAGACGTCTGTGTCCCGGGAGACCCTGTACCTCCCTAGGGCCAAGGCCAGAGGTGAGGTACAGTACAGGCTGACCTCTCCCCAGGATGCAGCCCTAGAGGCCACACAGACTGCCAGCAATTGGGGGTATTTTTTGCATTTTTTTATTGCTTCTAAGCACTGGGGTAGATATAAATTTATCAGGTTGGACATAGTCCCTGTTCCACACGGGGTTCCCAATCCAATTTGGAGGGAGGAGGATTTGATCCCCATTTTACAAATCAGACAACTGAGGCCCAGAGCAGTCAAGTGACTTGCCCAGAATACAAGTCCTCTGACTCTCAGGCCCATGCTCTTTTCACTAGGCCATGCTGCTTCTCAATGTTTTGCTGAAAAGGGTGTGAGGGGTGAGTTGTGAAGGAAGGGGTCATGGGGAGAGGGTTGGGTGGTACTATGCTAGGCAGAGACCCAGGGGAGCTGCCCAAGACCAATAGTGGGTGATGGCTGAAAATATCCTTCTCCATCTTCCCGAACTTTCCCAAATTCCCACTAGATTGGCCTTTCACATGAGGAGGACCTGACCCCGGGTTCACTGGCCAAGAGGACAGGGAGTCGTGGGGAGAGCTAGGCGGGGAGTAGGGCTGGTGGAGAGAGGGCCTTAGGGTGGGGCATGAAGGAAGGGCTGAAAGTTGTGACAAAGAGACAGACTACTCCCCCCGCACCCCCCGCATTTGAACCAGATCGGTTCCCTGCAACGCAGAGCCCCCACTCAGCCGAAAGACCCCCCTCAAACGGTCCCAAAAGAAAGACCTTCTCTTGAGCTCCCCTTTCCCCACATCTAGCAATGTCTCCTCTGCAGGGCAGGGGCCCCATTCGCCGCTCCGGCGGCAGTAACGTGGTCTGTGCTGACCCCTGCTGGCCGCATTTGAGATTGCAAAACAACTCCCTTTTCCCACTGGGATCTGAACAGACGCCACCCGGGCCCGACGGAGGAAGCAGAATCTGTCTCCGACTGGAACACGGGTGTCCTGAAGGATGGAGGTAAATCCTGGCTGAATAAACCCCGGGGGCGTCCCAACCTCTTTGTGTACCGTTCCCCCCAACCCTTTCGCCTACACCTGGGGGCTCAACTCCACCAAATATTTTTTTAGTAGGACGGTTTTGAATAAAAACTAATTATAGAATCACATCGAGCCAAATTAAAGACAGAAACGTATATACTCCATTTCTGGTTGCTGCCAGATACTTTCTAAGACAATTTAAAGTAAAAGCAATCCTATCTGAAAAGAATAATGTTCCAAATCACCAGAAGCATCATGGCCTAGTGGAAAGAGCATAGATCTGGGGGCCTGGGTTCTAATTCCGGCTCCACGGCTGGCCTGCTGTGTGACTTAGGGCAAGTCACTTAACTTCTCTAGGCCTCATCTATGAAAGGGGGATTCGATACCTGTTCTCCCTCTCCTTTAGACTGTGAGCCCCATGTGACACAGGGTCTGTGTCTGACCTGATTATCCCTGTATATACCTCAGTGTTTAGTATAGCGTTTGGCACATAGTAAGTGCTTAGCAAATATCACAATTATTATTAGTATCATCATTGCAGGGATTGGAGCAGATTTGGCTTCTCAGGGTAAGATAGCCAGAAAGGGAGGCAGTGGGGGGCCAGAGCTGCCCCTAGCAAAGATGACAGAGGCTTCCCGTCCCTCTGCACCTCTCCAAGATGAGGCAGGTCAAAAGTGTTACATTAATGAGATGGAAGTCGGGGTCTCAGAGCTGTACTCTTTGGGGTTCTCATCACTGCCCAACATCATTACCTCTAGAGGCAGCAGGTGAAGGGGAGGGGAGTGGGGCTGCGGCAGAGCAAACACTCTTTGGATGGACTTCTGCCTGATGTTGCAGATGATGTCATGATGGGTTTTTTTAATGGTCTTTGTTAAGCACTTACTATGCGCCAGGCACTGTACTAAGCACTGAGGGAGATACAAGCTAATCGGGCTTCACAGAGTCCCTGTCCCACCTGGGGCTCACAATCTTAATCCCCAGTTTACAGATGAGGTAACTGAGGCACTGAGAAGTTAAGTGACTTTCCCAAACTCACACAGCAGACAAGTTGCAGAGCTGAGATTAGAACCCAGATCCTTCCAACTCCCAGGCCCATGCTCTATCCACTAAGCCACACGGCAAAATGTAATAAGATGGTATGGAACGGGAGCGAACCCTGAATTTTTCCCTGCCTCAAGGCAGCCAAATGGCTACACTTGGTCCGGGGCAATAATAATAATAATTGCAGTATTTACTAAGTGCACACTATGTTCCAGGCACTGAGCAAAGTGCTGGAGTAGATACAAGATAATCAAGTCAGACCCAGTCTCTGTCCTACATAGAGCTTGCAGTCTAAACTCAAGGGGGTGGGCGGAGAGGAGGTACTGGATCCCCATTTTACAGATGAGGAAACTAAGGTCCAAAGAAGTGAAGTGTCTTGCCCAAGGTTACACTTGCCCAACAGTGGGAACAGAGAGGGCCTCAACATATCAATGTTCAAAGAACTAGGGGGACCTTCGTGTGCCTCAGCACTTCTTTTGGGTACCACTGATTTAGGCACTTGGACCAGGTGATCTCTTGAGGCCCCTCCCAGCTCTCTGATTTAAGAGGAGCCCATTGTTTGAAGGGGAAGAAGAGAAGAGCTACTCACAAGGGAGTGCTGCTCACAGAGCTCAGCCTGGCATCCCCATACAGAGTCCCTGGTGTTGGGGGTAGAAGATGTCATTGGAGAGGAGGGGAGGTGAAGCATAGGTGAGACAGATAGGACCTAAATTGGGACCTCCCCCAGCCATGGTCATGGTCAGGGCCGTTCCTGCGGCAGCAGATCCTGTCCGACAATGGCGGCGCCAGCTCCAGTACCCCGACAACACCACAGGGCTTGCCCCACAATGACTCTGGTGAGCCAACCCCTGCCCCCAACTGTCCAGGGCCCCTAGTTGGGGACAGGGCAAGATGGGTGCCCAGCCCCATCCCAGCGGGTTCCCCAGGAAGAGGTGAGAGGAACCCTACTCCACTGGGACCAGAAACCCAGCTGCAGCAGCCCCATCATCCTGGTGGCAGGGGGTAGGCGATGGAACCACCATATCGCCTCCACCTCTTGTCCCCGTTTGGTTCCAAGGGACCAACTCTCTCTGGCCACCCACCCCAAAATGTTGTGGGGCAAAGTTAAGGGCATCACCCTCCTCCCCACCCCATGGTGCCATGCTATGAAATGGGTGGCCACACTGCCACTACAGTCACCTCTCAACCTAGCACTCCAAGTAATTCTTCTCCAAAACCCGACTTCTGCCAGGCTCACGGATCATTTTGGCTCCCTGCTATCTTTGAGAAGGGACAGCGGCATGGCATGACCAGCTTTGAGAAGGGCTAAGGCGACAGCAGCCCTGACCCACTTGCTCCAGAGCTACTGCATCCCCTCCCAAGTCCATGAGAACATGCATGTGGCGTCTGAGCGGTGGAACACAATGGTAGTGCAGTAGCCGCAGTGGAGGAGGCTCAGTGCCAAAAATAAAACTAATAGACCAATAGGCGCCGGGATCAGATCCCTACCAGACAGGGGACACACCAGCTGAGAATCGGACCAACGGCCACTGTGGCAGTGACAGATGGCAAAGCCCTCTGCCTCAGTGCTCCTCTACCTTCTATCCCAGGTTCTGTGGTCAGTGGAGAGTTCCTGCCACCTGTAACCGGCCAACCCCATTTGGGCACGTGAGCTCAAGATCAGCTGGTAGGGTAACCCACACCCACCACCAGGGTCCTAGCCTCACAGGGAAAGTTAGCACATGGTCAGGGCCTAAATGAAATCATTCAGCACTCTAAAAAGAAGTGCTGTGGATCTAGTGGAAGAAGATTGGGGGTGAAATCCATCCATCAAGCAGTCTACCAATCAGTGGTATTTATTGAGTGCTTACTGTGTGCAGTGCACTGGACTAGAAGCAATGTGGCCCAGTGGATAGAGCATGGGCCTGGGAGTCAGAAGGATCTAGGTTCTAATCCCAGCTTTGCCACGTCTGCTGTGTGACCTTAGGCAAGTCACTTAACTTCTAGGTGTCTCAGTTACCTCATCTGTAAAATGGGGATTAAGGCTGTGATGTCCAGGTGGGACATGGACTGTGTCCAAACTGATTAGTTGGTATCTATCCCAGTACTTAGCACATAGTAAATGCTTAACAAATACAAAAAATGAAAACCTAAATACTTGGGAGAGGACGACACCACAGAGCTGGTAGGCATGATTCCTGCCCACAAGGAGCTTACAGTTCAGAGGGAAACAGATACAAAACTGCATTACAGATTTGTACGTATGTGCTGTAGGGATGGGGTGAATATCAGTGCTTAAAGGGTACAGATCCAAGTGCATAGGTGATGCGGAAAGAAGATGATAACTATCTCATGAAACAAAGCGGCAAGGTGAAAAGAAATCAAGCACTGGGCCTGATGGAATTTCCTAAGCTATCTGTTCCCTCTGTGGGGGATTCCCATGAGGACTGTTGAGGGTGGTAAACCAGACGAGTTGGTTTTCAGCCAACCAGCCTGTCACCTGGACGGTACTGTGGTGGGGGCAGCGAGCAAAAGGAGGGGGGAGGGTATTCTTCAGGGTCGCCAGGGGCCGCTCTGGATCCGTGCCCGGGACAGATGCGACAGGCAGGCTTTCTCTAGGTATGTGGTCAGTCCCGGGGCCTCTGTCTCAGCTCAGTTGAGTGAATTGGGCACCAGGAGAGGGGTCTTGGGGGTAACGATGGCAGGAGGTGGGGTGGTTATTGGGCAGTGGAGGAGATGTCGAACTCGGGGGCCGAATGATTTTGAAAACTTTCCCTACTCCACCCCGACCCTTGTGACCCCCAAGGCCCGTGGGGAAATCAACGGCGGTGACGACCTCTGAGCACCAGGGGGCAATCCCAGCCCCCGTTTAACTACTGTTGCTTCTCCTTCCTCCGGCTCCGATTTGTTTGGGAAAGGTGGAGGTGTGGGGCAGGGGGCAGGAGGGAGACAAAAGGCTCCCTGGGATAAGAGGGCGGAGGGGTAAGTGGGGGCGGGCTTAAGGCAGGGAGGTGAAAAAGCAGGCTGTCCTGCAGGGAGGCTGTGAAATCAGGGGATGGGTCATTGGCAGGGTTGGGAGGGACGGCTGTGCTTCCCAGTGCCTGTGACCAGAGCCCCTAGGCAGGTCTGAGAAGATAGTGTGATCTGAGCAAAGGGACCGGAATTGCAGCCCTAAAGGCAGGGGAGGAATCTAATAATAATAATACTACTATCTGTTAAGCAATTACTATGTGCCAAGCGCTGTACTAAGTGCTGGGGTGGATACAAGCAAATGAGGTTGGACAGTCCCACGTGGAATTCACAGTCTCAATCCCCATTTTACAGATGGGGTGGCTGAGGCAAAGAGAAGTGAAGTGATTTGGCTAAGGCCACACAGCAGACAGGTGGCAGACGAGATTAGAACCCATGGCCTTCTGACTCCCAGGCCTACGCCTTATCCTCTACACCATGGAAGGCTGTCCTGGCAGGGAGCTTTGGAAGGGAGACAGAGGAACTGGGGCTCCAGGGAGAACTTCCCAGAGAGAATCTCTCCAGTTTGGGCTGATTAAGGGACTGTCCTGATTGGAGGCAGAGGGTGGATGAGTTGACAGAGTTGACTCTAAGCACCCTCCAGCCCTTGGGGTCACTAAATCGGGGAAAGGTGAAGTTGCTTGGCAATTCATCCCATATTCCCAGGGGGTTGGGAAAAGAAATGAGGGGATCCAGAACCCAAAGGGAGAGGGAGAGCTGGTGAAAGTGGTTTGAGTGGCAAAAGCAGGTGGTCCCAGCCACTCAGCTGACAGCTCTGGAGGTTGCTCACCTCCCCCAGGACCAGAACCCTCCTTCCCTTTCTTTCCCTTGCCTCCCAAAGGCCCTGGGGCATAGGAATAAGGGAAGGGGGGCTGCTGGGCTTGGGAGTCAAGGAGTGGGGGGAGCATGGGGGGCTGCCAGGGACCTGATGTCATCTACCCAGAGGGCCCTCCCGAGGATGGGGTGGGGGTAGGGGTGCTGCGGACACAAGCACAAGAGCCCATTGTGTAGGACGGGCGGTGGTCAGACGGCTTTGCCCCGTTCCTGTGCCCAAAGCCGCCCAGCCACCCCGGGCAGACAAAAGAGTCTTATCCTGCCCGGGCACCTCTGGGCACATCCGGGCAGCGACCCGGCTGCTGAGTAGGAGGAGCCGTTCTGCCAGTCTTGACCCCTGCAACCCCTCATAGACAGGGAATGTAGATCCTTACTGATCCTGACCGGACCATCTGCTCCCCCAGGGAATGGGGAGGAAAGACGCCAAGACACCCAGCCCCCTAGTCTGGTTATCCCTCCCTCCTTGCCCCCCAACTGTGTTCCATGCTCTCAATGGGCCCACCCCTTCATCCTGCACCTCAGCTGCCTCCTGCCCTCCAGGTGTCTCAGCCTGGGCCCAGCCCCTGGCCCCAGCAACTTCATCCACGCTTTCCCCAGCCTCCGTCCGGGTCCAATCCAGACCCTGGTGCTCCCAACCTAAGTCCCAAGTGGCCCCATCCCAGTCTCCCTGACCCATCACTGCCCCCACCCATCTCCCTAGGCCGTTTCTCCCCAACTCCAGGCATCCTGGGAGATGACAGCAGTCAAAGCATGGCTGCCATGAGCTTAGGGTGGTGGCCTTCACTCCGGGTACCAGGCAGCGTGGTGGGGCTGGGAGCCGGGTTCTGGGCCTGTCTGTGACCGCCAGCCCAGACACACAAAGGCCTTTCTTCCCTCTGTCACCTCTGGGTTCTGGCCTGGGAACTTGGCCTCAGGCATGGCCACCCAACCCCTAACTGGGATCCTGACCTGGGGAGCAGGGGTGGAGAGAGAGAAGGGAGGGTTGCACTGGGGAGGTGTCTCTCTTTTGGGCTCCCTAGCTTCAGGGAGGAGGCTGTGGGGCAAAGAGGGGATGGTGGGAATAAGAGGGGAGGAGCCATGGGCTCACATTCCCAGACTCCTTTTGAGTCTAGGGACTGGGGGCGGGGTGGGCTGGGGGGGGAAAGAGGAGAAAAAAAGGCTCAGAGCTGAAGAGAGGTTGGGCAGAAACAGTCTAAGAGCCTGGAAACTCTGAAAGGTTTCATCAGGGAATTGGTAGTTGAACTATGGCAAGATTCAATTCTTGCTCTCCCTCCTACTTAGTCTGCGAGCACATGTGGGAAAGGGACTGTGTCTGACCTGATTAACTTGTATCTACCCACTTATGTCTATCTCACAAGCCTGTAACCTTGGCTTTGTCGTCGACTCATCTCTCTCGTTCTACCCACATATTCAATCTGTCGCCAAATCCTGTCAGTTCTACCTTCACAACATTGCTAAAATCCATCCTTTCCTCTCCGTCCAAACTGCTACCATGCTGATCCAAGCCCTTATCTTATCCCACCTTGACTACTGTACCTGCCTCCTCACTGACCTCCCGGCCTCCTGTCTCTCCCGACTCCAGTCCACACTTCACTCTGCTAACCAAATAATTCTTCTTAAAAAAGTTTAGTCCATGAACCTCCAGTGGCTCCCCATCCAACTCTGCATTAAACAGGAACTCCTTACCATCAGCTTTAAAGCACTCTGTCAGCTCGCTCCATCCTACCTCACCGATCTCCTACTACAGCCCAGCCCGCACACTCCTCTCTAGTGCCAGTTTATTCATTGTGCCCCAATCCCATCTATCTCGCCACCGACCCCTTTCCCTCAACCTCTCTCTAGCCCGGAACTTCCTCCCGCTTCGCATACGCCAGACCACCACTCTCCCCACCTTCAAAGCCTTATTATGGTCTCATCTCCTCCAAGAGGTCTTCTCCGATTAAGCCTTCCTGCTCAGCTCCCTCTCCCTTCTGTGTCATCTGTGCTCTTGGATCTGTGACCTTTGGGCATTTGATATTCACCCCACCCTCAATCCCACAGCCCTTATAAATTATATATAATAAATTACTTATTTTTATTAATATCTGGATCCTCCCCCTTTAGAAAGTAAGCTCATTGAGGGCAGGGAACGTGTCTGACAACTCTGTTGTACTCTCCCTAGCACTTAGTGCAGTGTTCTGTACATAGTAAGTGTTCAATAAATACCATTGATTGATTGATTACCCCAGTGCTTGGCACATAGTAAACGCTGAACAACTACCACAGTCAGTAGGAGTAATAGTAACAGTAGTAGCATTAAGACATGTAGGTTTGGGGGTTCGAGTCAACATCCGCAGATCATACAGAATGTTACGGGTGCGTCACTGTACAGAACAGGGGAGCCAGCAAACTTTTTCTTGTCTCAAGGCGGACAAATGTTTGAAGCTGGCCCTCCTGGAAAGTCTGGACTCCTGCTGGCTCTTCTCCTGACTCCCTGGCAATGGTCGTGGGCACCACCACCCTCACGAGTTTGGAAGCTTAGAAGTACTGCTGTCCCTGCCCTCCCTCTAGTCCCTGTTGTCCTCCCCTCCCCCCTTCCCATTTCCCCCTCAGTTTTCCCTCCCAGGAGTGCCTGCCCCCACTTCTTCCCCTCCTTTCCATGCCCCTGACCCCCAAGGCTGGGGAGCCAGGCTCAGTAAGAATGGAGGCTCTGTTGTTGCTCGCTCCCTCTCCCCCTCGTTGTTGCCACAGAGGAGACAGTGTTGCCCCTACTCCCGCCTCCACCTTCAGAACCCAAGTCCCAGCTGTGAGGGAGGAGTTTGAGAGGAACTGGCTTCTCTGGGCCCAGGGCAAACTTCATCTTCTGCCTCCCTCACCAGCCTGGGAGTTTGGATGACCTGGGGGTCTGGAGGGGGGTGGGGGAAGGTGAAAGTTTAGCCTCATCCAGATCTCTGGTTCTGCTCCGACCTTCTCCTAGCCCTCTCCCCCCATCCTCCAGAATCGATCATATTTATTGAGCGCTCACTGTATGCAGAGCACTGTACTAAGCGCTTGAAAAAGTACAAGATAAAAATAAACAGAAACATTCCCTGCCCACAATGAGCTTACAGTCTAGAGGGGGAGACAGACATTAATATAAATAAATTGCAGATATGTACATAAGTGCTGTGGGGCTGGAAGGGGGAATTAATGAAGGGAGCAAGGCAGGGCGACACAGGAGGGAGAGGGAGAAGAGGAAAGGAAAGCTTAGTCAGGGAAGGCTGCTTGGAGGAGATGCGCCTTCAATAAGGCTTTGAAGGCGAGAAGAGTAATTGTCTGTCAGATTTGAGCAAGGAGGGCGTTCCAGGCCAGAGGCAGGACGTGGGCGAGAGGTCGGCGGCTAGATAGACGAGCTCAATCAGTCAATCATATTTATTGAGTGCTTACTGTGTGCAGAGCACTGTACTGGGCGCTTGAAAGAGTACAATATAACAATAAACAGACACATTCACCACTGTGCTCCTCCTCCCAACCCCTGGCCAGGCTCTATGGCTGCTTTCCCCCAGGATTCACCCCTCTGAGATACCCCAGAGAGGCATGAGTAGATCTGAAAGCCCCTGACCCTTGTCATCCTACCCTCTCCCCAATCTCTTCCCCTGCTCCAAGCTTGCCCAGTCCCTACCTGCCATCCATGCTGCTGCTCCCCGTTCCCACCTGGCCTCTCTCTGGTTCGCCCCAGGGTGCAGCTCTCCACCTGCCTCCTGAAGGCTCCTCTGTGGGCAGGATGTTGGCAGAAGATCAGAGGTTCTGTCCCCCAGAGAGCGGAAGGGGGATTAGCTGCTCCCCCACCCCCTTCCTGAAGCCTGTTCCTGCTGCTCCCAGGACCTGGGGTTTCCCCAGTTCTCGTCAGTGCTTCCACCCAGCCCTAGAGTCCCAACTCCATGGACTGGAGGGGAGAGGGAGGTGGGGGATGTCCCTAGGAGAGATCTCACCTTGGGGTGCCACCCCCGACTTCTCACAGCTCCACCTGAGGGTCCAACCTCCTTAGGGGAAATGAACCAGCTGTGACAGGCACATCTTGTACATTCCAAGCACTTAATACTGTGCTCAGCACATAGTACACACTCAATAAATACGATTGAATGAATGAATCTAGACCAGATCACCCCCCACCCCCACTGCACCCCCGCCTGCCAACTGGGAAGGGTATAGTAGATTCCAGGGGAATCGGTGGCTGAGAGGAGGTGAGTCCTGTTTTGGGTACCCCAGAGACCTCCCTGTCCTTCCCTCACCCTGTGTCCCCTTCCCCCAAGCCATGACAGACCCAGAGATGGAATGGGTCTACTCCCCTGGCATCTGCCTGCCCTGCAATCAGGCAGGAAATCACAAGGGGAAGTGGCCATGCCCGGCGGGGAGCAAAGGTTAGCTGGCTCTCCACCCAGTCCCAGGAAGCCTGCCTCCCCAGTGGCAGTTTCTGGGACAGAGCGACACTCAGGGGGGCACAGAGGGCTCATTGAGGTTCCCGACATCGCCAAGCCGCACCCTCCTCCTCCTCTGGTAGCTGAGGAGCTGACCAGACAGTGTTTCCACTCTCAATCTTAGCTCCTGCAGTTCAGGAAACCCGGCCCTGCAGCCCCCCACAGCTAGAGAATCTTTCAACATAGCCTTGGGCAACTTTTCTGCACCCCACCCCAACCCATACACCAGTCTCCTGCTAGTCTCTGGCTGGGGCTCAAGCGGGCATTAGTGTCCAGGAGGGGACCTAGCCCTCTTCTGGGTTTCCCATTGCTAGACCCACCGACCCAGATTGCATCCAGTCACCCCAGGCCTCCCCAATCATTCTTCTCTGTGCCTCGGTTTCCAGAGATCTGTAAAATAATAATAATAATAATGTTGGTATTTGTTAAGCGCTTACTATGTGCCAAGCACTGTTCTAAGCGCTGGGGTAGTCACAGGGGAGTCAGGTCGTCCCACGTGGGGCTCACAGTCTTAATCCCCATTTTACAGATGAGGTAACCGAGGCACAGAGAAGTTGTGACTTGCCCAAAGTCACACAGCTGACAAGTGGCCGAGCTGGGATTCGAACCCATGAACTCTGACTCCAAAGCCCGTGCTCTTTCCACTGAGCCACGCTGCTTCTCTAAAATGGAGATTCAATATCTGTTCTCCCTTCTCCTTATGCTGTGAACCCTATGTGAGACAGGGACTGTGTCTGATCTGATTATCTGTATCAATAAACCAATCGTATTTATTGAGCACTTCCTGTGTGCACAGCACTGCACTATCTACCCCAGCACTTAGTACAGTCCGGATACAGAGTGTTCATCAAGTAGCACAATTATTATCATTATTACTCTCTGTCCACCCCAGCCTGCGGCCCCATCCTCCCCACTCCGCAACCAGAACCAATCCCAGCCATCTGCCTAACAACGGAAGCCACTACAGACCGGTGGGGCTTTAGCAAATAGTGCGAGGGGCCACAACACTCACCACTGAGACCTCTGATTTCTCCATTACTCCCTGCAACAGGCAGGTGGCATGAAGGGCAGGGAGGGAGGGACCAGTGAGCAAAGATGGGATGGGGGTAGGGAAAGGACCAGAAAGCAGGTTTGGAGATCCTGTGACTGGGAGAGGGTAAACCGGTCTGGACCCCCACCGGCACCTACGATGCCTTAAAGGAGGGGGGTGTACGCCAGCCTCCCCTTCCCCAGAGAACTTCGGCTGCTGAGTCACCACGTCCCTAGCCCCAGAGCCGGCCACCGGCCTCTGTCCCCGCCCTCCTGCCTGGGCCCGCCACCCCCGCCTTCCTCCGGAGGCTTTAATTGCGTCCGCCCCCGGCCTGTGGCGGGAGGGGCTTGGAGGCCGTCCTGGTACATAGGCCTGCTAGCAGGTGAGCAACCAAGGGCGCGTCTGGCACATAGGTGGACCAGCAAGGTGAGTCTAGATCTCCTTCTCCTTCCCCTCTCCCTCCTTGGTTCTGCCCGAAGAGGCAACTTGTTTGGGGGCTCTCTCCTTCCCCCTACTACCTTCCTTCCCTACACTCTGCAGCCAGCTTTCCAAGCAGGGCCAGGCCACATCCCCATCTGGAGCTAGGGCACGGAGGGAGCTGGGGGTAACAGCTGGATTGCCCCCTGAGAGCTATTTTGGGCCAGGGAGAGGACTCTGGCTGGCTTCTCCCTATCCCCCCAGTTCTCCCCTCCCCAACTCCCCAGGGAAGGCTGGGATGATGCCACAGGTGACCTGGAGCTGTGAAGGCCCAGCCCAACTCAGCCCACTGGCGGTGGTGGTGGTGGTGGTGGTGGTGGCTCTCAGCCCAGGCCTGCTCTGGCAATCTTCCCTAGCTTGGAGTGCAAGGGGCTAGCGGATGGCCGGCGCCTAGGGCTGGCCCCTCCACAAGGCCCCATTGTCCCAGGAGGACAGGGACAGGGCCTGTGTCAATGGGCCCTTTATCCTCGCCTGTGGGCAGCCCAGCCAGGGAAACTCCCAACGGCCGTGGGCCCGTGGGCTGGGGCGTGCGGGCCGTGGGACGGGGTCTCAGACTGCTAGGGGAAGAACGGAGAGGGGCAGGGAAAGGAGTGGGATGGGGCAGTGGGAAGAGACCAGAGAGGGAGAGAGTAGAGAGGGGAGTGGGAGGGATGGAAGAGAGGGTGTCCCTTCACCCTGGTACTCGGCCAACAAGACCCCACGCCTGTGGAGCTAGGGAAGGTCACCTCTGAACCCCCTCGGATGTCCCCACTCAGAGGGGTCTGGACCAATCTGGGGATCCCAGGCAAGCCTCCCATCCACCTGCGGCTGCTGCTGAGGGCCCCTTGACTGCCGGGCCTGAAGTGGTGAATTGTCAACATTCCTGCGCAGAGGCTGTGGGGTGGGGTGGGGTGTGTGAATGCCAGATGCCTGGGCTGGCTCCAGAGTCTTCCGAGGAACTCTCAGACAGGGTCTGTCCTGAGGCGAGTCACTCCAGGCCAGGCTGCAACCTCTCCGGGCTTGGTCTCTTTCTGGGTAGCCCCTGTGGGTGTCCAGAGGGCAGTTTTGCAAGGTTCTTGGGGGAAAACCTTTGTTTCTCTGGGCAACCTCAGGGGCCTCTGGAGTTTGGGGGTGCAGACTGGAGGGCTCAGACCAAATTTTGGCTTCCAGAGATCAGCTAACCCTGACTGGCTAAATGTTGGGCAATTAGGGTCCTCTGGGGCCCTTGGAGAACCAGCAGCATGGCAGGGGGGAGGGGAGGAACGATGATTCTGAGCAGTAGTGAGGAGGGTTGTTGTTCCTTCTCTCAGCCATGATACATTCCCCGCTTCCATCCCCAGACGGACTTTGCCTCTTCCCAAGCCTATGACGCTATGCTCCAATAAGGAGCTGATGAGTGCCTGGCCTCTCCTTCCAGTACCCTGTGAAAACAGCTAGAAGGCTCCCTTGTTTAGGGAAGGGGGCTTTGTCAGGCTCCTCCCCATGGCTCAAGAGAGCTGTCTGCCTGGGGAACTGGATCTGGAAGCTGGGGACAGGAAAGGAAGGCGGGGGGGGGGGGGGCGCCAGGATCTTGGGAGTCAAGGAAGCTCAAGAAGCCTCAAAGAGAACCCCAGGGATAGGTGGGGGGTGGGGTCTGGCCTAGGGGCCAGGGGCTCTCTGATGAGAGGCAGAAAGACCTCTGAGGTAGTGGGAGGGAAGAGAGGAAACACAAGGAGGGTTGAGGGGTAGGAGACTGGAAGGAAACTGTACCTGGATGTACAGGGATGGACGGGGGATCCAGAGGTATGGCTGGAGATAATTTATCATTCAGTCAATCAATGGTACATAATAATGTTGGTATTTGTTAAGCGCTTACTATGTGCAGAGCACTGTTCTAAGCGCTGGGATAGACACAGGGGAATCAGGTTGTCCCACGTGGGGCTCACAGTCTTAATCCCCATTTTACAGATGAGGGAACTGAGGCACGGAGAAGTTAAGTGACTTGCCCACAGTCACACAGCTGACAAGTGGCAGAGCTGGGATTCGAACTCATGAGCCCTGACTCCAAAGCCCGTGCTCTTTCCACTGCGCCACACTGCTTCAATATACATATACTCAGCGCTTACTGTGTGCAGGGTACTATGCAATAGGACAATAGTCAGTAGACACAATCCCTGCCCTTGAGGAGCTGACAGTCTAGTGAGGAAGTTTACAATCCAGGGGTGAGGGGAAAGGTGGAGTAGAATGGGAGTGACCATCCGGGCGGCCCTTCTGAGTGTATGTCTGACCCTCTAGGCTAGTGTCAGCAGGTAATTATTGTTGACCCAGCCTTAGAGCCTGGGGTAAGGAGTCTGTGGCTAGACGGGGCACAGAGAATGTGCCCTCCCTGAGGTTTGTATGGGCCCCCAAGCCCCATGGGCTTCTGGGCCCCAAGTAATGGAGTGTATCGTCATCAACAGTATTTATTGAGGGTCTACTAGGTCCTGAGCACTCAGAGTCAGACACTTGGGAGTGTGCAGTTTAATGAAGACCATAGCTGTCAATTGGCAAATATATAGTTATTTCTAAAGAGTGAGAGACTGGATATAATTTATAATAAATAACATTGTGCTTATTAATAATAAACACCACAGTTTTATATATAGGCATATGGCTAGAACAGTAGTAATGGTATTTATTGAGGGCCTACTGAAAGCAGTGCACTATACTGCATGCTTCAGGAGTGCAACAGAAGCACAGGAAGAAGTTCCTGCCCTCACAAAGCATATGCCCCGACAGGGGAGACAGCAGAGAAGCAGCATGACCTAGTGGATAGAGTATGGGCGTGGGTGTCAGAAGGTCATGGCTCTGCCACTTGTCTGCTGTGTGATCTCGGGTAAATCACTTCACTTTTCTGTGCCTCAGTTACCTCATCTGTAAAATGGAGATTAAGGCTGTGAGCCTCATGTGGGACAGGGACTATGTCCAACCTGATTACCATGTATCTATCCCAATGCCTAAAACAGGGCTTAGCACATAGTAAGTGCTTAACAATACCATAATAATAATTATTATTTTCTTGTACAAATATACCCATAAGTGCTAAGGATGGGCATAAATACATCTGGCTTGTTGGAGCAGTTAGGATTTTAGGAGGGCTTTGATGGTAAGGAAGGGTAAGGACTGGTGGATTGGGAGAGGAAGGGGCTTCCTAGCCTTAGGGACATCGTGAGCGAAAGGTCAGCAAGGAGGTGGGCAAGCCTAGAGCAGGGTACAGCTGGAAAGAGTGAAGAGAGCAAGTGGGTGAAGACAGCCAATAAGGCCAAGATAGCTGGCGGGGGCTTTAAACCTGATGATATGGAATCTTGGCTGGATGTGGAGTGAGCCGGACAACCACAGGAGGATTTTGAGAAGAAGGGAAATGTGTGCCGAGCGACATTTCAGGAAGGTGTTCTGGGAAACATAGATTCTAGGGAACATAGACTGAAACAGGGAGAGTAATAATAATAACTGTGGTCTTTGTTGAGTGCTCACTATGTGCCAGGCACTGTACTAAGCGCTGGGATGGATACCAGCAAATCAGGTTGGACACAGTCCCTGTCCCATGTGGGGCTCACAGTCTCAATCCCCATTTTACAGATGAGGTAACTGAGGCACAGAGAAGTGAAGTGACTTGCCCAAGGTCATACAGCAGACAAGTGGCAGAGCCAGAATTAGAACATAAGACCTTCTGACTCCCAGGCCCATGCTCAGGAGAGGCCAGATGCCGGAAGGCCAGAGAGGAGGCTGCTGTAACAATGAGCGTTTGAACCAAGGTGGCGGCTGTATGGGAGGGGAAGAAGTGGAGGAGCCACGAGATGTTTCTGAGGAAAAAATGGCAGGTGGGAACAAGCTCCTTGTATACAGGGAACATATCTACCAACTCTGTTGTATTGTTCCCTCCCAAGCGCTTAGTACAGTGCTCTGCACCCAGTAAGCGCTCAATAAATACCACTAATTGATCATCATCAATGGTATTTATTGATTGACTGGGTGTGAGAGCAGAATGATAGGGAGGAATGGAGGATGATTCCAAGTCTGCTGGCTTTGGGCACATGAGGATGATAGTGGTGTCAATGGAGATGGGGAAGTTAGGAGGTGAGGTAGGTTTGGAAGGAAAGATGAGACTATAAACTAGATCCAGTTAATTAAGCCAAGCAGGGCTAAGGCCCTCAGCAAAATCCCCCCACCACCTGGACTTCATAACCTGAGCTGCTAGCCTCCGGAGCACCCCACCTTGGTGGCCACAGCACTGCAGGATATATACAGGGATGCCCGGATAGCTAAGCCCTGAGCCCCAAGTTAGACACAGCCCAACTCGGGATCTGAGGAGTAGAGACATAAAGCCAACTTTCAAGTTGGTGTCTGGTATGTGTGTGTGTGTGTGTGTGTGTGTGTGTGTGTGTGTGTCTGGACCCTGGGGGTGTGGTTTCTCCATGACTGCAAAGAACCCCACCATCCCACACACGGGGACCCAGCAAGGATCCTCAGACTTACAGACTGCCAGGCCTTGCGGGAGCTGCCTGCAGAAGTATGTTTGCTAATGAGTTGGGTGACTCCCGTGGCCCGGCCATGTCCTGGCCCTGCCGGGGTGGGAGGGATGGATCGGTAGACGTCAGAAAGGGAAGCTGGGGCCTCTGGCTCTCCCCCCCCCCTTCCCCCCCGCATCCCAGCCGCTGTCAGGCCCAGTTCACTGGGCTGCTCACTGAGAGAGAGACCAGGCCTCACCAGCTGCTGCTCCTGGGGTTTGTGGGGAAGTAAGGGAGCAGTTTTGGGGGCTGGGGAGAGGAGAGTTGTTAGTACCAGCTCTGTGGCAGCTGGGGAAGGAGGAGAGCAGCCATTGAAGGAGAAGAGGCATCAGTGTTCTCAGTTTGGGGACAGCGGATGGGAGAACCGAGGAAGTGAGTCAATTCTTTTCCTCCATGGTTCAGCTTCTTAGTTGAATGTGACTCTAATAGATGCTGGTGGTGAAATACGCCTCACTTCTCTCTCCCTCTTCTGCCTCCGCCCAGTCAGAAACAAAATCCCAAGGCTTCTGGAGAAGTTGGGGCAAGAGCTTGGTGGCTCTCCAGTCTCTGCCACTGATTCAGCTGCCCTAGGCCTTATGAATGCAGAAATTAAGGCTGCATTTCCCATCCTGTTCTCCCTTCCACCCCCGGCCACCCTCCGCCCAGTGCCCCCAGATACCGGGTCAGCAAGAGGAGCAGAGTTCGACAATGTATGTGGCATGAGTAGTTCCCTGGGGCTGCTGCCAGCCCAGCTCCACCCAGCCCTAAAATAGGCGCCGCCAGCCCCACGTGGCGGTAGTGATGTGGTGGGCAGGCTATTTTTAACAGGCTGGTGGGGTGACACAGCCTGCCGGGAGCAGATGGGAAGCAGAACCCAGCCAGGGACCATATCCCAGCTCCAGCTTCCATACCAACAGCTGCGGAGAGAGGTTGGTGGGGCAAAGGGCCTTCCCTGGAGAGGGAGCCCAGAGGGAAGTGGTCCTTGTGCAGGGTCTTCTGAACACACCCACTCCCCCGTGACATGTAGGTGATGGATGAGCCTGAGCAGGGGCTCTGCTGCTGTGGAGGTGCTACCCCCATGGGCATTTAGACAGGAGAACTCTCAGACAACTCAGCTGTCCCCATTAGTTTGAGCCCTCCTCTCCCCAACTTCCCCCACACCAAGAAAAATCCCCATCCTAGAAGAATGGACCCTCTGGGTCCCTAGTGGGTGCGGGGGTCTGAGGTGGTAGGGTGGAGGATGACGACAAGGTCTCTGGGTTGAGCTGTGACCAGCAATTGACCAATCAATTAATGAGTCAGACAATGATATTGCTGGAGCGCTTTCTGTGTGCAGAACAAACAGCATGAACCCACTGGGGCAGGAGTTGAGAGACAGGTTTGGGGATATAGGGAATGCAGGGCAGAAAGGGTGACGTTCTCCAACCCAGTTTATCCTTCAATGCCCTGTTCAGTGCCCTCCAACCCAGCAGGAGACCCCCAGCGGTCATCAGAGACAAAAGGGAACAGGGTGTGGAAGGATGGGGAGAGAGGCTGGATAGATCCAGCAGGGCTGGACCTGTGAATCACCATGTACAGGAGGGATTTTCCTGGGGAGATTTTCCTGGGGAGGGCAAGGGGGCAGTTTTGGTTCTGAAGGCCCCAGACACCCCTGATTTGCCACCCTAACTCTCCTCCACCCATCCTAGTTTGCCCCTCTGGTCCCCCGTGCCTCCCTGTTTTCTCTCTGACCCACATTTCCCTTCCCGGGACCAATCTGTCTCTCCTTGCTGCCGGGGAGATTGCCAGAGCTGCAGTTCCTAATACATCCCAGGCTGTGGGCCTCTTTGACCCTCCCACCACACTCCCTCCCCTGCCTCACTGACTCACCTCCCCAGAGAGATCCCCGCCACACTCTCGCCACGCTCCCCTTGGCAGGGGGAAGCCTCAATCAGCAACTCCTCCTATCCCTCTCCCTGCCCGTCCTCGTCTTCTTCCTTTTCCTCCTCCTCTTCCTCCCCCATTCTCCTCCTCCCCCATTTATAATAATAATAATAACAATAAAAATAATAATGCTATTTGTTAAACTCTTACTACGTGCCAGGCACTGTACTAAGCATTGGGGTGGATACAAGCAAATCGAGTTGGATACAGTCCCTATCCCAGTCTCAATCCCCATTTTTCAGATGAGATAACTGAGGCACAGAGAAGCGAACTGACTTGTCCAAGGTCATATGGCAGACAAGTGCTGGAGCTGAGATTAGAACCCATGACCTTCTGACTTCCAGGCCCATACTGTATCCACTATGCCTTGCTGCTTCTCACTTTCCTCCTCCCCCATTATCCTCTGCCCCATCAATAATAATACTAATAATAATGATGATGATGCTGTTTGTTGGGCACTTACTGGGTGCCAGGCACTGTACTAAGCACTGGGGTGGATACAAGCAAATTGAGTTGGACACAGTCCCTATCCCAGTCTCAATCCCCATTTTACAGATGACGTAACTGAGGCACGGAGAAGTGAAGTGACTTCCCCAAGGTCACACAGCAGACAAGTGGTGGATCTGGGATTAGAACCCATGACTTTCTGACTTCTGGGCCCGGGCTCTGTCCATTATGCCATGCTGTGTCTCATTCTCCTCCTCCCCCATTTGCCTCCTCCCCCTCCTCTTTATCCTCCTTTTCCTCTTTTTTCTTCTCCTCCTTCTCCTCTTTCTTCTCCTGCTCCAGGGAGTTAGGGGGAGAGGGTTATGACCAGGGAATCAGGTGGGGGTAGGATGTGATGGATGAGGTTCAATGTGGGAGGGCTGCCAAGGCTGAGGGTGGGTGCCTCCTCCTCCACCCCGGCTCAGCAACTGTGCTCCTCCAAGTGGGAAAGAGCAGGAGAGAGCCGGTCCCAGTCAGGTAAAAGAGTGTGGCGTACAAGGAAGTATTCCAGCCAAAGGACCTTCAGCTGCCGTTTCCCTCCAGGTCAGGGGCCAGGGACCCATCTCACCCAAGCTCAATGGGTTTTGGTCAAAACCAGTCTGGCCTGGAGCTCTCTTGATGGGTCCATGTGATCTGGATCAGCCTAGATAATCCCAGACCTGAGGGTGCCTAATAATAATAATTATTATTATTATAATTGTGTTATTTGTTAAGCATTTGTAATAGGGCAAACACAGTTTCTGTCCCATATGGGGCTCACAGTCTAAGAGAGTGAACAGGTATTAAATTTCCATTTTGCAGATGAGGAAACTGAAGCACTGAGAAGTTAAGTGACTTGCCCAAGGTCACACGACAGGCAAGTGGTAGAGCTGGGTTTAGAACCCAGGTCCTCTGACTCCCAGGCTGGTATCTTTCTATTAAGCCTTGAGGCGACACTCGGGAGTATCTGTGCTTCCCAGGAGGTAAGGGTTATGACCCTATGGGGCTCATGGAACTGTAAGCCAAATGCTCAAACTGACAAGAGGGAAAATCCCTCTGGTTTTCCTCCTATCTCTCTGGCCACTCATTCTCAGTCTCTTTCATAGGCTCCTCCTCCTCTGCCTCCCACCCTCTAACTGTGGGGGTCCCTCAAGGCTCAGTTCTGGATCCCCTTCTATTCTCCATCCATACCCACTCCCTTGGAGAACTCATTCACTCCCATTGCTTTGACTACCATCTCTAGGCCAGTGATTCCCAAACCTAAATCTCCATCCTCTCTCCTTCTCTGCAGTCTCATATTTCTTCCTGCCTAAATGACATCTCTAACTGGATATCTTGCCAACACCTCAAACTTAATGCATCCAAAACAAAACTTCTCATGTGCCCACCCAAATGTCCTCTCCTTTTCCAAAACTATTATCTCTATCTCAGAAACCCATAACCTTGGCATTATCTTCAACTCATCTCTCTCACTCAACCCACATCTTCAATCTATCACCAAATCCTGTCAGTTCTGTCTTCACAAAATTGCTAAAATCTGCCATTTCCTCTCCATCTAAACTGCTGCTAGCTGATCTTAATTCACATTGACTACTTCATCAGCCTCCTCACTGACCTCCCCACCTCCAGTCTCTCCCCACTCCAGTCCACACTTCACTCTGCTGCCTGAATTATTTTTCTTAAAAAAAAAAAAATTCACTCCACTTCTCCCCACTCCTCAAGATCTCCAGTGGTCGCCTATTCACCTCCACATCAAAGAGAAACTCCTTACTCTCGATTTTAAAAACACTCAGTCAGCTCTCTCCCTCCTTTCTTACCTCGCTGATTTCCTACTACAACCCAATCCACACACTTCACTCCTCTAATGCCAACTTATTTACTGTACCTCCATCTCGTCTATCTCGCCGCAATTCCTTTCCCACACCCTCCTTCTGGCCTGAAACTCCCTTCCCCTCCATATTACGACAGACCACTCCTCTCCCTATCTTCAAAGTCTTTCAAAAATCATATCTCCTTCAAGAGGCCTTAGCCAATTAAGCCCTCGGTTTCCCCAACTCCCTCTCCCTTCTCCATTGCCTCTGCACTTGTATCTGTACCCTTTAAGCACTTGATATTTGCCCTACCCTCAGCCCTACAGCACTTATATACATATCCATAATTTATATTAAGATCTGTCTCTCCCTCTAGACTGTAATAAACTCCTTTTGGACAGGGAATGTGTCTACCAACTCTGTTATATTGCACTCTCCCAAGCACTTAGTAAAGTGCTTTGTACACAGTAAACACTCAATAACACTAATAAAAATTATTGTATTTGGTAAGCGCTTACTATGGGCCAAGTACTGTTCTAAGCGCTAGGGTAGAGACAAGGTAATTAGGTTGTCTCATGTGGGGCTCACAGTCTTAATCCCCATTTTACAGATGACATAACTGAGACACAGAGAAGTTAAGTGATTTGCCCAAGGTCACAGAGCAGACGAGGCAGAGTCAGGATTAGAACCCATGTCCTCTGACTCCCAAGTCCGTGCTCTTGCCACTAGGCCATGCTGCCTCCCCAGTAAATACCACTGATTGAATGACTTGGAATTTGGGGGCTAGGGTTCTCCCAGACAGCCAAGATCTACTGCCCACGGACATGAGCCCCCTCAAGAAATAACAATAATAATTTTAAGTGCTGATTATGGGCTAAGCACTGGCGTAGATACAAGTTCATCAGGTTGGACACAGTCTCTGTCCCACATGGGCTCATAGTCTAAGGGGGAGGGACAACAGGCATCTTATCTCCATTGTTCAGTTGAGGAAACTGAGGCACAGAGAAGTTAAGTGACTTGCCCAAGATCACACAGAAGCTAAGTGACTCAGCCGGAATTAAAACCCAGGTCTTCTGACTCCCAGGCCTGCGCTCTTTCCAGTAGGCCATGCTGCTCCCCAGAGTGTCTGGGCCTACCTCAAGCCCGAGGGTTTGGGCAAAACCCCTGCCGTTCCTGAATCACCTGGGTCTGCCTCTTAATAATGCTACCAGATGGGAGAGTGGTGAGGCAGTGAGGACTGGGCAATGAGGCGAAGGAGGAGATGAGGGTAGGAAGGGGCCTAAAGGGACAGTGAGGAGCCCTGCCTCACATGGAAAATTTCAGAGATTAGAGGTATACATGGTGCAGTAGTTCTAGGGAGCTTGTGCCCCAGGAAACCAGGAGAGGACCGACTTAACCAGCTCCGCTCCCCTGTCTCTGGTGGTCTCTTGCTTCCACCTCCCCCAGCGAAGCTCACAGCAAGAGTCTATGGCAGGAGATGCAGGGGCAGTGTCCACTCACTCCCTTTCCCCACCAGTCCAGGTGCCCTCTGCCTCCCCCGTGCCCCCCGCCCCCAGCCAGGCCAGGGGAGTCACAAAGGGATTAAGAGTCAGTCGGGTGGCCTTGGGGCCATCCCCAGAGCTGGGTAATCCCGGCAGGAATGTGCCCGTGATGGCTGTGCTGGGGGCTGCCTTGCCTGGCCGTGGGGAGGGGCTCCAGGGAGACACCAGGCGAAGGAGAGCTGGTAGGGCTGGGGGTGGGGAGCTCTGTCCTGGCAGGCTGCCCCCGGTTTAACCTCCAGGGGCTGCACATTTCCACAGGGGAATTTAGCACTGAAGCAAACCACCCAGTGGAAGTTGAAGAGGCACCGCTTGTGCTGGTGTCCAGCAAAGCGGTCTGAGAGAGCACAGCCTGGCTTTTGCCATGGCCAGCTGCCGAGAGTCAGACTGTGCTGGTGGTTCATTCCCCTCGCCCCTACCCTGAAGAGGCCAAATGCTAAGGTGGGGAAAGAAAGAGTCTGAGCAACCCCCCACCCCCACCCCGGATGGTGACACACACTCACACTCACACTCTCTCTCTTGCTACCCCCACCCCCACCCCACCATAGGGCCCCATGCCAGCTCTACCCAGCTGACTATGTCCATCCTATAGGGAGCATCCTAGCAGGAGTAGGCAATTCCAGATATTTGTGAGGGAAAAGTGGTTGAGGGGAGATGGGCAGAAGATGGAATCCCTAAAAGTCGGATTCATGAGGTGTTGGGAGGAAGGGAGTGCGTGAAGGAGGGCAAAGCAGTGGGAAGAGCCTGGACTAGGGAGATTAATAAGCCAGACTGACCATGACCTCTGCCCACTGAGCTTATCTTCCCTCCCTAACCCTGTCCTTTCCCTGACTTTCCCATCACTGAGGATGGCACTACCATCTTTCCCGTCTCACAAGCCCACAACCTTGGTGTCATCCTTGACTCAGCTCTCATTCACCCCACACATCCAATCTGTCACCAAGACCTGCCGGTCTCACCTTCACAACATCGCCAAGATCCCCCCTTTCCTCTCCATCCAAACTGCGACCTTGTTGGTACAGACTCTTATCATATCCCAAGTGGATTACCGCATCAGCATCCTCTCTGATCTCCCAACCTTCTGTCTCTCCCTGCTTCAGTCTGTACTTCACTTTCCTGCCTGAATTATCTTTCTACAGAAAAGCTCTGGGCATGTCACCCCCCCCCCTCAAAAATCTCCAGTGGTTGCCTATCAACCTTCGCATGAAGCAAAAACTCCTCACCATTGGCTTCAAAGCTCTCTATCACCTGGCCCCCTCCTACCTCACCTTCCTTCTCTTCTTCTACAGCCCAGCCTGCACACTCCGTTCCTCTGCCACTAACCTCCTCACTGTGCCTCGTTCTCACCTGCCCCACCATCAACCCCTGGCCCATATCCTACCTCTGGCTGGAATGCCCTCCCTCCTCACGTCGGCCAAACTAGCTCTCTTCCCCCCTTCAAAGCCCTACTGAGATCTCACCTCCTCCAGGAGGCTTTCCCAGACTGAGCCCCCCCTTTCCTCTGCTCCTCCTTCCCTTCCCATCTCCCCTACTGCCTCCCTCTGCTCTACCTCTTTCCCCACCCCACAGCACCTGTATATATTTGTACATATTATTCTATTTATTTTATTAGTGATGTGTATATATCTATAATTTGGTTTATCTATTTTGGTGCTACTGATGCCTGTCTACTTGTTTTGTTTTGTTGTCTGTCTCCCCCTTCTAGACTGTGAGTCCATTGTTGGGTAGGAATTGTCTCTATTTCTTGCCGATTTGTATTTTCCAAGTGCTTAGTACAATGCTCTGCACACAGGAAGCGCTCAATAAATATGATTGAATGAATGGGACTAGGGCCCCCTCTGAGGGGGTGGACGATGAATGGAACAGGGGACACTAGGACAACCCGGGGTGTGGGGCAGGGCAGGTCATTCCAGGAAGGTGTGGGGATGGATATGAAGGAACAGCACCAAACTGGTGTGGGCTGGGTTGGATCTGGGAAAGGATCTTGAGGTCATGGTGGGTAAGATCCCTCAAATGCATTTTGGAGTCTCCACTGAGCCTGAAACCACAAAGGTGATAAGGTTGGCAGATATGAGTGGGAGGGGCTGGGGAGAGCATCTAGGCTACGAGTTTGTTTCCTGATTTCCTTTTTGGAAATGGCTCTACACTGGCACCCCAGAGGAGAAGGGTCCCCAATGGGGCTGGGGCTCCTGGGATAAAGCCCCTGAGCCTTGTTGGGTGGAGGTGGGGGACTCCCAAAATAGGGGTAATTGATCTTCTTGCCTAATCCAATGGCCGCTATTCCATCCTAATCCTTCTCCTCGCAGCTGCTTTTGACACTGTGGATGACTCCCATCTTCTGGACACATTATCCAACCTTGGCTTCACTGACACTGTCTTCTCCTGGTTCTCCTATCTCTCTGGCTGCTCATTCTCAATCTCTTTCACGGGCTCCTCCTCTGAGACTGTGAGCCCATTACTGGGCAGCGATTGTCTCTATATGTTGCCAAATTGTACATTCCAAGCGCTTAGTACAGTGCTCTGCACATAGTAAGCACTCAATAAATACTATTGAATGAATGAATGAATGACTCCCACCCCAAAAATGTGGGACTCCCTCAAAGCCCAGTTCTGGGGCCTCTTCTAGTCTCCATCTACCACCACTTGTCTGAGCCCTCTTTTCCCTTTCTTCAATTCCCTTCTGCATCACCCTGATTTGCTCCTTTTATTCATCCTCCCTCCCAGCTCCACAGCACTTATGTACATATCAGTAATTTGTTTATATTAATGTCTGTCTCCCCGTCTAGACTGTAAGTTCACTGTGAGCAGGGAATGTGTCTGTTATATTGTACTCTCCCAAGCACTAGTTCTCTCCCAAGCACTTAGTACATTGTTCTGCACAGGGTAAGTGCTCAATAAATACAGTTTACTGACTGGCTGACCCACTCCCTTGAACTCATTCACTCCCATGGCTTCAACTACCACCTCTATGCAGGTGATTCCCAAATCTACATCTCCAGCCCTGATCTCTCTCCCTCTCTGCAGTCTCGTATTTCCCCCTGCCTTCAGGACATCTCTACTTGGATGTCCTGCTGACGCTCAAATTTAACATGTCCAAAACTGAATTCTTCATCTGCCCACCCAAACCCTGTCCTCCCTGTGATTTTCCCATCACTGTAGACAGCACCACCATCCTTCCTGTCTCACAAGCCCATACCCTTGGCATTATCCTTGATTCCTTTCTCTTTCAACCCACATATTCAATCTATCACCAAATCCTCTCAATTCAGCCTTCACATTGCTAAAATCCCCCCTTTCCTCTCCCTCCAAACTGCTACCACATTAATACAAGCACTTATCCCACCTTGATTACTGCATCCGCCTCCTTGCTGACTTCCCTGCCTCCTGTTTCTCCCCACTTCCGTCCATACTTCACTCTGCTGCCTGGATCATTTTTCTACAAAACTGTTCAGTCCATGTCTCCCTACTTATCAAGAACCTCCAGTGGTTGCCCATCCTCCTCTGCATCAGACAGAAACTCCTTACCGTTTGGTTTAGAGCACTCAATCACCTGGTCCCCTCCTACCTTACCTCCCTGATTTCCTACTACAACTCAGCTCGCTCATTTCACTCCTCTAATGCCAACCTACTCGCTCTACCTCGATCTCGTCTATCTCACCGCCGACCCCTTGCCCATATCCTGCCTCTGGCCTGGAACACCCTCCCACTTCATATTTGACAGACCACCTCGCTCCCCTCCTTCAAAGCCATATTGAAAAAACATGTCTTCCAAGAGGCCTTCCCTAACTAAGTCCTCATTTCTTCTCCCATTCCCTTTTACGTCACCCTTGCACTTGGATTTGCACACTTTATTCACCCCTCCCTCATCTCCACAGCACTTATGTACATATCTGTATTTTATTTATGATGATGTTGATGATAATGGTACTTGGTAAGCGCTTACTATATGCCAAGGACTTTTCTAAATGCTGGGGTAGATACAAGTTAATCAGGTTGGACACAGTCCCTGTTCCACATGGGGCTCACACTCTTAATCCCCATTTTACAGATGAGGTAACTGAGGCCCAAATAAGTGAAGTAACTGGCCCAAGGTCACACAGCAGACAAGTGACAGAGCCAGGATTAGAACCCAGGTCCTTTGGAATTCCCAGGTCCATGCTCTATCTACTAAGCCACGCTGCTTATATTATGTCTCCCCATCTAAACTGTAAGCTCGCTGTGTGCAGGAAACGTGTCTACCAACTCTATTATAGTGTACTCTTCTGAGCACTTAGTACAGTGCTCTGCACAAAGTAAACACTCAATAGATATGATTGATTAAGCCCAGGCCAGTCCAGGGACAGGGGAAAAGTCATGGAGATGTGTATTGGAGAAAGAAACATCAGCTGATGATGAACAGTGGCCCCCACTGACTGGGGAAAAAGGCCTCTGGATTTTAGAAAGCAGTGTCAATCTGGGCACAGGGATGGGCACAGCGTCTCTCTGCTTGGTGTGCATGGGAAGGGTTTAGAGGGGTGGGATTGAGGGGTTCTGTGTGGTTTGCATGTGGACGTGTGTGTGTGCCTGAGGATATGTGTGCACTAGTATGCCACTACTATTATGACTTGATCAGTCAGCATTCCCAGTCCACAGGATCTTGGTCTGGGAGGTGAGGAGGGCAAAGAGAGATTAACTCTTTAGAGGCTGGGCTTGGAAAAGGGATTCAGTAGTGGATCTGGAATCAGGCAGTCAGGGCTTGGGTCAAAGCCTTGGTAAAAAGATTGAGGATGGGGAAGGACTGAGACCTGGTTGGGTCTCTTCCTCTTCCTGGTCCTCAGTTTCCCTATCTATAGAGTGGGGCTAGAGCATTATGTTTGGCAAAGAGTTAATCTGGACATCAGGAGTGGACTCATCACCTGCCTCCGCGCACCCCACCCCCACCCCCCGCCCCCTGAGAAGAAAGCAAACAGAAGGGGAAATCAAGGCCTCCTCAAAGGCTCTGGCCACAGCCATGGGATTACCTGCCTGATCTGGATTGGTCAGGATGCCTGACTTCTCTGCCAGGTCCTGCTGCTTCATTCTGAGAGACCTCCTCCCCCTCAGTTTCTTCTAGGATCTTCACCGCTCCCCTCCCCTGTGGCCTGTGTATGTGCATGGAGGACCAAGTCGACCCAAAGAGAACTGGTGTGGAAAGGGTTAAGAGTTGCCTTGAATGCCAGAGATGCCCAGGGAATGGGGTGGGAGCTGGTGCTGGGTGATCTGCTTCATCTGTCTCCAGCTGGCTAGTGACCTTTTCTCCCCTAGCCAGCTCCTCCCCCTCCCCAGGCCTTCTGGTCCCAGGCTCTGATCTCACACCCCCAAGCCCTGACCCCCCTCAGCCTCTTGCCCTCGGACCCTGCCTCCCACCTCTCTAACTCTCCCACTCCCAGCCCTAGGCCCAACCTACTTCAGACTTGTCAGGAAGGGACGGTGAACGAGATGACACAGAGGTTACTTTGTCATTGGGGTGTTCCTCTCTTCCAAGATCACGGGGTAGAGTGCCAGCCAAATCTCCGAGATTTGTGAGACTTCCTCCCTTGTCTCTCCTCCCTGCTCCTACCTTAGTATCTGCTTCCCCCTCCCCAATACCCCTGGTAAGGACACTTACCGGTCCCCTTTGGCCCCAACCTGTGGAACCCAGACCCTCTGGTGGTACTGCCCAGAGCCTAGCCTGATGCCCTCTCGTTGGCCTTTGATCTCTTATCTGGATGAGTGGAGGGGGATATAGACAACAGAGGATCCAGGGAGGAGAGGGGTGACGAGGGAACCAGTTGGATTTTCCACCTGAAACGCTGGTTCCAGGAACCCAGCTCCTGTCAGCTGCCTGGGAAAGGAGATGAGCTGTGAGAGTTGAGTGGCCTGGCCCAGTCTTTCCTCCCAACCATGCACTTGTTTTCCTGCGCCTGGCAGGCCCCCTCCCTGCCCAGATGGAGAAAACAGGAGTTGAAGAAGAAGTTGTGATGTGGCTGGTGCTCCCCCCGGGGCTGACCTCACCCTGGGAGGAATGTGCAGGAGCTGGGCTGCCAAGAGGCGGGGACCCTATCAAGTGGGGGTATGGGCTGAGCTGCTGCTCACTGCTTTCCCCAGGCACTGTCATTAGTGGCACCTTCCCTCCCTCTTTCCTCTTCTTCTCCCTCCCTCCCTCCTTCCTTTCCTCATCAGCACCTCCACCACAGCCCTGGCCCTGGCCACCCTATCCTCAGCCTGTTCCTGAGCCCCAGACCCCACCAGCTTTCTGTCCCAGAACTGATTGTCTTCTCTGGTCCCACCGCTCATTGCACTGGTCACGGCCCCCTGATCCCCCTCCCCACCCTCACTCCTCTTCCCTGGATTCCCTCCTGCCTGTTTCTGCAGAGCCAGAAAACCCCAGAAGTGGACAGGGCTAAGAGATTGATATTGGTCCAGGAGTTGATGGCAGGGGGGTAGGGAGGGAGGGCTGGATCCTATCTGTCCCCAGGGATTACGGTGGGAGGGAGAAGGCCAGCTCCTCCCCAGTAAACCAGAAAAATTTCAGTAATAATAATGTTGGTATTAGTTAAGCGCATACTATGTGCAGAGCACTGTTCTAAGTGCTGGGGTAGATACAGGGTAATCAGGTTGTCCCACGTGGGGCTCACAGTCTTAATCCCCATTTTACAGATGAGGTAACTGAGGCACAGAGAAGTTAAGTGACTTGCCCACAGTCACACAGCTGACAAGTGGCAGAGCCGGGATAGCCATCTGACAGGAAGAATATGGAGGTGGGAAAGTTTGAGACAGATTCCCCAACTCTTCCCCCTGTCATTGTTCCCCCCTAACCCCACTAAACCAGGATCTGAGAGGGATCTGGGACCCCGATGGAACTTAGGGGGAGCCTGGGTTAGGAGAGACCACTGGGGACAGTTGTGTCAGCTAGGCTGAGAGCACAGCGTTTCTCTCTCCCCTCTGGGAGTTGCAAGCTCCAGGAGGAAAGGGAAACTCCAGACTAAGAAGGGAGAGCAGCTTTGAGCGGAGGCCCAGAGCCCCCTAAGAGACTGATTCTCTGCAAGGGGCTATGAGCCTCTTGCATCCTGAGAGTAAGGATGGGGCAGCAGAGGAAAATGAAGGGAAATATCTTTCCTTTTGGGGAGGGGGGCACTTGGGAAAGTATTTGCCCCTCTATGGGAAGCCTCCCCAGACATTTTACCTATAGTCTTCTTCCCTGGGTCCTCCTCTAGCCTTTTCTCCCAAAATATGGTACCTCATCTTCCAATCCCAGGCCCCATCACTGCCCACTTCTCACCAACAAACTCCATCTCCAGTCCCACCCACCTACACTCCACAAAACCTAGAGCCCAATCCAGAGACCACTTTACCTCCACCCCAAGATCTACCTCTATCATTGAATGGTTCTCTGTCCCCAGGGGTCATTGTCCCAATTTCAGGATCTGTCTCTTCTCAGAAGGCTCTGGGTGGGGTCTGGGGTGCCCCAGGAGAGGGAGGCCATGGAACCGCTGACCTTAATGGCTAAAGCAGGTGTCTGCTGGAGGCAGCCTCACATTCCTGAGGCTGGGCAAGCCTACATGTGGTTGGAATGAGCCACGAGCCTGCCCTGCCCAGCCCTGCCACTTCCCTGTCATCTCAGCCCTCTCAGATGCAGCATCCTCATAATAAGAAGAGCTCAGGCAGAGGCAGGAGGTGCCTGCTTCACCTGCCTTACCCTGTGCCCAGCTCAGCCAAACCCCTACTGCCTCAAGGACCTTTCAGAGCAATGCCCACTCCGTGTGGAAAGGGAATGGGGGGGGGGTGGAATATTAGAAATGATAACAAAGATGCCCAGGGGCCTTTGTGTGTCTGGTGGGAGCAAATAGGGGCCAAGTGGGATGGGTGGTACTCAAGGGCTGTGGTGCAGGAAAGCAAAGGTACCCTGAGGCTGTTGCCCTGGGATTTGGAAGGGGGTGGGGGGAAGCGTATGGAGGAGGAGCAGTATGGCATAGTGGCTAGAGCACTGGCCTGGGAGTCAGAAGGTCATGGGTTCTAATCCCAGCTCCGCCACTCGTCTGATGTGTGCCCTTGGGCAAGCCACTTTGCCTCTCTGTGCCTCAGTGACCTCATCTGTAAAATAGGGATGAAGACTGTGAGCCCTCTGCGGGACAGGGACTGTATCCAACCCAATTTGCTTGTATCTACCCCGGCTCTTAGTACAGTGCCTGGCACATAGTAAGCGCTTAACAAAAGATCATAATTATATTATTAATTATTATGGTGATCTGGGGAAAGATGTCCAGGCTGAGGTGCCCTGAATAACTCACCCCTTTCCCCAGCGGGCTAACCCTGCCCAGTCATCCCTGGCTGAGAAGGGCTGGGACTCATTATGCCCATTGTACAGAGGATAAACTGAGGCCCAGCACAAGAATCTGCATAGTCAGGCAGTGGGAGAAGGGTAAAGCTGGGACCCAAATCCAGGAGTCCGTCCTCCCATTCCAGGACTGATCCCTAAATGGGGTTTGCCAGAGTTCAGGTCTGTGTGTGGGCACATGCATGCGCCAGTCCTGTCGATACAGTTTCAACTGACAGGGCACCCCATGGGTCAGAGGTCAGGTCAGAGGACTGGGTTCTAATCCCAGCTCTGCCACTTGTCTGCTGTGGGACCGTGGGCAAGTTACTTAACTTCTCTGTCCTTCAGTTTCCTCAACTAGAATGGGGATTCAATACCTGTTCTCCCGCCTTCATAGACTGTGAGCCCCATGTGGGACAGGGAGAGTAATTGTCGGATATGAGGAGGGAATAGTCAGTCAATCATATTTATTGAACGCTTACTGTGTGCAGAGCACTGTCCTAAGTACTTGGGAGAGTACAGTATAACGATATAACAGACACGTTACCTGCCCACAGTGAGCTTACAGTCTAGAATAGGTATATAAACACAAGGCCCCAGGATAGATATAAAGAAATGCATAGGTGCGAGAGGCAGCTGAATGGATAAGATTTGGGGTGCTGATAATAAGTCCAGGAAGGCTTGTTGGAGGAGGTGGAATATTAGTGGGAGCTTTAAAGATGGAGGGGGGAGGGAGTTCCAGGCTCTGGGAACAGTGGGAGCAAGAGGCACTTGAGTTGAGAGTGGATCCTTCACCCCCTCTGGAGAGGTTGGAGTCGCAGCTTCATATTAATGTCCATCTCCCCCTCTAGGCTGTAAGCTTTTTGTGGGCAGGGAACGTGTCTGGTAATTATGTTGTAGTATGCTCTCCCAAGCGCTTAGTACAGTGCTCTGTACATAGTAAGCGCTCGATAAATATCCTTGATTGATTGAGCTCCAGCCAAAGACTTGGAAAGAGGAGAGTATGTGCAGCTCTGCATTCTCCAAGGAACAGGGAGCCCCACCCTGAGGAGGAGCCCCTGGCCCTGGGAATTCCAGTCTGACCTTGGGGAGCGAGCCTCTGGGGGAAGGAGGGAGAGCGAGAGAGACCTTCGGCCAGGCCGCTGCAGCCTAAACATCCCCTGGCCAGGAGCCACCCTCCTGGCCCCTGGGCTCCTTCCCCCTTTCTCCTCCTCTGGGGCAAAAAGAGCCTTCCCCCATCCTGACCCAGTGAGCTGGAGCCTGTCCTATGGGCTGGGAGATGGACTTGTATTGAGAAGCAATGTTTGGAGCAGGCTGTGGAAGACCTAGAAGGTAAAGGGGGAATCGGAGGCAAAAAGCACAAGCCCACACCCTGGTAGGGTCTTTGGACTGGGGACTGAGTCCAGGACTAAACTCTGAAGCTACAGAAATGGAGGAAACTAGGGGGGTCAGGCTGTTGGTGGTAGTGGTGGCTCCACCTCCAATGAAACGAAGGCACTGCCCTTATCTGCTTTGAGTCATCATCCCTGAACCCAAGCCACCTGGCCCCCCAAGATGAGAATTGTCCAGTTCATCTTTCTGAGGGCTGGGGCCCCTCATGGAAGCCCCTGTCCCCTTCCTGACACTTCTGGAAGGGTTGCGTGTCCAGGGGCATGGAACCCTAAGCGCCAGGAGCAGTAGTCACTACCCCTGGGAGTAGAGGTCTTGGGCTGGGGGGTTGAGGGGGGATGGTTGAGGGAGTGGACAGCACTTGCTGATCTTGGCAGCTCACAGTGGAAAACTGGAAACAGTCAAAGAATTTTGTTTGTGTGGGGCTGGATGGGGGCCCGCAGTTGCAAGACAGCTGAGCGGAGGGAGAGGAAGGACCGTGTAGGGACAGCTGTCTGTATGCACTCATGCATGTGCACACACACAACCCTCTTACCACTGAAAACTGGGTTAAGAATTGCCTTCCAGGGATTACCTTCCCTTTCCCTCCTCCTCTCCGTCACACACTCTGTGCCCCTTTCCTGAGTCAAACCATCTCCGCCTAGGGATTTTAAGCAAGGTTAGGCTCCTGCCACACCTGCCCAACCATGTGAGAATTACACACTTGCCTGACACTTGCGGACTTCCCTTCCTCCTCCCCGCCCCCCCCCCCCCCCGCCCCAACCAACTTCACAAACCCCTCATAGGAGTAAAGGCATTTATTGAGTACTCCCTGTGTGCAGTGCACTGTACTAAGCTCTTGGGAAAGTACACTTCGGCGAGGTGTTCCCTGCTCACAAGGCACTTACTCCCTTTCCCTGCCCACCAGCCCATTCCAGTAGATTTCCAGAGCCGGGACAAGACTACTATTCTTATCTCCCTTGTGACTGACATGGAAACTGTCAAAGGGCAATCCCTTTCCCACCCAGCCCCTCCAAGAGAGTTAGGATGCCAGTCCAGAAGGAAGACCCTGACATCTCTCCTCCCCTTTGGCATTCTTCCCATGGCACAGATCAGAGTCCAGCCACTAAAGGATGAAGCTCAGGCTGGCACAGTCACCGTCCTGTGGATCTTGAGTGTACTGAATTAGGGGTTAACAAGGTCACCCCACTCCTGGGGTTATTCCAGGTCAGGAGGAGGCTGAAACAGGGTGAGCAGGAGATCCAGCTTTGCATCAGTTAAGTCCACTGTGTTGGGGAACCAGCTCAGGCACCATATAGGGTGTCCCTGCCTCACCCCTACAAGAACCCCAGCCCTCCTTGACACAGAGAATCATGTCCAGATGTGATGCCTTGGGCTGGGCCAGAGCAAGAGACTGGGGCCAGCGCAGGAGACGGGGATGGGCCAAAGGGAGAGAGAAGTAAAGAAGGTTTAGCGCCTTAAATTCCTCTTGGAGAAATTTCTCTCTGCCCCTCCGCTCTTCCACGGGTCTGGTTAGGGCTGGGATAGTGGGTAATCCTATGGGTGAACTGTAACCCAGTTTGAGTGTTTTATTATATGTGGTTCTAACTGTGTATCTAAAAGTCAGTATCTGACCACAGATCACCTCGCCCCATCTCACGCTCCAGCTTTGGCTGAAGCGAGATAGAGAGAACGAAGGCAGCAGGGACAGAGAAACTTTGGCAGAGCAGCTGGACTTTGCAAAGACTCCTCCTTTTTGTGTGTGGAAATGTTAGTGTGCCACGATAATGTAACGTATTATTACTTACCCATGTAATCGAATGTGTTGGTTGATGCGTGTCTGTCCTTGCCCCTCGCCACCCCCCATCCCCGAGCAAGACCCCCCCCACCCCCCCGCCCAAACACACACACACACACACACACACACACACACACAACTCCACCGCTCAGGGTCTCCCCGGGCTTCGGGGCCGCGTGGCTCGCGCTTCGGGCGGGATTTTGCTCCCGGCCCCTCCGCCCCGATCCCTCCCCCTTCCGTCCCCTCCCCTGCCCTGCCCTGCCCCGCGCTGCCCTTCCCGCCTCCCTCTCCCGGCTCTCTGCCGCCTACCCCGGCGGACTGCGCCGAGATCAGCGGAGCCAAAGAGAGGAGGGGGAGGGCAGGGGAGGAGAGCTCGGGGCTGCTGTGACCGAAGCCAGGGAGGGTGAGGTGGGCGGGGTGGACGGAGGGAGGAAGCAGGAGGTTCCGGCAACATCTGGCAGCGGTGAAATCCAGCTGTGCGTACCCGGAGGCGCCCGGAGCTGAGTTCGTGGCAGCGGCGACTCTCCACTCGGGTGGCGCCTGCCTGGCATCCCGCTCCTAGGGCCGGAGGAGTCGCCGGGTCCGGGAACTCCCCCACCCCTTCCCCGCCCCCACTGCTCTCGGCGGCTGGACCGGGTCCTGGGGGGTCCTCCCCCACCAGGAACCACACCAGGTGAGGGGAGGGGTGGGGGCGAGGATATTGTGAGAGTCCTGGCTCCCGAGAGGTTTGGCCGTAGGGGCGTCGGAGGGAGAATTGGGGGGGGGGGGGCTTGGAGATCCTCGGAGACGGGCTCCCCTCATCTACCTCAAACCCCTTCAGTTCGTCCCGGGCGCCCGGTTCGAGGCTTCTGCTGTGGGTACCACGCCTTGGGGATCCAGTTTTTAATTTTGTTTCGGGTTGTTTTTTTGTTTTCTGGGGGGTGGAGGGTAGGAGGCGTGGGAAGAGGCTGCGGATGTCCTCGAAGAGTACTAACGGCATTCGCCTCTTTCCTGGGCTCCCGGAAGGAGTGTCGGTGCTAGACGTCCTGCCCCAGCGACCTTAGTTTCCCCAAGGCCGGGTGAGCCGGTCAGTGTCGCAGGGAGTGGATAGGGGTGACACCTGCGGCCGTCCTACTTTGGTCGGGAGAACGACCTGAGCGAGGGGCGGGCCCTCTGGACTGGCATCAGGGCGAGCGGGCGCCCAGGAATGGGCCCGTCTGCAGTGGGGTCAGGCACCCTGCTCCAGCGGATCCCTTCCCGACCCGGACGACTGTGCGGCGGGAGGGAAGGAGGAGGTTAGCGAGAGGAACGAGAACGGAAAGGGTCCTGGGCCCCAAAGTCCTCCCTCCCAGCCACCCCGCTGTCAGGGGAAACTGAGACCAGGCGACCCGAATCACCCGGGGCCTTTAACGGCTGCCCGTCGGTCTCCCTCCCGTCGCCAGGGTGACCGGCGGGTGACCCAGCCGAGGCAGAGGACGGGAGGGTCGGGGCTTTCCTCCCTTTCGCTGTCACTCGATTGGGTCAACGGGCCCCGGGGCCCGGCTTGGTCGTTAAAAGAGCCCGCCCGGGAGAGGCGGGCAGAGGGGCCAGGGACCGCTGCAGTCCCCGGGACTCGAGGCTGGGACAGCCGTTTGTCCCATGGGGACCTTGAGGGCCGGCGGGGGACAGCGGAGGGAGGGAGGGAGCTCGGGGCCCGCAAGCTGAAGAGCAGGGCAGCCACCTGCAGTTGGGAGAAAAACCAGCCGGAGCGGGGCCGGTTTACTAGAGTAGCGGGAGAAGTGCCGGCCCTTGAGAGCAGGACACTCAACCGGCCTAGAGTCTTCTCTTTCCAGAGCCTGGGAGCTCCGTCGCTTTCGCCTTCCAGCACTGGCAAGGACCTACCTCGCCTGCCACCGCCTAAAATCTAATCGGAGGCTTTGTCCTCAGCCAGGGGTCGAGATTAGCTCTCCCTCACCTAAACCGGCGGCAGGGAAGAGCTGCTGGCACCGAGAGGAAGGAGGCTTCCACCGCGGAGCTTGGCCCATCCTCCGTGCCTCATTCCCGAAATCCAGAGCGGTCCATTCTGGGAAGTGGAGCACTCCCGGGAGAGTGACGTTTTGAAGGGAATGGGATTCCAAGAGGCGGTGGTGTTCTGGGGAGCGAGGAAGCATAATAATGATAATAATGGCATTTAAGTGCTTATTATGTGCCGAGCTCTGTGCTAAGCACTGGGGTAGATACGAGGTGATCGGATGAGGTGATTACCCCACTGCAGAGCCACGTGGGGCTCACAGTCTTCATCCCCGTTTTACAGATGAGGTGACGGAGGCACTCCGGGTCACACAGCAGAAACTTGGCGGAGCTGGGATTAGAACCCATGTCCTCTGACTCCCAAGCCCGTGCTCTTTCCACTAAACCATGCTGCTTGGGCAATCTGGGGAGCCTGGTTTTGGAGGCCTGCAGCATCTCACCCCTTTAGGGGCAGGAGGGCCACAGAGCTAAGTCTCGGCAGGGCCGGGGATACGTATGCAGTAACGGGAAGGGTTTCTTCGGGTCCTGACACTGGAGGAGATGGGGTGGGGAGGTGATACCTTGTAACATTGCCTCTATGCCAATACCAGCTGGGCACAAGGAAGATGGGTGATACCAGAGGAAGGACATGGCCCCCGGAGCATTCAGGAGGCACACCTGGAGCAACCCTGACTAACCCCATGTCCCATGAGGCCCATGGGTAGGATGCATCCCGATGGCCCTCGCAGATACCAGACAGCCAGGAACATGTGGCACTGTGCGCATTACAGCAGGCACACGTTACACCGCGCACGTAGCATCCGATAATGATGCCGAACAGAGGCCGAGGCCAGCCAAACCTAGAGCATTACTCCTGGAAGAATCCCAACTCTCCTCCTTGCTCCAGAGCCTTTACGTTCCCCTCTCAGACCGTGAATGTAGATGCAACTTCTGAGCCACAGAACCGGGCCACGGGATCCAAGGTGGAGGGAGGCTTGGCACTACTGGACAGAATGGCATCCAGTGCTGTATCTGGACCAGACAGGGGAGGGACGTGGCTCAGTGGAAAGAGCCCGGGCTTTGGAGTCAGAGGTCATGGGTTCGAATCCCAGCTCTGCCACTTGTCAGCTGTGTGACTGTGGGCAAGTCACTTAACTTCTCTGTGCCTCAGTTACCTCATCTGTAAAAGGGGGACTAACTGTGAGCCTCACGTGAGACAACCTGATTACCCTGTATCTACCCCAGCGCTTAGAACAGCGTTCTGTGCATAGTAAGTGCTCAACAAATATCAACATTATTATTATTATTATTCTCTGTGCCTCAGTTACCTCATCTGTAAAATGGGGATTAAAACTGTGAGCCCCACGTGGGACAACCTGATCACCTGGTATCTCCCCCAGCACTTAGAACAGTGCTTTGCACATAGTAAGCACTTAACAAATACCAACATTATTAGAGAAGCAGCATGGCTCATTGGAAAGAGCCCGGGCTTGGGAGTCAGAGGTCATGGGTTCTAATCCCGGATCCTCCGCTTGCCAGCTGTGTGACTGTGGGCAAGTCACTTCACTTCTCTTTGCCTCAATTACCTCATCTGTAAAATGGGGATTAAGACTATGAGCCTCACGTGGAACAACCTGATTACCCTGTATCTACTCCAGCACTTAGAACAGTGCTCTGCACATAGTAAGTGCTTAACAAATACCAACATTATTATTATTATTATTATTACCATTAAACCTGGGCAAATGGCCACCCTAGCAGTCATGTCAGTCCCAGTAGCAAACAATCCCCCATGCCTTCAGGGACTAAGAAGAGGGCAATCTAAGAGGAGATGAGGGACAGAGCTGCCCCAAGCAAAAAAATGCTGCAGACAGACAGACAGAGGCTGCAGATGTAAGCCCAAGAGTGAGTGACTAGTATGTGGAAGGGAGTAGGTGTGAGGAGGGGGGAAATTAGAGTAAAGGATTATGTAGAGAACAATATTAGGGAGTTGGTGGGTGTGGAAAACCAGGGGAGGGTGCAATGTAGGGGAAGATGGGAGGGGAAGGAACTGTGTGTGCAGGGAAGAGTATGGGAGGACTGTGGCAGGGAATCTGTGGGAGCCAATGTGAGATGAGAACATTGTGGCCTGCGTAGATACAATGTAGCCGGAAAGGTGTAGAGGGGACAGTGTTGCAGAACTGGGGCAGGGAGGGTGGTGGAGGGGGATCCTGTGGCCTTGGCAGCAGTATCTTTATTCCCAAACAATCTGAGCTCATGCTGGGCTCCACCCTTTGTGGGCTGTTATCACCCTGGGAACTGAAAGGATCTCCAAAAATCCTGTGGGTCCATCCCTCCATCCCCAGCTGCCAAACTCTCCCAGCCAGGCCAAGGAATTCTCGGACTTTGGAAACTTTGTGGCTCCTTGGGGCCTGCGAGTTCCAGGGCAGGAGAGGGAAGAGGGGCAAGGTGTTCTAGATTGAATAACATCTCTGCCCACTCAGCCCTTTAGGGGCAGGAGGGCCACAGAGCTAAGTCTCGGCAGGGCCAGGGATACAGTATGCAGTATGTAGTAACAGGAAGGGTTTCTTTGGGTCCTGACATTGGAGGAGCTGGGGTGGGAAGGTGATACCTTTTAACATTTGGCTTGCCCTCCTCACTCACAGGATGCTGGGTAGAATCAGGCCTGGCCGAAGTGAGGCCCACACATATGGGACTGGTAACTTCCCCCAAATAGGGGACTTTCTGCCCAGGACCGAAGAGATCATGGGGTCAGAGGGGACAATGCCAGTCTCCCAGTTGGGGCCCAAACAACCTTGGTCCAGGTGCTTGCTGGTGTCCCCTTGCAGGGATGGGAGTCACAGGTTCTCAGTTCTCTGGTCAGAGTGTCCTAAAGAGGGATCATGCTCTGGTATGGCATTGCCTACCACTGGCATGTCATGGAAAGTAGCATAGTATTGTGACAGGGATCCTTAGCAGAGGACACACCATGTGGGGGCTTGCCATCCTGGCAGAACCTCGGCTCCACAGGGTGTAATGGAGATTGAGAGGATGTCCTGAGGTGAGGCTAATGATAATAATGATATTTGTTAAGCGCTTACTATGTGCCAAGCACTGTTCTAAGCACTGGGGTAGATCCAACATAATCTGGTTGTCCCACGTGGGGCTCACAGTCTTAATCCCCATTTTACAGCTAAGGTAACTGAGGCACAGGGAAGTTAAGTGACTGGCCCAAGGTCACACAGCTGATAAGTGGCGGAGCCGGGATTAGAACCCACGACCTCTGACTCCCAAGCCTGGGCTCTTGCCACTAAGCCACACTGCTTCTCCAGTGAAATGGGGGGATGGCCCGTGGCCCAGGACAGGGATGACTGAATGGAAGCACCACCTCCCCTCGTTCTGCCACAGGTGTTGGCCATGCCCAGAACTAGATTGGGTCTGTGGGTTCCTTCTTTGCTTGTGTCCTGAGGTTGTGGGCCCCAACCCTCCATTAGAGACAAGGGAGATAGGAGAGAGGAAAAGGTAGAGGAAAGGCTGACCCAGCAAGGAGCTGGAAATAGAACCCAGGAGTTTAGGCTCTCAGTCTTTTGTGCTGACTCTGTCCTGCCCATGGATCTAAATAGTTCCCTCTGACCCCATAGCCCACCCTTGCCCCCAACTCCACCCCATACCCCCACTGACAACTTACTCATATTCTGTACAAACCCTTGATCCAGGGTCAGGTTTGCTCTCTGCCTAGATTGGTGGAGTGTATGTAGGGTGGAGGGGAGGTCCAGAGCCCCGGGCAAATCCGCCTTTCTCCCCAGGCTCACCTCTGAGCTAGAGACAGAGGCATCAGGTCCCTTCGTTTCCCTCACAAGCCCCTTGGGGCCTCTCTGGCCTCCCCCTGGCCTGGTTACTTCAGGAAAGTGACATCAGGGAATAATTACCCAACAAACTTGAAAATACCCACTCACTGTGGGTCAGTACTGTTATGCTGAACAAGGAACAAAGAATGCTGATTTCATTTATTTTATGGCTTGAGTACCTCCTGGGCTTTAAGCCTGTTTGTGCCACCCTCGCTCCGCCCCCGCCCCCCGCCCTGTCCCCAAACCTTGGGGATATCAGACCAGAGCCTGGGAGGACCCGTTTTTAGGGCCCAGGAGCCAAGGGCGGGCCAGCCAGGGTGGTCTAGGCAACATGCTGAGAAGAGGGGCAAGGGGTGGGGAACCTCGCTGCAAGCCGAGAGCTGTGGAAACTCTGGCACCATCCTAAATCAGGATCCCATGATATCCTTAGGCTTTTGCCTCCTTTTCCCTAAACTCAAACCCCCAGAATCCCTTGCTCTGCCCCCTGCCAACCCTGGCTCCCCAGGATGTCCAGAGAATTAGTCCAGATCACAGAGGTCCCAGTGGTAGGGTCAGGAAGGGAGAGATGCTGGTTTAGGCACAGAACAGGGCTGTTGGCTGTTTTGTTAAGACACCCACACACCCACATATACATATCAACAATCCAATATGGACTCACACATATGCATGTGTGTGTATACAGTCATACACACTGGACACTGAGAAGCAGCATGGCCTAGTGGATAGAGCACAGGCCTGGGAATCAGAAGGACCTGCATTCTAATCCTAGGTCTGCCACTTGTCTGCTGTGTGATCTTCACTTCACTGCGCCTCAGTTAACTCATCTGTAAAATGGGGATCCGTAAGCCCCTTGTGGGACATGGACTGTATCTGACCTGATTACCTTGTATCTACCCCAGTGTCACTGCCTGGCACATAGTAAGCACTTAACAAATCCCATAAAAAGTACCCACACACATGCAAACCCACCCAGAAGGACAAGTACACCTATCCAGATCCACTCTTGTCCTCACAGGTGTATTCACATGCACACAAACCCCTACACACCTGCATGCCCAATGATCTCCCCCTCAGCTCTGACCATCAGATCCCCCGGGGGAGGCAGGTGGCCAGGAGGAGCACTGATTGGTGTCTGCAGGGTGGGGCTGATGCTGAACTGGCACCTCCAGAACCAGCCCATGCAATCTGCACAGGCTTTTCCACAGGACAGACCAAGGCCTTTGGGACAGGTTCAGGCCTGGGGGCATGAAAGATGAGGAGTTTGGCCTGACACTGGGTGGGGACAGGGATGGGGCATTTATCTGGGGAATTCATCTTGGGGAGGAGGAGGAGGAGAGGAACTCCATGGGGGAGAGAGATGGAGGGAGATGAAGAAATGTGCCTCAGTTTCTGACCCACCCCCCCAATCCTCTCTTCCCAGCATCCAAATCCCTGTAACCTGATCCCACTGGGCTGACAAGAATTCTCTCTCAATATCTCTGTGTGTGTGTGTGTCTCTCTCTCTCTGTCTCTGTATATGTCTCTGGCTCTCTCACTTTGGTTCAGGCTCCCTTTCCAGTTCTCAGGAGCAGAGTCGAGGAGCAGACGAGCCTTTCTCTTTGTTGGCGGCAGCATCTGGAGGGCAAGCGAGCGAGTGGACGGTGGCCACCATTATGCTCCAGACCGTGGCACTGCTCTGGGGCCTGCTACTGTGGGGCCAGGGGGACTCGGCCAGCTCTAACTCCCACCCCCGGCTCAGACTCTCCTTCCAAGGTAGGGGACAAGCACAGCGCTGGGTGGGAGGTGGGGGAGGGCTATGGAGGACAGGTTTCAGAATGAGTGCTTGCTGTGTTTGGTATCTGACAGTTGTTGGATGCCCATAACTGGGAGCCTGTGGGTCTTGGATAGCATGTGCATATGTGTGTGACTGTGTTTCTGTATGAGCTTGTTCTTAATGTCGTAATTAAGAGTATCTGCACAGGCTTGTGCTCATGTGTGTGTCAGGTTCATGGTGGGTGTGTAAGACTGGGTCTGAGGGTGTGTCGGTGGCACTGTGTGTATGTGTGTGTAAGAGAGAGAGAGACTAGGTCTGTGGGTTCCTTTTTTGCTTGTGCCCTGAAGTTGTGGGCCCAACCCTACAGAGCAGGGGAGTGAGAAGGGAACAGTGGTGGGAACCAAGGAACAAAGGGGGAGAGGGCGGGGATAAGCAGTGAAGGGAATTTGGGGAGGAGGGCACAGAGGGTAGTAGTTTTCCCATTTGTATAAGCTCTTGACTATAAGCCCCTCGCTAGTTTGGGCCAGTAACCAGCCAGGGGCAGTGTGGGGAGGGACATGGAAGTGATAAGGTGGTGCGGGTGGAGAGGAGGAGATGAAGTGAGGGAGGGTGGGTGGTGTATGGATCAGCAGGGGTTTGGGGCTGAACAGGGAGTCAGGGGGAGGGACAAATTTGGGACTGGCCTGAGGAAGGGGCATGAGGAGATGGTGAGGAGGGCGCAAGGCGGGAGATTTGTTATGGCCATATTAGAAGCGATATTGGAGAGTACACTAGGGGAGTACTGGGACAGTAATGGGGGACACTCTGGAGCCAATACAGTGTTTCCAGCCTTCTTCCTTCCCCCCTCTGATTAACCACGTCCCTGCCATGAGCCCTGAGGGCCAGGGCTTTAAGTGGGATTCCCCTATCTCTCTCCCCTCTCCTCCCCCCACCCTGCCCCAACGATGACTGTTTCCAAGGTAACAGCCTGTGCTGTCTCTAGCCTGCTCCTCTGCCTCGGGGAGGGGGTGGGGGAGTAGGGAGAAGAGGGGATGACACACCTCTTCCCCCAGCCCCCCATCCAGGTCTCAGGGTGGCTGGAGGTGGGGGCACTGGCCAGGTCCATGCTCCAAGCCTGGTGGAGAGAAGCCAGACACCTTTGACATTTGGTGCCCCCTGACTCCCACAGCTCCATGGCCCAGCCCCAGGGCTAGGCAAGAGCAGCTGCCCCTTCTCAGCTCAGCCCTCCACCCCCTCTCAGGCGACAGCAGCCTCTTTAGAGAAAGGGAGGCGGGGGCCACTTCGGCCACGGGGGTTGCTAGGCAGCGGCGTCTGGCGGGCTGGTTGCCGCGGTGGCCGCCAGGCCCTCAGCGCCCACGGCCAGCAGGGTGTGGGCCAGGGAGGGATACAACTGTGGGCAGGAGCAAGACCAGAGCCCGCCGGCCCCCCATCCTGGGGACGCTCCCATTGCCGGAAAGAATGGAGGATTTGGGGGCTCTAAGCTGGAGTCGGCTTTGAGCGTGGGGAGCTCGGTGGGGGTGAAGAAGCAGAAATTGGATCAGGACTCCTGATGACTGGTCAGAGGGAAGGGGGAAGACCAAAGCCCCCAGGATGCCTGCTTTATGGCCCGCTCTGAGTTGTCCTAGTTCTCTCTGGCTGGGGAAGGTTGACCCTCAGGGGACTCAGACACCTACAGGGGCCCCTTTCATTATCTGACCACATGGCACGTTGGGTCCAGATGGGCCAGTGTGGGTAAAGATGCACACTTGCCCACCCCAAACCCACCCAGGCCTGCCAGCTCCCGGAAACTCTGAGCAGTTCTTTCTTGTGTCTCACCCAACTTTCTCTTGCTTCAAGTTCTATCCGTTTCCTCTTGTTAAATCAATCCATCAAGAGTATTTATTGAGCACCCGCTCTGTGCAGAGCACTGCATTTAGAAGACCCCAACTCCTGCCCTCGAGAAGCTGGCAATTTAGGGAGTTCAATCTTCAATGGACAAGATCAACAGTAAAACCCTTCATCCACTTGAAGACAGCTATCGAGTCACCCCTTACGCTTTGCTTCTCTAAGCAAAACTGCCCCAATTCCTTTCAAACTGTCCCAGCACACTCTTTTCCCATCCCTTTAATAATAATAATAATTATTATTATGGTATTTTTTAAGCACTTACTATGTGCCAGGCACTGTACTAAATGCTGGGGTGGATATAAGCAAATTGGATTGGACACAGTCACTGTCCTGCATAGGGCTCACGGTCCTCATCCCCATTTTACAGATGAGCAGATGAGGTAACTGAGGCACAGAGAAATGAAGTGACTTGCCCAGGGCCACATAGCAGATGAGTGGTGGACCTGGGATTAGAACCCATGACCTTCTGACTCCCAGGCCCATGCTCTATCCACTGTGCCATCCTGCTTCTCAATTTTGAACCTTTAATCAATTTTGAACCTTCTGCTTTCCCTTATGCACTTATTCTGCCAATAGGAATGACGCATTTTGGTTAGACCCCAACAGCGGGGTTAGGGAACATTCTTCCAATAGTGCATGTCCGTTTGGATATGGCGCAACAGAGTGTTGGAAGAAACAGATGTGCTCAGGCACATGATGTCAGAAACAGGTGAGGTCTACCACACCAGTTTTCCTTGACGTGGGATTCTGCAAGAATGCAACTCTTGTGTTCTAGAACTGGGTTTTTCTTTTCCTTCATATGTACACACTCTCCTTCCCTTTCTCCCTCACCCATTTCCTCCAAAACCCAGATTCAGAGAAATTCCAGAAAAATTTATATACACATATACACACACACACACACATTCTCTCTCTCTCTCTCTCAACAGGCCCTTTTTTATCCCCACCCTCTCTACCCACTTCCCCACCTCTCTGAGTGACTTGGACCCAGCCAGTGTTTGTCTTAGAAGGGAGGGAGGAGACAGGGGAAAGGGGCTCTCTTTCCTGCCCCCATGGATTCGAGGGGGAGCAGAGAGGGGATTCTAGGTGCCCGTCTGCTGCAGCCCAGACTGGATCCTTCTCTCCTTCCCATCTATTTGTATTAACGCAGGGCCCTAGGGGCCTGGCTCCAAGACCTCTTTAGCTCAAAAATCGGGACATCCCATGGTTGGAAGTATAATTCTGACCAGGGCGGGGTGGAATCCTGAGACAAAAGCAAAAACAGGTGATGCAGAAAGCAGACAAGGCACAACAAAGGATAGTCTTTGTGTCCTGCCTTCATTGGTAAACTTCACCATCAATAGGATATCTTTGAAATCAAAGGACAACAGTGTATAGGGAGTAAAATGGTCTGAGGGGCGGGGAACCTAGGCAGAGAGAGGTCAGGGTCATGTGGTGATTCAGCCTGGGATTTGGGTGAAAGGCAGCCCTAGTCCTGACCTTTTACTTTTCTTGATTGTTCCCCGCTGTTGGCCTGGTGGAAAGAACGGTGCTCGGACACGCAGTAGTCCTGGGTTCTCATCCCGATTCTGTCGACGTTGGTGACGGGCTGCACCCCTGCCCACCAACTTGCTCGCTGTCCTCCACGCCCCGGTAGGAACGTGGCCATCAGTGACAACTGCGGTCTCCATCGCTAGTGGATTGTCCTCTCCCGAGAAGCTTAGTACAATGCTCTGCACACAGTAATCGCTCAAGAAATAACACTGATTGATTGTTTGAGAGCATATGGGTGGCGTTGGACAAGCTACTAGCCCTAGGGTCGACTCCTCTGCGCAGGTTCTCCATGCTGAGGCTTCAGGACTATGGCTCACCTGTCGTTCCTGCCGGGAGACTCCATCCACTCTGGTGCTCCCTCCCACTGAACCTGACATACCCAGGTGAGAGGATCCCAGAGCCCTCATCCCATCCCACGTGTCTCTCTCCCCTGCCCAGAGCTGCGGGCCCGTCACGGCCTCCGCACCTACCAGTTGGAACGCTCCTGCTGCTACGAGACGCTGCTGTTGGATGAGGAAAGGGGCAGGCTCTTCGTAGGCGCCCAGAACCACCTGGCCTCCCTCAGCCTGGACAATATCAGCCTGCAGGATAAGAAGGTACTGGCTCCCTCAGTCTTCATCCGTAGGCTGCTCTGCCTTGCCTCCTCCAGGACCCCCCGATTTGGTCCTCCCCACAACCACGCTGCTCGGCGCCCGGTCTCTGCCCCCGAAGTCGGGAGCACTGGCACTCGTGACCCAGGGCTAGGGGCCATTTCACCTGTAATGAGTTTACGGGACTTTGGCTACCCCCCTCTCATTCATTCAATCGTATTTATTTGGTGCTTACTGTGTGCGGAGTACTGTACTAAGCGCTTGGGAGAGTACAATACAACAATAAACAGGCACATTCCCTGCCCACAACGAGCTTACAGTCTAGAGGGGGGCTCCAGGGCCAAGAGGGTTGGAGGCAGAGGGAGCGAGGCATGGGGCAGCCCAGCTCCAGTGGGCACCCCATATGCCCCTCTTTTTCCCCACCCTTCTCACCAAGACCCTTCTCTTGTCTCCCTCTCCCCTAGCTGTACTGGCCAGCACCTGTGGAGTGGAGAGAAGAATGCAATTGGGCAGGCAAGGACATCAGTGTGAGTGACCATCCTTCCAACAATCAATCAGTGATATTTATTGAGTGCTTACTGTGTGCAGAGCACTGGACAGAGTGCTTGGGAGGGGACAGTATCATCAGGGCCTAGGGGCTGCCCCTGAGCAGTCTGGACCAGGAGCCGGCTGACCCGGGCGGACATGCTTTAGGGACTCCGAGTCTGCGTGGTGGGGTAGGGTGGGGTGGGGTGGCCAACCTGGGGACCACCGGGCAGGGGGATGGGCAGATGAATCAGACCCGGCTCATGGTGCAGAGGAGGGACATGCAGAGGCCTGCGGAGGCTGCAGAAGAGTTCCTGCCCTGGGGACGGAGGTGAGAAGGAGGCCATGCTGGTTTGGAAACCCCATCCAGGGAGGCAGACTGCTTGGGGTCTATTTTCAGAATCAGCAGGTTGGGGGAGGGGCTTGGACAATCGACCCCAGGTGCGGTTGCCAAGTACAAAATTATTCCGTGCTCAAGGTTGGGAGATTTGTCACCACAAGCTACCCAAGAGCCTTTGACTGCTGGCAGTCCAGGGGACCCCATCACCCCCGGGAGAAAAGGGAGAAAAGGGGAGGGGACAGTGGTGGGGGCGGGAGTGCTGGGTGAATTCCAATGGCCCTGGACAGAACCGAACCCCTCCCCATTGTACAACTCCCCTTGGGGGCCCTGGAGCCAGAATAGGGCAGAGCAGCCCACCCCAGAAAGCAAACCACGTAAGAGCCTCCAAATTGCCCAGACCAATTATAGAGGCGCAGGTCTATTGCCCAGTGGCCCAAGTTCAGCAGCAGCTGATTTGGGCGTCACTCCCTGCTGCCACTCTGGGCTCTGTTTCTCCTCTACTGAAATGGTGGAGGGCGGGCAGCAGTCAGGGAAACTCTCTGGTCAGTTGGAGAGGGTCCTGTTTGAGCCTCCCTCTAGGTTCTTTAAAGGCCCCCAGCCCTGTCCCCCCTCCCCCAACTCTACCCTTCCCAAGCCCCATCTCCCCTCAGCCCTGCCCCCCGGGGTGAAGGGGTCAGAGCTCCCAGCCTTTTACTGACCCCAATGCCACTGCCTCAGTCCCCATAGAGGCCTCACTCCCTCACTCCCCCTCCACTCAGGTCTCTGTCTGGAGGACAAAGGAGCTGAGACAAGGGCCATTGTGTCTCCTAAGAGGGAGTGGGAGCAGGGGGCAGGTGGAAGGTCTGTGGAGGGTTGGGGGAAGGGAGGGCTGAGGGGAGTAAGTCTCCAGGAAAGAGAGAGGGCCTGGGCAGAGGAAGATGGAGGAGCCCAAAACAGGGTTTCCTCCCCTTCCCTCATCCCACACTGAGCAAGTTGGGACCGAGGCCTAGGGGCAGGTGAAATGGCTACCTCCTGTGTCCTTTTCCTCCCGCCTCCATTGCAGGGTGGGATGGACAAGATACCTCCCCTGGGAGGAAGGGGGAGCCCTTCACGGGGAGGAGATGTAGGGTCAGGAGGGCAGGAGGCCAGCCCGCCCCCAGGGCTATTTGTGTTTCCACATGATTGAGGCTGAGCGATTGGGATGATGACAGCGGTCTGGGAGCCGGGAGGTTGAGGCACTCAGGTGGAGTGGGGTGGGGGAGGCAGGAGGAGGAGTTAGGGGGAGACTGAGCTCAGACCTGCCCTGCTGCAGGGGATAAGGATGCCTGGCTCCCCTCCCTCACCCGGGCCCAAACACCCGAACTTCTCACCTTGGGGACAGGGCTTGGCTAAAGCGGGTGGGGAGGAAGAGGAGCAGCACAGTTCTGAGCCATCTTGGCTAAGTGGGGAGGAGAGTCCCCAGTGGCCAGGTAGAGGGGATGGGGGGCAGGTCGGCTCTGCTTTCCCATGAGAACTGTGGTGGACAGGGGCAGGTAGAGGCAGGGGAGCCTGGGGAAGAAGCTGCAGGTTGTTGCAGCGTGGGGAAGGGCAGCTCAGCTACATTTGGCTGTGGGGTTGTCGAGGAGAATAGGGAGGAAAACTAGGCCCCTGGCTCAGGGACCCTGAGGAGGGGCTGGCAACAAGGTCTAGTGGTCGGGGCCTAGGGCTGGGAGTCAAGGGATCCGGGTTCTAATCCCAGCTCAGCCTTTGGCCTGCAGTGTGATCTCGGGCAAGTCACTTAACATATCTGGGCCTCAGTTCCCTCCTCTGTAATATGGGGACGAGATACTTGCTCTTTCTCCCTCTTGGACCGTGAGCCTCATGCGGGACAGACTTTGTCAGATCTGATTACCTTGTATCTGCCCCGATGTTTACCACAGAGCTTGGCACATAGAAAGTGCCTAATAATTATCAATAAATTAATTGGGCCAAGGGAATCACTCCCACCTGGCCCCCATATCAATTAGGGGGAGGAGAAGCTGAGCCCCCAAGGGAAAAGGGACTGGGTCCCCCCTCTGCTCCCTTAAAGATTGGAGAACAAGACTCAGAAGTCCCTTGAGGGTGTAGGGGGGCACACAGAGGGGCCGGTGGCAAGGAGTCCCAAGGGGGACAATACCTCCAGGCAGGGGCATTGATAGAGCAGGAATAGAGCTAAGATACCTGGGCTTCCAGACCTTCCCAGTAATCTGAGAGAGGAGGTGGGAGGACTGCCGGAAGGGGAAGGACTGGGGAGTCTCTCACTCCCCTACTTCTGCTCCCAGATGGAGTGCATGAACTTCATCAAGATCCTGCACCTCTACAATCGCACACACCTGTACGCCTGTGGCACCGGAGCCTTCCACCCCACCTGTGGCTTTGTTGAGGTGGGGCACCGCATCGAGGTGAGCCCCGGAGCGGGGAGGGTGGCCCTGGGGGTGGGGAGGAGGGGGTGCTGTCTCTGGTCTGGATGAGGGCCTGCCTAACTAGCCATGTACCCATGGAGGCCCACGGGTGTTCTGGGCTCACCTGGCGCCCACTCACGCCAGCCCCCTTGAGAGGTGGAGGGAGGGGGAAATCCCAACTCTAGAGACCACCCCTTTTTCCTCCACCACCACCACCCATCCCGCCCCCCTGGGGCGAGCCCCCTCAATTGCTCGACGTCCTCCCCCAGGAGCCCGTGTTCAAACTGGAGCCAAGCAGCCTGGAGGACGGCAAGGGCAAGAGCCCGTACGACCCCAAGCACCGGGCTGCCTCCGTGCTCATAGGTAAGCCTAGATCGGGGCCTCCCCCGTTCCCCTTCCCGGCTCCTCGGCCCTCTGGCCCTGCCGGGACCGCCGCTGCTCGGCCTGGCAGGAGAGGAGAGGGACGCCGCGGGGGCCCGCCCTCGCCCAAGCCTCGGGCCCCCACACCACCCAGCCGGCCCGGAGGGCGAAGTCCCCCCCCCCCCCACCCCGCGGGAGAGAGGGAGGATGGGGCTGTGGAATCCCCGCGTCCCGCCCGGCGTGACCTTCCCGGCGGGTCCCCCGTCCCCCAGGTGAGGAGCTGTACTCGGGAGTGGCCACTGACTTGATGGGACGGGACTTCACCATCTTCCGCAGCCTGGGCCGCCGGCCCTCCCTCCGCACTGAGCAGCATGACTCCCGCTGGCTCAACGGTGAGAGCGGCCAGGGGGCGTCTAGAAGGGCAGCGCCCCCCGGCTAATCGTCGGGAGGGGAGTGGGGAGAAGCGGCCGGGAGGAGGGGATCCCCCGGTCTCGCCCGCCCCTCCTCTCCAGCTCCCCGCTGGCCCAGGTGTCCCCGTCCTACCCCCCGAGCGAGGGCCAGTCGCCGCTCTGCGCAGACAAAAGAGCCCGGCTCCTCCGGCCTGGGCCACCTGTTTGGCCCGCATTCGGGCCCCGTCCCCATCCCTTCCTCCTCCTCCTCCTCCTCCTCCTCCTCCTCCCCCCCTCGCCCCGCGCCCCGAACCCAGGCCGAGCCGAGCGCCTGCTGCCCCCTGGTGGGCTTTTCCGGAACTGGCAGGCCCCCGGCTTCTCGGGCGGCGAGAGGGAGTGGGCTTTGGGGTTCACGACGGGGCCGGGCTTAGCCGGGGGCTGGAGAAACGGGGTGCGGCACGAGCCTGGGCCGCCCGGCCCGGTCCCACTGATCCGGGGAGGGGGCCACAGAGCCCAAGTTCGTGAAGGTTTTCTGGATCCCCGAGAGCGAAAACCCCGACGACGACAAGATTTATTTCTTCTTCCGCGAAACGGCGGTGGAGGGTCCCCCCGGGCTGGGCCGGTCCCCCGTCGCCCGCATCGGCCAGATCTGCAGGGTGAGCCCCCCTCTCCCCCACACACAATAATCCGTCCACCTCTCGACCCGGATCGGCCCCCTCAGCAGCAGGCTGCTGGCCAGGGGACCTAGAGAACAGGACACACAGTGGGGAGGGACCGGGGGCCGAGGATGCCAGCTAGGAGCTGGGACTCCTGGGTTGCGGGGCTCTTTGTGCAGCAGACTCTGGTGAGCTGCCCCTCCTCCCCCCAGAGTAGGTGCTCTGTGGGCCGGATATCCCCCCGGGCCAGTGAGAACCCTCCCACTTTACCGCCCCCCACCTTCTTCTTCCTCTCGCCCCCCACCGCCCGAGCAGAACGACCTAGGTGGGCAGAGGAGCCTGGTGAACAAATGGACAACCTTTCTGAAGGCGCGGTTGGTGTGCTCGGTGCTTGGCACAGATGGTGCCAGCGACACAACTTTTGATGAGCTCCGTGAGTGCCCACAGGGATGGGGCCTGAGGGCCCGTTTGCCTCAGGTTAGGGTCTTTGGGGGGAGGGTAGAGTTCACACCCCAGGCTCACCCCTACCCAATCTCCCATTCAGGCGATGTCTTCCTGCTGCCTTCTCGGGACCGCCGCAGCCCCCTCCTCTATGCCGTCTTCTCCACCTCCAGGTCAGACTTAAGGGGAGGGGACCCCAGAGGAGGTTCATTCATTCAGTAGTGTTTATTGAGCGCTTACTATGTGCAGAGCACTGTACTAAGCGCTTGGAATGGACAATTCAGCAACAGAGAGACAATCCCTGCCCAATCACGGGCTCATGTTCTAAGTGGGGAAGACGGCAAAGCAAAACAGAACAAAACAAAACCAGACATGATCAAGATCAATTGTACATTCCAAGCGCTTAGTACAGTGCTCTGCACATAGCACTCAATAAATACTATTGAATGAATAAATAGATTCATGGAGATATACACCTCATTAAAAAAATAAATAGGGGAATAAATAATATATAGAAATAAACACAGTGCTGAGGGGAAGGGGGAGGAGCAGAGGGCGGGAGGGGGATAAGGGGGTGAGGAGGAGCAGAGGGAAAGGGGGGGCTCAGTCTGGGAAGGCCTCCGGGAGGAGGTTAGGATGGGGGAACCCAGGGGTTCCGAGGCAAAGAGGAATACCTGGTTGTTATTTGACTGCTGCCTCCCTCCCAGTGAAAGATTGGTTCCTCAGCTACCTCTTGGGCCTGGGGGTTGGGACTGGGCTGAACCAGACCCCACCCCGGCCTGCCCATACAGCAACATGAACCCCTCCCCCCACGGAAGGGCTAGTACTGATCCATCTCCCTGGGGGGATTCTGTCCCATCGGAGCCTGCCACCATCACGCCCAGTCCCCCCCAGCAGGGGAGTCCCTAGGCCAGACCAATTACATCCCGAGCCTAGGGATTAGTTGGAATGAACCACATTCTGATCACTCGGTTGCCTCTGGCTCCCGGAGACGCAACTAGCAGAGGAGGAAGTCTGGGAGGTAAGGAATTCCAGGGAGCGGGGGGGGGGGGGGGGGGGGGGAGCGGGGGGGGGGCGGGGGGGGGGGGGGCCTTCAGCATTGTAGGCCCCGGTTCAGGGGAGCCAAGATCCCTGATCTGGTTTCTTTGGGTAAAGGCTGTCTCCTCCAACCCCTGCCAGCCCTCGCTTCAACTCCCCTCTTCTCCCTCAACAGTAGCATCTTCCAGGGCTCGGCCGTATGCCTGTACAGCATGAACGACGTGCGACGGGCCTTCCTGGGTCCCTTTGCCCACAAAGAGGGGCCCAACTACCAGTGGGTGTCATATCAAGGCCGTGTGCCCTACCCCCGCCCAGGCATGGTATGTGCTGGGCCCACCAGGGCCCGGGGGAGGAAGGGAGAGACTGGAGGGAACGCCTGGACTTGGAGGGCCGGAGAAGGGGGCCAAGGTTGGTGTCTGAAAAGAGCTCACACTTCACTTTGCCCCCACCCCCCCTCCACCCATTAGTGCCCCAGCAAGACCTTTGGCACCTTCAGCTCCACCAAGGACTTCCCAGACGATGTGATCCAGTTTGCCCGCAACCACCCTCTCATGTACTCTCCAGTGTTGCCCGTGGGCGGGCGCCCACTCTTCCTGCGTATAGGTACCGGCTACACCTTCACCCAGATCGTGGCCGACCATGTGGCGGCTGCCGATGGGCACTACGACGTTCTCTTCATTGGTACAGGTGAGCGCTCCCCGAATCATCCCCCAACCCACCCTGCAGGGCAGTCTCCTCCCCACTGGGACCCCAGGCAGAAAACTCCCTGCCCTCTATCCCTGGTTGGCACCCACTCTTCCCCTGCAGATGTTGGCACAGTGCTGAAGGTCATCTCAGTCCCTGGGGACAGTGGAGCCAACATGGAAGGCCTACTCCTGGAAGAGTTACAGGTGTTCCAGGTGAGCACTGGGTGGGGAGGCACCTGGAAGAGGACTCACCTGGGACCTCCCTCCCTGCCTCCCCAACCCCCGGACTCTGGGCAGTCACCAGAGTTCTCTTCCTTCCTGTCTTTAAACTTTTCCTACTCTAGGCCTTGCTATGCCATGTCCCAGTGTTTTGCTTTGTCCACCCAGCTGGAGTGCAAACACACACCTCGCTTTTTGTCTTTGCTGGGAGGCATTGCCAAACTGTGCTAACTCAGGATAAGCCTGCTCACTCAGACCCCCTTTGGTTGGTGCCTTTTGCGGACTCCTACCAGGACCTTCCCTCTCCTCTGCCTTGACCGCACCATTGTTTCCCCTTGCAGGACTCTTCAGCTATTACCAATATGCAGATCTCCTCCAAAAGGGTAAGCGCCCTAGGATGGGAGGGGTGGGGGGCTGAGGGAGGGAGCGAGCAATCCATCCATCCCTAGGCGTGCCTCATGCCAACCGTGCCCCTGGAAGCCCAGTTCTGGCAGAGCACCCATGCTCTTGGCCACATAGTGGGGTGGGAGTAGTTAAAGGTTCAACTCTCCTTTGTAACCATCTCCTCTCCTGAGGCCCCAGCCTCTCTTCCCTTTTCCTTCCCCCTCTTTACCACACTCTTCCATTTCTCCCATCTCCCCCTCTTCTCTTTCCCCTTCCCTGTCATCTCGACCTTCCCCTGGCCAGACCGGACCTATAATAAACAGCCCATTTCCCTCTCTTCCTTCCCTACTTCATCTGTCTGGCAGCACCAGCTCTACGTGGGTTCAAGGAGTTCGCTCTCCCAGCTGCCTCTGCACCGCTGCAGCGCCTATGGTCGGGCCTGTGCTGAATGCTGCCTGGCACGAGACCCCTATTGTGCCTGGGATGGGGCTGCCTGCACCCGCTACTTGCCCAACACCAAGAGGTCTCTGCTGCTAGGAGGGCCAGGGCACAGGGAGGTTTCAGGGGAGAAACCGAGTGATCACCTTGAGAGAGAAGCAGGGAAGGGAAGAAGGCTGGATGAGGGTCAGTGGCCATGCTGCCATCTGACTCTGCCAAGGGGAGGTTGGGAGTGGCGGTATCTGTGGCATCCGGATGGAGGGTGGCATGGTGGACAATGCCAAGGGGGTTAAAAGAACAGGGGTGTTTCCAGTGCTGTCTCCCGTAGCACTTAGTGCAGAGGAAGCACTTGACAAATCCCACAGTTTATTATATTAATATTATGGGCCTGGGGCTGGCTTAAGGGTTCCAGTGGGCTTCAACCTTCTCTCCACAACCCTTTCCTTGACAGGAGGTTTCGGCGCCAGGATGTGAGAAATGGAGACCCTAACACCCTGTGCTCTGGAGGTGAATGAAAACTTCCTTTCAGGAACTCTTTATCTCCTGAGTGTCCTCCCCTCCCCCAAATACCCTCCTGTTCTCTTGGCACTCTCAGGGCCAGCTTCAGACATTCCGCCACTCTAAGTCAGGGCCGAAAGGTCCACCCCCCAACTCTGTGTGATGCCCGAGCTCGTTATGGGCGGGGAATGTGTCTGTTGTTGTAGGGTACTCTCCCAGGCGCTTAGTACAGTGCTTTGCACACAGTAAGCGCTCGAGAAAGACGACCTAATGAATGAATGAATGCCATCAGGTCATACTGGGCACGCGCACACATCACAGGTAACATGTCATGTGCAGCATTTCGCACAAGTGTTTCTCCACTGCCACCATCACCCCTTGATCGAGCGCCCTAGAGAGCTTGGGTCCGAAATTCTGACTTCTACCTACCCCTCTCAACAAACCACCTCTGTCCATCCCATCCCGTCCCCATCTTCGGAAAGTCCCGGGCGACCGCCCCCACTCCCCGGTTCCCAGAAGTGATGGTTTCCCTCAGTCAGAAGCCTGCCCTGGGCACCTCCATCACCACCCAACCCTTTGTTTTGGCAAGGTCCCCTTCTCCCTTGGGAATGGCCCTCTTTGTCATCCTCTTTCTCCTCTGTTCTTCCCTTCCACCCCTTTCCTGGGCTTACTCCTTTCCCCCTGAATCCTGGTGAGGGCCAAACTAACCCTCCCATTCTCCTTCCCCAGATCCTCCCCGCCTGACCCTGCTGGAGAAGAAGGTGTTTGGGGTGGAGGGCAGCAGTGCTTTCCTGGAGTGCCAGCCCAGGTCACTCCAGGCCCAAGTACTGTGGACTTACCAACGCAGTAATGACAGCCCCCGTGTCCCGGTGAGCTCCCCAGCCCCAGCCCTCATCTCTTCTCCAAAACCCCCTCTACCTTTTTTTTCCACCTCCTCCTTCTTCCTGGTCTTTCCCCCAGAAGAAGCTCTCTATACCTGAGCTCCCTCTCCCATCCACTGTGAGCTCCGTGTGGGGCAGGGACTGTATCTGCCCCATTTATCCTGTATCTGCCCCAGTGTTTTGTGTGGTGCTTGGCACATAGCACTGCACCAATACCACATTATACCTACTATTATTATTACTGTTGCCTTCCCAAGTAATCTCTCTTCCTGCTCTCCCTTCTACTTAGAATGTGAGCCCCACTTGGGATCTGATTATCATATAACTACCCTAGCATTTAGTACAGTGCTTGGCATATAGTAAGCGCTAAACAGAGAAGCAGCATGACTCAGTGGAAGGAGCATGGGCTTGGGAGTCAGAGGGTAAGGGTTCTAATCCCGGCTCTGTCGCTTGTCAGTTGTGTGACTTTGGGCAAATCACTTAACTTCTCTGGGCCTCAGTTACTTCATCTGTAAAATCTGTAAAATGGGGATTAAGACTGTGAGCCGCACGTGGGACACCTGATCACCTTGTATCCCCCCCAGCACTTAGAACAGTGCTTTGCACAGAGTAAGCATTTAACAAATACCATCATTATTATTAACAAATACAATTATTGTTATTATTATTTTCCACCTGGTCCTTCCACTCTGAGCCTCATAAGCCTAAGTGATAACCCCCACACTGTCTCCCTGCCAGGTGCACCTGGATGAGCGGGTGGTACAGACCGAGCGGGGCATCTTGCTGCGGAGCTTGGGACGTCTGGATGCTGGGGTCTATCACTGCCACACCCAGGAGCACAGCTTCACCCAGCCATTGCGCCGCCTGGCCCTGACTGTGCTGGGGACCCGCCACGCTGAGCAGTTAGCCCGGGAGGAGTTGCTGGGCCCTGGAGCCACGTCCCCCGCCAGTCACAAGCTGTGGTACCGGGACTTCCTGCAGCTGGTGGAGCCGGTGGGTAGCATGGGCCAGATGTGTGAGCAGCTGTGGAGTCGCAAAGAGTTCCAGCTCCCGCCGCCCGGGCTCCAGCCAGCTGGGCCTCGGCCTCATGGGCACAAGTGGAAGCACCTGGAGAAGCGCAAGGGACGGAACCGCCGGACCCACCCCGAGCCTCGGGCTGAGAGGGGGCCTCGCAGCGCCATCCGCTGGTGATCGATCCCGCCCAGGGCCCTGCAGCCACTGAGACTGGGGGTTGGGGGAGGGGGGGGGCGGGGGAGGGATGGGCAATCGAGGGACCAAGGTGCCAGAGGGGAGAGCACTGCCCTCACTTGCCACTGGTAAGCCACATTCCCTAGGGAGGGCTTCCCAGTCTTGCTGGGGTGGGAGTGGGGGGGAAGGGAGAACTTGATCAAAGCAAGGGACTGGACCTGGGAGCCCTCCCCAACCCCAAGGAGCCTGGGGTGAGGGGGAGGTGCAACCACTGATATATTTATTAACAAACTGTAACCGATGAATGTAACTCCATGGGGGAGGGCTGAGGGGCATCCTGCCATGGAGAGGGAAAGTGGGGGTGGGGGGTGGGGGGAATGAGCCTGAAGTCCTTGCCAATAGGGCTCTGGCCTCATACCTGATGGTTTGGAACGGCCAAGTGGGATGAATTGCTGAGGCCCAAGTTGAGCCAATGGCAGGGGGAGACAGGGCAACTGGCACTGTCCAAGTACTCCCTACCCTAGGGCCCTCGAGGTGCCCCAGGCAGTCATTTCCCCTTGCCCATCGGACTGGACATTGATTGGGCCCAAATGGAGAAATAGTGGGGAAGATACGGCCTCCATCCCCCCACGGCACCAGGGGCTCTAGAGGGGGCAGGCTCCTGGCTCACACCCATCTCTCCTCTTGGGATCTGCCTCAAGCCTGGAAACGTCTAAGGGACTGTGGTGGGGATGCACCTCTCCCCTTAGGCTAGAGAGGAGAGGGATGGGGAAGACTGGAAAGAAGGTGGGGGCGGGGGACCCCAGAAGAAGTGTACTAAGTTAACACAATAAAACACAGGTGATTAGTCGGGAAGGACCTTTGCTTCTCTGTGGTCTTGGCTAGAGGTGGGGAAAGCGGGGCTGATACTGGTGGTGGGGCTGGGGGTGGAAAACACAGTGCACCACAATGAGGGTGCTGCACTGTGGATTTGGGTGTTGGGAAGACAGAAAGATGAACTGGGTATCAACTCACTCAAGAAACGGGGAGTGGAAACAGGGGGTCAGTAGATGATTGTGACCCTAGATTGTAGCAGATGAAATAGCCTAATGGGGCCCTCAAGCAATTTTGCTGATTCGCTTCCCTGAGGGCCCACATCTTATGGGAATGCAGTGGTTCCAGATCAGGAACCTATTTTGAGGGCCTTAGGAAACTCTGGCTACCTAAGTGGCACGCTAATTGCACTTGGGGGCAAATGTAGAAGGAAAAAGGGTGTGGTTGAGAGGTGAAAGCAACTTCAGATCAGGAATGCAATCTGTGGGCCAGGTGACATAGCACAGTGGAAAAGCTGGGAGGAAGGAGTAGGTGGGTACTGAACCCAGGTGGGAGTACACACCTTGAGAAATGGGTGGGGTGGGGGTGTTGAAAGTGGTGCAGGCCCTGATGGGGGAGCCAAAATGTCAGAGTAAGTGCCACTCGGAGAGGCATGGCAAAGGTGTCCCCGGAACCTGGCTGTTCCCCTGCTCCATCAGGCGTCACTTGCCCTCCCATCTCTGGTGCTTCTTCTCCAGGGATTTTAGCTCTGCCCGCCCATCTTAGTTCCCAACCCTCTAAATATATCCCCCCGCCCCCTCAGGCTGAGCTCATGCCTATTTTGGGCCGAGGCAGCTAGGCCCTGGGCACAGGCAGCCGTGACCCAACTCAGCTGATGGGACTTGAGGCGGCTGCCGGCCACTTACACTCCTCCCCCTTTCCACCCCATGACCCAGTCGGTGCCCACTCACCTAGCCTCACTGCTTGCAGGGCCTCCGGCCATGCCTGAGGAAGCTGGAGAAGGTAAGGGGTTGATGGGGGTGGGAACTGGCCAGGTCCCCACTGTTTGGAGAAACTGGAGGACTAGCGGGGAGGGGATAAGCTGGAACGATTCAGCCCCAGGTATTTCCAGAGGTGAGCATTTGATTTATTATGGGATTTCATGATCTTGGTGCTGGGGTGGCTTGAAGGGATGCTGGGGGCAGGGGGGGAAGCTGCTGGGAGGAGGGTTGTCTCCTGGGCATTTGTGCTGGGCCAGGGTATTAAAGCTGCAAATTGGAGGGGCCAAGTATGGAAGAAGGCCCTCCCCTCCCTTTCCTAAGGGTTGGGGTGGAGGGTGGTGAGCAGGCAACTTGCCTTTGACCCTAGCTGCCTTTGCTTTCCACTGCAACCCTTGCAAAAGCCAAGGGGGTGTTCTCCTCGACCCTGGGTCTAGCTAGCACAGCCCTCCCACTGCACACCGTCAGCTTCAAACTCCAGGGATTAGCTGCTCTGGGGCCTGGAAACTCAATCCTGGGTCCAGTCTGATCCTGGTGCTGGGAGTGAGCAAGCCTGGCTTCCATTCCTAGCTCTGCTCCTTGCCTTCCTATTAGGGACATTAATAATAATAATGGCATTTGTTAAGTGCTTACTATGTGCCAAGCACTGTTCTAAGAGCTGGTGTCGATACAAGGTAATCAGGTCCTGGTAATCAGCCCCCCACGTGGGGCTCGGTCTTAATCCCCATTTTATAGATGAGGTAACTGAGGCACAGAGAAGCTAAGTGACTCACCCAAAGTCACACAGCTAAGTGGCAGAGCCAGAATTAGAACCCACAACCTCTGACTCCTGAGCCCGTGCTCTTTCCATTAAGCCACGCTGCTTCTCCATATGTGTGTGTGAGTATGCTTGTGTTGGGTGGGGGGAGGGTGACGGCAATGAGTGTGAGGATGGGGTAACTACCTTCAAGGAACAGGGGAGGAGTCTGACAACCAGACAGCTGGAGGCATAGCATTCTAGACTCAATCTCTAGCATCTGTGTTCCTTCCGATCCTACCCCATCTGCAAGGACACCTGGGCTGACTGGGAGGTCCCAGGGAAATGGGCTGAATTTTGGTCATCGGAAGGGGGTGTCATCATGGAACTTGCTTTCCCTGCAGTGGGGCTAGACTGGTCTGCTTGAGCTTCCTCTCCATTAGACGGAGAGGATGAAATAAATGGAATATCTAAATGGGGAACTTACCGCCCCTTGAGTCTCCTTACTGATCGAGGGCAGGGAGGACAGCGTGGCCGGTCTAAAGGCTAGCCCCTGAAGTTATGGGCAGTCTGGGCAAGGCCCTGGTCAGAAGATTGCTGGGTTCCTCCACTGCCTATGTAAACATGAGAATGGTCCTTTCTTGCTCTAGGCTCAGCTCCCCAGCTCCTGTGAAGGGAAAGGCTACCTCTAGGGGCTCCGGGCATTCTCTTTGACCCTCTTCCTCTGCCTTTTCCCCCGCAGCCCTGAGGGTAAACAAACTCTCCCTTGCTGCTCTAGCTGCTGCACTGCAACTCAACTCGCTGGAGGCTACAAACTACAAGGGCCACGTGCCCCCAGCTTCTGGGCAGTGCCCTTACTGGAGGGTAGCCCTGAGCCCAGGGTTTATTGCCACCTGGGACAGGAAGGTCCCAGGGAGAAGAGGCAAGGGAGCCCATGGGGAAAGAGCCTGTCCAGGCAGTGAGGCCAGCAGGGGGGAGAGAGAGAAAAGCTACAGGCACCCTGGCTGCAGGTATACCGAGAGGGAAGAGAAAATGACCAGGTGGAGATTCATGTACCCCAGTACAGAGGTCCTGCAGGAAGGAGAAGGTGGACACTAGAGGGCTGCTTCTCTCTTCCCCCCCAACAGATGCCATGCAGCCTATTACGGTGAGTCCAGGGAGCAGGGTCCCCCTGCCCCAAAGCCATTTGGCAGAGGTCAGCCTGCACCCCGTGGAGTCCATCAGCGATCTGCACAGCGGAGGTAATGCCTATGCTGCCCTTCCAGGCCCCCGGGGGTTAAGGGGCCTCTGATATGCCCCTGGGGGAACGTGTGTCCAGGGAAGGTGTTTTTTGATCCTTGTCTGTCCCTCCCAGGCCCCCTGCATTCCTACCTGGGTGAGGAGGACCCAGCCACCCAGCAGTGGGAGGAACTGATGGGCGTTCTACCGCCATCACTCTGTACCCAGGCCGGCTGCAGCCCTGCCCAAGGGCGTGGGGCCTTCCTGCTGCTCCTGGCTCTGTTGGTGTTCACTTGCCTGGCCCTTGCCATCCTGGCTGTCTACCTGAGTGGTATGCGGCACCGTGGGGGGGAGGGGGCACGGGAAGAGTGAAAATGGGTGCCTGTGGGAGACTTGGACAGAGTGGGGGAAGAGAGGGAACAGGAGAGCAGGAAGGCTCTCCAGGCTGAGAAGGTGGAATGCACAGGAAAATGGGGGGTGGGTCCCCATGAGGCCTCTCCCCCTCCCCCCAGTGCTGCAGAGCGAGTCCCTGCGGGTCGTGGCCCACGCGCTGCAGGCCCAGGAGGAGATGGTGCTGAAGTTGCGGCTGGCTAGTCTCAGCCAGTGGAGACGGCTCAATGCCAGCGAAGCCCGAGGTCTCAGCTAAGACACCCTTCCCCCACCGGTTCCCCCACCTCCACCCAGCACAGACCGGCCGGGGCCGAGGACCTCTCCCACTTGCCTCTGCTGGGGGTGGTGGCCGCCCCACATATACCCTGGGTAGAGGTGGGATTCGTGGGAGCAGATTAGAGCCTGCTTTCGGGTTCCGGTCCTGCAATCTATCCCCCTCCTCCATGCGGAGGGTGCAGATGCCTGCCCCTCTTGCCCATCATCCCCCTCCCCCACCACCATCCCTATGCCTCTATCCGCTTCTTGCCATGGGTGATTTTTGTATAAATAAACTGCAGACGGCCTCTGCACCTGGCCCTTTCACATGGCGATCCTGATCCCGGGGGCCCGGTAAGGCTGGCCAAACCAACAACCAGCTACCAAACAGGTTCGTCCTTTTCGTCTCAAGGCAGGGCAGGGGATAGAGCTCAGGCTCAACCAGCACCGACCGACCCAGGCCCTGACTGTAAACCGGCCTTCTTGCCCTGGCCCCAGATTATCCCTGTGGCCCGAGCCCCATCCCTGGTCCCCGAGGGGCTGTGCAGAAGGGGCGAGGGGCCTAGAGCCCACAGAGCATCTCGGGAAGACAAGGAAGGGCCCAAACAGCCCAGCTTGCCTGGTCCCTGGCTGGGGAGAAGCAGAGCCCCGCTGCGGTGCTGCTCTTTTCGCTCCCGTCATCATCCCTCCTTGGCCCCAGTGACTCCCCCGACCCCACACCGTCTGCATTGCCCAGATAGCGTGGCACTGTCTGAGTAGGCAGCCTCATTTTCCCAAAATAACTACTCTCCCCCCTTCCCTGACCCAACCTGACTAACCAAGCCTCCTGCTCCAGAGGTTCAAAGTCCCTTACACCGAGGGAAGACGAGGAGGCCTGCAGAGGCGAGAGGGTCGGCTTTCCTCTCGCTTTCCAGGGCCTGCCACGTGGGCTGGAGCTCAGTTTAGCTGGGAGGAACCAAGAAGGGCTGGAGGAATAAGGTAAAATGACTTGGAAGCCACCCTGGCACACTACTCTGAAGGAAGTCAGCAGAGGAGCAAGGAAGCAAGGGCAGGAATGGAGGGGGAGGAGGAATACTGACGGCTTAGTGAAACACACCAAAGGAGGAGGGATAGGAGAGGGACACCTTTCCCAGTTTCCAGTGGCTCCATCCAAATAACTCCTGGAAGCGGGAAATGGGGAGAGGGCTAGGGCTCCTGAGCCTCCGTTGAGCTGAGGAGGGGGTGGGTCCCTCTGTATGCTAACATCTGGCCATGCTTGCCCCCACTGCAATCTGGAAATCAATACAAATACGTGCTCCTCCCCAGAACACCACAGAGCACCCTTGGCCTTAGGAACAGAAACTCTAGAGAGTTGAATTGCCGTCCCCTCCCGCAAGCTAAGGGGGGGTTGGCGTAGAGGGAGAAGGGGAGAAGAAAGGATTAGCAAACATCCTCCTCCTAGGGTAAGGGAGGGCGATCACTTCTTTGACCTCCTCGCTAGGCAATGATGAGATGAAAGGGGGGCCTTGACTTCACCTTGTAGTTGAAAACCAGAATGCTTGGTTTCTAGAGACTCCAGCGAATGAGTCACTGGCAGCACCGACCAGGACAGAAGGCAGCAGGTGGTCTGAGTGTTTTCTTTCTAATTATTTCCAAAATTAATCTTATAAGATCAACATAAACATATGTCAGTGTTGGAGGTCGGGAGACCAGCCTGACTGTCAGAAACCTCTGCTCCACCCTAGCTGGGGCCTTCTCTGAGGTCTATCTGGGCCCTGGAGGAGAGGATGTCCCTGTCATGCTTGCAGAGGGCATTTAACCAACAGATGGATGGAGAGGGGCAGAAACAGAAATCCAAGACACCCTCCCCTGACATATCCCCACTCCATAGGATGGGGATTTCCAATTCCACCTTTTTCATTACAGCCTATATTCACATCCATTTCAACCAGGCGAGGGAGGAACCAGGGGGTAAGTCCACAGGTCTAAGAGCACCTTGGCCAGAGAGAAGGGTAGAGGGGAGGGAGAAGTAAAAGGGGCCGTGGGGGGGAAGAAGGTGCCTAAAACCTCCCTTTAAATAGGGACGTTCCGGCAATTCTGAGGCAGTCTTTCCATCCTTTCCCATCCCCTCCCCATACCTCTATTTGGTTTTGTTGTTAAAAAAAAAAAATAAAACAGTGGCCCCAGGGAACCAGGCCACATGGAAGATAGTGTTGCAGCATTGTCTTTACACTGACCAACAAAAAACCAGGGATAGGGAGTGGAACCCTCTCATCCAGCCCCAAGGGGCTGCTGAGGGTCTCCACTCACAGGACATCCGCTCGCTTGTCCCTCACACGGTTGCGTGCCTTTGTCCGGGCTTTGAAGGCAGCAGAGTTGTAAAGGTGCTGGAACGGGAGAATGGGAAAGAGAGAGGTGCAGCTCAGTCTCAGGCCAGGGCAATAGAGAGGAAGGGAGGAGGGAGAACAATGGATGGTTCAGGCCCGCTGTCCCACCCCCGGTCCCCTGGGACAGTGCACCAGGGATGCTAGGAGAAACAAGCACCTATCCTCAAGAAATGAGGATAGAGAAGGGTGGGGATTCCACTTAGTCCCCAGGCCTCTCCATTCCTGATAAATCTCAGTGTTCATCATTGGGCAAAGGTCTGGGGCTAGAGGCAAGGATGGGAAGAAGGGAAACCGGCAGTTGGTTGGGGGGAAGGGGGAAGGTTAGGATATGAATGAGGAGATTCATTCTCACACCTTCTCAAAGCGGGAGATTTTGTTGGCTTTGATGGCAGCAGCATCGTGCACCAACACGGGGCCCAGATCGAAGACGTCACGGAGCAGTCCGTTGTTCTGGGAGAAGCAGGAAAGGGCAGTTGGGCACGACAGAAAAAGAACCACAGCCATCGCCGGGCACTGGCTCCAGGATAGAAAGGCGTCCCCATCCTGCCCCCTGCCCTGCTGTGGTGAGCCAACCTCCCTCCACCTCTGCCCCACCACCTGGGGCCCTCAAACCTGCAGGTGATGGCCGACCCCGGAGCCCAGGGCTTCCTTGAAAGCGGTGTAGGTGCGGCGGCGGGCCCAGCTACCCACGTACATACACTCCATCCCAAACTTGATTGTCTCCTCATGACACTCCCCATTCTGTGGAGCCACATTGAGAAGCAGAACAGTCAGACAGTCCCTAGCAAGGAGGACCCAGGAGTCCCCAGTCTTACTGCAGGTCTCAGGCTGGTTTTGAGGGTCGAGGTGGGGGAAGGCTGATGGGTGGTAGGATCCGAGTTCTGGAGTCCCAAGCAGGTCCCCGGCCCAGAGTCCGAGAGAGGGTAGGGGGTGGAAGAGTCCCCTTCTCTAAGGGCTGGAGGGAAGCCCCACCTCGATGAAGTGGAGGACATCACGGATGACGGAGCGCTGCCTACGCCGGTCAGCCTTGGCACGGTACTTGTTGCTGTCAGTGGCCAGGTCCCGGAGCATACTGCACAGTGAGTCGGTGTCCTCGTACGGAAAATCCTCCTGGGGATAGAGGAGGGCTGAGAAGGGCCTCACCTTCCGACTCAGCTCCTCCACCTCCCACCCAACTGCGTGGGAAGCAGCCCTGATCATCCCACCCCAGATGCCTATCTGCCAAGGCATTTAATAATAATAATAATAATAATAATGATGATGATGATAATGTTGGTATTTGTTAAGCGCTTACTATGTGCCAAGCACTGTTCTAACAAGGTAATCAGGTTGTCCCACAATGAGCTCACAGTTTTAATCCCCATTTTCCAGATGAGGTAACTGAGGCACAGAGAAGTTAAGTGACTTGCCCAAAGTCACACAGCTGCTCCTTGGGTCACTCCCACCTCCCAGAACCAGACAAGAACCAGCCCCTTACACCCACCAATCTGGCCCTCACACCTTCACCACACCCTACCCACCCCGTACCTCCAGGTCCCGGCCCAACTCAAACAGCAGAGCTATGGTCTCCCCTGCTACAATGCGCAGGTGCACGTTGTCACTGGAGAGGAGCCGGGGCAACTGGGCCATTTGACTGTTGGAGGAAAAGGGAACACAGAATTGGGGAGGGGTCCCCGCAAGGGGGAAAGAGGTCAGCCTCACCTGGGTATCCCTGGGGTGCCACCCACAAGCAAGGCACCACCTGGGAACAAACCATTACAGGGAGTTCCCAAAGAACTGGTAATTTCGTTCTGGTCCTCTCCCTATGCCAACTTCATACCACCAATCAGTCTAGGGGTGGACTCGGTGTGCCGAAGCTCAAACTCGGAGGAGCTGTGGGGAAACGGGAGATCAACAGGCGCCTGAGCCTCTAAGCTTTCACAGGCTGCTCCTGTGAGTTGTACTCAGGAAACCAGGCAGTCCCTAGGAGGAAAGGGGATAGTCGCCCGCTGCATCAAGTGGAGCTTCCAAAAGGCTTCCGAACTGCCGCCTGCTGAGATGCGGCAATCACCATCACTCCTCTGCCAGCTACATGCCCCCAACCTTCCACAGTCCTGAGGAGCTGAGACACAACTTATTTTCCTCAAAATGAGGGAACCAAACCCATGTCTCGAGGGGATGTCTGCAAGTGGCATGGAGGTTAACCGAGCAGTCACAGCACAAGCGAGGAGAGGGGGTAGGGAGGAGGGAAAGGAGAGATCAATGGATAGGGGTGGGAGAGTACTGGAAAGGGTAGAGGGAAGGGGAGGGGGGAGAGAGGAGAGTGATGGAGAAGGGAGGCTTCAGGTTCCTCAGCTAGCTCTTGCCAACCATCTCCTAGACTGCCTTCCGAACTGGAGGTCTACGTACCTGCGCAGGACTCTTTGGATGTGGGAGCTGGGACAGATGGTAAGGAGGAGGGCCCAGGCCTGGAGGGCACAGCAGTGCAGTGGCTGGAGCGGGGTCAGGGCCACAGTCCCCTCCTCCCCACAAGCCCCAGTGAAGGTGGCCTCTAGGCAGGTGAGGCACGAGATGAGGTCCTGTAGGAGGATAGGGGTGCCTGGGGGATCAGGGTAGGGATCCAGGGACAGCTGCCCACTTCCCAAGACCTGGGTTTTGCAGGCCCCATGGCCTCTGCTTCCTGTGGCAGGTCTCTCTTCCTCTGAGGGAGCAGAGGCTGCAGGACCACACAGTTGGCTGGTCTGGCTCATGTCCCTCGAGGTCCAAAAGGGGAGACCAGGCAAAGCTCAGAAGGGAGGGGGTAGGGGCGAAAATGCACTTGCCTTGGCAACTTCTCAGCAGACCACTAGGTACAGTGAGTGGGGAGGGAGTCATGTATACTAAGGAGCTGTGCTCACTCACCTCTACTTCAACAGCAGCAATGAAACAGCACATCCCCAGGGCTGTGGCACACTGTGGAGAAGAGGGGGTTGGGGAGGGGATTCCCAGAAACATACTCCCCGGGAAGTCCCCGACAGGTCAGGTCCCCAGTCTCCAAGGCCCAGCCTGAGCAATTAGCAATTCTCCACACATCCAGCTCGGGATGCACAAAACCAGAGCTTTGACTCCTCTTGACCTCTCAACTTGGCACCCACCTTAATCGCAAGCCGCTGGGAGGGGAAGAGCCAGCCTACGTCCTTGTCTTTCCCAGGCCCACCGAGGCCAGGGTCACACAGGGGCTCATGCGGCCTCCCTCTGGGCAGCGACAAATCTACCTCCTTCCATGCAGTAATCCCCACCAGGGCCTAAGGCATCAGGATGCATGGGGATCGGCACTCCGTCACTTTAAAAACCTCCCTTCCTTGAGGAGAGAGCATTCCCACCCTTCCGTGCCCCAAGTCAGGGCCTGATAATGCTAACTGGGGCATCTGGGGCCCTAAGGCAGTTGGCTTCCCGAGGCTAAGAGAAAGGAAGGGTGATGTGGGAGGGAGGGGGAGGAGTTTGGGGGAGAGGTCAAAACTCACACTATTTCGGGCACCAAGGCTGGCTGAGGGGTCCGTGAGGATGGAGATGAGCAGGGGTCGGAGTCTATGAAAAAGCTCCTCCCCTTCAGGCCCTGAGCCCAACTGAAGGCACAGAAGGGTTAGCACAGAAGCAGCAAGAGACTGTTCTTCTCCTTTACCTGCAGCAACGGGAAGGAACCAACCAGGCCACTGTCAAGCTTGAGATCACGAGGCAAGCCACCAGCCTTGGGGAGTCCATTCCCCCACCCCTACATCACCAACCATACAACCCAATCTGTTCTCCCAGCAGCCATTCCTGATTCCGGGACCCAGCTTTGGGCACCAGGCTGTCTTGATTTCCCGCTTGGAATACAGAGTGGGAAGAGGGTGCCTGGCCAGGGATGAGACAGACAGATGGACTGAGAGACCAAGAGCCAGGCGGACCTTTCTTGAGGCACTTCTCGAGGGAGTCAGTGAGGGTGAGGCGCCAGTCCAACAGGAGGTCGGAGAGCACATGAGACAAGAAGGCCAGACGCAGACTCTCCAGGGCCGCCTGCCGGGTCTTGGCGCTGGGGGGAGAAAAGAGTTTGAGGGCAACCCCAGGTCTCACCCCCAACCCACCACTACCACCACCACCACCACCTCCATACCTCTTTCTTTAGCACCTGATTTATTCCAGAGGCACCTGGAAACCAATCCAGGCCAAAAGACACACACGGGCAGATCCCAGAGGCAAATTTGGCATTAGGACAGGGGCCGGGGGAGAAAACCTCTCACGGCTGAGGTGTTGGGGAAAAGGACCAGCCATGGAGGGAGGGAAATCTGCCTTCTCGGGCTGCTGCACCCAAGAAAAAATGCTGGGCCACTGCTACCACCCAGCTGGTGCCATCTTCAGACAGGGCGGAGAGAGGACCAACCCAGACACAAATATGCTGGGAGTGAAGGGATCACAGTCTGTGAGTGAAGAAGTCTTTTCTCCCTCTGCCTCAGCCTGCAGTGGCCTCCTCAGTCCGATCCAGGACAATCCCACTAAGCTGAGGAGCGGGGAAAGGGGGTGGGAGGCTGAGAGCTGCCCTATACCTCTTGTCAGTCACATTATCAATGCACTCTTTCAGCTTCTCTTCTAGCTCCTCTTGTTGGGCCTGATCATCCACCACATCATTGCCTGCAACCACCAAACAAGCCATGTCACTCCCAGCTAAAGCCCTCCCCCTCTCCAAACCAGGAGAAGGGGCACCAGCAGTGCAGGGCAGAGCAGAACTTCCTCCCCACCAACACAACGAGCAGGCAGCTGGGCCATCAGAGGGTGGCAGAGCCTGGCACCATCTGTCTCTTCTGCCATCTTAGGAAGATAGAGCAAGGGAATAAAAAAGGGCATGGGGAGGCGTATTTCACTGCTCCCTCCCCCTTTCCCCCCCCGCTATGACCCCTCCTCACCAGAGCTCTCCTCCGTGACGCTGGCTACCTCACTGGTGCTACTGTAGTGACTCAACACCTCACTGGCCGCCTCATCGTCGCTGGACGGAGACTCAGGCTGGACGTTGCTCCGAGCTCCTGGGAAAGTCGGGGTGGCAAGGCCGGAGGGTCAGCCCTGGGGATCAGGCAATTCCCTCTCATTTCCCCCTCCATTCTCTGGATCCAACCCCTAAAACCACCTGGGGGTACTTCTCAGGGAGACTCCCCAACAGACATTTCAAAGCGCCAAAGAGAATCTCCGATCAACCGTGATTCTACAGACCTGAAGCAAGGACCCGGAGCTGCAAACTCCTATGTTGGCAAGGAGTAGGAACACTGGACCGACCTATGGGCGGCCTGGGGTCTGAGAAGACAAATCTGGCCTCTATCCCCTTAATCCCCTTAATCCCAGTGACCCATGTGGGTTTAGTTTCTCCTGACATCCTGCAGCTGAAGAGCTGAGAGGGTGTCACAGACATTCATGCCCACTTTCCCCCTCTTACGCTCATCACTAAGAGGTCATCTGAGGCCCAGAGGCCAAGAATCACCTATCTCCATCTCCTTCCCATTCCTCCTCACCTCCTTTCCCAATCCCCGTCATCCTCCCTCCCTCCCCACCCCAACTTCTGCCCTCATCCCAGCCACTCCTCTTCCCTATGTTGTCGACCAGCTCAGGATCCTACTATCGATCGGAGCTTTGCAGTCAGTGATGGGGTGTTCTACTAAGAGGTTAACAAAGGTACTTAGGCTTGCCAGGACAAACTGCTGCTGGCAGAGAGACAAGATCTTCTTGCCAGTAGGCCCAGACTCTTTTCACCTCAGGCCCAGAGAGTCATCATCCCACCTATTTCCTCTCCCTGAATGCCAGGAAGACGAGTTGCAGGACTATTGAGGACTTAACTCACCAACTGCTCCTTCTCAACAGACAGCGAACAGGCTTAGAGCAAGAAGGGTAGAAGAAACTGGGGAGCAAGGGTCTGGGCAAAAGGAAATAGAGGGATGTGCCTGGACTTTGAGGGGAGGAAAATCAGGCACTGTTCCCATTATTAATCTGCTGAGGGCAGGGAACTCCTTACCTTGCCTTTCTCTGCTCTGGGAATCTGTCCCAGATGAAGAGGTACACTCAGGAGCAGTTTTCAGTAATGGCTCCTCCTCCCCCTGAACAGCTGCTCCTAGGGGTCTGGGAGACGCGTCGGCTGCCTTCCTAGAATCCATCTTGTTGTTCTAGTGTTAGTATAGGCACCCTGGTTGAGCCTGGCGTAGATTGGACATACCTCACCTAGACCCAACCAAACACCGGGCCTGGTTAAGACCAAGTTCCGTTTCCAGGGACTGGGGAGGAAGGTGAGCAAGGGGAGGGGAAGAGGGCAAAAGGGGCTGGAGGAAGGGGAGCCTACAGCTTCCCTGGAAAGGAATTCATGCAGACCAGGCAACTCCGAAGGCTGCCAGGACTATCGACTCCAACAGTCCATAAGGCAACTGCCATGCACCAACAAACTCATCACACTTGCAGAAAAATCACCCAGATGCCACAGAAGAGCCTTGCCCAAAACTGAAATCTGGGTTCTGACCCAGCCTGTCAGATTGGCAGTAAGAGTGCTACCCAACTGGAAGTGTGCCACACCAAGCCAAAACTGGTCTAGAACCTAATTTCCAAGGGTTCTACCATGCATCACAATGCCCCTTAGAAATGGAATTCAGTCCACTTCTGGCTTTGTCCTATTCATTTCTGTTCCGGGGCCCACCATGCTATGGCTCCCAAAAGGGAGAGGCTGTAGGGGGGCACCCAAGCCTAGTCCAAAGGGTTTGGCTCCCACAGCCTGTCCTAAGCCCATGTGACAGTGTTTCTCCGGCCTAAAATGGGAGAGCCATGGAAGTATTGGCAGGAGGAAGGGGGGGGGTGTGTGAGTCTCTCCAGATTTTGAGACAGGGAGGGGGTGGAGGGAGAGGGAGTCTGCAAGCCAGTTGGACTTGGACCCGCAAACTGTACTCAAATATTGGACATGAGCCCAGAGAAGCTTCTGAGAAGCAGAGGTCAGTTCTGAGGCTTCAGACTCAGTCGTTAAAGAGCTCCTGAGCTGGGAGAACAGGGATAAAACAACATGGAAAGGGAACAAGGAAAGAGCATGGGCCCATGAGTCAGAGGACCTGGGTTCTAATTCTGGTTCTGCTACTTGTCTGTTGTGTGACCTTGAACAAGTCACAACTCCTCTGTATCTCAGTTCCCTCATCTGAAAAACGGGGATTCAATACCTGTTCTCCCTCCTACCTACAATGTGAGCCCCATGTGGGACAGGGACTGTCCAACCAGATTGTCTTGTTAGCAATCCCCATTTTACAGATGAGGAAACTGAGTCACGGAGAAGTTAAATGACTTGTTCAAGGTCACACAGCAGGCAACTGGTGGAGCTGGGATTAGCAACTCTGTCCTGACTCCCAGGGCCGTATTCTTTCCACTTAGCCACACTGCTTCTCAGTTGTATTATACTCTCCCAAGAGCTCGGTACAGTGCTCTGCACACAGTAAGTGCTCAATAAATCCCACTGATTGATCACCATATCCCACCTTGACTACTGTTATCAGCCTCTTCGCTAACTCCTGTCTCTCCCCACTCCAGTCCACTCTTCACTCTGCTGCCCGGATCATTTTTCTGAAAAAACTGTTCAGTCCACATCTCTCCACTCCTCAAGAACCTCTAGCAGTTGCCCATCCACCTCCATAGCAAACAGAAACTCCTTACCATCTGCTTTAAGCCCACAACCAGCTCACTCCTTCCTACCTTACCTCACTGCTCTCCTACAACCCAGCCCACATAGCTCCTGTAACGCCAACCTACTCACTGTACCTCCATCTCATCTATCTTGCTGCCAAGGCCTCGCCCATGTCTTCCCTCTGGCCTGGAACTCCCACCCGCTTAATATCTGACAAAGCACCACTCTCCACACCTTCAAAACCTTAGTAAAAGCACATCTCCTCCAAGAGACCTTTCCCAACTAAGCCCTTATTTCCCCTACTCCCTCACCTATACATTTGGATCTGTCCCCTTTAAGCACTTGATATTCACCCCAACCTCTGCCCCACAGCGCTTCTGTACATGTCTGTAATTCATTCAATTCATTCATTAATTCATAATTATTGAGTGCTTACTGTGTGCAGAGCACTTTACTTAGTGCTTGGAAAGTACAATTTGGCAACAGAAACAACATATAGAGACAGATAGAGATAAACACATTACAGAGATAGATCTGTAATGTATTTTAATGTCTGTCTCCCCCGCTAGATGGTAAATTCCTTAGGGGAGGGAAGGTGTTTACCAACTGTGTTGCACTGTCCACTCCCAAGCCCTTAGTAAAGTATTCCGCACACAGTAAGTGCGCAATAAATACCATTAATCGATTGAGTGACCCAATCTGAGCTCTGCCTTGTGCTAACACTACTGGTTCCACAAAACTGTTCTCAAAACTGATGCAACCTAAAGGGTTACAGGGTTGAACAAGTGCTTCTCTAGTACTTCGGGATCATGGTTGAAGAGAAGGCAGTCATTCCCTGCTCTGCCCCCACTTAAGGGGTAGCCAAAGGCCAGCCTGCAGCTCACAGGGCAGCAGACACTGAGAAACAGGAGCCCCCCCGTGATGGGGAAAGCCTTTAGAGCAACCCTGGAAGCAAAACAGATTTTCTCTCGCAGCCTGTGGCACTGATGGGCCAGACACAGAGTAGAAGGTGCTCGCTGTCTGTAGGATCAGCCTCCACTGGAAGCAAGGAGGAAAACAAAAAAAAGGAATTAAGAGCCTCGTCCTAGAGCTACTGATACATCTTGCCTTGGGGACGGAAACCCCCTTGGGAAGCAAAAGCCCCTCTCTGTGGGGGAACGACGGCCCTCCCAAACCACCAGACGGACAGCTGGGGGGCTCTGCACATATCAAGCACTCGATAAATACGACTGATCGGTTGACTGACCGAAAGGAGATGGGAAAAGGCAAGGAGTCTGTGTAGACCCATAGAAACCCAGGACAAACCCAGGTCTGTAAGCACCCTAGACTCTTCGGTCCGCTTGCCCGACTGATTCACCATGTGAGAGGCATCAGACAGGTCGACGCGAATGCGAGGGGTTCCACGCCAAGAATCACCACCCTCAGGAACCTGGGCCCCTACCTTCCTCAGCCTTAGAAATGCTATTGTAGCAGTTCTGGAACGCCTGGGGCCTCAGCTCATTTCATAAGCCACCTGGCAGTTATAGATAAGGTTCTGCTTTCCCGCCCCAGGACTCGGCCTCCCCTACTTCAGTTGCTCAAACACCTCCCAGTCCCCATATGTCTAGATACGGTCCTCCGGTGGCTCTCTCGTCCGGCAGCGACCGATGGCTTCACTGACCTTTCCCTCTACTTTGGCCTCCCGCCTAGTTCCCTGCCGCCGCAAATGGGAGGATCTGGGTTTGGCCCACAAGGGACAGGAAAGCCAGCCAGCTTCCCGGGCAGGCCTATACCTGGTCCGACCAGTTTACCGGTGGGAGGACCCGGAGAAGGGGACGAGTTGCCAGCCCCACGCCGCCGCCACGACACGTGCCGTGGTGCGGACGGGGAGGGCAGGCCCCAAAAGTTCGCCCAAGTTCACCGGCCGCGTGGCCGTCTGCCCCGATCTCTTTGGTCGGGGATCGTCCCGAAGTGGGGACCCCAATTACCTGGGATCCTCGGACCTGTCAGTGCTCCGAGGGGGCTGCGCCCTCGCTCTCCGAGGAAACGTCGGGCCATCTGCCTCCCCGGGGTTCCTGCCCCCCACCTCCGTCCTCTCGGCCCCGACCCTCAAAGCAACCCCGCCACACACACACCTCGGCCCCCCACCTCAGACCGCACGCCTTTTGAAGGAATCCCGCTCTTTCCTCTCACGCGCTCCCGCCCCTTCGACCGACCTCCCCCCCCCCCCCCTCCACCCCGATCCCGGGCTCGGGGGTCCTCGCCGCCGCTCACCCCCCGCTCGGGGCCGGCCCCTCCGCCCAGGCGCGTTGCCCTTGCGGGCGCGGGGCATGTCGATAGGAGGCTGTCAGAACCGGGCCCGGGGTTTCGGCCCGAGCTTCGGAGGGGTCGGAGACGGGGCCGGCACGCGGTTCGGAAAGGCGACTGACAGAAGAGAGCAGCACGCTGCACGCGCCACCATCTTCAGCTGGAGTTCCGCCTTCTCTACCCCGCCCCCTTCCACCCTCTTTCTTTCTCCCTCCCCCCCCTCCCGCCCCCGTCGCCGCACGGGCCGTCGGGAAACAGAGTCCTGCTCCTTCGGCCTTCCCCGCCCCCTCGCTCGGAAAGGAGGCCGCAACTACAATCCCCAGCGTGCTCCGCGACGGACCGCCCCCTCCCTCATCGGAGAGGGAGGAAAAAGAGGAGGGGAAAAAGGGAGGAGAAGGGGCGCGGTCGACGGGAAAAGGCGGAGACTATCACGCCCACGGTGGAAAAACCGCCCCGATTTTTCTGCATGGCTAAGGGCACACGCTAAATCGTTTTTTATTAGTAAGTAAATGTTGGTATCTGTTAAGCGCTTACTCTGTGCAGAGCACCGTTCTAAGCGCTGGGGGAGATACAGGGTCATCGGGTTGTCCCACGTGAGGCTCACAGTTAATCCCCATTTGACAGATGAGGGAACTGAGTCCCAGAATAATAAACGATAACGATGGGATTTCTTAAGCCCTTCCTATGTGCCAAGAACTGTTCCAAGCGCTGGAGCAGATACCAGGTCATCGGGTTGTCCCCTCGTGGGGCTCCCAGTCTTAATCCCCAGTTTACAGATGAGGGAACTGAGGCCCAGAGAAGTGAAGTGACTCGCCCAAGGTTACACAGCGGACAAGGGGCGGAGTCGGGATTAGAACCCAAGACCTCTGACTCCCAAGACCGTGCTCTTTCCATTAACCGTGCCCGAGGGTGGGGATGTGCCCCAGTCTCACCCCTCGTTGCACTCCTGCCCTTTTTCCTGTACCACACCACCCCATCACTGGTATCTTGCTTTGGGGGTGCTGGGCCGTCCTTAGAAAATGGCAAATTGGGGCAACCAATTTGCCCTGTGATTCGGCAAACGGTTCCTATTGGCCCGACCCCTCATTTTCCCAGTACTAAATTGGTGCATGCTTAGTACAGTGCTCTGCACATAGTAAGCGCTCAATAAAGACTATTGAATGAATGAGATTAGTACGATCTGCTGCACGCAAGCCAGAGTCTGAGCAACAGCAAAATCATTGTTTCTAAAACGACATTCTGCTCATGTCTCCCCATTCCTCATTCACCTCCAGTGGTTGCCCTTTCCTCTCTGCATCAAGCAGAAACTCTGGATGACTGGTTTTATGGCACTCAACCAGTTCTCTCCACGCTGCTAATCCACTCTTCTCCCACTACATCCAATACATTCAATCGTATTTATTGAGCACTTACTGTGTGCAGAGCACTGTAATAAGCGCTTGGGATGTGCAGTTCGGCAACAGATAGAGACAATCCCTGCCCAACAATGGGCTTCGCGCTCTTCCTTCCTCTAAACCAATCTACTCACTTTGGCTCGTTCTCGTCTGCTGTATGCCCACCTCCCCACCCCCCAACCCCCGCCTGCCCCCAACTTCTTGCTCACACCCTCCCCCCTTTGCTTGGTACTTCCTCCCCTTCATATCCACTCTCCCCTTCTTCAAAGCCCAATTAAAATCGTATCTCTTCCAGGAAGTCCCTTACTAATCAGTCATCTCCCCACTCTATTCTCCCTCCCTTCTGCACCACCTATGTGTTCGTCTGTATCCCCCAAGAGCACTTTGATACTCACCTCTCCTCCACTGCACTTATGTACACAACCCTATACTGTGTTGCTTCCCCTGCTTGTAATTTATTTTAATGTTTTCCTCCCCCTAGATTGTGAACTCCTTGAGGGCAGGGATCATGAATACTTACTCTATTGCACTCTCCCCAGCATTTAGTACAGTGCTCTGCATCTAGTAAGCACACATTCCACTGATTTTCATTCACTTCATTCATTCAATAGTATTTATTGAGCGCTTACTATGTGCAGAGCACTGTACTAAGCCCTTGGAATGAACAAGTCGGCAACAGATAGAGTCAGTCCCTGCCGTTTGATGGGTTTACGGTCTAATCAGGGGAGACGGACAGACAAGAACAATGGCGATAAATAGAGTTAAGGGGAAGAACATCTCATAAAAACAATGGCAATTAAATAGAATTGAGGCGATGTACATTTTATTAACAAAATAAATAGGGTAATGAAAATATATACGGTTAAGCGGATGAGTACAGTGCTGAGGGGATGGGGAGAGGGGGAAGAGCAGAGGGAGATGGGGGGAAAAGAGGGTTAAGCTGCGGAGAGGTGAAGGGGGGGTGGTAGAGGGAGTAGAGGGAGAAGAGGAGCTCAGTCTGGGAAGGCCTCTTGGAGGAGGTGAGTTTTAAGTAGGGTTTTGAAGAGGGGAAGAGAATCAGTTTGGCAGAGGTGAGGAGGGAGGGCGTTCTGGGACCGCGGGAGGATGTGGCCCGGGGGTCGACGGCAGGATAGGCGAGACCGAGGGACAGTGAGGAGGTGGGCGGCAGAGGAGCGGAGCGTGCGGGGTGGGCGGTAGAAAGAGAGAAGGGAGGAGAGGTAGGAAGGGGCAAGGTGATGTAGAACCTTGAAGCCTAGAGTGAGGAGTTTTTGTTTGGAGCGGAGGTCGATAGGCAACCACTGGAGTTGTTTAAGAAGGGGAGTGACATGCCCAGATCGTTTCTGCGGGAAGATGAGTCGGGCAGCGGAGTGAAGAATAGACCGGAGCGGGGCGAGAGAGGAGGAAGGGAGATCAGAGAGAAGGCTGACACGGTAGTCTAGCCGGGATATAACGAGAGCCCGTAGCAGTAAGGTAGCCGTTTGGGTGAAGAGGAAAGGGCGGATCTTGGCGATATTGTAAACCGGCAGGTCTCGGTAACGGATAGGATGTGTGGGGTGAACGAGAGAGACGAGTCAAGGACGACACCGAGATCGCGGGCCCGAGAGACGGGAAGGACGGTCCTGCCATCCACGGTGATAGGGAAGTCTGGGAGAGGACCGGGTTTGGGAGGGAAGATGAGGAGCTCAGTCTTGCTCATGTTGAGTTTTAGGTGGCGGGCCGACATCCAGGTGGAGACGTCCCGGAGGCAGGAGGAGATGCGAGCCTGAAGGGAGGGGGAGAGGACAGGGGCGGAGATGTAGATCCGTGTGTCATCTGCGTAGAGATGGTAGTCAAAGCCATGAGAGCGAATGAGTTCACCGAGGGAGTGAGTGTAAATGGAGAACAGAAGAGGGCCAAGAACTGACCCTTGAGGAACTCCAACAGTTAAAGGATGGGAGGGGAAGGAGGCGCCCGCGAAGGAGACCGAGAATGACCGGCCAGAGAGGTAAGAGGAGAACCGGGACAGGACGGAGTCCGTGAAGCCAAGGTGAGATAAGGTATGGAGGAGGAGGGGATGGTCGACAGTGTCAAAGGCAGCAGAGAGGTCAAGGAGGATCAGAATGGAGTAGGAGCCATTGGATTTGGCAAGAAGGAGGTCACGGCTGACCTTAGAGAGAGCAGTCTCGGTAGAGTAGAGGGGACGGAAGCCAGATTGGAGGGGGTCTAGGAGAGAATGGGAGTTATTTTCACCGCTCCACTGTATGGAAGGTGCCTCCTAAGCATTTGAATACCCACTCTGCCCCAGCACTGATGTACATATCTTTATAACTCTTACTTCCAATTATCTGTAATTTTAGTGTTCATCTCCCTCCATAGATGGTAAGCTCCTTGAGAGCAGGAATCATGTTTGCTAATTCTATTATACTTTCCCAAGTGCTTTAGTATAGTGCTCTGCACACAGTAGGTTCTCAATAAATGTTGTAGACTGATTGATTGATTGATTGGTCAATCGATTGATCCTCTCTTCTCTTCATCCTCTGCCCCTGTCTCCGCACGGTCCCCTCTCCCCGCTCCTCACCCTCTGTTATCCAGAAAATTCGAATGCTATTTTCCGTTTTCCTCTTCCCCTCCAACGACCATCCAGAGAAAAAATTCCTCACCTGCAGATTTGTCCCAGGTCCTCCTAAGAAGGCCGGCCAGTGGTAGCCCTAGAGAAAAAAGAACACACTTTTGCTGCCACCCCCTCGGAACATGTCCATACACAGAGTAAAGAACACCCCTTCGCTGACCGCCACCCCCTTGGAGAAGCAGCGTGACTTAGTGGAAAGAGCCTGGGTTTGGGAGTCAGAGTCGTGGGTTCTAATAGCGTGGCTCAGTGGAAAGAGCATGGGCTTGGGAGTCAGAGGTCGTGGGTTCGAGTCCCGGATCTGCCACTTCTCAGCTGTGTGACTGTGGGCAAGTCACTTGACTTCTCTGTGCCTCAGTTACCTCATCTGTAAAATGGGGATTAAGACTGTGAGCCCCACGTGGGACAACCTGATTCCCCTGTCTACCCCAGCGCTTAGAACAGTGCTCTGCACATAGTAAGTGCTTAACAAATACCAGCATTATTATTATTATTATTCTGCCACTTGTCAGCTATGTGACTTTGGGCAAGTCACTTAACTTATCTGGGCCTCAGTTCCCTCATCTGTAAAATGGGGATGAAGCCTGTGAGCCCTACGTGGAACACCCTGATTACCTTGTATCTACCCCGGGACTTAGAATAGTGCTTTGCACATAGTAAGTGCTTAACAAATGCCATCATTATTATTATTACTATTATTAAGAAAACCACGCTGTAGCGGATAGAGCCGATAGGCCTGGGAGTTGGAAAGTCGTGGGTTCTAATCCTTACTCTGCCATGACTGCTGTGTGAACTTGGGCAGGTCGCTTCACTTCTCTGTGCTTCAGTTACCTCATCTGTAAAATAGGGATTGAGACTGTGAGCGTCATGTGGGACAGGGACTGTGTCTAACCTGATTTGCTTATATCCACCCCAGCGCTTAGTATTCATTCATTCAATAGTATTTATTGAGCGCTTACTATGTGCAGAGCACTGTACTAAGCACTTGGAATGTACAATTCGGCAACAGATAGAGACAATCCCTGCCCAATAATGGACTCACAGTCTAAATGGGGAAGACTGACAGCAAAGCAAAACAGAACAAAACAAAACAAGCACTCTAGCCCAGACATCATCAAGATAAATAGAATCATAGAGATATACACATCATTAACAAAATAGAGTAATAAATACTATATACAAATATGGGCAGTGCTGATGGGAGGGGAAGTGGGGAGAGCAGAGGGTGGGAGGGGGGGGAATGGGGAGGGGAGGAGGAGAAGAGGGAAAGGGGGGGCTCAGTCTGGGAAGGCCTCCTGGAGGAGGTGAGCTCTCAGTAGGGCTTTGAAGAGAGGAAGAGAGTTAGTACAGTGCCTGGTACACAGTAAGCGCTTAACAAATGCCGTAATTATCATCTAAATATTTTTTCCTGTCAATTCACCTTCAGAATCCTTCTAGCTCCTAGTCGCTCAAGAACAATAATAAAAAGAACAATAGTAAGTGTTAAAATATCAAAAATTCATTCATTCATTCCATCGTATTTATTGAGGGCTTACTGTGTGCAGAGCACTGTATTAAGCGCTTGGAAAGTAGAATTCAGCAACAGATAGAGACAATCCCTATCCAGCAACGGGCTCACAGTCTAGAAGGGGGGAGACAGACAGCCAAACAAGTGGACAGGCATCAATAGTATCAATATAAAATAAAAACCAGTGCGGATTTACCGGTGCCAACAGGTACAAAACAGCTACCCCGACCTGTACAAAAGTACCAACGGAAGTGTTTCTAATTCCACCTATTCCAGGTTGATGATAGTAATAATAAAGATGGCATTTGTTAAGCGCTTACTATGTGCCAAGCACTGTTCTAAGCGCTGGGGTAGATACGAGGTCATCAGGTTGCCCCACGCGGGGCTCACATCTTAATCCCCATTTTCCAGACGAGGTCACTGAGGCCCAGAGAAGTGAAGTGGCTGGCCCAGTCGGCAGTTCCTTACCCTTGACGGCTGGTTGACTGGGCAGTTCCTCACCTTGGTGGCCACCAAGTGGGGGAAGGTGGGGGGGGAGGGAGGAGGAGTCACATAGCAGATCCTTGAACCAGGTGTCCTGAGGCTCCCCTTGTCCGTTTGCAGTCCCTGCTCCGGGCCAGGGGTGCCCGTGGGGTGGAAGACGGGGGAGAATATGGCGGCTGAGACGATTTGGCTTCCAAGCGCTTAGTACGGTGCTCTGTACATAGTAAGTGCTCAATACTATTGAATGAATGAATGAATGAATTTGGCCAGCAATTCCCACCCTGGGTGGCAAAGGCCCATGGAAAGCGGGGAGAGAGGGAGGATCTCATCACCTGAGAACAAACAGCCAAGGGGGCTGCTCTGACCAGCGGTCCATCAGCATGCCTTTGTTCATTCGATCCGAATGTATTGAACACTTGCTGTGTGCCGAGCACTGGGCTAAGCGCTTGAGGGAGGAGGCGTGTCCGAGCCCTGCAGGAATGACGTGACACGTGCCTGGTACTAGAACGGATCTCCATGTGCCCCCTCGCCCTGCCGCTTGCCCCACCACCATCGAGTTGCCCCTCTGTTTTGTCCACAGAATGGTTGATGAGATCAGCATCAGTGATGGAGAAGCAGGGAAGTGGGGCACATGCCTTTGGGGTCGGAAATGACACACGAACAGTTTCAAAGAAAAAAATATATATATTTTTATTAAAGCTAATGCATAGCTACCGGGTTTCCTCACTGTAGGTCATCCTGATTAACGTCCCATTAAGAGCTGATATTTAAAGTCATCCAACAGCCTATTCAAGTTGCTTGGCCACAGCCACCTGCATCGTAAGCCAAGGGATGCTCCTATTTCATCATGGCGGCCACTGTTTTGTACAGAAAACAAATACATGTATTCCCTGAACATTTCTAGTTCAATATGATGGCATCCCTCAATCATCATAAGGCAAAAATGCTCAGCAAATGATAGTGAAAGTACCTACTAATAGGAAAACCAGGGAAGCCATTAATTTGGGTACCAGTAATTGATGTCTTCCAACTCCATCACTTCACCAAGCTTCATGATCATCTTTAGAAAATTATATAGTTGTCCTCTATACTCAAAGAAGCCGGACCGTTGACCCAGGGGAAAGAGCCCTGCTCTGGGAACCAGGAGACCTGGATTCTAGTTCTGCCTCTGTCTGCTGGGGCTCTGCCACCAGTAGAAAAGGTTTCTGACCGAAGAGCCTAAGCTGGACAAGCCCAAAATCAATTCTGAAAAATAGCTGGCTGTTATGGGTGGTGAAGACATCAGCAGATACCTAAACCAGGTCATAGTGCTATGGCACAGCATTGGTGCCGCAAACACTTTAATGACGATGGCATTTGTTAAGCACTTACTATGTGTCGAACACTGGAGTACCACACCTATACCTGCACAAAAGCTACTTTTTCTTACTGTATTCTGTTGCTGTTTTGCTGTTGTCTCCCAGCTTTCAAGGGAGATGTCACATTGTCTGAGATTTCACTTTACTGCTTCTTAGAATGTTTCCTCCAGTAACTTACATTGTTCGAAATTATTTAAACATTTTACAATGTGTGTAGATAATGCCTTTGATCTGGGGATAAAGCGTCTCTGGAACATCACCACTCCCTGCCTTCCGATATTCATTAATTCCTAAGGAAGAAAATGAGATGGCTTGACCTCTTTCACTTTGTCATATTTTTCAAGCGCATAACTACACTGGTTTCCTCATCTGTAAAATGGGGATAAGATAGATTTGTGAGCCCCGTTTGGGGCTGGGACTGTGTCTGAACTCATAATCTTGTATCTACCCCAGGGCTTGGCACCTAGTAAGCGCTTAGTATGTGCCATAATTATTATCACTATTATAACCACATTAAGTGAGGAATAGCTGTACAGACTGAAGCGTAGCTAGCCAAACTAAAACCACAGCAGTGCCCTCTGCTCCTGACCTCATTCTGGGGTGGGGAGAGAGGGAAGGTTGCAAGGTGGGTCAAGGGCGACTACCCCCAAAGAACAGGGTATTGGCCCTCGCACTGGGGTCTCTCAGCAAGTCAATGTGGCTCATGCGATTGAAACTCCTAAGTGGAAAAAAAAGAGAAGTCTGGGAGCCCCATATTCTGGCCAAGGCAGCTACTTGGTGAGGGAGCAGAACCCACTGGCTCTTTACTTAAAATCGCCCACCTATGTGCATAAGTAGCTACTGACGCCCAAGGGAACAGACAGATGGGCAATCCAGAGTTCAGGGGGAGGAGTGGGGGGGGTCACTCTCCCTCAGGTCCACTGAGTGACAAGTACAAGGTCCCCAGGGGGATTGTCTCTCCCTTCTGGGCTGGCCAAGCCTTTTTTTTCCCTGAGAAATGAATAGGAGGTTCTGGAACCTCTCAAAGGGAAAGTCAAAAGATGTCAAGTCAACAGCAGGGAAAGGCAACATCTAGCATAGGAGAAGATGCTGAAGGTGGTTGCGGGGGTCGGGGGAAGGTGTTTCCCACCTCCAAACAGATGTCCAGAGCTCCCCATACCCAATCTGTGGAACTAACATCCCCTCTTCCGATCCCACTGCCTGAGTCAGACCCAGACATTCAGAAATATGGGACCTTTTTCGTACAGAAAAAAAACTTTGGTTGTAGGGGAGATGGGAAGTGAGTGGGGTGGGTATCAGTGGGGAGCGGTTGGGTCTTGGGGTAGGGTAGGACAAACCTGAGTGAAGCTGAGCCTCCCAGTGCCAGAAGGGTAGGCAGGAGGTGACACATAGAGCGACCCCAAAAGGCTACCGGTAAGGAACCTGAATTTCCCTACAGAGCAGTGATGGGGAATCCCCGTCCCAAGCCCAGGTGCCATCCTCGGGTGTCCGGGGTGCACTGGCAATGATTCCCGCCCCAGACCCCCTCCCCAGAAGACCCTCACTCAGGGCCCCGGATGGGCATTTCACAAGCCTTGCCCATCCAGCCATGGTAGCAGTGGCAGTGAAAGGATGCCCAGTTCTCTTTACCACCTAAGGAAGCACTCTCTGCCCCAGGCTGTAAATGGAGGAAGGTGCCAAGGTGCCCTGGCTCCTGTCTGGCACAGCGCCCGTGGGCATGGCAGAGTTGACGGCTGCAGGCGCGGGCAGCCCTGGTCACATTGAGCGCATAGGGGCCCAGTGTACCCATCACGTAATCCCGGAGGCGCCCACACTGCTCCTGTGATGGGGAGAGGGGAAGATGGAGACATGTTTGTGGTGCCCAGACAACTCGCCCTGCCTCCCTCCCAGCCCCCTGGAGAGGGGTCCCAGCTCTCGGGGTCTATCCAGGGCTCCTTCTTGAGCCTACTGCTAAGACCCAGAATGAGAGAGGACACCTCAGCCCCTGGATTGACAAGGGAGACATCTGGGAGAAGAAAAAGAGGGGTCCAGGCAAAGGGGAGAGGATACTCACAGCTGAGCTGGAAAAGGAGAGATCTCCCCAGACCACCACGCCAGCAGCCCCCAACGCCACACTCACGCCAATGGTCTGAACTAGATCATCCTGAATGGGGAGAGAGAGAGAGATGGGACCCAGGCGTCACCCAGAACATCAGGAGGCAAAGCCACATCACATAAATAACTTACTGATGTCTCTCCTTTGCTAGTCTCTAAGCTCCTTGTGAGCAGGATGTCATTCTATTGTAGCGTACTCTCCCAAGTGCTTAAGTGCTCTGCACACAGTAAGCACTCAATAAATACCATTGATGGATTGATGAATTGAGCCATTGGAACCACCCTCATTATGCAGGCAACCCCTGGCCTACCTCATTGAGTGATTTGGCCAATGCCCAGTGTCACATAGCAGTGGGAGTGAAGAGAGGTCCCTATGGTAGTTAGTACCTGCCACTCCCAGAAAATGGGGTGAGGAGGTGATGGGACACTTTTTTATGATATTTGTTAAGTGCTTACTATGTGTCAAACACTGTTCTAAGTGCCAGGGTAGATACAAGTTAATTAGATTGAACACTAACTAGCACTGCCTTTTTAAAACCCTGCCCTCTACCTACCCTTTACTGACTTGAATTTGCTTCCCCTTGCCGAATTTTGAAGGCAAGTGAAGCAGAGCATCAAATAGTGCAGGCTCACACTATAAGCCCAACCCAGGACTACATGCCTCTACAACTTTCCTGGGTTGAATGTTTTGGGAGAGTATTCTTCCGTTCTGTCAGTTGCCTTACTCTTTTCTGTCACTCCAGGGAAGTTTCTGCTCTCATCTCAGGATGGGGCATTTGTCTTTCCTTAGTGTTCAGGGATTCATTCGTGGAGGTCAGACGATTAGGACCTGCAAGCAGCGTGGTTTAGTGGATAGAGCACAGGCCTAGAAGTCAGAAGGACCTGGGTTCTAATCCCAGCTCCACTGCATGTCTGCTGTGTGACCTTGGGCAAGACACTTCACTTTTCTGAGCCTCAGTTGCCTCATCTGTAAAAGGGGGATTAAGAGCATGAGTCCCATGTGGGTCAGGGACTGTGTCCAACCTGATTAACTTGTATCTACCCCAGCACTTAGAACAGTATTTGGCACACAGTAAGTGATTAACAAGTATCATCATCATTATTATCATTATTATTATTATAATAACCTGAGCCATGGACATTACCGACATTACATTCATTCCACATTATCAATCAGTGGTATTTATTGAGCGCTTACTGTGTGCCCAGCACTGGACTAAGCATTTGGGAGAGTACAATACAATAGAGATGGTAGGCATGATCCCTGTCTACAAGGCATTTAAAATATAGTGGACATCGACCCCCAAGGTCCTGTTTTAGAACAAGAGGGGGAACTGAAGAACTCTGGGGTGGGGAACAGGAAGCCCAGCAACTGGACTAGGAGTCAGGATACCAGGTTCTAGGCCAGGTTCTGACTCTTTGGACGAGTCCTTCAACCTACTCGGGCCTCAGTTTCCTCATCTGAGAAATGGAGGAGAATAATTCCTGTCCTTCCCTGCTTCACAGGCCTACTATTTTTGTATTTATCTTTTAAGCTGTTTTGTGTCTGTTTTGTTTTAACTTCCTTACGTGTCTTTTATGTGCTCTTCCGTGGAAACATTATTATACCTTGGCTTCACTGACACTGTTCTCTCTTGGTACTCCTTCTATCTCTCCGACCACCCCTCCTCAGTCTCTTTCACAGGTTCTTCCTCTGCCTCCCACCCTCTAACTGTGGGGTCCCTTAAGGGTCAGTTCTGGGTTTCCTCCTCCCTTCAAGACATCTCTACGTGGATCTCTCACTGACACTTCTGAGTTCACATGTCCAAAACAGAACTCCTCATCTTCCCACCCAAATCCTGACCTCCCCCTTGGTTTTCCTATCACCGGAGACACCACCACAATCCTCCCTGTCTCACAAGCCCGTAACCTTGCCATTATCCTCAACTCATCACTCTCATTAAACCTGCACGTTCGATCATGAAATCCTATCAATTCCATCTTCACAAGATCTCTAGAATTCTCCCTCTTCTCTCCATCCACACTGCTACCACACTCATCCAAGCACTTATAATATCCCGCCTTGACTCCTGCATCGGTCTCCTCACTGACCTCCCTGACTCCTGTCTCTCCCCACCTCCGGTCCATACTTCACTCTGCTGCCCAGATCATTTTTCTGAAAAGCTGATCAATCCATGTCTCCCCACTCCTCAGGAGCCTCTAGTGGATGCCCATCCACTTTTGCATTAAACAGAAACTCCTTACCATCAACTTTGAGATACTCAATCAGCTCTCTCCCTACTACCTTACCTCACTGATCTCCTACTATAACCTAAACCACACAATTCATTCCTTTAATACCAACCTACTCTCCATACCTTGAGCTCATCTATCCCGCCACCAACCCCTGGCCTTCATCCTCCCTCAGGCCTGGAACTCCCTCCCCCATCATATCCGACAGTCCACTCTTTCCACCTTCAAAACCCTTCTAAAATCACATCTCCTCCAAGAAGCCTTCCCTGACTAAACCCTCATTTCCCCTACCCACCTTCCCCTCTGTGCTATGTACTTGGCTGTGTACCCCTTAAGCACTTTGATACTCACCGCAGTCCCACGGCACTTATGTAAATATCCTTAGACTCTACCATTTCCCCTTTTTGTAATTTATTCTAATGTCTGTCTTCCGTTTTAAACTGTAAGCTTCCTGTGGGCAGGGAATCACGTCTACCAATTCTATTATAATGTACTTTTCATACCTCTTCGTACAGTGCTCTGCAAGCAGTAAGCACTCGATAAATACCATCGACTGCCTGATTCACTATTGTCGGTCCCCCTCTCCCCACCTTATTCTTAGATCGGGAGGGGTTTCTAATGTTGCCTCATTTTCACCCCGGACCTCATACCAAGAACCACTGAGTATGAAAATGTGAAGACTGGGGAGGAAATGAGAAAGAGGGGGAGAGAGGGAGACAAAGGGGTATGTTTATGTGTGTATGTGTGTTTGCCCTGCCGGGAGTTCCGTGGCCCTGGCCTCTTGCCTCCCAACTTGCTCTGCTTGCTACCTTTTGCCTATCCTTGAGGACAGTCCACATAGCTGCTTCTTTCCACACCACAAGGCTCAATAGTTGGCAAATAAATAGACTTTACTGCAACTGATCTGGGACAAACTGTCTACCGAGTCCTAGTGTTATGGGATCACAGCCAGGAAGAGTCCTACGTAGATGTTAAAGTGCTTTGAGTTGTTGAGAAGGCACAAAATAAATCCAAGGGGCTTATCATTATTATTATTATTATTATTGTTGTTATCTTTATCATTATCATCATTTTCACTGTTCTGGCTCTGCCACTGGTTCCTTGGATGCCTTCCCTGGAAGGCAATAAGGCCTAGTGGAAAAAGAGCAGGAGCCCGGGAGTCAGGAAAAAAAACTCTCCCTTGACCTCATGGCTCCCTCCAGTTATTATCCCATCTCCTTCCTGCCATTCCTCTCAAAACTCCTTGACTGAGTTGTCTACACCCACTGCCTACACTGCCTCTCTTCCCCATTCCTCAACAATCTCCAGTGGTTGCTCATCCACCTCCGCGTCAAACAGAAACTCCTTCCCATCGGCTTTAAGGCACTCAATCACCTTGCCCCCTCCTTTCTTACCTCTCTGATTTCCTACTACAACCCAGCCTTCACTTCGTGAACCTTCACTTCGCTCCTCTAACACCAACTTACTCACTGTACCTCAATCTCGTCTACCTCGCCGCCGACCCTTTGCCAATGTTCTGCCTCTGGCCTGAAACTCACTCCCTCTTCGTATCTAACAGTCGCTCTCCCCACCTTCAAAGCCTTATTAAAATCACATCTCCTCCAAGAGACCTTCCCCGACTAAGCCCTCATTTCCCCTACTCCTCCCTTCTGCGTCATCCTTGCAGTTAGAGTTGTACCCTTTATTCACGCCACTCTCAGCCCCACAGCACTTATGTACATAGCCATAATGTATTTTATTGTCTGTCTCCCCCTCTAGACTGTAAGCTCCTTGCTGGCAGGCAAAGTGTCTACCAACTCTTTAATATCATGGCTCAGTGGAAAGAGCACAGGTTTAGGAGTCAGAGGTCATGGGTTCTAATCCCGGCTCCGCCACCTGTCAGCTGTATGACTTTGGGCAAGTCACTTGACTTCTCGGTGCCTCGGTTACCTCATCTGTAAAATGGGGAGTAAGACTGTGAGTCTCACGTGGGACAACCTGATTACCCTGTATCTACCCCAGCACCTAGAACAGTGCTCGGCATGTAGTAAGCGCTTAACAAATACCAACATTATTATTATTACTTTCCCAAGAGTTTAGTACAGTGCTCTGCAAACAGTAAGTATTCAATAAATACGATTGACTTTGATCAGGAGACCTGGATTCTAATCCCAGTTCTGCCTCTGGCCAGCTGTATGACCCTAGGCAAGTCACTTAACCTCTCCGTCCTCATCTGAAAAATGGGGATAAGATCCCTGCTCTCCCTCCCTCTTAGACTGTGAGTCCTATGTGAGAGGGGCTATGTCTGATACGATTATCTGGTATCTACCCCACCTCTTAATCAATCAGTCCTATTTGTTGAGCGCTTACTGTATGCAGAGCACTGTACTACATGCTCGGGAGAGTACAGTATGACAGACACATTCCCTGCCTGCAATGAGTTTACAGTCTAGAGGGGGAGACAGACACTATTATACAGAAATAAATTGCAGATATTACTACTACTAAGGCTAGGGGATCAGGATACTAAGGATACTAAGTGCTTGGATTATCGTGGCAGCAGTTTTGGATGGAGGGGAAAGGGTGGATTTTAGCTATATTGTGAGGGTTGAATTGACAGGATTTAGGGATAGATCAAATGTGTGGGTTGAATGAGAGAGAAGAGTCAAGGATAATGAGGTTACGGGCTTGTGAAACAGGAAGGATGGGGGTGCTGTCTACACATAGTCTGCATTTATCCTCCTCCCCTCTCCATCGTGCCTTCTCCCTCCCTCTGCTCTACCCCACTCCATGCCCCACAGCACTTGTGTATGCCCAAATTCACACTGCTGACAAGCGGCAGAGATGGGATTAGAACCCAAGACCTCTGATTCCCAAGCCCGTGCTCTTTCCAATGAGCCATGCTGCTTCTCTAGTCACACTGGGTTCTTAATCCCGGCCCTGCCACTTGTCTGCTGTGTGATCTTGGGCAAGTCTCTTCACTTCTCTGTGCCTTGGTGACCTCAACTGTAAAATGGGGATTAAGACTGTGAGCCCCATGCCCTTTTATCTGCCCTTTTATCCCCCTAGCACTTAGAACAGTGCTTGGCACATAATGTTTTTAAAAAACAAAAACTAAGTGATTAATAAATACCACAATCATTATTATTATTCTAATCCTGCCTTTGACCCTGCTAGCCACTCCCTCTCCTAGAACCTCTCTCTGTCCTTTGTTTTACTGACACAGTATCCTTCCAGTTCCTTTCCTACGGTTCCTACTCGGTCTTCTTGGCTGGGTCTTTGTCCTTCCCTCACCCTTTTAACCGTTCTGGGTCTTCTCTTCTTGTTCTAAACTCACTCTCCCAGGGAGCTCAGCTACTCGGATGGTTACGAGAAGTGACCTGGTCTGGTGGAAAAAGCCCAAGGCTGGGAGTTGGGAGACCCAGGTTCTCATCTCAGATCCACCACCTGCCTGCTGGGTGACCTTGGGCAAGTCATTTAACTGCTATGTTTTCCTCAGCTGTAAAATGGGGATAAGATGCCTGCTCTCCCTTCCCCTTAGACGGTGAGCTTCGTGTGGGATGGGGACTGCATCCGACCCCATGATCTTGACTCTCCCCCAGCGCTCGTCTCGGGGCCTGGCACCTGGCAAACACTGAACAAACATCACAACTGTTATCATCATCATCATCATCATCATTGTTATTACCTGGGACAGGAAGCGGCCAGAGCTATGGTGGGAGAGGCGAGCGTAAGCCAGCACGGGCAGGGGGCTCGGGCGCCCAAACTGAGCTACCCGGAAGGCCTCTCCCAGCCGGTGCCCAACGTAGCGCTGGCGCTGGGCCGCGGGCAGGCCCGGGGGGAGGTAGATGCTGGGGTAGAGGGCACTGGAGGCCTCCCAGAGCCAACGCAGACGATCGTTGCGGGGCCTGTCGGTGGGGTGACAGTGTCCCGTGTAGTTGCGCCCGGCTTGCCAGGGGTTGAAGCAGCGGGGGAAGCTGTAGAAGCCCCAGAGCCCACGGGGCCGCAGCGCCCGTCCCAGCCGCAGCGTGTCCTCCATGAACGCCCGGGCTGCCTGCTCAAAACTGGCCTGGGCCACGCGGAGCCGCTGGCTTGGGGAGAGCCACGGACACTTCTGCTGCAGCCAGGCCAGGGAGGCCTCCCGATAAATCCTCTTGGGTCCCCAGTTGCGACTCCACAGGGGGCGCCACTCCTCCCAGTCCACCACGGCCAGGCCTTCAAAATCCCCACGCAGCAGCTGGCAGATCTGCCTCGCTGCCCGTGCCAGGTGTCGGTTCAGGGGGGCGGCCTGGGGGATGCCTCCGTTCTGCTGAGACCCCGAGGGTGCCAGGTAGGGGTACAGCCCAAACTGGTTCTTGTAGAAGATGGAGACATTCTGACCCCGGAAGCGCTGGGCCCGGTTACTCAGGATGCCAAAGGATGCCAGGGGCAGAGGCGTCCCGAAGCGGGTCTGGCACTGGGCTGAAGGCACATTCCACACGACCATGAAGGGGCGGTGGGGCGTCCCCGAGGTCTCCCGCCCATTCGCCACACACAGGACCACCCAAGCCCAGAGGGCGAGGCCAGGCCTCCCAGCCATTCCAGGGAAACGTACACCTGGCAGGGAGAGAGGAAAGGGGGCGTGAGAGGCAGAGGAGAAACTTGCGGCAGCCAGTCCCCACACAGCACTCTCTCCCCGCCGCCCATTTCTGAGAGAGGGAGCCAGGACTCTCCGGTTCCTACATCTGGAACGGCCTCATTGCGAGGCCCTCTCCAATCCTAGATTTCTCGGGCCTTCCCCACAACTGGGATACCCCAAAGAGAACTCCTCCTGGCCAATATCAGGGAGGGGAGCCCACATGGGAGTTGCTCAAGAGCGGGGCTGGTGGGATTTTTTTTCCCAGAGCGTTTTCAGATTCCCAGACAAGAGATGGACATGATGACCTCTAAAGTGTATTGTTCTGTTTTCTGGGTTCCAGATCATCCCAAAAGCCTCGATGACAGGAGCTCTGGGAGCGAGAAGGCAGCCGCCTGCTCCCTCTCCTGTCTCCACAGGGGAGAGACAGTCACTAGCATTACAGCGTGGCTCACTGGAAAGAGCACGGGCTTTGGAGTCAGAGGTCATGGGTTCGAATCTCGGCTCTGCCACTTGTCAGCTGTGTGACTGTGGGCAAGTCACTTAACTTCTCTGTGCCTCAGTTACCTCATCTGTAAAATGGGGATTAAGACTGTGAGCCCCACGTGGGACAACCTGATTCCCTTGTGTCTACCCCAGCGCTTAGAACAGTGCTCGGCACATAGTAAGCACTTAACAAATACCAACATTAGCATCATCATCAATAGCATTTACTGAGCACTCACTGTGTACAGAGCATTGTACTAAGCGCTTGGGGGAGTACAATAAAAGAGAATTGGTAGACATGTTCCCCACCCACAACAAGCTTACAGTCACCCCACGTAGCACCCAGCTTGGCTCAGAACGCTTGAGGCAGAAAACACTGTCTCCCTCAGGAAGTTGGAGGGCAGAGATCAAATTTTTTTTACTTCTATTGCATATTCTCCAAGCGACTAGTACAGTGCTTTGATAGAGCAGACTGCAGGGCTGAGGACCTGCAGGGAGAAATGATATAGGATTAAGTATTATGAAGCAACATGCCCTAGTGGAAAGAACACGGGCTTGGGAGTCAGGAGACCTGGGTTCTAATCTAGGCTCTGTCACTCACCTGTGGTGTGACCATGGGCAAGTCACTTCTCTGTGCCTCACCTGTAAAATGGGGATAGATACCTGTGCTCCCTTCCCCTCAGACTGTGAGCCCCATGTGTGGCAGGGACTGTGTCTGATTTGAACTGTGTCTTGCATCTATGCCATTGTTTGGCAAATAGTAAGTGCTTAACAAATACTATTATTATTCATAATAATAATGATAAATAATAATAATAATAATAATGTTATACGTGACAGTGGTTTGCAAAGTGCTACTCACACTCTCTCTTCCCTGTCAGTTAACATTACCGCTGGGGCATGGAGTACAATCCCAGCTCTGCCACTTGTCGGCTGTGTGACTGTGGGCAAGTCACTTAACTTCTCTGTGCCTCAGTTCCCTCATCTGTAAAATGGGGATTAAGACTGTGAGCCCCACGTGGGACAACCTGATTCCCCTGTGTCTACCCCAGCGCTTAGAACAGTGCTCGGCACATAGTAAGCGCTTAACAAATACCAACATTATTATTAATGTAGGAAAGTAACATGGTACCTGTGGAGGGATTTTTAAGCATCGGGCCCAACTATAGCCAAAGTGACCACTGCCTAGTGCCAAACCTAGGCCATAGCACCATAACCCAGAAGGCAGACATCTTGATAGCCACCACAGTCTTTACCAGGGCCAGGTATTTTTGCAGACTCCTGTTGGGCCCGCCCCTGACACAGAACACCCAAGGGGGTGATTCGGTCCAAAACTGTCACCGCTGGTGGCACAGGCCCAGGAGACAGAACCCAGGACTAGAGCCCAGGTCTTCTGATCCCCGAAGAGGTGGTTTTTCCAGATTAGGTGCTCAATAAATCCCGTCGATAATAATGATAATGGTAAAAATATTTGTTAAGCGCTTATTACTCGCTGGCACTGTTCTAAGTACTGGGATAGATCCGAGGTAATCAGGTTGCCCCACATGGGGCTCACAGTCTCAATCCTCATTTTCCAAATGAAGTAACTGAGGCTCAGAGAAGTGAAGTGACTTGGCCAAGGTCACACAGCAGACAAGTGGTGGAGCCAGGATTAGAACCCACATCCTCTGACTCCCAAGCCCATGCTGTTGCCACTAGGCCGTGCTGTCGATGACAACCAAAGCTTCCAATTCCTCTTTCACTTCCATCCTTCCACTCCCCGGCCCCATCTAGTCTTCTCCTTTGGCTTCCACCTTCTCTCCTTGGCTCCCAGGAAACCTCTGAGGACTGAGACAGCGAGACCTCTGCCACCCCTTGGGTCTTTCCAGCCCGTTTGGGACAGCCCGGCAGCCTGAAACTCTGCGATATATTCATTAACCCTTCCGTGGACCATTTCCCCTGCAGCCAATTGGCAGGGACCCTAGGCTAGGGAACAGAGTACATGAGATGGCCAAGCAGGGAGGGCTTGAGCCTTTAATGTGGGGGCACGTCCGGGAGAACTCAGGCTGACTCCATTACTAGCAGGACAGGGAAAATGTTTGCATGGATGTCAGGTGAGCTAAACTAAGCAGAGAGCTCTGTGCTACCTAGAGACATCGCTCCCTTCTGGAGATGTTCTGGGATCTCAGGCCCCAGCAGGGAGCTGAGTGACTCCCAACAGGGCCAGGGGGCTGAATCCCAGGGAGTCTATCCTACCCTGGGGGGGATCTGTGGGACGGAGACAGGCCCTGGGCCAGGCTGAGTCAGAAACATGGGTGATTTCACTACCGGGATAAAAGGGAATCCAGTCCCCAAGGTCGGGGGGTGGGTGTGTGTGTGTCCCCAACAATAAGCTCATTTTAGGTAGGTTGGAGTCTTCCCTCTCTGCAGGTCCTCACCTCAGAGAGAAAATTGACAAATCAGAGTGACATGGGTGTTAATGCAGGGGGTGAGAACCCAAAGCACTCAGCACTTCTCTCACTCTCTTCTGTGTCACCCTTTACACTTGGATTTGCTCCTTATTCACCCCTCCCTCAGCCCCGCACCACTTCCGTCCCTATCCAAATTTTCTAAATATATAACATTTGTCTTCCCTTCTAGACTGTAAGCTTGCTGTGGGCAGGGGACTTGTTTACTAACTCTGTTACAGTGTACTCTCCCGAGAACTTAGTACGGTGCTCTGCACACAGTAAGCGTTCAACTGATTTATAAGTACACATCTTGAAACCCTGTTGCTTCCCCACTCCCTACTAGGTCGGAGGCTCCTTGAGGGCAAGGACTGTGTCTACTAACTCTACTGTACTCTCTCAAGGGCTTACTTAACACAGTGCTCTGCACGCCGTAAGTGCTGAACAGATGCTGTTGATCTAGTGGATGCCCAATAAACATGAAACCAAAACAACGGCAAGTCATTAACCCTCCTGGACCAGGTTTATTCCAGCAATTCACATTCAACGCTGTGGACTGGCATGGCCCTAAACAGAGCGACTCAGGGGCCACCTAGGGGAAAGGACTTGGTTCCCATCTCCCGGTCACCCCCCCGATTCCCAGGCAGCTGCAGGGTAGTTTGGGCCCACCAGGGAGTGGCTGGGGCTGCTGCAGATTCCCTGCCAAGGGCAGCTAGGGAGACCGAGGCTGGGGGGTCCAAGATTCCAATTTGGGTCTCTCCAGCTCTCGGCGATGGCCACTCGTGGATCCCAGAAGGGTCAGACTGCTAGCTCCTCAGAGGGCCCTGCCCAAGTCACGGGCTCCTCGGCCTCTGCATCCCTTTGCCCGGGGGCAGAGCGCGCCATGAAGCTGGCACGGCCTGGGTTCTTTTGGAGCCTCCCCAGGGGCCCCCGACAACAAGACCCTGTAACTGCCCAGCTCGAGGGGTGAAGGCAGACAGCTGGAAGTCCTCCTCCTGAGCCCCCGCAGCCATCAGATATCCTTCTTCATCCAGAAGATGGGGCGGCCCCGCAGGTCCTGGTACTGGGTCTTCCAGAGGGTCTCTCCCAAACAGGACACGAGCTCAGGGTGGGAGAGAAGTGGGGGTTGGAAATAACTAATAGGGAGATCTGGGGGCAATGGTGGAGGGATAGGAGGAACATGTATGGCGTAGGAAGAAGAAGAAGATGGGGGAAGGGGAGGGGGAGGGGGAGGGGCTGCGGCAAGTGATGTGGGAGTAAGACCGAGCCCCTCCTTCGCACTGGGAAGGCTCGGGGGGCCAGGCCTGAAACCATCAGGCCCCCGAGGAGGATCTCTGGGGAAGGAGGCCGGGCAGGAGGTGGCCTGGAGGAAGGCAGCGGGTAGGGCAGTACTGCAGAAAGCCACGCTTTGCACTGGTGTGCTCAGGACGTAACCCAGGTGAGCATAGAAGTGCTGCTTGTTGCGGGTAGTGAGGTGAAGCTGGCGGAAGCCACGATCCCGGGCGTAACCCTCCGTGGCCTCCAGGAGCCGGCGGCCATAACCCTGGCCCCGCCAGGCCCGGGACACGACCACCGTCTCCAGAAAGAGGCTGTGGGGCTGGCCCATGACCCGGGAGAGGCGGGCGTGACCCAGGAGGCGAACGGGGGCTCCGGGGGTCGAGGGAGCCTGCAGCAGCCCCAGGGAGAGGGGGAAGGTGTCCGAAGACTGGCGCAGGGTGTGCTGGCGGGAGGCCCGGCTGCGCGGCCACTCCTCATTGATGAGGTCTACGCAGGCGTCCAGCAGGTCCGGGTGCCTGTGGAGCGGCTCCAGCGTCAGCCCCTCGGGGGCCGAGCACATCTTCTCTCCGGCAGGGACGGCTGCCCGTCACAGGCAGCTTGGGCCCTGGTGCCAACCTAGTCCTGGCTCAGCCCAGTGCTCCCGAGAGAAGGACCGGAGGCCTGAAAGTCAACAACAGAAGCAGGGTCCTACCTGGGGTACCCTCAGCCTGACTTCCACAGCCCCGGGGAGGCCCCACCCCAGGATCCTCTGACGCCCAAATCCCCCCTGACTTGCATTTATGGGTTTCACAAGAGGAAACGGTTCAGGGCTCTGGTTGAGGCCCTCCACGCCTCTTAGAGACCTCATCAGGAGGGGATCCCCTTTGTCAGAGGCCCTGAGCAAGGGACTGCACCCAGAGGTGAGGCTGGGGCCAAGAACCCGGCCTCCCAGCAGAAGGCCGGGAGGGCACTTGTTTCCCCACAGTTCCCCCATGAAGATCCCGAGAGCAGGCACCAGGCCCAGTCTTGAGCTCGGCTGGCTGAAAGGCGAGATCTCGCTCACTGGCCCGGGTGCTCAGAGGGTCTTCACAGAGTTCTCAGAGGACAAGACCCAGGGCCTCCGCCTTCCAGAAGGGACGCTTCATTGCCGAGTGCCCTTTCTGTTTCATGCTCGCGGAATTGCACAGCTAGCCCCAGCCAGGGCCTAGGCAGCACACATAGCTTCCGCCCCTCATGGGCAGAGGCTCAACAGTCCACTCCCCTCCATTCCCCCTCATTCCTCCTGTGCCCTCACCCCCGCCAAGCCCTGAGCCCCACCCTCATCCAACAATCCCACACTACAGGCCTGGCGAGACGGCTGCCCCTATAGACCAGATTTCCCCCCTTGTCCTCAGAGCAGAGCCAGCTCCATCTGGCTCCCAATAAAGCGTGGGTCAAATCGGTCAACCACCAGTCAGGAATCACTCTGCTAGTCTCAGCTCTAAGTTTCCAATTACCATAGTAGTCGTTGCCCGGAGAGCATGCTCCGCCTCCTCCCGGCCCCTCACCCCAAAGTCCCGCCAACAGCCTCCTCTCGAGGACCACAAACAGAGAGGTGGGCCCTGCAGAGAAGTGGGAGGAAAAGGAACAAGAAAAGGGACAATACCTGTCCAGGCTGTAGCTTCTGCCTCCACCTGGCTCGCCAAGCCCACCCAACTGCCCTATGGGAGCCTTTGGTTATGACCCTGCAACCTCCTCCTGCTTCTGCTTTGTACCAGCTCAGGTTCTGGCAGGAGGAAGCAGCAACGGTTTTTTCTCCCCTCAGACAATTTGGGTTTAACTCCTTCGGTGCTGGTTGAGAGAACTGGCCACTTGAACCCGCTGCCAGAGGGCTGGAAAATGGCCTGGTCTCTTACCTCTTTTAAAATAAAAGTTCACTTGTTCCCTGTCATGACTGTGGAGATATATATATATACACATATATATACACACATATATATGTGTGTATATATATGTGTGTGTGTGTGTATACATACATATACACACATACACGCTCAGTGGAAAGAGCCTGGGCTTCGGAGTCAGAGGTCATGGGTTCGACTCCCAGCTCTGCCGCTTGTCAGCTGTGTGACTGTGGGCAAGTCACTTCACTTCTCTGTGCCTCAGTTACCTCATCTGTAAAATGGGGATTAACTGTGAGCCTCACGTGGGACAACCTGATCACCCTGTATCTCCCCCAGTGCTTAGAACAGTGCTCTGCACATAGTAAGCGCTTAACAAATACCAACATTATTATTATCACTCCAGAATGTCAGATCATTCAGTCTATCTTGCCTCCACTAACAGACGGGGAGCTCCCTAAAGACAGGGCCATCTCTTCTCTCAAAAATGTACCCCAAAGCAAGTGGCTTCTCTCTGAATGTCAATAGGATGAATGGCCAAACTTCCCTTTGGTGTGATGAGCAGGGAACTGGCACTTTTCCCCTCTCTCCTCCCCCAGTCTCCAGGAGGCCTGTGTGCTGGCCCCAACTCAACACTAGAGAAGCAGCGTGGCCTAGTGGAAAGAGCCCAGTCCCGGGAGTCAGGAGACCTGGGTTCTAACCCTGGCCCTGCCACTTACCTGCTGTGTGACTTGGACCAGTCACTTCACTTCTCTGCGCTTGTTTGTTTCTCATCCGTAAAATGGGGATAAAATACCTGTTCTCCACCCACAGACACGCCCAGAGACGCGCCTGGGACCGTAAGCCCCATGTGGGACAGGGACTGTGTCTGACCTGATGCTTCTGCATAATAACTATGGTATTTGTTAAGCGCTTACTATGTGCCAAGCACTGTTCTAAGCGCCGGGGTCGATACAAGGTAATGAGGTTGTCCCACGTGGGGCTCAGAGTCTTCATCCCCATTTTACAGCTGAGGAAGCCCAGAGAGGTGAAGCGACTCGCCCGAGGTCCCACAGCAGACAAGCGGCGGAGCCGTGATTCGAACCCACCACCTCTGCCTCCCAAGCCCGGGCTCTTTCCACTGAGCCACGCTGCTCCCCCCCCCCCAGCGCTTAGTACGGCGCTCGGCACATAGTAAGCACTTAACAGATATCCCATTATTATTATACTTGCTGCGGGTCCCGAAGGCGGGGTGGGGAGGGGCTCCCCCACCTCGGTACCTTTTTCGGTCCCCCGCGATCTCCCGGAGAGTGCGGCCCCCGCTTCTCCTTCCCCCAGAGGAAAGAAAGAAGGAAAGAAGGACGGAAGGGAAAGATCAGAGGGAGGTGGATGGAGTGATGGTGCGCGGGGAGGCGGGGGCACCCGAGGTCTTGGGGAAGGGGGAGGCGGGCGACGGTTGGGAGGCAGGGAGGGGGAGACGGGCGACGGTTGGGAGGGAGGGGGAGGCAAACGGACACGGAGGTACGAGAAGGAACGGCGGCGATACTGACATGCTAACGGTTTCCCTACAACGCGCCTCGCCGGGTCCCCCTTTCTTCGAAGGAAACCGCCGCCGCTTCCTCGCGCTCCGCCCCCTTCTCGTGGGCCCCGGAGCGCGCCTGCCCCACCCTACCCCCTAGCGGCCCGGAGGACCCACCGCACCCGCGGCCTCCAGCCCACCCTCCTTCCTGCCTTTCCGACCGTCAGCGGAGGGGAAAACAATAATAATAATAATAATGTTGCTATTTGTTAAACCCTTACTATGTGCAGAGCACTGTTCTAAGCGCTGGGGGAGATACAGGGTCATCAGGTTGGCCCACGTGAGGCTCACAGGCTTCACCCCCATTTTACAGTTGAGGTGACTGAGGCCCGGAGAATAATAATGTTGGTATTTGTTAAGCGCTTACTATGTGCCGAGCACTGTTCTAAGCGCTGGGGGAGATACAGGGTAATCAGGTTGTCCCACGTGAGGCTCACAGTTAATCCCCATTTTTCAGATGAGGGAACTGAGGCACAGAGAAGTGAAGTGACTTGCCCACGGTCCCATAGCTGACAAGTGACAGAGCCGGGATTCGAATCCATGACCTCTGACTCCCAAGCCCGGGCTCTTTCCACTGAGGCACGCTGAAAAGCGGGATAATGATCATGCTATTAATTAATGTTAGTGTTTGTTAAGCGCTTACTATGTGCAGAGCCCTGCTCTAAGTGCTGGGGTAGACACCGGGTAATCAGGTTGCCCCACGTGAGGCTCACAGTTAATCCCCATTTTACAGATGAGGTAACTGAGGCCCAAAGAAGTGAAGTGATTTGCCCAGGGTCACACAGCTGACAAGTGGCAGAGCCAGGATTCAAACCCATGACCTCTGACTCCCAAGCCCGGGCTCTTTCAACTGAGCCACGCCGCTATTCGTTAAGCACCACCCCCCGGGGTGGCACCTGAAGCGTTTCCAGTCCTCTACCCGTCTCGATTATGGGAGGGAGAGTCAAGCAGAGGTCTGTCCATTCCATCCCTAGCTGGGCCAGTGGCCAGCGAGTGGGTGGCCATCTGCCACAAGTCAAAAGTCCCCTGTGCTGGGCAGCGGCGGCACGGGAGAGAATTGAATGAATGAACAGAGGCGATGGTAAACCCCTTCCCTATTTTTACCGAGAAACCTCTATGGATCCACTACCGGAATGACTGCAGATGGGAGTAGGGTGTTCTGGGAGAGATGTGTCCATGGCGTCGCTATGGGTCGGGCATGACTTGATGGCATAAGACAACAACAATTTGTTAAGTGCTTACTGTGCTCCAGGCACTGACCAAGGGCTGGGGTGGGTACAAGCAGATCGGGTTAGTCACAGTCCCTGTCCCACCTGGGGCTCATAGCTTTAATCCCCATTTTACAGATGAGGTAACCGAGGCACAGGGAAGTGAAGTGACTTAATAATTATTATTATTATTATTATTATGGTATTTGTTAAGCACTTACTGTGTGCCAGGCTCTGTACTAAGTGCTGGGGTGGGTACAAGCAAATCAGGTTGCACACAGTCCCTCCCGGCTCAGCCGCTTGTCAGCTGACTTTGGGCAAGTCACTTAACTTCTCTGTGCCTCGGTTACCTCATCTGTAAAATGGGGATGAAGACTGTGAGCTCCACGTGGGACAACCTGATCACCTTGTATTATCCCCAGCGCTTAGAACGGTGCTTTGCACATAGTAAGCGCTTAACAAATGTCATTATTATTATGTGGGGCTCCCAGTCTCAATCTCCATTTTACAATGAGGTAATAGGCACGAAGAAGTGGCTTGCCCAAGGTCACACAGCAGAAAAGTGGTGGAGCCAGGATTAGAACCCACAGCCTTCTGACTCCCAGGCCTGTGCTCTATCCACTATGCCATGCTGCTTCTCAACCGACACGGGCACTTCTGTGTCCAGCAACGCGGCCCTTCTTCCCCCAACTCGATACGTTGGCAAGGAGAGGAAGGGGCTAACGCTTGCCGCTCCGAACCCTTCCAGCATCTAGCGGGGCGGGGGCAAGATCTTAAGCATTTTTCTGGGTCAGCTCTATGCCCACCCAGCCCACTAATCTCCTGCTAATAAAAAATTATTATCATTGTGGTATCCGTTAAGCATCTGCTATGTGCCTAGTATTATACTAAGCGCTGGGGTAGATACAAGGTTGGACCCAGTCCCTGAACCACAACCTAAGGGGAACAGGCACTTAATCCCCATTTTACAAATGAGTAAACTGAGGCACAGAGTTGTCAAGTGACTTAGCTAAGGTCACACGGCAGACGACTGGCAAATCTGGGATTGGAACCCAGGTCCTCTGACTCCCAGGTCCGTGCTCTTTCCACTAGACCATGCTGCTTCTCTGCTTCTTGCAACAGTGTCAATGGGCTAGTTGAAGGAACAGTGTGCTGGTCGCCCTCTTTCACATCCGCTTTTTGCTCTCTTCCCACCCAACAGCACCCTGGGCCACTGTCTCTACAAAACCCTTGCCAGAGTCCATACCACAACCTTCTCCATCTCCTAAGGAGGTTACAACCTTTAAGACCTCGGGCCTGGGAATCAGACGTCCAGTGTCCTAATCCCAGTTCTGCCACTGGTCTGTCATGTGACCTTGGGCAACTCGCTTAATTTCTCCGTGTCTCGGCTACCTCAGCTGGAAAATGGGGATTAAAACTGTGAGTCCTACGTGGGACAGGGACCGTGTCCAACCTGATGATCTCGTATCCATCCCGGTGCTTAGTACAATGCCTGGCACACGGTAAGCGCTCAACAAATACCATTAAAAACCAAAAAAATCCTGAAAGTCTTTCACAGACATTTGCTTTATTATGTGTCCGCTTTCTGGGATCTGGGTTGGGTGAGGGATCCAACAGGTTTTTTTGGGTCATTACTGTTCTTTCTCCAGAGCAGCCCAGAGTAGCCAGATGTCTATATTAACCAATCAGAAATAAGGATAGGAAACAAGGACTTCCCCGGCCAAAACCTGGAACTGGAGGAGTGATTGACTAGCTTGTCCCCTGCTCCTTGGTTGCGGGTTGAGTGACTCCGATGGGTCATGGACAAGGAATGTGAGTGAATACTTGTGTTTGTGTGTGTGTGTCTGTGTGTACGCCACACATGAGCGGGCGGATTCCTAGAATGCATGAGCATATGGGAGAGATGGTGGGCTGAGGCACAGGTTAGATACATCAGTGAATGGCAAAGGTTGCATTGGTGTGTTTATGTGGGAAATGGGTGGGTGTGTAAGCCTGTGTGTGTAGAGGAATGACGGCATTTGGGAGGATGCATGTGTGTACAAGCATGCGTGTACAGCTCAGGGTGTGGGTACAGTGTGTTTTTGTGTGTGTGTGTTCAGGTGTCTTGGGCAGGCAGGTATATGCTTGTGTATGTCATTCCTTCCTTTCACACTGCTCCCCTCTCCATCCCTTATAGCAGTGACACTCAAATTCTATCATCATCCTGGCCTGGTCCTCTTTGGGAAGCTTGCCCGTCAGCACCAAGTGCCGGCTGCCCGGAGGGCGGTGGATGGAGAAGCTGGAGGAGTTAAGGTACAGAAAGGCATGGGGGTGGTCCCGCCGTCGGGCACAGCGCCCGTGCCCTGAGCAAAGTGCCTGGCTGCAGAGCTGCGTGCTGCTGGTCAGGTTCAAGATGAAAGGTCCCAGGGTGCTGTCCACGTAGTCCTTGATGTTCTCGCATGACTCCTGCAGGGCACAAGGCGGCCTCACGTCTCAGCGATGCCTGCGGGCACCTCCCAGAGTCCTGGTACTCCCTCCCTAGACCATCCACCCTTCCAGAAAGGGATTTATCCCTCGCGGCTCAAATTAGAGAAGCAGCGTGGTTTAGTGGACAGAGCATGGGCCTGCGAGTCAGAAGGACCTGAGTTCTGATCCCAGCTCCGCCAGACGTCCGCTGGGTGACCTCAGGTAAGTCACTTTACTTCTCGGTGCCTCAGTTAACTGGGGATTAAGAGTGTGAGCCCCATGTGGGACAGGGACTGTGTCCGACCTGATGGACTTGAATCCACCCCCACGCTTAGAACAGCGCTTGGCACACAGTAAGCGCCAACAATTACCATAATTATTCTTATCATTATCTCACCCCCAGCCCAGCCCCTGCTCCCTAGGCCAGCCCTTCTTCCCGGTGTCAGCCCCTCCTCCAGTGCCTGGGCTGATTACCCCAGCCCTCGGGACTCACCTTGGTGTGGGTGTCCTCCCAGCTGACCCACAGCACGACCCCGGCCACTCCCTGAGCCACGCTCTCCCCGATGCTGTTCTCTAACTCCTCCTATGCGGAAAAGGGGTTGGGGAGGGAAGGAGAAGGAGGCAGATGGCCTTTTCCCCGCTGGAGCCGCAGGTCAATTGCCTCTCCCCCCGACTCGGGCAGGTCCCAACCAACCCTTCTGGGGACTGGTGTCTGCACTGCTGGCTGGTGGGTACCGGCAGTCCCAGTGATACATGGGAATTGTGGGAAGGAGAGGGGGAGACGGAGGGAGGGAAAGACAAAAGGAGGGAGGGGGGGAGGGGGGCAGGAGGGAGGGATGGATGAAGGAGATGAGTAGGCTTGGCCAGAAGGGGGGCAAGGAGAAGCAGACATCCTCACCAAGGGTAGAAAGTGGTTGGTCTTATCGTAGTAGATCTGGGCATAGGGCAGCACAGGCAGGCTGGCGTCCCCAGTGCCCATGGCCATTCGGAATGCCTCCCGCACACGTTCCCGGACAAAGGGCCAGGTGTACCCCGTGCCTTCCAGCTCCGAAGGTAGATAGATGCTGGGGTAGAGAGCCCGGCTCTGGTTCCACAGCCACTGCAGCTCCTGGTTGAGGGGCTGAATGCCGTCAGGGCAGGCCCCCGTGTAGTTGGGGTTCTTGAAGTCATAGTTGTAGCAGGCGGGGAAGCCATAGAAGCCCCACAGGCCTCTTGGGCGCAGGGTCTGCCCCAGCTGCAGGGTCTGGCTCATCCAGGCCCGGGCCGCGGTCTGGAACTGGATCACCGCCTCCTCCTCCACCTGCCACGAGGACCAGTCGGGGTGCTCCTCCCTGACCAAGGCCCTCGAGCGCTCCCGGTACACATCCTTGGAGTCCCAGTTGAGCGCCCAGAGTGGGCGCCAGGACTCCCAGTCGATGACCGCCAGGCCCCAGTAGTTCGACTTGGGGATGGCTGCTTGGATGTCCAGCTGGGCCTGGGCCAGGTGGGTTGCCAGGCTGGCATTCTGGGGCAGTCCCCCATGGAGCGGCTGCCCGCTGGAGGTGTAGGAGGGGTAGAGGCCCAGCTTGTTGCTGTAGAAGATTGTCATTTCCCGGCCCATGAACGCCTCCCCAGGGTTGGCGACCACGTCAAAGACATCCAGGTCCACGTCCACATGAAACTTCTCCAGGCAGGTGTGAGTGTCGGCATTCCAGATGGTGGTAAAGGGATGGTTGGGGACCACTGGGCCCCCAGGCGTGTGGCCTCGGGTGGGCAGGATCAACAGGAGAGCATAGTTAGGAAGCAGCAGCAGCAGCAGTCCAGCCAGGAAGGTGGTCAGGGCCATAGCGTGCAGCGCGGAGGCCTCTGAGTCCTGACACGGGGGAAATCACAAGTTCAAGGCCTGAAGAGACGCGGAAGTGGGATTTGGGGCACTCCAGAGCCTGCCCAATCCGCAGCATACACCTGTTTTTTTCCTGAGCCCGAGGATCCCGCCCCTTCCTCTCCTGGCTTTCTCTCGTCCGTCCGCCACATCCCCTGACAGGATGCCACCAGATGGGACAAGAGTCCCGGAGGCCGCTGGGGCCCTAAGGTGCTGTCTCCCTAGCAGCTTTGGCCTCAGTGCCTTCTCTTTCTCCACCCCGACTTCTGTTCCACTGAACTATGCCCGGGCCTACTATGGGGGGGCGGGGGGGATCCCCCTAGTCACCCGACCCAGGAAAACACTGTTTGCAGATCAGAGACCTGCCTGTCCGCTCTGAGCACAAGTTAAACATTCATCATTCATCAGTCAAAGGATAAGGGAGGTCAAAGTGACAATAAGGGGTGGGGGTGGGTGCAGGGGCAGGCAGAGAGGGACAGACAGGACATCTACGGTGGTGGGGGAGAGGGGAAGGAGGTTCCCCAAGTCAAGAAACTGTTGCCACAGATTGGGCACAGTGGGGGAAGCTCCCGGGCCAGGCCGCAGCTGGCACTGACTAGGCATCTGGGGAGAGATCTCAGGCTCGGGGCGGGGGGCAGCTGGACGGCACTTGGCACGGCTAAGGGCCAGACACGGCCGCTGGCATAGACAGGTACTACGATGGAAAGCAAGAGTGATGCCATCAATATCTTCCCAAACTCTGTGAAAGCAAAATTTCTCATTATGGACCTCAGGAAGTCATTTCGCGTGGGGACAGTCGTGTGCTGGAGCTTGAGGTGTCTGTACCTGCCAGGGAAAGGCAGGGAAGAACTAGCAATGGCAGTGTTGTTTGGGGGCAATCATGGGGAACATGGCTGTGTAGGTGGGAGGAATAACAATAATAATGATGATAATAATAATAATAGTATCTGTTAAGCGCTTACTACATGCCAAGCACTGTTCTAAGCACTGGGTTAGATACAAGATAATCAAGTTGGACATAGTCCCTGTCCCACAGAGGTCTCACAGTCTAAAGAGGAGTGGAGCACAGGCATTTCACCCCCATTTTACAGATGAGGTAACTGAAGCACAGAGAAGTGAAGTGACTTGCCCAAGGTCACCCAGCAGCTATGTGAGAAGCAGCAGGGCCTAGTGGATAGAGCACAGGCCTGGGAGTCAGAAGGACCTCGGTTTGAATCTCAACTCCACCACTTGTCTGCTGTGACCTTGGGCAAATTTTTTCTTTCATTCATTCATTCATTCATTCATTCAATAGTATTTATTGAGTGCTTACTATGTGCAGAGCACTGTACTAAGCTCTTGGAATGTACAATTCGCCAATAGAGACAATCCCTACCCAATAAAGGGCTCCCAGTCTAAACGGAGGAGACAGACAGCAAAGCAAAACAAAACATCATCAGGATAAATAGAGTCATAGATATATACACATCATTAACAAAATAAATAGAGTAATAAATAATATATACAAATATGCAGAGTGCTGAGGGGAGGGGAAGGGGAAAGAACAGAGGGCGGGAGAAGGGGAAATAGGGAGGGGAGGAGGAGCAGAGGAAAAGATGGGGCTCAGTCTGGGGAGGGGAAGGGGAAAGAGCAGAGGGCGGGAGAAGGGGAAATGGGGAGCGGAGGAGGAGCAGAGGAAAAGATGGGGCTCAGTCTGGGAAGGCCTCCTGGAGGAGGTGAGTTCTCAGTAGGGCTTTGAAGAGGGGAAGAGAGTTAGTTTGGCGGACGTGAGGAAGGAGGGCATTCCAGGACAGCGGTAGGACACGGGCCAGGGGTCTTCGGCGGGACAGGTGCGAACGGGGGACCGTGAGGAGGCGAGCGACAGAGGAGCGGAGCGTGTGGGCTGGGCTGTAGGAGGAGAGAAGGGAGGTGAGGTAGGAGGGGGCAAGGTGATGGAGAGCTTTGAAGCCAAGAGTGAGGAGTTTTTGTTTTGTGCAGAGGTTGATGGGCAACCCCTGGAGGTCTTTGAGGAGGGGAGTGACATGCCCAGAGCATTTCTGCAGGAAGGTGATCCGGGCAGCGGAATGAAGAATAGACTGGAGTGGGGAGAGACAGGAGGAAGGGAGATCAGAGAGGAGGCTGACACAATAATCCAGTAGGGATATTATGAGAGCTTGTAGGAGCACGGTAGCCGTTGGGATGGAGAGGAAAGGGCGGATCTTGGCAAATCACTTCACTTCTCTGCGCCTCAGTTACCTCATTTGTAAAATGGGCATTGAGACTATGAGCCCCACGTGGGACAGGGACCGTGTCCAACCTCATTAACTTGAAGGAGTTTGGATGGGGATGGTAGGTGGGGAGGGGAAAGGCAGTAGAAAGAAGATGACCCTCGCATTTCCCTGCTGCCTCCCTCTAGGAATTCCAGGCTGGCTGTCGGTTGGCAAAAACTGAGCACAACTGAGAAAGCTCCCGGGCTGCCAGATGCTGGCACACACTAGACACTGCTCGGGGAGCCCCCAGGCCAGGCAGTAGCGGGCCCAGACTGGGCACTAAAAGAGCAGCTCCCGGGCCCGGCAACAGTTGGCACGGGCCGGGAATAGCAGTTGGCAGCAGATGCGCTAAGAAGCAGCAATGAAAAAAGCTCAATGCCAGGTCCGATACCCATGAAGGGACCTCAGGAAGCTCCGTTGTGTGGGGATAGCCCCGTGCTGGGAATGAGGCCATCTTACCTTCGCCTCTCCCCATTCATCCATTCATAATTACCGTGTGCAGAGCGCTTGGGAGAGTACAACAGTCTCATTAAATCGTAACTCCTCCAAGAAGCCTTCCCTGATGAACCCCGCCTTTCCCCTCGTTTGCCCACCTTTCTGCATCGCCCATGTACCTGGGTCTGTACCCCTTAAGCTCCTTGAGATATTCACCCCACCCCAACCCCTAGGTCCACATCCTTATACTCGTCCACATCCTTATACTCTACCACTTCTCCTATTTTAATGTCTGCCTCCCCCTGTAGACTGTAAACTCATTTGGGGCCGAGATTGCCTCCCAACTCTCTTGCACCGTGTTCTCCCAAGAGCTTAGTACGGCGCCCTGCACACGGTAAGCACTCGATAAATGCCCTTGATCGATTGAAGGTGTAGGGCTGGCGAAGGGCGGCACCGTCTATGGGTGATACGTGGACTGTGGCTTTTCTAGAGGGCGGCCCTTCTTTTCTTTGCTCCCAACCCCTCCCTGGACATCAGCCTCCCGTCCCAGACGCGGGCTACTCCTAGTGCCCGGCCTCGGCTTTTTGTTGTTGTCATTCCAGGCCTGCCTTTCCCTGGCTGGGCAGCTGAGCCCTGCGCCTGGTAGATGACTCGGATAGCCACTGCGGGGAGGGGGCCGCCGGTAGGGAGCTGGGACACCCCGGGGTGGTCGTAACCGGAGCCGTGCCCCAACCCCCCGCCCTCTGTCCGGCCCGGAGGCCCCGGGAGACTTAATCGCCGGCTGAGCACCGGGGCTGGGGGAAGGGAGAAGCACCTCCGTCCGGTCCCCCCGGGGACTTGATCCCCATCCACTCGGCCTCCTGCAGTTAATCGCATTTACCGACTCTCCTTCCAAAGCAGCCGCGCCCCCGGCTTCTGAACTCTCCCGACCACCCACCTTCCTCCCCTCAAGGTCCGTTTCCTCTCTCCCCCCCAACCCCAGGAAGAAACTGAGCCAGAAAGGGGGGGTGGAGGGGTACTTTTTTCCTCTGGTTTTTTTTTTTACCCTCGTCCAGAGAGCCGGCACGGTAGCCGGGAAGGGAACCCAGGCGGCGGGGACCTCCCAGCTCCAGCCTCGCAGCTGAGATCTCGGGAGGGCCGAGAAGGGCGTATCTCCCCGGAGATTCCGCCCATTCCCTACTCCTCCTCCCGGGGGCCCCGGGAGAGGAAGCGGAACCGGGAGGGCCAGCCCGGCCCATCCTTTCCCCCGGGCTCTCCGCCTTCCAGCCGATCCCAGAGGGCGGCCAGATGACGTTTTAAGAGACGAGTTTTCCCCGGGACCGTGAGCGGCATGATACGCGGCGAGAGCGGGAGGCATACAGATAATGATAATGTGGGTATTTGTTAAGCGCTTACTATGTGCAGAGCACTATTCTAAGCGCTGGGGGAGATACAGGGTGATCAGGTTGCCCCACGTGAGGCTTCACGGTCTTCATCCCCATTTTACAGATGAGGCACAGAGAAGTGAAGTGGCTTGCCCAAAGTCACACAGTCGAACCTATGACCTCTGACTCCCGAGCCCGGGCTCTTTCCACTGAGCCACGCTGCTTATCTCCTCCCGAGCCTCCAAGTTCCCCCCAGGGATGAAGAGGGCGTCCTTTGCTGGCCCCGTAGCCGGATGGATGGGGGAAGGAGGCGGCACAGCTGCAGATGGGAGGGATGGGCAGTCTTCCAGTCCCAAACGGGAGAGGTAGACGTGCCTGGGACAGGGGTTGAGGCGGACCGGAGCGGGCTGTCCCGGGACCCCCAGCCCCGGCCCACCCGGCCCATTGTGGCCGAACAAAAGGTCTGGGAGGCCTACTGGGTGGGGACTAGGGGCTGGGCACCGCACCCCGGTTGGGAACAAAGCAGGAAGGGGCCAGAGAAAACAGCGGAAGGGCACGGTTCTCATGGGAAAAGCTCCAAGTCCTGGTCTAGGGCCAAAAGAGGGCCCCCTCCCCTTTCTTGGCCCTTACAGTGGATGGCAGGATTGACTGTCCCCCTCTCTCCACCCCAGACCTCCCATCGAGCTCTCCCCGCCAGGGGAACAAGGTGCTAGAGAGCGACTGCCTCATCCCCCTCCACACCTTCTTCGCCCCTGTAGACCGAACCCATCCCCCCAAAAGGCAGGTTGACGGGGTGCGGGGAACCAGTCAGCGGGCCAGTGGGCGTTCCCTCCCAGTGGGTAGGGGCTGGTCCGGAATCAGGAAGGGTGGCCCACGGACCGAGGAGGGGAGGAGCGGGGGAACAGAGGAAGGGAAGGAGGATGATGGAGCAGGGGCGGCCCCTTCCTGAGACATGAATGGGGGTGGACAGCGGCTCTGGCCCAGATCCGGGGAAAGCACACACACAGGCAGGCATTATCACGGCAGGACTCCCCTCCCAGCCTCTTTTCCCCTGGCCCAGGATTTCCGCCCCCCCCCCCCAATACACACTTCTCAGCCACCCCCACTAACAACCTTTATTCCAAAATAACAGATTTTTGAGTTTTGTTTTTAATTTACAAAAAATAATAAAATAAGGAGGGGGAGAAGAGACCAGGCCACCACCCCCACCCCCTTGCGGCCCTGCCGCACCCAGGCCCCCCGCTGGCCAGCAGAGGGCAGCTCCTCAACCCCCACCCCAAAGACACAGATCCCCACCCTAGGGGCATGAGAGATGACAGGCACAGCAGTCTCAAATGAGAGATGCCCTGGCCCCAGGGCCCTCTGCCTTCCCCCTCCCAGCTGCTTGCGGTTGGTCAGAGCAAGCCACACTGAGGACCTCCACGGCACCCCCTTAGAACAGGGGTAAGAGTAGGCAGCACGGTGGGGACCCTTGCCTAACTTCCCCTACCTCCCCCAAAGCAGGATCCTAGCTCTGGGGCCTACTGCACTGGGAAGCGGGAAAACAGCTCCCTCCCCGCTACAGCCTGGGCAGCAAGACATAGGGACCACCTCACATTCTCTCTGCTTGAGGAACAAATGCCTCCCCATTGGCCCTGACCATAAGGGCCATCTCTAAAACACCACCCCACCCCCAACTACATCTCTGCTACAACACACGCCCTTTCTAGATTCTGCCTCCTCGGACTCATTTGCCCAACTGCACACTCTGCTGTCACACCAGCCCCGGAGGGGGTCAGGGGAAAGGGGGAGTTTGGGTCTACTGTGCCCCAGTAAAGGCAAGGAGGGTCAAAGCGGGCAATGCCAGGAGTCCAGAAGTTTCACCTTGCCCCAGCCCCGCCCCGCCACGAGAACTCTGGTTGTGCTGGCATTTGTCCCCATGCCAGCCCTGGTAGCACTGACAGCGGAAGTGGAGCCGGAGGCCAGCCACGTCACCAGAGGAGAGCTGGCCCTCGAACCACAGCAGGGGCTCCCCAACGTTGGCTCTGTGCCGCAGGCGGAAACTTGCAGGATTAAGGTGCAGGAAGGTGCTGGTGTTGCTATCGCGCCGCTGACAACGCCCATGCCCAAGGCAGAGGTTCAGGCTGCAGTGCTGGGCAGCGGTGGTGACGTTGGCGATGTATGGGGCCAATTTGTGTTCGAGATAGTCCTTGATGCTCTGGCATGATTCCTGGGGCGAGCAGAGGGAGGGCAGAAAGGTAATCAGTCAATCAGTGGTACTGACTGAGCGCTTACTGTGTGCAGAGCACTGTACTGAGCACTTGGGAGAGTACAATACAACAGACACGGTAGACACGTTCTCTGCCCATAGTGAGCTTACAGTCTAGAGTTAATCAGGCAGAGGAGGTAACGCAAGAGCCGGGAAGCAGGCCCTGCCATTCTGGACTTCGGTTCGTTCATCTCTAAAGCGGAGAAACGATTTGGCCCTCCAACCTCAGAATAGGAGAGCTTGTGGCACTCAAATCACGTGTGGAGGGAGGGAGGGAGAGAGAATATGAATCCACAAAAGTTGGCAAGCAGTTCCCACCAGCCAGCTTGCCTGAGAGACAACCACGTCTGGCTGAAGGTTTAATTAAGGGCAGGAAGCAGGGTCCCTCCCGGAGCTGAGGGCAGGGCGGGTGGGTTTAAAGAGTAAAGGAATAAAGCCAGCAATCTCCCAAATACCCCAGCCCCCATCCATAGGTGCCCCCTAGTCAAAGCTGTAGTAAGTGAGGTAAACAACTGCCTCGGGGCACCACAGTCCCTCCCGGAGATGGTAGTGCCGTTGCCCTTCCCAAAGACGGTGGCAAGGGGACAGAAGGGATCTCTCAGCAGGTAGAAAGCCCGGGGTCTTGAAACAGAGAGGGGGCTGTGGGGACTGTATGGCGACAGGGAAACACGAAAGTTGTACATGATGTCATTATATTATGTTGGGCGCATGCATGATACACATTCCATCACATACGGAAAAGGGGGAGGGGTAGCGCAAATGTCTAAAGCCAGCCCTGGCTGTTTTGATGCCACCCATCTTCTTCCTATATAGGTGGCACCCAGGACAAAATCCCTACCCCCATTTCCAAATTAAAACCTGGGGGGTGGGGGAAGAATGACAGAAAGAGAAAGAGAAAGAAAAAAATGACGAAAAAGAAACGGAAAGACACAGAGACAGACAGACAGACAGGGAGACTGCCCCACGCCAGAACCAGTCAGCCGCTTTTTCAGGTTCAAAAGCTCCCACACCCCGGATACGCCAAGCCAAGCGTCTGGTTGGCTTTCCTCCCGGCGCAGGAAGGGAGAAGAAATGGAGGTGGGAGGGGCACCCAGGACTAGAGCAAAGCACCCAGACTAGGCCGGAAGAGGCTGCCAGTTGCCCTGGGGAAGGCAGAGCAGAGGAGCAGCTGCTACAGCACTTCCCCTTCCTCTCTGCGGATGGGCAGGCTCCAGCCCCTCCCTGAGTCAGCACCTGGACGGGATTCAAACAGCAGGGAGAAGTGGATGGATCCCCTAGGGCCAGGGATGTGAAACCCATATGGCTCAGCAGGGGGAGGGGGCAATAGACAACAGCTGCAATTCATCCAGTCATGGAGGGCAAGGAGCAGACTTGCCCTGCCCAGGGTGAAATTCTGGGGCTTGGCCCAAACCGAACCCCGGGGAGGGTCAGCCCCTACCTGACCTGAAGCCCTGCCTCGCTTCTGGGCAGGGACAGGAGCGAGGCCGGAAGTGGGTCCATTTGAACTGCTGCCTCCTAGCCAAGCTGGAGGAGGCCCAAGATACGGGTGGAGAGGCTGCCCACGTCTGGCCTAGCCTAGCCTAGCCCGGGCTCTCTCGGCTCAGCACTCGAGGAGCCTGGTCGGCACTGAAGAGGGAACCAGCCCACCCCTCGGCAGAAAGGTTTCTCCCTCTACCTCACTGCTCCAGCCCCAGGCTGCTCCCTACGGCAGGCGGGGGAAGCAGTCCCCGGTTCTCACGTACCCGGCTCTTGGTGTAGTCTGTGTCTCCCCAGAAGATGATGCCGGCCGCCCCCAGGGCTGCGCTCTCCCCGATGGTGGAGATGAGATCCATCTGGGAGGAGAGAGAGGAAGAATGGAGGACAAGAAAGGAGGGAAGGGGAAAAGAGGTCAGACTGGAGAGGAGCCCCTGCCCATCACGTAAGGTCCAAATGAAAGGGTGCCCGGCCTAGCCCCCCAGCCCTCGCCGGGCCCTCCTCCATTCCAGAGGAATAGGGAAGATAGGGATGGACAGGGAAAAGGAGAGGCCCGCCAGCCTAGCACCAGTGATCAAAGGAGATTAGTGCAATGTGGGGAGCAATAGTCCTCATTCCCAACTCGGCTGTCAATCCTCCTCTCAAGTTGTGATGCCTGCGAGCCAGGCAGCCCGCACGGCCCTCTTACCACCTCCTTCCCTTATGTTTAGGCAGCTATGTCCCGCGGGCCCCGGGAGGTGGGGAAGCACCATTTAGAGTCCCTACGAATCGGAAATGACTCGACGGCACTTGATAATAAGCTCTGGCCGAGCTCCAGGGGCTCCGATGGCCGAACCCCACGGCGCCTACCTCTTCCCTTCCGTTAGCTCCTTTCTTCTTCATCCCTGCGTGCCCCGCTGGCCCACATGAGCTGAGCTCGGCAGAGGAATGGGTAGCTGGGTTTCTTTCCCAAATACCTGGCACTTTCATTCCCCCGATTAGACTGTAAGCCCGTCAAACGGCAGGGACTGTCTCTATCTGTTGCCGACTTGTTCATCCCAAGCGCTTAGTACAGTGCTCTGCACATAGTAAGCGCTCAATAAATACTATTGAATGAAATACCCTTGACGCTTCCTTCCCTCAGCTAGTCACCGGGGCCCGAGGCTGTCCCGTAGGGAAGGACCCTCATCTTCCTGACCAATGGGGGCGTGGTATTAGGAAGAGTGTGTGTAGAAAGCCGCCTCCCACCTCCATACTACCTACACACACACACACACACAACCCTCAAAAAACTGGGACTGTGATCCCAACTAATCACGCATGGGACAGCCCTGGAGCCCACCTCCCAACCCTCACCTCCCAGGCCCAGGCCCAAGGCTGCCAAAGAGCAAAGGCTGGAGCCGGAATCGGGAGCCGGCCCAGACGCTTGGCAGGTCAGGGCACGAACCGGGCCTGGGAGCCTGGGCTGGGGGGAGAGGAGGAGTGGCAGAAGGGGGGAGAGTTAATGAGGCTGACCCGTAAAACTGGTGTGGCAGACACCGAGGACTAAGCCAGCCGGGCCAGCTCCAAGAATCTGCCCATTTAGATATGCTGCCAACAGAGCTCTGGGGAACTGGGCCGGGCTGAGAAGGGGAAGACACCCAGGAAGTAGACTGCTAGGGTTCCAGCCCTTTCACAGGCACCCTCGCCCCAGAGATGGGCCCTAAATTGCACGGTTGGGATAGGAAGTGGTGAGACCACAGGGAAGGCACCAGAGAGGGAGCAAACTCAAGCCGGATATGTCAACAGCCTATTTTCCCTGGGCCCCAAACCTCACTGAGCCAGAGATGGGGCAGCAAGTAGACACCTCGCTCCTCAGAGCGAGAAACTGTGTCCCTCCAGAAGAACCGCTGGGGCCCCCAGAGAACCAGCGTAGTCTAGTGAAAAAAGAGCCCGGGCCTGAGAGTCAGGGGACCTGGATTCTAATCCCGGCTCCACCGCTTGCCTCCTGTGTGACCGTTAGCATGTCACTTAACTTCTGTGTGCCTCAGTTACCTCATCTGTAAAATGGGAATTTAGACTGTGAGTCCCATGTGGGACAGGGACTGTGTCCAACCTGATTAGCTTGCATCTACCCCGGCACTTAGTACAGTGCCTGGCACATAGAAGCGCTAAACAAATACCATTTAAAAAAACAAAACAAAGCCAAAACCCCCCCACCCTACAGCTCTTTACCATGTACCAGCCTGGGAGCCAAGTGGGAGAGTGGGTCCGACCTCACGTCTCCTTGGGTCCTCACTGGTACCCAAGAGCAAGCAGCATGGCCTGGCGGAAAGAGCACAAGCCAGGGAGTCGGAGGTTGTGGGTTCCACTGCTGGCTCTGCCACATGTCTGCTGAGTGACCTTGGGCAAGTCACTCAACTTCTCCGTGCCTCAGTTACCTGACCTGTACAGAGGGGATCAAGACTGTGAACCCCATGACGGACAAGGACCGTGTCCAACCTGATCACCTCGTATCTACCCCAGCACTTAGAACTGTGCTTGGCATATAGTAAGCGCTTAACGAATACCACAGATACTGTTATTATCCAAAGAGGGGGTGGTTTCCAACAAGAAAACCCCACTGTGGGAATCTCCCTCAGGGTCTTTGCCAGCGCAGGGCCCAGGAGGACCACAAGAGACGGTGGCCGGCCAACCGAGGCTGGCACCGACAGGACATTAGCAGCCCCCTCCTTCCCGGGGAAATGGAAAGGCCACATCAAACACGGTCCGGGGGGCGGGTGGGGGGCCCACATACTGCAGAAAGACCTCCCCGCCCAGTCGGAAGGGCACTCGCTTCCCAGCCCCGTGTGCTAGTCGGACCCCGGGCAGAGCGGGGAGCAGGGGAGCGTGCAAGCACACGCACGCGAGGCCGGGGAACGTGGTGCCCTCGGTCCGCCGAACGCCGCCCTCCCCCAGCTTTACCTCGCTGAGCCCAGTGAGCTTGCGGGTATAGGTGGGCCGGGTGTAGACGAAGACAGGCAGGGAGTAGACAGGGTGGTGCTCCCGGGCCACCCGCAGCGCCTCCAGCACTCGTGAGCGCACAAATTTGCAGACGTTGGTGGATGAGGAGGCCAGTGCCTCCTCCAGGTAGACCGAGGGGTAGATGGCCGTGCTCTCCGCCCACAGCCAGGCCAGCTGGTCATTGCGGGTCACCTCCACATCGGGGCAGTGGCCCGTGTAGCTGTCCCGGTTCTGCACATAGTCATGGTTGTAGCAGTCGGGGAAGAGGTAGAAGCCCCAGAGCTGGCGGGGCCGGATGTCCTTGGCCAGGCGCAGGGTCTGCAGCATGAACTGGCGGGCGGCAAACTCAAATTCGTACTGGGCCTGCTTGCCCACTTGATCGGCTGGCCAGCCCGGGTGCATGGACGCCACCAGCTGGCGTGAGGCTTGGCGGTACACGTCCTTGCTCTGCCAATTGCGGATCCACACGGGCCGCCAATCCTCCCAGTCGATGACGGCCAGGCCCTCCCGCTCCGAGGAACGGATGTAGCGCTTCACCCCGTCGGGCAGCCGGTCCAGGTGCTTCTCGATGCTGCTGTTCTGGGGGACGCCCCCGTGCACCGCTACGGACCCCGTGTCGTAGAAAGGGTAGAGGCCCAGCCGTTCCCTGTAGAAGATGGTCAGGTTCTGGTCCACGAAGCCTTCGTTCGGGGACGCTTGGACGTCGAAGACGCTGAAGTCCAACTGCACCTTAAAGCGGGGCTGGCAGTCCTGGGTGGGAGCGTTCCAGGCCACCTGAAAGGGCCGCCGGGTGAAGATGGGGTTGGCCGTGGGCTTGCCCTCTTCACTCCGGGGACCGGCCAGCGCCACGGCCAGGAGCCAGGGCACCGCCAGCACCGGCCCGCCGCTTGTCCACATCCTGATCGCCGGCTGGCCAGTCGGCTGGCAGCTAGAGGGAGGGTCACGGGGTGGCCCAAGGGGTTGGGAGCCAGATCAGGACCTGCGGGGAGAGAGGCCGGAGTTAGCGGACCCGACCCGGACGGGTCTCTGGTCCACGTTCCCTCTTTCCAACGCGGCTACCGCCGCCCCCGCCGCCTCTTCTTCCTCCTCCTCCTCCTCCCACCCCCCCACCGATCAGGCTTCCCCCCCCCTCCCCGGGCCCCTCACAGCCCCTCCCTCCAGTGGGGGGAGGGGGGAAGAAGACTACCGGAGCACAAAGTTCCAGGAATCAGGGTGGGAGGTATCGCTCAGCTCCGAGGGGCGCGGGAATCCCCTGGGAACGGAGGGGAGCGGGTGCGGGAATAGACCTCCCACGGAGGGAGCGCTCCGAGTCGGGCCGGGGCAGCGCTGCGCTCCCAGCAAACATGCCCGGAATGCCGCCGCCGCCTCCTAAATTCGCCCCGGCCCCCTCGCCTCCTCCCCTCCCTCCTCCGCCCCCCCAGCTCCAGCCCTCCGATCCCCCCCGGCTCCCCTGGACCCCCCAGCCCCGATCTCCCTCTCCGGGCCCCTCGGCCGAACAAGCCCCCTTTGTTGGCGGCTACGTTCCCCCCGCCCCCTACTGCACGTGGGTCCCGAGCCGCCGGAGCAAACTTGGGAGCCGGGCCGGGGGAGGGGGGCTGGGGAGCTCCCCCGCACCCTCCGCCACCGGCTCCCGGACTTGCGCGGTTGTGGGGGGAGACAGGGCAGAGGAGGAGGAGAGGGCGAGGAGCCGGCCAGGGCTCGTCGGGAGCCCAGGAGAGCCAGATCGAGCCCCCGAGGCGGGCGGGGGCGGGGGGGGGGGGCAGTGCCGACTTTGGGGCCCCGGTCCCAGCTGGGAAGGGGACGGGGGTACGTCGACTACCCCCTTAGCGGGGCTGCCCTCCCGCTCCTAAACTCACCTAGCGCCGAACGCGGGGGGCCAGCTCCATACCCGCCCCCCTCCCTCTACCCGCTCCGCCAGCCGAGCGCAGCCCCAACCTGTCCCCCTTCGCCTCTTAAAGGGACCCCCACGCCCCACGCCGCTTCACCCGCCCACTCGTCGGGCCGCGACGCTGCCCCTTTAAAAATCAGAGAGGGGGCGGGTTCAAGGAAGGCAGTCGGTTCGCGGGAAAGGGCGGCGGGGGGTGGGGGGGAGGAAGATCTCCCCGGTCTAGGGAAGCCGCGGGCCCGAAGGGATTTCCCCGTGAGGAAACCTTACGACTTCTAACGCCCCGGCCTTCGACCAAGAGTTGCGGCAACCTCGAAGGGCCGGAATATCAGCCGGGAGGCGCGACCGTGTGACTGCATTTCCCCCTCCTCCCGCCAGCTGGACGCCGATGGTACGGTCCACCTTGTAGCGAGACTCTAGTCATTTAAAGAAAGAAACCGGGCATCTGGGGGATGGGGGAGGTGTTCGAATGCGACGGGATCGATGGAGTCCCCGGATCAGGGGGATAACCAGCTGCCTCAGCTTCTGCGCTCCGAGGTTGGGCCTCGGACAAAGGGCAGTGGGCTGGGCCTGAGAAGGGTCTCTGAGGCAGCGGTGGAGCGTGGCTCAGTGGCAAGACCCCGGGCTTGGGAGTCGGAGGTCATGGGTTCGAATCCCGGCTCCGCCGCTTGGCAGCTGTGTGACTTCGGGCCAGTCCCTTCACTGGGCCTCAGTTACACCTGGAAAATGGGGCTTAAACTGTGAGCCCCACGTGGGGCAGTCTGATCACCTTGTCTTCCCCCAGCGCTTAGAACAGTGCTTTGCACATAGCAAGTGCTTAACAAATACCACCATTATTATTATTATTAGGGTGCTAGCCCCCTCCTCTCCCGGGAAGAGCCGATGCTTTGGGTCATCTCCCATGCGTACCCCATCTCTGGAGCTCTCAGCCCCAGGCTTGGTTGCTGAGCCTGGGATCCCACTGAGGAGATCGAATGGGCATCACCAGGCCGCCTGGGGGGCATTGGAATGAGGAGGAGACCGGCCTCAGCAAGACAGAGGGGGTGGCCTGAAAATGACAGGAGCCTGACCCCAAGGAATGGGGCAGAGGGACCAACCCCTGCCCATTTCAAGAACTTGCCAGCGTGTCCTTTCCCAGCCTCCTCCCCTTGCCCCCACCCGCCCTATCACTTCCAGCCCTGCAGGCTCTGGTGATCTTATTTTCACTTTAACGGCATAGACAAACAGGCCTTTCTAAGAATGAAAAGTTTAAACAAGTCGAAGAAATAGAATGTTTAGCATTGAGCTAGAGTTTAGAGTTAGGTTGCCCCTAGAGTATGGGGCTGAGTGGGTGTTGGTATTTGTTAGGCGCTTACTATGTGCAGAGCACTGTTCTAAGCCCTGGGGTAGATACAGGATAATCAGGTTGTCCCACGAGAGGCTCACAGTTAATCCCCATTTTACAGACGAGGTAACTGAGGCACAGAGAAGTTAAGTGACTTGACCACAGTCACACAGCTGACAAGTGGCAGAGCTGGGAGTCGAACCCATGACCTCTGACCCCGAAGCCCAGGTTCTTTCCACTGAGCACCCTGCTTCCTGTGGTAACCACTCAAACTTGGGTGGTTACCCAAGTTTGAATTCACCCCCTCCGTGGCTATTTATTGCTGCAAGGACCCCTTCGGAAGGAAAATCAGAGGGCCCCAGGGCAGTTGCTGTCTCCTTGCTTAAGGGAGAAACTTGAGGCCCATTCCCCTCCATCTCCCCGACTTCCCTTCATGCCCAGCACAGCCTGATTCTTTTGGGTTCCCACCTGCCCAACCCATCCAAGTCTTTCCCTGTGGAATGTCCCAGCCCTCAGCTCCAAACCAAAGTATCCCTACACTGAGCATGGATCCATCTTTCTTCTTTTCCTCCTCACTTCCAGCTCACCTCCAGAACTGCCTTTAATGGGCCCCTTCCTCCTCATATCCCCGCTGGAAGGGTGGGAGGCACGAGGAGTGGTGAGGGGGAGGGGGACCATTGACAGCCTAGGGCCTCAGCCAGAACAATGGGGAAGGGAAGAGTGGCTTCCTGTGCAGAGGCGCTGGTAGGGGGGCAGGAAATGGGCAAGAACTCCCACTCAGGACCTGAGGGTTGCACTCTCCCTTGCTTTGCTTTCCCCACCCGAGCCCTTCCCTAAGCAGGGATTTTGAGCCTCCAGAATGATGACTTCAACCTAGGCCCCAGGGACTGTAAGTTTCCATCCAGAATTAAGGGGCTGAAGTACTCGATTACCTTGCCCCCTGTTAGCTCACCTCGCTACTCTCCTACTAGAGCCCAGCCCACTTCGCTGTAATGCTAACCTTCTCACGGTACCTCAGTCTCGTCTATCTCACCGCCGACCTCTCGCCCACGTCCTGCTTCTGGCCTGGAACATCCCCCCTCCTCATATCCGACAGACAATTACTCTCCCCTCTTCAAATCCTTATTGAAGGTACATCTCCTCCAAGAGGCCTTTCCCGACTAAGCCCGCCTTTCCTCTTCTCCCACTCCCTTCTGCGTCGTCGCTGACTTGCTCCTTTTATTCATCCCCCGTCCCAGCCCCACAGCACCTATGTACATACCTGTAATTTATTTATATTAATGTCTGTCTCCCCCTCTAGACTGTAAGCTCGTTGTGGATGGGGAATATGTCTATTCTTGCATTGTACTCTCCCAAACAGTTCAGTGCTCTGCACACAGCAAGCACTCAATAAATACGATTGACTGACCGTCTAAAGCAGGGAGGCCCCCTCCGTCCTGTTTCCCCTCACCCATCCTGGGGGGTGGGGGGAAACCACAACTACTCGATTGATGAGAAGCTGGGCACGCTTGGAACCATCACCCACCTTGTCCCTCGGGCAATGCCCATTTGCCAGGCTTCCTGGTGCAAAGTAGTTGGTGTCCTCATCCCTCCCCCCAAGGCAAGTCAGGGACTCCTCACCTGAGTCAGCAGAGACCTGTGTTCTCTGTAGGAGGGAGGAGCTGATGTCCTGGACACCAGCTGGATTGAAGAGCCTCTCTGCTGAGAGCCAAGTGGACCCAGGACTGGGGTGAGGCAGGAGTGTCTTGCAATCTGACCTAGATTCCCTAGTCCAGGTCCGATTTTCCTGCTACTCCTTCTGCCTCCACTTGGTTCTTCTGTTATTCAGATCAATTCCTTTGTTCCTGCTCTCTTCCCCGCTCTATCCACTCCCCTGGTCCCTAGAGTGCACCCTGCTGCCTCCTGCCTTCTGTATGGGCTGTTCCCCTCTGCTGAGGGTTCTGGTTTATTCCCCTCCTCTTTCCTCCCCTCCCCATCCCCTGGAAATCCTTTCTCCCAGAACCAAGCCTCATTTCCTGCTGGCTGTCCAGGAGGATGCGATCCAGTGACTATGAGAATCCAGGATTAGGAGGGGACCCTAGTGACCTCCTCCCCTAGACACATGGACAGTACTTCCCTCCGGCATCCCCTCTAGCATCCTCACCAGCAGGTCCTTTCCAAGCTCCAGTCCTCTGCCCTCAAGCCACTCCCTTTGCTGAGATGGGCTCCCTAGATCCTCCCTTGCCAGAAGAGGAGGAGGTGTGCCCCAAACCTAGTGATAGCTCTTAGGCCCCGGGGCAGTCTTGAGTGGTGGGGCTGGGGGTGGGGGGAGGGTGGGAAGGGCACAAACTATCTAGCTGCATCTGTATCCTGTCATCAGACGCAAGTAGAAATGGAGGAAGCAGGCAGAGTCCAGGATCAGACTGGAGGTTCACTCGGCGAGAATGAGGGTCTACAGTAGCATCTTCAATACCCTGGCCCCATCGATTCCCCAGACTCGCCCTCCCCATCCAAAGGGCCTCTGGTTTCTGGGATCCAGAGCGGAATACTCCCACACACTGGGGGCTGTAGAGGGAAGCTAAGAGGACAGGACCAGAGAGGGACCCGTGGTGAACTGTCTCAGGTAGGGATGGAGCAGCCCCTGGTTCACTGACGAGCAGTGCCGAGCCACTGGGCACAGAAGACTCAATTACCAAAGGGGGGCCAGGCTCCCTAAGATCCCGAGGCTCCAGGGCACTGCTTAGGTGGCACCAGCTCTGTGGGACAAGGAACAGCAGGCAGACAGACCCTCGCTGGGCAGTGCTGGCAAGTCAGGAGCTACTGGCAGGGAGCAGAATTGGCAGCAGCTCACTAAGAAAGAAAGCTGCGTCTGTCTGTGGTGGGGGTGGCTGGAGCTTCCAGAAGCTGACTCAGTTTTTTTCCACTGAGATGGGAAGGGAAATTCCATCCTGAGTGTCGTGTGTGTGTGTGTGCAAGCCAGTGTGTGTCTACATGTGTGTGTATCTCAAGTGTGTATATTTGGGGGTGTAAAGAGCATTAATGAGAAAACATGACGATAAGGCTGAAGAGTATGTTACTTTGAGTGGGTGTATCATTGGGTCTGTGAGTGCATGTGACTATGAGGTTGTGAGTGCTTGAGGGTGGGAATTCATCTCCTTCCCTCTGGGTGTGATGGACCCCTGACTCTGCCCAACCAGCCAGCCAGGGTCTCGCCCCACATCTAAGACCAGGTGAACTTCATTTTCTTCAGTAGGCAAAAAGGGAGAGGTGGCAAACTCAGATCCAGCTAGCCCTAGGGGGAGATGTCCCAAGTCTTGAGGTGGAAGGGGTTTCCTCAAGAAGATGTTGGTTCTGTCTGACCCTTGGAGCCCCGTCTAATCCACCGGAGTCTCCTCTCTAAGCAGCATGGCCGTACCCCGCCTGGACTCTTTTCCTGACTCTGGCTAGCAGCAGTGGACCCCTTTTCCCCTTGCGGTGCCTTAGCTTCCCCTGCTGTGAAATGGGAACAATTGACCCTGCTTCCCAAGGGAGTGGTGGGGAAGGGCTGTGAGGGGAAAGGAGGTGTAGGAAAAAGACTGAGATTGGGGGAATTAGTGAATGAGGTTGGAGCCTAGGGAAGGGGGGCACCCAATGCACAAGACCCCTAGGCCGAGTGGCTGGGAGGGGATCTGGGGATCTTAGCTGGTGGAAGGGACCCACACAAAGGCCCAGGACCCAGACTGTGGAAAAAAAGCAACGAGGGGAGTAAGGTTTAGGCTGGGGAAGGGGCTAGGCAGGCAGGGAGGCTCCCTAGGAGCAGGAAGGAAATGAGCTCAGACCGGCAGGGGTAGGGAGGGAAGCACAACTTTGACCCCCATTGTTTGCAGCTCCAAGGGTCAGATGCAGCAATCCCTCCCTTGGGAGTGTCCTCCATCCGCTGTTGGTGGGGAGACACTTGGGTCAGGGGAGCCCCAAGCTCCCGTTCTGTGATACTTAGAATTAAAGGTGGGGGACAGGACTGGCAACCTCTCAGCCTGTGGGATAGAGACAGCAATGGGTGGAAGGTGCCAGTATCTGGGTGGGGGTGTGCACTTCTGTGCCACCTAAGCATTTAAGTACTCACCAACCCATAGCACTTAAATTCCTACCTTTATTTGCTATCGCTTCCTTTATCTCTAATTTATTTTAACATCTGTCTTCCCCACTAGACCGAAGGCTCTTGGAGGGCAGGGATCCTCTCTACTACCTCTATTGTGCTCAATTAAATAGTACTGATGGATTGTTACCCCCCACTCTCCAGGAAGTTCTAGGCTATTTGGCCCCTTTCAGGCAGAAACTCCAAGCTCCCTCAGCTGCTGTGACCCCCTACCTAACCATTCTTTTGGGGCCCTGGGGACGGGTCCCTACATTCCTATGTGTCAGCCCCATCAGCAACTCCCTACCCCAGCAGGCGCTTCATCCTCTTCCCTTTCCATCTCCATCCTTGGGTGGAGCCCCCACAGGGTAGAGAGAGTCTACGGCTAGAGCATTTGGGTCAAGATGCCTCACTGAAAGATCCTGGATATGATCCTGGTCCCTTCCCATCCCACCTGACTTCCCCCTCCTTGCCACAGCCTCCCTATCCAGTCTTCAATCAATCAATCAATCAATCAATCAATCAATCAATCAATCAATCGTATTTATTGAGCACTTACTCTGTGCAGAGCACTGTACTAAGCACTTTGGAGAATGCAATAAAATAGAGTTGGTAGTCAAGTTCCATGCCCACAACAAGCCTAGTCTGGGGGTCGGGGGGCAGACATTAATATAAATAAGTAAATTACAGATATGTACATAAGCGCTGTGGGCTGAGGGAGGGGTGAATAAAGGGTGCAAATCGAAGTGCAAGGGCGAGGCAGAAGGGAGAGGGATAAGAGGAAATGAGGGCTTAGTGGGCAAAGACCTCTTGGAGGAGATGTGTTTTTAATAAGGCTTTTAAGGTAGGGAGAGTCTTTTGGATGTGCAAGAGCACAGGCTTGGGAGTCAGAGGACGTGGGTTCTAATTCTGGCTCCGCCACGTGTCAGCTCTGTGACTTTGGGCAAGTCACTTAACTTCTCTGGGCCTCAGTTACCTCATCTGTAAAATGGGGATTTTAAGACTGTGAGCCCCACATGGGACAACCTGATGAGCATGTATCTCCCCCAGCACTTAGAATAGTGCTTGGCACATAGTAAGCGCTTAACAGATACTATTATTATTATTATTATTATTATTGTTGTTATTCTCTGGGCCTCGGTTACCTCATCTGTAAAATGGAGATTAAGATCGTGAGCCCCATGCGCGACAGGGACTGTGTCTGACCTGATGACCTTGTATCTGCCCCAGTGCTTAGAACAGTGTTGGCATGTAGTAAGTGCTTAACAAATACCATTATTATTATTATTATATGAAGAGGGAGGGCGTTCCAAGCCAGAGGCAGGACATAGACGAGAGGTCTGCAGCAAGATAGAGGAGATTGAGGTACAGTTTAAGTACGTTGGTTTTAGACGAGTGAAGTGTGCAGGCTGTGGCATAGCAGGAGATGAGGGAGATAAGGTAGGAAGAGGCAAGGTGATCGAGTGCTTTAAAGCCAATGGTGCTTTAAAGCCAATGGTAAGGACTTTCTGTTTGATGCAGAGGTGGATAGGCAACCACTGGAGGTTCTTGAGGAAACTTTTTATTTTCTTTTCATTCTTACCGCAGATGCACACACGCTCACACTGACTACAAAGACCTAGAGGCGGATAGCACCCCTTCGCTAACAAACAGACCCAGACGTCCAAAGGCTGCAACTGTAACTGAGAGAGGAAAGAGGAGGGAAGTGCTTGTGGATTCCTTATTTTAACAAGGGAGTGGGGAAGGGGTTTCAGATAGGCTCCCCCAGCTCCCCAGAAGCTGGGAGTGCTAAGAGGGGTCAGCTCCAATAGTCCAGCAAGATGACCAAGATCTGGACTCGAAAGGGTGCTACAGACAGATGTTGATGTTCTAATGGCAGAATTTAGCAAAGCAGCGTGGCCCTAGTGGAAAGAGCACAGGCCTGGGAGTCAGATGACCTGGGTTTTAATCCCAGATCCAACACTTGTCTGCCATGTAACCTCGAGCAAGTCACTTAACTTTTCTGTGTCATCTGAAAAATGGGGATTCAATACATGGTCTCCCTCCTACTTACAATGTGAACCCCGTGTGGGACTTAATTATCTTGTATCTACTCCAATGCTTAATACGGTGGTCGGCACACGGTAAGCGCCTAACAAATACTGCAATGACTGTTGATGGGGACGAGTCAAACATGACTGAGGATTAATTGCTTGGGAGGTCAGTGATATCGTCCACAGTAATAAGGTTGCTGTGGGCGGGGAATGGGCCTACCAGAGCACGGGCTTGGGAGTCGGAGGTCATGGGTTCTAATCCCAGCTCCACCACTTGTCAGCTGTGTGACTTTGGGCACGTCACAACTTCTCTGTGCCTGTTACCTCATCTGTAAAATGGGGATTAAGACTGTGAGCCCCAAGTGGGACAACCTTGATTACCTTGTATCTATCCCAGCGCTTAGAACAGTGCTTGGCACATAGTAAGCGCTTAACAAATACCATCATTATGATGATGATTATTATATTTCTATATTGTACTCTCTCAAGCGCTCTGTACGATGCTGTGCACACAGTAAGCGCTCAATAAATACAATTGATTGATTGACACTGGGTGGGTCATGAAGAGTAAATCCGAGTGTCTGTGTTGTGTTTAGGTGAAGTTAGTATATGCCACTGACTTAGGCCAAAGTAGAGACATCGGGGTTGTGAGTTGAATCTGTGGAAAAGGATGATGTGATTGAAGGTCTGGGCAAATGGGAAGAACAGATGTCTCAGTACTGAAACTGGGGGCTCCTAGCTCCTTTCAGGAGGGGTTGGTGAGTAGCCTTCTAGGAGACACTCTAGGAGCAGCTGGAAAATCAAAGCAGGTGAGGCAGGGACGGGACACTGAAGTCCAAAAGGGTCCTGAGGAGTGTACTAAGACCCACAATACGGAAGTAGAGGAGGATCAGGCAGGAACGAGGTTCTCTAATTGGGCCATGAGGAAGCTACCTGTGATCTTGACAAGAGCAGTTTCTTTGGAGCCGACAGAGTAGGAGCTGGAGAGGAGCGAGTTCTCAGAAGAGCCAGGTGAGAGGGGGTGCGCGCAGGGGATGTGTGGAGGGGAAAAGGAAGGAGGTTGGGCAGGAGCTGGAGGGGAAGCAGAAGAGGGAGGATATGGATGGATCCAGAAGTGCTGTTCTGATGACCGGTGCAACCTGGGCAGGGGCACACGTGGAAGGGAGGCCACCAAGGAGCAGCTGCAGCCGAAGAGGAGAGTGGGGTGTTGGTTAGGTGGACTTTGCTCTGAGGGAACAGAACTTTCTTGTCGAGGCTCCTTCTTGCCCCCTCTAGACTGTCAGCTCCTGGTGGGCAGGGACCGTGCCTACCAACTCTGTTGTATCGAACTCTCCCAAGCACTTAGTCAGGGCTCTGCACACTGTATGTGCTCAATAAATACCACTGATTGACCGATTGATTGAAGGTGCCTGGGCACTTGGCAGAAAATCAGTCACACTACCCAACCAGGCCTAAAGTGGGACCCAATGAGAGACAGAAACTGGGACGGCAGCAGCTGTTGTCACCTCCGAAGAGTCCTTGTCATTTTCAAAGGCAGCAATGGGGGCCGGCACAGGCTGTGTTGCCACTGCCATTATTTCTGAGGCTGACTGGTCTCCGCTCTCAGCCCCAATCTAGTGTTGGACCACTACGGCTGCCTTCCACCTCCACCTGCCGATGCCCACAGAGTGGCAGTGGACGTGAGTCTCCCCACCCTGTCCCAGCCCCTCCCCTCCGCCCCCCTCCCTCCCCATCCCTGCTATCCCTTTCCATCCCTCCTGCTAGGCAGTTGCCAAGCATGTTCTTTCTCTCCCCAGCTCTGCCATGCTGCCCGGGCTGCTTCCCTAGCCAGAGTATTGCCCCTGCTGGCCTTCACTGTGGACTCTGGAGGCTGAAACTCTTCTCCTCTAACTCCAGCTCCCTTCTGACTTTTGTTTACACTTTGTGGATTGTGTGTTTGTCTCCACCTCTTATGCTGTTTTAAGGGTTTATTGTTTCATTGTTCCCACTGTGCCTGTCTCCAGTCCTCTCCCCCACCAACATTCATAGACTGGGAATCCCTCAAGGGACAGGGTCCCAGTCTAATTCCTACCTGTGTACTCTTTCCCAGCGCTCAGTACAGAGTTCTGCACAGAGTAAGTGTTTAATAAATACCATGACTTCTTCTATTCATCTGGAAAAGGACTCTGAGGGGCCGTAGCCAAGAGCAGAGGTAATTGGAGGAGGAAGGGGTGACAATGTCCACTATTAGCAGAATGGGTGGAGAGGCCAGAAAAGAGGACAGGAAAGAGCCAGCTGGGAGGGTGTGCACATGGTAGATACAAGAACTGGAAGGGGAAGGGGAAGGGGAGGAAGGGCGCTGGATCTCGGAGGAAACAAACTCCTCGCCCTCCTTCAACCTCCTGCTCTCCAGACTTGAGCTCTGGGCCCTCCCCTCTGCCCTCCACCCAGTTGGCCTGGCAGTGGTGTGTTTGCTAGGCCTCTGATCTCATTCCAGGGCACTGCCCTTAGCACTGAGTTGGACAGCCTGCTAATTGGGTGAGCAGGCTGGCACAGTCACTCTCAAAAGGCAGGGGGAGGGGAGGGCCGGGGCAGAGGAGATTTGGAAGCAGGCAGTCAGGGAGCTCCAAGGCCTGATTATTATTATTCATTCCCTTGGGGCACCCAGATTCCTCAGCCAGGGGCCGACTGGCAGCATTTAGTTCTCGTGATTCAAAAGCCGAGTGCTGGACATCCGGGGGGGGTGGGGGCGAGGGCGATGGCAGCCTGCATGTCCCAGCCTCCCCACACCCAAAGCCAGGCGATCCCCAGTTCTGAGCCCTCTAGTTCCCGCCTGGATAAGCGCTGTGACTTCACGTTGCCCTGTCCTGCCAGGATTGGGGTTAGCAGCCCCACCCAGCTCAAGGGGGCAGAGTGGGGAACGGGGGTGTTTTGCAGGAAACACCTCCCTCCCCTCAGCTGGAGTGTATCAGCACCGTATCATCCCATTCTTCCGTACACATCCTTATCCTCTGTTGCTTCCCCTATCTAAATTTATTTCCTTGTCCATCTCCCCCACTAGATGGGAAACGTCTTGCGTGGCAGCAGCGATTGTGTCCACCAACCATCGCTATTGTTCTCACCCAAGCGCTTAGTACAGTGAGCACTCAATAAACGCCACTGATGGATTTTTTTGGACCCATCGCCATGGACGGGGACTGGGGCCAAGGATAATAGCCCCTACGTGGTAGAGACTTCCCCTTCTGCCAAGGCACAGTGAGGGGGCTGAAATCACCCGGGAGGTCCCCTGGGGCACCCAGATTCCTCAGGCGGCGGCCGAGTGGTTGTTCCTGTTGGTGCCATGTAACTCCAGCCAGTTGCCGCCGCATTGTGGGCAGGGAGGTGCCAGGCCTTCCCCCTCCCCAAGCACTGAGGCAAAAGGTGAGAGGACAAGGCTGGCAGGAGTGAGACTCTTAAAATGCGATGACGAGGGTGCAGGAACTGCCGTTGCTCAAGTGACTTGGGGGGGAGGTGGGGCGCGATTCCACCATTCCACCCCTTGAAACCGGTATTTCGCTTTGGGCATAAAGAGCCTAGGCCAGGCTTTCTCCCAGACTTCTCAGGCAAATGCCTCTTCCTGCCTCGATATCCCCCTTCTAAGCCGTAGGGAGGAGTGCCCCAGCAAGCACCGCTCCGGTTGACCCAAGGTGGGTTGGGCCAGCAGGGGGTCAAAGGCCAGGAGAGCGGGGGCTGGAACGAAGAAGCCCCGAGGGCAGACACATCCCCCCGATTTTCGCCTCCACTATTTCTTCCTAGCGCCCGGGACGATGTCACAAGTAAGAAGCGCTCAACAGACGGCCGAGTTAGAGCCAGAGGGAGGTGCGGCAAAATCCTCATGAAATGAGGTCTCTTGGCTAGTTAGGCTCTACAAATAATTTTATTGAAATAGAACAAAATGAAACCCCGACCCCACTGGGCTGGTGGGGGAAGGAGCAGGACCATCACATCTTAGCCCCTCCTTCAGGGTCTAGGGGTGCTGTGGATAAGGAGCCCGCCTCGGGCTGCGCTCCGACTCCTTGCCTCGTCCACTTGCTAAAGCACACATTTTGCACAGAGAGATTTAAAAGAAAAAAAATTAAACCTCAGAGGAAACGGACTGTTTTCTGCTCCGACATTCTAATGAACATAGATACTATTTACAAACCTTCACATTGTAAATCTCTGCGGTCCCTCGGGGCCCCTACCTCAAGAGCAGTGGGGACGGGGGCCAGGGAACAGCGGAGAATGGGGGTCCCCCCTATACTCCTACAGTGTGAGCATCCTAAGGAGAGAGAAGGGGGCGGAGGGGGAGCACGGGGGGGCGGGGGGGGGGGGACGGGACTAGAGGCTAGACCAATGTCAGGACTGTAAGCAACTGGAGTCCAGGGATTGGGTCTACCGACTCTGCTCGTGCTCCACCCTCCCAAGCGCTTAGTACAGTGCTGTGCCCCGGGTGTCAGCACTCAGATGCCACTGACAGATGGTTGGGTGGGAAGATGGCATGGGGACCTCCACTTGTCCAGGGCCCAGTGGCCTTTTTGGAGTTTGGTGGAGGGTGCTCTTTCAGGCCCACTTGCCAGAGACTTCCTCGGGGTTTGGCCAGGGTGGTGGGGAGAGGCAGAGCACAGGCTAGGAGGGGCCACACATCTCTCTCGTCCTCTATTAAACATTTAGTACAGTGCTCTGAACCTGGTAAGTGCTCAATAAATACCACCGATCGGTCGGTCGGCTGATGAAATGTAGTGCTTAAAACCTGCCCCCGAATACCTGGGGAAGCTTCTGGGAAGGAGGAAGCGAACCATTCTGAAGGCAAGCATTTCTCAAGCTGAGTGCCCCTGGAAGCCAAAAAGACAGGAGGAGGCCACCCCCTTTCCCCTGCCTCTCCCCTACCCTAATGCCACCTGGGTCCGGTCAGGGCATCGGGCCCTCCCGGACGCCGAGCCTCTCTCCTAAGCCTCCTTCCCATTTGACCCTCTACCTTCCTTTCCGGGGACACCAAGAACCCTTCCCCCTCCTATCCGGGCAAACCCAGTGCCTCCACGGATCTTCTCGTCCTCTGACTACACTTGAGGGAGTGCCAACTTTCTTTTCCTCCTCCGGGCATGGGCGGAAGGATCGGCTCTGCACCGTGCAGCCGTGATGGTCGCAGGGTAGCTGAGCCCTGCTGTGAGGAAGCGGGAAAGAAAAATGGGAGCAGAGCTAATAGTCAGGAAGGTGGGATTCGGTGTGACCAGCCGGTGCAGTCCCCAGCCTCCCCCAGCACCCACCCCCCACCCCCCACCCTGGCCGTGAAAGGAATAGAGGTAGCAAACGGCTGCTGAAATGCTCAAAGAGGACTTCTGGGGGCGGGGAGGGGGTGCGTGGGTGGGGGGGGGGGAGCCCCAGGGGTCTATCCCACTTGTGCATAGCAAAGCTCCCCAGAGCTCCGCTCTCCTGGTAGACACTCAGGGAGGGGAAGTAGAGGAGAAGCTGGGCGGAGGCCAGACTAGGGGAGGGCATGTCTCCCCCTCCCACCCCCACCATCATCCCTTGTAAAGTGCACTGTGTCCCCTTGACTCCCTAAGAGTGACAAAACAGGCCCTGAGACCACATGCCTGCCCCCAGGCTTCCCCTTCGGGACGAGGGTTCACCCCTATGGCTGCAAGCGCTGCCTTGCTCTGTCCCACCCAGGGAAGACAGAAAATTTCAACCCGGCTGTAGGAGGGAGGGAGGGGGAGGGGGCGAAGGAGGGCAGATGTGTGGGAGCGGGGAAGCGGCAGTAGGAGGCAGAGACACAAACAAGCTACAGACTAAGAGAATTAAAACTGAACCCTGAAATTGACGACCCCCCACCCCACCCCACAACCACACTCCCTAAGGGCAGGGAATAAGAACTTTGGAAGATGGGGCAACCGAGCCCTTGCCCCCTTTCTACCCCGAGGCCTGGACAGTAACCCTCCTTCCTAGATCATCGCACCCCCCAATTCCCCCCTAACCCTGGAAGAGCCCACAAGTGAATCAAGGGGCCTTGAGCCCCCGCCTGCCTGCCACCCCCAGCTCGCTCACCCCCATGTCCACCTGAAGGTCCTGGCCCCGCATTTTTTCTAGACTCACTGGTGGGGGCCGGGGAGGGGGAGAAGACAAGGCGGACGGCCTGGGGCTAACTGGGACCCTGAGCAGCGGGGAGGTCATTGTGGAGGCCCAGACCTACGCTGGGCTCCAAGTGAGGAGTCCCTAGTTCCCTCAACTGGGCCCGGCTGGGCCACACCCTAATCCCGCGGGCCGGGGACACAGACCAATGGAGCAGCAGAGGCCCCGGCCCACCGAGTCCAAGTCGGGGAGGGCGAGGGAGCCCCCCTCTAGCCAACGCCACTCCCTCTGCCCATTGGCCACTGGCTCCCTCTCGCCCATGCGTCTGTGTTCCCCACGTGCTGCTCTCTGGGGGTGGGAGAGGCAGGGAGCCGGAGGGGGGTGCTGAGGCTTACACCTCACAGATGATGACCGGAAAGTCCACATGGATGCGGGGGTGGTCCAGCTGCACGATGCCCTGTGATAGGAGAAAGGCCAGTGAGGCAAAGGGGCCGGTGGGTGCCCAGTGCCTTGCAATAAAGAGAGCTGGGATTCAGGGGGGATCCTGAAGGAGCTCTGGAGCAGCAGCCACCCTTGACTAGCCTCGTGGCAGTCCTGGGGCAGGAGGGAGCGGGGAGAGTTGGGATAGTCTAATCCTCTCCCATCTCTCACCAACACACTCCCTCCCCCGCCAGCCTACCCTCCCGCCCTTTCCACCGTGTGGAAATCTGGAGTGCAGGAGGCACAGTAGTCTCACTCTAGCCGAAGCAAGCACGGGGTGGGGAGGGAGAGGGGCTCCGCGTGGGCAAATTTAGGGGAGGAACCGAGGCCCGGATCTCGAAGAGCTGCTTTGGAAAGCGGCCGCCGGCCGGGGAAAGCCAAAAGTCTGACCTTCTCTCGCGGCACGGCTGGAAATGGCCGGCTCACCGACTCCGTCTCCCAGACCCTCGAGGCCTCGGTTATCCCCAGCTCCCTCCAGCTCGCCTCCCTCTGGAGAGGGGGGAACAGGGGGGAGCTTTTAAATTGTCCAGGCCTGGCAAGGGTCGTGGGCTGCTTACCTGAGGAACCAGGTTCTTATGGATTCTCTTCAGCTTGGCGCGCTTCCGTCCATTCTTGGTGACGATCGTCTCCTCGTAGAACTCGTGTGCAAGGTCGCCATCTTCATCAAAGTACATGGAACTGCAGGGGGGGAAGCAGTACAGTGAGCGCCAGAGACAGCGGTTTTTTTTACTAGGGCAAGCCAGATCCCAGGGCCAGCCGGGCGGGGAAATTCAAAGCCGCGTCCCTGTCGCCACCAAGATCACTTCTTCAGCACACCACCGCCACCCACTACTCCCATTACTATAACAGCGGGCCGGTGTCTGTACTAAGCGGTAGGGGAAACACAACGGAAGATAGCAGACGCTTTTGGGCCCCTGAGGACCTCTAGAACGTAAGCTGGCTGGCAGCAGGGGCCGTACCTGTTATTCTCATCCTGTACTCTCCCAAGCGCTGAGTACAGTGTTCATTCGTTCATTCGATCCTATTTATTGAGCGCTTACTGGGTGCAGAGCACCAAACTAAACGCCGAGTACAGTGTTCTGCACACGGTAAGCGCTCAAGAAATACGGCTGATTGACTGATTGAGCTCACAGTCTAAAATGGCAGGCGAGACGCACGCTCAAAAAATAATCCAACTCACAAAAACTACTAATAGCGTTCACCACACAAAACAACAACAGACACAAGAAAATCAGAAACAGTTCAGTTCAAAAAATCCACAGTCCTTCCAGAACCCACTGTGGTATTTGTCAAGCGCTTCCTAGGAGCCAAGCACAATTCTAAGCGCTGGGGTACATACAAGGTAATTGGGTTGGACACAGGCCCTGTCCTACATGGGGCTCACGCTCTTAATCCCCATTTTACAGATGAGGTAAAACTGAGGCCCAGAGATGTGAAATGACTTGCCCAAGGTCACACAGCAGATATGCGGCGGAGGCTGGATTTACAACGCACATCCTTCTGACTCTCAGGCCCCTGCTCTATCCATTAAGCCATGCTGCTTGTGCAGCTAACCGCCCAGGGCCTCAGGAGTTCAACATTTTCACAACACTCTGCTAGGTTCTCATCACTTTGCTGAGGCTGCAGGGTTTGGGGGGGAGGGAAAGAGCGAGACAGAGTGTATGTGTGAGTGTGTGTCCTCCTCTCCCAGGTGATGCTGGGAAGGTGGACCAGGCCTCAGTCCCCATGGCTTAGGGGCAGTGAGGCCAGCTGGATATCTCTCAGACCAGGTAGCAGCTCCTAATCAACCGTTAAGATAAGACCTGGGACTGGGGTGACTCAGCTCATCAGGCCTGTGTGATGTCCTGAAAGCTGCTGGATGAGGTTCCAGAGAAACAAGGGCATAGGTCATCCATCTTCCCACTGCGATGTTCAAACTCTGTTACATTTCTCAGCCAGTAGACTGAGGATGGCAGACATCTTAGAGATTAAACTCTCTTGGAACTGGTCTCCAGGGGTGGGGTGGGGGTCAGCATCTCAAGGGGCAACCTGCTGCTTGTTCCTGGTAGTGTAGAGTTGGCCCTGGTTTCTTCCCCATTGAAAGACAACACCAGGCCAAATCACCTGCAGGTGAGTTCGGCCTTCAGGGACAGGGAAAATTTGGACTGGGGAGTAGAAATGCTATTGGTGACCCAGGATTCTTAGGTTTTCTTCAAGAAATATCCAGAGAAGTCCACAAAGAGCATGGCCAGTTCAAACCCCTGGTAGTAATAAATTAAATTATGGTACTTGTTAAGCATTTACTATGTACCAAGGCACTGGGGTAGATACAAATTAATCAGGTTGGACAGAGTTCCTGTCCCACATGAGGCTCACAGTCTTAATCCCCATTTAACACACCAGATAACCGAGGTACAGAGAAGTTAAGTGACTTGCACCAAGGTCACACAGAAGCCACGTGGCAGAACCGGGATGAGAACCCAGGTCCTTCTGACTCCCACGTCCCTGCTCGATCCACTAAGCCACGCTGCTTCTCCAGGTCCTCATGATGCTGCCTGGCCTTAAAGTCCTTCGATTCAAACTCGAGTCTGAGAACTCTTCCCCAGGCACTACGGCTCACAGTTCAGCCGGATCTCTGGAAAACTTCCTGCTAGAAGCCCAGAGTCCACCTTGAAGGAATCTAATCTCAGAACCCCGATCCCTGTTTTAAATTAATGGGGGGCCTACACCAGCCCCTGCCGACTGACTCTTGACAGAACCTGGGATTAGGTTGAATGGCAAAGAGTATTCGCTCAATGGCAACTTTCCCCCAGGAGCAACCTGGCTGGACAAAGGCCAAATCGGGGATTAAGGCAGGCTGAGCAGCCCCTGGGCTGCAATCTCATCACGGCCTTCACGTCCCTCATTTTCCCCATGCAGGCTGCTGGGAGTCACTGAATCTAAACTCCTGACTACCTCCTATCAAGCAATACCAACTTCAAACCTACCCCCAAACTGAAGGTTTTTCACTTGTCTCCAGCCTAGTGAACTGTGAATCGGAAAGATGCTGACCGGTCTCCCAGGCCGCACTGCCGAACTCACCCTCTTTCTATTTTAGTTCTACTTTAAGGAATCGTCACAGAACCCAACCCGGTTCCTCAAGAAGCTGAATCCTTAACCGGGAACCAAACCAAACCATGGTGCCCCGCCCACCCCTCCCTCACCCCCGGGGCCCGGTGAGGTTAAAATGAAGACCTAGCCATTCGACGCTCCTCCTATGGGGCTGGCAGGACAACGACGAAAACTCAAATTTTGGAGGGTGGGGAGTGCCGCAGGGACTTGGGAGTTCTCTGGTAAAGTCGAGTGACTAAATTGGTCTAGACATCTCCAGGGACGACAACTCAATCGCTTTGGGTAAACTTAAAAGTGACCCCCGTTTTGAGTGATGTCTTGTTTGCCAGAACCATCCCCCACTTCCTACTTGCAGGAGAAACTGGTTGTTCCATTGGGAGAGAGAGAATACTTGGGCAGAAGCGAGGGAGTCGACATTCTTTGTTCTGTACAGTGTATCTTTCAAAATTTAACAGACTCTTCTGAACCCGGTGCCACCAACCGGGAGGCTCGACCCTTCACCCACTGCACGGGGCGTTTCACATCTCTTCTGTTCCTACCTGTCGGAGAATACGAACGCCAAAGCTGGCGACACCTCTAGTGATAAAAGCCACCCTCCAGTCTTGGGTTTCCTTGGAGGTTCTGTTGGTTAACGGTATTTCCACAGACCACGGGTTTCCCGTCCAATCTCACGGACAGGGGCGCTTCTAGGAATGGTCCTGCTGTGTCACCAGGAGAGGGCAACTGAGCCCAAGATTTCCCCCTTCCTTCTCCCCGCTCAAACTACCGGGATTACTCAATTAGATTTGGAAGTCTACTGTGACAGAATTCAGCTGCTTGGAACCGGTCGGGCCCGACGGGCGATGCCATAAATGCCCACATCAGCTCCTCCTTTCAAAGAGAGAGGAAAGGCTCTGGCTTGGATTTGGGGGGTGTGTTGGGGGGAGGAGCTGGGGGGCAACGTTCCCTAAACGGACCGAGGCCCCGACGGCGTAACAGGCGTTTGGGTTTTCCGGGCTCCCTGGGAGAGCACAGAAGCAAAAATAACGGGGTGAAAGCTAGGGAGGGGGAAGGCAGGAGGGGACTGGGTCTAAGGGCCAAAACACCGACTGGGGAGTCACAAGGACTCGGTTTCATCTCTGGCCGCGTGACCTTGAACAGGCACCTGCCCCAGGTCGCGCCTCCCTCTCCCCATCTTTAAGCGGGGCAAAGGGTTCGTGTCTAAAGACGGCGTGGCGAGCCTCCCCGAATGCGGCGCCTTCATCTGGGCACCGGACGGGGGTAGAGGAGGAGAAAAATGGGATGTGCGGTTCCCGGCCGCTTCTGCCCCCCCCCCGCCCTCGCCATCCCTCCTCTTACCCGCGTCGGGTGAACACGAAGGGGGGCGCGCTCCGGCACCCCTGTGCCCGGGTGAGGGCCTGGTCCGTGCCGGCGGCGTTGGGCGCTTCCGAACCGCTGCCCCCCGCGGACGACGCAAAGGGCCAGAGGCCCCGGGACTTGGAGCCGCTAGTGCCCATGACAGGGCCTTCAGGGCATGACGGGGGTCCGCCGCCACTCCGCACGTACCGCTCACGGTACGGCTTAGCCAGGCCCGCTCGCTGGCTCGCCCACTACCGTCTGGCCCCTCGTCCCTGCAGTCTCCCAGGGCACTTCACTTCCGGCTCCACAGCGCGAGGCGCCTCCGCCCCGCCAATTGGCCCCCGCGCCTGTCCGTCGGGAGGGTGGCGCTTACGGCCGGACCGAGAAACTACAAATCCCGGCAACCCCTGCGGCTGAAGTCCCGCCCCCTCCCCCGGCCCTCTCAGGTACCGGCCATCCAAGCTCCGTTTAGGGCAGGGCGGTTCCCTCCGCCGTGGGGATCGCTCTTTTCTCGCCCGACAGCCGGCACTCGGGCTTGGAGCCGGTGGGTTTGGGGGGGCTAGGGTGGTCTTCTTCTGATTCCGGCTCCCTGCCATCTTCAGAGGAGGTTGAGCGGGGGGCGACCGACGCATTCGTTCATTAGCAGCACACGCTAAGGGGTGGAGGGTTCAAGGACGAACACTCGGCCCGGAAAATACTGGGAAGAGCCCCCCTCCGCCCCGCACCGTTCCGCCTCTCCATGAGCTTATTACGGAGAAGTCAGGACGTTTGGCAGCGTGGCTCAGTGGCAAGAGCCCGGGCTTGGGGGTCAGAGGTCATGGGTTCGAAGCCCCGCTCTGCCACCTGTCAGCTGTGTGACTGTGGGCAAGTCACTTCACTTCTCTGTGCCTCAGCTACCTCATCTGTAAAATGGGGATGAACACCGTGAGCCTCACGTGGGACGACCTGATTACCCTGTACCTACCCCAGTGCTTAGAACAGTGCTCTGCCCATAGTAAGTGCTTAACAAATACCAACATTATTATTATTATTATTCCATCATCTGTTTGGGGAGTAGTGAGCTGCTGCTACCTGAGAAGCACCGGTCTGGCTTTGGTAGTTTCCCTGAACAGCCTGACCTTGGACACTGGAATTAGACGAGAGACTAGAGAGGGGTTTGGACACCTCCTTCATTCATATTTATTGAGTGCTTACTGTGTGCAGAGCAGTGTACTGAGTGCTTGGGAAAGTACAGTACAACAATAAACAGTGACCATCCCTGGCCACAAGGAGTTTACAGTTCAATCTAGCCAAACTAATTCTCTTCCCCTCTTCAAAACTCTACTTAAAGCTCACCTCCTCCAAGAGGCCTTCCCAGACTGAACTCCCCTTTTCCCTCTGCTCCCTCTACCCCCCCCTTCACCTCTCCTCAGTTTAGCGCTCTTTTCCCCCCTTTCCCTCTGCTCCTCCCCCTCTCCTTTCCCCTCCCCTCAGCACTGAACTCGTCCACTCAACTGTATATATTTTCATTACCCTATTTATTTTGTTAATGAAATGTACATCACCTTGATTCTATTTATTTGCTATTGTTTTAATGAGATATTCATCCCCTTGATCCTATTTGTTACTGTTCTTGTCTGTCTCCCCTGATTAGACTGTAAGCCCGTCAAAGGGCAGGGACTGTATCTGTTACCGATTTGTACATTCCAAGCACTTAGTACAGTGGTCTACACATAGTAAGCGCTCAATAAATACTATTGAATGAATGATCATAATAATTATTATGGTATAGATAGAGCACGGACTATTTATTTGAAATAGAAGCAGCGTGGCTCAGTGGAAAGAGCCGGGGCTTGGGAGTCGGGCGTAATTGATTAGACTGTAAGCCTGTCAAAGGGCAGGGACTGTCTCTGTTACCGATTTGTACATTCCAAGTGCTTAGTACAGTGCTCAGCACATAGTAAGCACTCAATAAATACTATTGAATGAATAATCTCAGCTCCGCCGTTTGCCAGCTGTGTGACTTTGGGCAAGTCACTACACTTCTCTGGGCCTCAGTTACCTCATTTGTAAAATGGGGATTAAAACTGTGAGCCCCATGTGGGACAACCTGATTACCTTGTATCCCCCAGTGCTTAGAATAGTGCTTGGCACATAGTAAGCGCTTAACAAATACCACCATTTATTTATTTTTTATTTGTTAAGCACCTGTTACGTGCCAGGCACTATACTAAGCACTGGGGGATGCTTAGTCCAATCAGGTTGGACACAGTCCCTGTCCCACGTCCCACAGTCTCAATCCCCATTTTGCAGATGAGGGAACTGAAGTGACAGAGAAGTGAAGTGACTTGTCTATGGTCACCCAGCAGACAAGTGGCAGAACCAGAATTAGAACCCATGACCATAAGAGAAGCAGCATGGCTCAGTGGAAAGAGCCCAGGCTTGGGAGTCAGAGGTCGTGGGTTCTAATCCCAACTCTGCTGCTTGTCAGCTGTGGGACTTTGAGCAAGTCACTTCACTTCTCTGGGCCTCAGTTACCTCATCTGTAAAATGGGGATTAAAACTGTGAGCCCCACATGGGACAACCTGATTACCTTGTATCTACCCCAGCACTTAGAACCATGCTTCCACATAGTAAGCGCTTAACAAATACCACTGTTATTACTATTCTCTGGGCCACAGTTACCTCATCTGTAAAATGGGGATTAAAACTGTGAGCCCCACGTGGGACAACCTGATGATGTTGCATCTCCCCCAGCACTTAGAACAGTGCTTGGCCTATAGTAAATGCTTAACAAATGCCAGCATTATTATGACCTTCTGACTCCCAGGTCCGTGCTCTAACATGCTGCTTCTCTAGAGCGGGGGGGGGGGGGGGGGGGGGGCGGAGAACGAACACACAGGCATCAATACAAATAAATAAAATTACAAATATGTATATAAGTGCTGTGGGGCTGGGAGGCGGGAAGAACAAAGGGAGCAAGTCAGGGTGACTCAGAAGGGGGTGGGAGATGAGGAAAAGTGGGGCTTAGTCTGGGAAAGCCTCTTGAAGGAGATGTGCCTTCAATAAGGCTGTGAAGGGGGTGGGGCGGGGGGTGGTGGTGGGGGGAGAGTAATTGTCTGTCGGATTTCAGGAGGGAGGGTGTTCCAGGCCAGAGGCAGAGAGTAGGCTAGGGGTCGGTGGCAAGACAGGCGAGATCGCGGCACAGTGAGAAGTTTAGCACTAGAAGATTGAAGCGTGTGGGCTGGGCTGTAAGAGAGGTGTGAGGTGAGGTAGGATGACGCAAGGTGGAGTGCTTTAAAGCCAATGGTGAGTTTTTGTTTGAAACGAAGGTGGATGGGCAACCACTAGAAGGGGGAGAAGTGGGGGGAGGTGACATGTCCTGAACGTTTCTGTAGAAAAATGATCTGGGCAGCAGAGTGAAGTATGGCCTGGAGTGGAGAGAGACTGCAAGGAGGTTAATGCAGTAATCCAGGTGGGATAAAATGATTGATTGTATTAACATGGTAGTTTAGCTGGAGAGGAAAGGGTGAACTTTAGCGATGTTGTGAAGGTGGGACTGAGGATTTGGTGACAGACTGAATATGTGAGTTGAATGAGAGAGGATAACGCCTAGGTTATGGGTTTATCTCACATGTGCACCTGCAGAAGGCACCCCTAACAAGGAAATCCCAGAGGGGTTAGAGCCCCTAGACCTCAGGGAAGTGGTGGGGCAAGGCAAGAGCTGCGTACAGGTGCTGGAGTATAACCATGAGAGCCGGCACCATCCCAAACTGAGACCCCAGTATGGAAATGTATGCCTTACTGGCCCAGGCACTCCACTTGGTCAGCATGGTGCTGGGATGCTTTAATATACCATGCTTATTTTGTGGAATTCTTTAAAAATTTTTTTTTAATGTTATTTGATAAGTTCTAAGTGCTGGGGTGAATACAAATTCATCAGATTGGACACAATCCCTATTCCACAGGGGGGCTCACAGTCTAAGCAGGAGGTTGACTAGACATCGGATCCCCATTTTACAGATGAGGAAACTGAGGCACAGAGAAATGAAGTGACTTGGCTAAGCTCACAGCAGGCAAATGGCAGAGCCAGAATTAAAACCCAAGTCATCTGACTCCCAGGCTGGTCACTTTGCACTAAACCTCAGAGCTTCCTTCACCTTCCCAAGATGTGGAGTAGAATTGTTGAAATGGCTGCAATCCAACTGAGCCCACTCGTGCTTGTGGTGACTTTGGCATTCATGAGGAGATTAAGGGCAAAGAAAGGTGCCCTTGAGCTACCAGACCTTACCTTCCATCTTCTTTGTGTAGGAGTTTTCTGTTGCGGGATCTTTCTTGAGAAACTGCCCCTTCATCTCCAAATGCCAGGTGAAGAGAATCGACATTTCCGTTTGTGAATCTCCAAATAATAACAACAACCTCCTTGTCTTCCTGAACCCTCTTTTTATGCTTTGGTTTCAGAGAGTCAGTAACTCTGGATCCTGCCTTATTGAAGGCACATCTCCAAGAGGCCTTCCCTAAGCCCGCTTTTCCTTTTCTTCCACTCCCTTCTGCATTGCCCTGACTTCCCAGCCCCACAGCACTTATGTACCTATCTGTAATTTAACGTCCGTCTCCTCCTCTAGACTGTAAGCTCATTGTGGGCAGGGACAGTGTCTGTTATAGTGTTCTCTCCCAAGCACTTAGTACAGTGCTCTGCACATCATAAGCACTCAATAAACGATTGACTGCTACAGTGTATTTTTCCAGCAACCAATGCTGTAAACTGAAATGGCTCTACCAGCAACCAAATCATTAAACTGAATCGGCTGTACTTAAATCCTGTGAACAGCCACTTTGGCAAGGTTTAGGAACTGGAGGGAATGGAGAAGGAAGGGTCAGCTCCCATTGGGCTGGCTTTTGCATCCCTTTTCAGACCATTCATTACTATTACTGTGCTAAGTACTTCCAAAGTGCTGAAGTAGATGAGTAATCTGATAGGGTACAGTCCTTGTCCCACATGTTCCACAATCTAAAATTGTGGGACAATTTTATTCTCAGGAGAATAAACAGGTTTTGGGGCGGAGGGGTGGGTGGACAGCCAGACGCACAATTTCCGAAAGGTTAGGGGACAATAGTGGTGTTCTGCTAAAACCTATTTGATATTGAAAGGCCACACTGACCCCAGAATCCTAGTACTTCTCTGGGAGTCTATTCCCAACCTTGGGCCAATTACTGCCCAGTCCTGTAAACAGTGATTAAGAGCATTTTGCCTCAGGAAGGTGGTAAAAAGGCACTTCTGTATGATCCAAATTAGGAGTAGGTAACCAGGAGGGGCTCCAGCATTAAAACTGTAACAAATATTGAGTCCACGACCCCCCAAAATTCCTTTTTTCCTGTTTATCAATAATATTTCCTCTCTCAGGGTGGCACCTGGAGAGTTTCCAGTCCTTTACCAGTACTGGAGAGTCAAGCAGAGGCCTACCCATTCCATTCCCAGCTTGGGCAGTAGCTAGCAAGTGGATAGCAATCTGCTACAAGTCCGAACTCACCTGTGCTGGGCAGCAGCGGCATGGGAGAGAGTCGAGGGCAGAGACTCAAGTTTACTGCGTGGAAGGAGGCGATGGTAAACCGCTTCTGTATTTTTACCAAGAGAACTCTATGAATCCACTACTGGAACGACTGCAGATGGAGGCGGGGCATTCTGGGAGAGATGCATCCATGGCGCCGCTATGGGTCAGACACGACTCGACGGCATGAGGCAAGATCAATAGTATTTATTGAACGCTTACTGTGTGCAATGCACCACATTAAGCGCTTGGGAGAATACAAGGAGTACATTTCTTAGGTAATAGGCCCCACACCCGCTGCGTCCCACAGGAAGACATTCAGCTGAGACCGATAAACATTACACACATTACATGTCATCACAACAACTACCATGAGGGAAACCCTCATTCCGGTTGGCATCCTGGGCGATCCCCTTTGCCAACCCCCACTCCCAAAGAGCACTGCAACTGCAGGAAGGGTCAAAAGCCATCAGCTGCATTGAAGCCCCTTGTCAGGAAGGGGTTCCCTCACCCTGTCATTCACTTTAAGTCATGCAATCCCATCCCACTCCTGGGGTGATCCATCGTGCTTGATCAGAGCACCCAGAAAAGCCCTGAATCCCTACCTTGAATTCCTAATGACACTCCAACCCTGGCCTGTCGTCCAAAGGAGCTCTCCTGAGACCATGTATTATCCCGAAGGATTCCAACCTGATCACTGCAACTCATTTCCCTCCACTGAACCCTCGGATTCCTCGAAGGAAACGCCTAGCCTCCAGTCACCTCTTACGGGGGCAACCAGCTCAGGTTCCTTGAGCCCCGTCCATCTCTCGCAAAACACCCCCGCATCCTAGACAGCCAGGGGTTTTTGAGTCCTTGGAGGGTGGGGGGAGTCTGCCTGCTCTTCTAGGGGTTCATACCCTCGAAACTCTGTCACGGCCTTGGCAACTAGACCAGTGAGATTCAGGGAGTTCCATTCTCCTGCCCCTCTCGTTTATCAGGGCCAGATTTTGTCACCATCCCCATGTCACTTCCCAAGACCCAGGGGCGAGGAACGCTTCTCGAAAAAGCAGCCAGCTATGGCCGCTAACCTCCGCCATCCCCCGCCAGCAGTCAGGGTCTTCGCTCAAGGATCCTTAGGCCCCTCTCATCCCACTTGGCCAGCTCCCCTGGGTCTGGGGTGGTCCTCACGCACACACACTCTTCAGGCCCTGCCACATTCATCCGGCACCCACTCTGCGCCGCCCCCGCAGCCCCCCCGCCCCCCAGTGTACTGTCCTCCATCCGCCTGGTCCGGTGGCCCCTTAGGCCTGCAAGGTACCCTGACGTGGAGGTGGAGGAAGGGCTCATCCAAGGGGGCGGGCCCCCAATGCCTCCTGCATCTTTTGACGACAATGGGAGTACTTCTGCAGGATCTGCCGCACGTGCTCTTCCTCCTCCCGCTGTAGGATGCGCAGGAAGTTATGTAGCTCTGGCATGCTGAATGCATCCCACTGAAAGAGCAAAGCACAGACTAAGTCAATAAAGGCACTCAGATGCAAATGGGGTCAGTTCTCGCTGCCCCCGCCCGGAGAGACCTGCGGCTTCTGGGTTTCCAGGAGAATGAGGAAAGACGGAGGAGGGAGGGGCAGGTTCCTAAAGGTTGGGCTGTGATTCGTGGGCTCCATTATAAGCGCTCCACCTTCTTCTCTGGCAGGAGAGGCAGCTAAGAATATGAAGCCCTGCTCCCAGTTCACAAAATAATAACAAAAACAGTAATTATGATATGTTAAGTGCTTACTATGTGCCAACCACTGCTCTAAGTGCTGGGGTAGATACAAGGTAATCAGATTGAACCCAGTCCCTGTCCCACGTGGGGCTCACAGTCTTAATCCCCATTTTACAGATGAGGTAACTGAGGCCCAGGGGAGTTTAGTGACTTGCCCAAGGTCACACAGCAGACAGGTCGTAGAACCGGGATTAGAACCCACGTCCTCTGACTCCCAAGCCATGCCACCAAGTCATGCTGCTCCTCATAGCAGCCACATAACCTTGGGCAAATTACTCCCCAGACTTTCCCATCACTGTATAGGGCACCACCATCCTTGCTGTCTCACAAGCCTGTAACCTTGGCATTATCCTTGGCTCCTCTCTGTCATTCAACTTACATATTCAATCTGTCACCAGATCCTGTCGGTCCCACCTCCACAACATCGGTAAAATCCGCCCTTTCCTCTCCGTCCAAACTGCTACCAAGTTAATATAATCACTCATCCTAGCCTGCCTGGATTCCTGCATTAGCCTCCTGGCAGTTCTCCCAGCCTCAGCGTGGCTCAGTGGAAAGAGCCCAGGCTTGGGAGTCAGAGGTCATGGGTTCGAATCCCGGCTGTGCCACTTGTCAGCTGTGTGACTGTGGGCAAGTCACTTAACTTCTCTGTGCCTCAGTTACCTCATCTGTAAAATGGGGATTAACTGTGAGCCTCACGTGGGACAACCTGATGACCCTGTATCTACCCCAGCGCTTAGAACAGTGCTCTGCACATAGTAGGCGCTTAACAAATACCAACATTTTAACTTCTCTTTGCCTCAGTTACCTCATCTGTGAAATGGTAAGGGCTTAAACACCATCATTATTATTCACTCTGCTGCCTGGATTATTTTTCTACAAAAACATTCAGGTCATGTCACCCCATTTCTCAAAAAACTCTAGTGGTTCCCCATCCACCTCCATATCAAACAAACACTCCTCATCATTGGCTTTAAAGCACTCCATCACCTTGCCCCCTCCTTCCTCACCTCACTTTTCTCCTTCTACAACTCAGCCCGCACACTTCATTCCTCTAGTGCTAACCTTCTCACTGTGCCTCAGTCTCACTTGTCTCACCGCCGACCTCTAGCCTACGTCCTGCCTCTGGCCTGGAACGCCCTCCTGCCTCAAATCCAACAGATAATGACTCTCCCCCCGTTTCAAAGCCTTACCGAAAGCCCATCTCTTCCAAGAGGCCTTCCCAGACTAAGCCCCACTTTTCCTCATCTCCAACTCCCTTCTGTGTCACCCTGACTTGCTCACTTTGCTCTTCCCCGCCTCCCAGCCCCACAGCACTTAGGTACATATCTGTAATTTTATTTATTTGCATTGATGTCTGCCTCCCCCCTCTAAACTGTAAGCTCGCCGTGGGCAGCGAATGTCACTCTTTACTGCCGTGTTGTACTTTCCCAAGCGCTTAGTACAGTGCTCTGCACAAATCCCGGCTCCGCCACTTAGCTGCGTGACTTTGGGCAAGTCACTTAACTTCTCTGTGCCTCAGTTACCTCATCTGTAAAATGGGGATTAAGACTGTGAACCCCACGTGGAACAACCTGATCACCTTGTATTCTCCCCAGCGCTTAGAACAGTGCTTTGCACATAGTAAGCGCTTAACAAATCCCATTATTACTATTATTAGTAAGCACTCAATAAATACTACTGAATGAAGGAATGACTGAAAAAAGCAAGGCGGCACTGGGACTCCTTACTGCAACTACAGGGGCAAATCTTTAAACCTGACGCCGAAACCCTTCCTGTCCCCTTCCCTTGGGCATACTGAACCACTTGAGGAATCCTGCGTCAACAGATACCTCCCACACCCAGGCATTCATTATAATGGATGTCTGGATCAGAACGATCATGTTTGGTACAGAGAGATAACAATAATAATAATAATTTTGGTATTTGTTAAGCGCTTACTATGTGCAGAGCACTGTTCTAAGCGCTGGGGTAGATACAAGGTAAGTGGGTTGTCCCACGTGGGGCTCACAGTCTTAATCCCCATTTTACAGATGAGGTAACTGAGGCTCAGAGAAGTGAAGTGACTTGCCCACAGTCACACAGCTAAGTGGCAGCGCTGGGATTCGAACCCATGACCTGTGACTCCCAAGCCCGCACTCTTTCCACTGAGCCACGCTGCTTCTCTAAAGACGCAACCTGCCGAAACCCGGGAGATCCTAAAGTCTGGTCGTAAGTCGGTACCAGTTCAGAAGACAACTGGGAGATCAGGGTATGTCCAGGGGCCTTGGGCATTTTGATTAATTGATGGTACATGTGCCCAATTTTCCTATAAAGTCTTCTCGTGAGGTCTCATATTAAGAAAACTCGCACTGTAGTACTCCTTGCTCAAGGCCCTGTGCATGCACACAGTTTAGTTCAGAAACCACGGCCCCTGGAACTCAAACAGGGTACGATTTGGTAAAGTGATCGGGCAGGAGGTGGGGAGAGAGGAGACGGCACTGCAGGCAAGGGCAACGACAGAGGTGTTGGCAGACTCAGATAAGCACACTGGCTTGGCTGAGAGCAGGGTACATGACTGGGAATGCAGCAGACGAAGGAGGTTGGGGAAGCAGCGTGGCTTAGTGGAAAGAGCAGAGGCTTGGGAGTCAGAGAACCCGGGCTCTGCCACTTGTCTGCCGTGTGACCTAGGGCAAGCCGCTTAACTTCCCTGTGCCTCAGTTACCTCATCTGTAAAATGGGGATTCAAACTGTGAGCCCCACGTGGGACAACCTGATTACCTTGTATCTACCCCAGTGCTCAGAGCAGTGCTTGGCACATAGCAAGCGCTTAACAAATAGCATTATTATTATTAAGAGGAGGGCCTGGTGGCAGATGGAGTCTTAAGTGTGATTAAGTGGCAACTGGGAGCCACTGGAGGCTTCATGGAAGGGAAGGGATGTGCAAGATGGAACAGAATCTGAATAATAATGTTGGTATTTGTTAAGCGCTTACTATGTGCAGAGCACTGTTCTAAGCGCTGGGGTAGACACAGGGGAATCAGGTTGTCCCACGTGGGGCTCACAGTCTTAATCTCCATTTTACAGATGAGGTAACTGAGGCACAGAGAAGTGAAGTGACTTGCCCACAGTCACACAGCTGACAAGTGGCAGAGTTGTGATTCGAACTCATGACCTCTGACTCCAAAGCCCGTGCTCTTTCCACTAGTACCCACGAGTACTGTGGGTAACAAGCGCTTAGTACAGTGCTCTGCACATAGTAAGCACTCAATAAATACTATTGAATGAATAACAAGGGGTGGTGCCAGGGCTAGGGACCTCCCTTCACAGCAGACGCCATACTCACGTTCACTTCCCCTGTCTCATTCTCCTTCAGGACAAAACTCAGGGTCTTGTCACTGGGCCCAGCCAGCAGGCGTAAGCGCAGGGGCTGCTCGTCGTCCTCCAGCTTCCGCAGGTACACTGCAAGGTGAAAGCAGTCACTCCCACGGACACTCGACCCCCACCCCGCAAACCGGCCCCGCTCCCAAACTCAACCGTACTCCTACCCACTCCCCCACTCCCCCGCCACCCCTAAAATACAAGAAAGCACCACCAACCTGGTTCCTCCCTCTTTTCCCACTAAGGGGCCCAGCCCAATGACTGAGAGCCAGCTACCCCAAGAGAAGCTGTCCTGTGTGCCTGTTAGTCTCTGCTGATGGTAGATTGGAAAGTTAGGTGGAGGGAAAGTTCTGGAAAACTGGGGGAGAGGAGGAGAGGGAGTGGGATCCAGGGAGAGGGCCCACCCTGATTATGGCGCTCAGCCCGCTCAAAGAGGGCGAACTTGCGGGGGTTGTCCACCACCAGGAACTTGCGGAGTAGAGCCTCTATGACCTCACGGGCTCGGGTGTGGGAGAGCACGTGCAGGTGCTTGACTGTGTCCTTGGGCAAGTAGAAGGAGGTGCGGCGCTTCACAGCCTGGCTCTTCCCAGCTGGCCGCTTGGCATCGTGCAGGGTGGGCGGCTTCTTGGTAGCGGGCACGGAAACGGGGCGCACCAACTTCAGCTGCACCTTAATGAAGCCGGTGTAGGAGCCATCTTTGTTCTGGGGAGAAGGAACAGAGGTAATGAGTACTGTACAAGCCAAGGTAGAGATGAGTGGGAGGGAGCGAGAGCGAGAGCGAGAGCGCTACGCTCTGAAAGACAGAGGCGCCAGTGAGGAATGGACAGTGTGGGGAGGAAAAGAGCCAGAGGAGGCTCAAGACCCGATCGATCCGCTGCACTTTCCTTTCCCACCCCCTCCCTGCTCCCCCCTGCCGCCTGCCTTGGCTTTGGCCTGATGACTCACCAGGCTCATGAAGAGGTTACTGTTGATCTGGCTGTTGTACTCCTTGATCTTCTGCTCAATCTCTTTTTGCGATAAGACCGGCTTCTCTTTCTCCTCCTTCTTCTCGCACTCCAATTGCTCATCCTGGGAGGGGTTAAAAAAAAAAAACCCGTTAGGAACACGGCGGCGGTCCAGCAGCTGCTTCACGCTGAAGGCAAACAGTTTGGTGGGGAACAGGCAACACTCTTGACGTACATTGGCGGCGCTCCAAGATTCTATTACCAAGACTGCCACTTCCCCTTCTCGCAGCCTTAATTTCTTCATCTAGACATTTAGAATTCCTCGCCAACTCACGACTGTCCCCCGGAAGACAGTCCGTACGAACGGACTTGGCACATAGTGAGCGCTTAACAAGTATCCCAATTATCATCATCATCTCTTTCTTCCATATCTGGCTCTCGACGGTGAAGGTTGGATTTTCCCTACGGCCCAGTGGAACCCTGAACATTACAACTTTTCCAAAATGACATTCAGCCCCAGGACGACAACAAATCCAACCCTACCCACTTCCTCTCCTGCTCCGTGGAGAAGGGAGGGGAGGGATGCTGATCTCTGAGGCCCACTTAGTTCACAATGACATCACTTAGGTTGCCCCAGGGGCCAGGTAGCACTGTCTGAATGGTTCAAGTCAGTAATTGAGGCCAGCAAGGAGTTGAGGCCAGGGGAGTTAGGGTGTAGGGTGTGTGTGTGCGTGCCACATGAGGATGCGTTTTGAATCAAGTCATTTTTCTCACTGGCCTGCCCAATCCCAACCCCCGGCTAGGTGAGCTCACCTCCCCGAGGCTGGCATCCTTCCACACCCTGATGATCTCACTGCTGAGCTACAAGTGGGAGATGAACAACTGGGAGAGATTCCTTAAAGGTAGGGCAAGGTGTGTCCCTTACGATGAAAGCAAACCAAAGTTCACTCGGCAACCCTCCCTGGGAAAGAAGCAATGTCGAAGGGTGGTGGCCTTCTGACGCACTTCGGGGCTTGGGGGTGGGAAGCAGGTGGCCACTATCCTGTTATTAACGCTGAAAGCAGGGGAGGGAGAGGAGGCGTGGACCCCGGCCGCTTCTGGGATAGCAGTGACTAGGGGTGCAGCGGTGTGAATCATCTAGCCAGAGGAGGGCAGCCTCCTGACATGCATTACAAGCATTTCTTCATCTCAATTACTGGAAAGCAGACTTAAACCTAGCCACTGTCCAGAGGACCAACATCCCACATTTGACAAAAGAATGCTTCAAGGGACCAGAGAGAAAGCTGGGAGGAGTAATGATTTCCTGGGAGGGGAGGGAAAAGTAGGGTGGGGCCGGGGGGAGAAATCAGGATCCTCTTCCAGTCAAAGAGCTATTCCAACTCCCCAGGTTCCTGCTCGCCACTAAGTAGGTGGGTAGCACACCAGATGAATAGCGCTTAGTCCCTCCCCACACTCGCCAAAGCTTTGGGCACCAGATGTAGTTTTCTCCTTTCCCGTCCTCCAGAGCCTGGAGCAAGAGCCTGGAGTCTACCCAGCCAATCCCTGTCCACTAACAGCTAGTCAGCCAGTTCCTCCTTTCCTTCAGCACCGCTGGTGCTTTTTAAAATCAGAAGGGTGGAGATCTGGGCAGAAACGAGAGTGTGCACTGAATTAGCCTTCACCAAGCTTTCTTGCACTTGGTTGCATCAGTCTTATTTCCTGTTGACATCAGACCCTGGCCATATGGCAGGGTTGGGGGGAGCTACCAGGGAGAGCTGAGATCACCAAGAGCCAATGTCAGCCTGGGCCACAAGGGAATCCTGGGAACCACCTCCCTTCCCGTCCCTCAGAGAGCCCCACGATCGAATCGGGTCAGCTCGGCTCACAGCAGCACCGCTAGGGCCCAGCATTAAGGGCAGCCAGACTCCCACAGGGGAATACTGCATGGTGACAACTGCCAGGCAGTCCCTTAACTTGCAGACCAAGAGTACTCACCTCCAGCTCAGAGTGGGGTGGGGGAAGGTCTAGAGCTGTTGACTCTAGAGCTGACTGAAAAGGACTAGAGGGGGCCCGAGCAGGGCTGCTCCGATTTAGGGTCAAATATACCACACTGGGCTTTGCAATTACTGTGGTTTACGGGACGCTCCACCCCCTTCACATCCTGTTTCCAATTGTATTTTTACAAAAAAGCTGGACTCGGCCCCAGAAGCGGCTCCCTTTTAGGGGTGAAAAAAACAAGTGTGTAAGAGTGTGTGTGCGCGTGCACACGCACGTGTGTGTATATGAGGGGGAGGGGCATTACTGTTCAATTACTGCCCAAGAATTCCCAGGAGGTCATTTTGGCAAACGTTGAATGAATGAATGAATGAACATAGAACTGCATTTGCCTCAGGCTTCAAGAAGCAGGAGAGAGTACCATGTGTCGATCCTCTAAGATTGGGTGTTATGGGATGAACTAGTAAGAAGAAACTGGGGAGAGGAAAAGGGAGAGGGAGCGAGAGCGAGAGAGAGAGAGAGAGAGAGAGAGAGAGAGAGAATTGTCCAAGGGTTGTCCAAGATACCAAATGCAAGTTGGGGGATTCTCAGAAAAAGAAGGCAGGAAGCAGCGAGGACAGAATGTAATGCCAGGCTTGCTTAGAGTAGAATTCTAAGATTAGAGGCAGGAGACAGCAGCATCCTGTTTTACAGAACAAAGGAAACTTTCTTAACTGTTCAGTTAAGCGCCGCAGGGGCAGACTTTCCTAGGATAGCAGCACTAATTCACCTTCTCTCTGACAGCAAACACCTCAGAGCAAAACCCTACCCATCCTCCCTGATGTTGCTAACCCCAAGAATGGGGAACGCTTCTTTTCTACATTAGCCTCGCCTGCACTGTGGCATCCCATAGAAAATAGTGAGAAGATCAGTGATTGGCCTGCCACTGCTAAAATTCTCTCCCTGGGCATCGACTTCTGTTGTTAGGAACAGAGAACAATCCTGGATCGGGGTTTCTTTCCATGAGCCTGGTTCATCTGGGGATTCCCTTGAGCCGAAAGAACTCAGACTGGTCCGAATGCCCAACCAATCAATCAGTCGTATTCACCGGGCGCTTATTGTGCAGAGCATGGTACTAAGAGCTCAGGATCAGCTATCAATGGGCACAGGCTTCTCCCCTGCATCTTTCCCTTCTTCACCCCCGAAGTTCCAGGCCAGGCCCATCCCAACTCGAACCCAAAGAGTTTGGGATCCTCTCAGAGAACAGGGGTTGTATATATCAGCTTGCAAATTCTGGCTTCTGTACAGGAACTCAGTCTGGTTACATCATCGGGAGCCGGAAACAGCAATCGGATCAGTGATTCGTTCACCGTTTCTGTTCCTGAAACTCAATCAGAATTAGCTCTGAAAGACTTTTCCCTTCTCATGAGCCCCAGTTCAGAGGTCATTGTTCCTTGGATTAACAGATTTTTTTTTCTTCCTTTCTCACACTCTTTCTGGAGTTCCCTACTCTCTCCTCAGCTGCAGTTGGCTGTTTGGTACTGGGGCTTGGGAGTCATTTTGCTGGATTGGCTGGAACAATTCTGTGGTTCTCTTCTTTCCACATTGGAAAATGGTGAAAACTTAGACACTGGGTAATGAGGGTCCCAGAGACACTTGCTGATTCACTTTGGACTAGATCTTTTGCTTTATATAAGATGAAGTGACTGGTTCTTTCCATAAATGCTATAAGATCTTCTAGTGAAGAAGATCAGTAGTCTAGTGTCTTGACTATTGGAAACTTTGTTCTTCACCTAGTTCTGTCGCCAAATTTCCATTGAACCCATTACTTTTAACCATATATCTGGGAAAAAAAAGTACTGTTTTCCACAACAGAAATGCTTAGAAATAGTCCCTGAAAGAACTGACCTCACAGTAGCCTTCTGGGACTCAGGATTTAACCATGCCTCTCAACCTGGACTTTCTTGGCCTTTTTACTATGAGCTAGGCACTGTACTAAGCGCTGCAGTAGATATAGAGAAGCAGCATGGCTCAGTGGAAAGAGCATGGGCTTGGGAGCCAGGGGTCGTGGGTTCTAATCCCAGATCCGCCACTTGTCAGCTGTGTGACTTTGGGCAAGTCACTTAACTTCCCTGTGCCTCAGTTCCCTCATCTGTAAAATGGGGATGAAGACTGTGAGCCCCACGTGGGCCAACCTGATTACCTTATATCTACCCCAGCGCTAAGAACAGTGCTTGGCACATATTAAGCGCTTGACAAATATCAACATTATTATTATATAAGCTAATTAGGTTGGACCAAGTCCATGTCCTATATGGGGCTCACAGTATTAATGCCCATTTTACAGTAGAAGGAACTGAGGCACAGAGAAGTGACTTGCCCAAGGTCACATAACAGACAGGTGATGGAAGCAGCATTAGAACCCATCCTTTTGACTCCCAGACCTGAGCTCTAACCACTGGGCACGCTATTTTTCACTTGCTGCCTTTGGTCATAGGCCAATGCACAGGCATGACCCGATTCGGGGAAAAAGTGGACATCCGCGGCTTCGCTCTAGCTTTTTCAACCACCACCTTGGAATTTTCCTTATATGAGATATCAATCGTAGCCCTTTAACTGGAGCCCAGCAACTAATAGCCAGAAAAACAACTTGCAGCCTAGCCGACGTGCTCCCGTCCTGATCTACATCTCTACTTTCGCCTCTCCCTTACTCTGCCGCCTACCCTGATCTGCATCTCTACTCCCGGCTCTCCCTTACTTTTTCCGATGCATTCTTCTCTCTGTATGCCTTACATTCTTCTCCCTACATTTCTCAGTCCCATCCTCTCTCAGCTTTCTCCCCCCTTCCTGTTCCTCACTCTTTCCTTGTCTCTTGGGACCCAGGCGGGTTGCGTTACAACAGCACTGTCAGCCTTAGTCACAGATGAATAAGCATGTCTGCTCCTAGAGCCACGTCCTCAGGGTCTACTTCTCCTAGGCCACCAGGGCCTCTCCATTACATCCACATGAGGGACATCGGATGGCTGGTCTTGTGCGTGTGTGTTGGGGGTGGGGGAGAAGAGAGAGAATGGGACTGCTTTCAAGCTTCAGAATTCGAGGTCTCCTGGCAGAGCAAACAAAAGATTGCCATCACTCCCCTACTTTAAATCAGGGTTTCACTCTGCCCACACCACCCAACGAGGCCACCGACTCCTCCCTCCAGCCCCGGTCTTTAGCCGCCAAGCCATAACCAGTTCCTCCTACTCCTCCAGTGGCCGATTCCCATGTTCGGAGGCCAGCTAAGATCCTTATGTGACCTTGATGACGCAATTAACTGGCTGTTCTAGTTAAGTTTTAGGCAGCGGTGAGTCCAAGATTTGGACAAAAAGGATCAAAGCGGGGATCAAAGAGGGCAACTGACTGTCTGGTTAGGGAAAGAATTAAGGAAGGCATCAATAACTTCAAAACCGGCAGCTGCTGTGTCAAGTTGAAAGAAGGGTGGTGCTGCTGAAGCTATGAGCGCGGATGATCATCAAAACGCCAGGGTTTATCCGTCTGCCGCAGTCGTACGCCAACACTATTTCTCCAGAGGGTCCTTCAACACCTGAGGCCCCGTAGACACTCTCCAATCCCCGATTCCTAATGGGGGTCCTCTATTTCCTGCCATTTCTGGAAAGTTTCAGTAAAACCCAGGAATGCAAAATGTCCACCCCAATCCTAAAGGGCATCCCGGTGGGGGATGATACAAGACACGTTCAAAATACACAAATCCTGGCGCCTGAGGGTGGGAAGCTTGAAAGTTGGGGACAGCGTCTACAGCGTGGTGCCCGGGTAGAGGCAGATGGCCCTTCTAGGGCCAGTGGCAGAAGGCTCCGCAGAAAAAGCCTGCAAGATTCCCGAAGAGGAATCGGGGACCACCTAAGGGGTCACCGAGACCCTTTAAGAGAAGCAGCGTGGCTCAGCGGAAAGAGCACGGGTTTAGGAGTCAGGGGTCATGGGTTCTAATCCCGGTTCCGCCACTTGTCGGCCGTGTGACTTTGGGCAAGTCACTTCCCTAGGCCTCGGTTCCCCCATCTGTAAAATGGGGATGAAGACTGTGAGCCCCACGTGGGACAACCCGACGACCCTGTATCTACCCCAGCGCTTAGAACAGTGCTCGGCGCATAGTAAGCGCTTAACAAATACCAACATCATTATTATTATTAAAGGGGAGAAGGGTCACGTGTGACAAGGTGGGCTCAGCGTTCGGCACAATGCGAATCTGTTCCCGAACAGCAACTTTCTCTCCTGCCTGATAGCTCTGCCAGCCTGCGTGGCAAAGCAAAATCCCCGAGGGGAGGGCCGGGCAGCAGCTGGCGAGCCTACGCTGGTGACATGTGGCGAAAGGGTCCCCGTCCCCCGGAGGGTCCGGGAAGAGTCGGTCGGATCCCGGGGCGGCTCCAGCAGGGGGGAGCGAAGGGCAGGGCACGGCGGTCAGCCCCGGCCTCCCATCCCCCTTTCCGGGCGGAGCGAGAGGCAGGAAGCGGAGGGGAGAGGGAGGAGCAGGAATTTCCCTGTCGGCCGCCCGGACCCGGCGGCTTAACCCTTCGGCCGCCGGGGACGGGCTTGGGGGGGGGGGGGGGGGGGGGGGGGCCTTCAGTCTCCAGTTCGCCGGCCCCCCCTCCCTTTCCCGGGCCCTCCCGCCTCACCTGGTCGCGGCGGGGCTTGCGAGCGAGCGAGGTGCGGGCGGTGAAGTACTGCTCGAGCTCCGAGTCCGAGTCCTCCTGGCTGCAGTAGCCGCTGCTGGTGGTGCTGCTCCAGGTCATTTCGAAAGACGGGGTGCCCACGTCTGCCTCGCTCATTCCTAACTCCCCCCTCACACTCCTCTCCCCCGAGCGGGCCGCCGCGAACCTTCTTGGGGAGCGGGCGGGCTTGCGCCGGACGGGGCTCGAGCCGAAGGGCGCGCGCGCCCCGACTTGGCCGCGTTCCTTCCGGGGTGCCAGCCGGCTCCCGGGCCTCGCTTGAATGTGTGTGGGGGGGTGTGGCGGTCAGTCGTTCCGTCTGCCGGTCGGGCCGGGGAGAGTGCCGCGAAGCGTGGAGAGCACTTCTCGCAAGCCGGCAGCCGTTAGGATTGAAACGTCGACAGCCGGCTCTCCAGCGCCCACCTGATTGGGGGAGGAGCGGCGGCGGGGAAGGGCTTCGCATCCGGGATCCACCCACTTCAAGGCCTCCGCCCGCTTAACGCTGACTTCATCCCCTCGGCAGCTCGGCGCGCGCGCGCGCGGGAGGCAGGGAGGGCTGCTGTGCGCGAGGGGGAGGGAGGCTGTGCGCGCGCGGGAGGCAGGGAGGGCTGCTGTGCGCGAGGGGGAGGGAGGCTGTGTGCGCGCGGGAGGCAGGGAGGGCTGCTATGCCCGTGCGCCGGGGCGGGGGGGGGGGGGGGTGGGGGCGAGGAGAAGATTAGGCCGGGAGAAGCGACTGGGCGGGGCGGGAGGAGGGAGAATCACCAAACACCTATCGACAAGACGACAAGAGGGGGTTTGTGCCCACATGGAGGGCTTGCGGATAATAATAATAATAATGTTGGTATTTGTCATCAGGTTGTCCCACGTGAGGCTCACAGTCTTCATCCCCATTTTACAGATGAGGGAACTGAGGCCCAGAGAAGTGAAGTGACTTGCCCACAGTCACACAGCTGACAGGTGGCAGAGTCGGGATGCACCCGACTGGAAGGATGCGTGCACAAATAATCATCATCACGATCGTGGTATTTGTAAAGTGCTGGCTAGGTGCCAGACACTGTAATAATAATAATAATAATAATAATGGCATTTGTGAAGCGCTTACTATGTGCCAAGCACTGTTCTAAGCGCTGGGGGGGGGGTACAAGGTAATCAGGTTGTCTACATGATTCTATTTATTGCTATTGTTCTTGTCTGTCCGTCTCCCCCAATGAGAACGTAAGCCCGTCAAAGGGCAGGGACTGTCTCTATCTGTTACCGATCTGTACATTCCAAGCACTTAGTACAGTGCTCTGCACATAGTAAGCGCTCAATAAAGACTATTGAATGAATGAATGAATGGGGCTCGTAGTCTTCATCCCCATTGTCCAGATGAGGTAACTGAGGCACAATGAAGTGACTGGCCCAAAGTCACACAGTTGACAAGCGGCGGAGCCGGGATTAGAACCCATGATCTCTGACTCCCAAGCCCAGGCTCTTTCCACTGAGCCACGCTGCTTCTCATATACTCATGTACTGTGCACAAGGGTGGATACGAGCAAATCAGGTCCCCCCCTTTTAGACGGTGTGCCCGTTGTTGGGCAGGGATTGATTCTATCTGTTGCCGAATTGTACATTCCAAGCGCTGAGCGCAGGGCTCTGCACACAATAACCGCTCAATACATACGATCGCATGAATGAATGAATGAATGATGAGGTTGGCCACAGTCCTTGTCCCACGTGGGGGTCACACAGTTTCAATCCCCATTTTACAGATGATGTAACTGAGGCACAGAGAAGTAAGGCGACTCGCCTTAGGTCACGCAGCAAAGTGGCAGAGCCAGCTTTAGAAGCCACAACCTTCTGACTCTCAGGCCTGTGCTCTATCCACTACACCACGCCGCTTCTCCATTATGCCACGCTGCATGGATATGAGCGTGCATGGGTGTATATGATGCCGTAGCAGTATAAGCACGCTCTTGACCGTGGGAGCCAAGAGGCCATTTAACCCGCTCCCTCCCAGACAGAAGGTAAACAGACATCTATATCTGTCAGGAACTGAACTATTTGAGTAGAACCTCTCCTCCACTTTCCCTTGCCCCCTGGCAGGTTCAAGTCACAGATTCACCCAGGTCCCATCTCACCCACCAAACCCCCAAGCAATGCCAAAGTCTTCCCCATTACCCTGGCTCATGGGCTTCAGAGGTTATGGGTAGGAAGGGTTTTGAGGCTGGAGCACCTACTGGCCTTCCCACCAGAGAGTCCTGAGGCGACGGCTAGCGTGGTGTGGGAGAATTGGGCTGGGCTCAATTCCTCCCTACGCTCTCTGTGCTACTCTTGGCTACACTTGGCTCCGGGCTGAATCCTGATGCCACCCGGACAAGTGGCACGTCACTCTCTCACACCAGAAACCTGGCTCAGGACAAGGATGAGGAGGAAATCCGTCCTTTCCTCTCCATCCAAACTGCTATTACGTTAATAGAGTCACGTACCCTCTCCCGCCTTGATTACTGTATCAACCTCCTAGGCTCCTGTCTCTCCCCACTCCGGGCCATACTTCTCTCTGCTGCCCAGATCATTTTTCTACAAAAACGTTCAGGACATGTTTCCCCATTCCTCAAAAAACTCCAGGGGTTGTCCATCCACCTCCGCATCACACAGAAACTCCTCACCATTGACTTTGAAGCACTCCATCACCTAGCCCCCTCCTACCCCACCTCGCTTCTCTCCTTCTACAACCCAGCCCACATGCTTCACTCCTCTAGTGCTAACCTTCTCACTGTGCCTCGATCTCACCTGTCTCGCCGCTGACCTCTTGCCCACGTCGTGCTTCTGGCCTCGGACGCCCTCCCTCCTCAAATCCGACAATTACTGTCCCCCTCCCTTCAAAGTCTTATTGAAGGCACATCTCCTCCAAGAGGCCTTCCCAGACTAAGTCCCATTTTCCCTCATCTCCCATTCCCTTCTGCGTCACCCTGATTTGCTTCCTTTGCTCTTCCCCCTTCCAGCCCCACAGCACTTACGTACATATCTGTAATTGATTTACATTACTGTCTTTCTCCCCCTCTAGACTGTAAGTCTGTTGTGGGCATGGACTGTGTCTGTTTACTGTTATATTATACTCTCCCAAGGGCTTAGTACAGTGCTCCGCACACAGTAAGCACTCAATAAATACAAGTGAATGAATGGAATGAAAGGGTGTAGGCCAATATGTTGCTTTCACTCTCATAGTCCACAGAGGTCGGAGAAATGCCTGGCCCCCACCCCAAAAGAAAACTCATCCCCTCAGCTATTGAGGTCTCATGGGGTAACAGAATGTTCAACCTGGTCCTCTGAGGAGCATGGGGAGAACGGACCAGGCACCCTGCTTAGGAAAGCACTTATGTACATATCTCTGATTTTGTTTATCTCTTTGCTCTTCCTCCCTCCCAGCCCAAAGCACTTCTGTACATAACTGTCATTTTATTTGTATTGATGTCTCCCCCACTCTAGACTGTGAGCTCGTTGTTGTATTGTACTTTCCCAAGAGGTTAGTACAGTGCTCTGCACACAGTAAGTGCTCAATAAATACAAATGAATGACTGACTGAATGAATGAAAGCCCTGCACCGCAAACTTCTCCCTTCTCTGTCCTGAGTCCCAAGATCTGATCAAACACCTGAGTAAGGGCAGGCCTGAGTCCCACCATCCTACAGTGCGTCCATCCCATCCTTCTTTCCCACCATAGCTGCTGGAGGCGGCGACTGTGTGTGGATGAATATACGTGTGTACCTAAGGGAGAAGGCATCCTGGCCGGAGAATCGTACATTTTGATTCAAAGACTATCTAATGCAAAGATTATGGGGCTCCTACTCCAACCCCAGACCCCAAGCGTTCCTCTCCTGAAATTAGGAGCCTCCAAACGTAAGCCTGAGCTATAATAATAATAATGATGGTATCCGTTAAGCGCTTACCCTGTGCCAAGCACTGTACTAAGCACTGGGGTGGATTACAAGCAAACCGGGTTGGACACAATCCCTGTCCCATGTGGGGCTCACAGTCTCAATCCCCATTTCACAGATGAGGTAACTGAGGCACAGAGAAGTGAAGTGACTTGCCCAAGGTCACACAACAGACACGTGGCGGAGCCGGGATTAGAACCCATGACCTTCTGACTCCCAGGCCCGTGCTCTGTCCACTACGCCATGCTGCTTCTCTGCTCCGCTGCTGCTACGTTAGAGAGTCCCCATGTCCCTCTTGTCTCTCATCCCCTGAGTGGGTAGCCTCACTCACCCTCCCCTGCCCACTGCCCACCATGAAGGTGCCCATACCACATTGGTATCTCTCTCCAGTGCAGGCTCAGAGCCCGGGTCCCAGGAGCCACAGCAGTCCAGACGGATCAGGGCACGGCAGCGATAGTGGCACGTGAACTTGCAGTCTGGGGAAAGGGGGAAGCAGCACTAAGGCAAACAGCATCCTCCATGGCCAAAGCATGGACATGGGATCCCAACCCAGCTCTGAGTTCAAAGCTCTGATGTGCTTCCCTGGTGAACTTGGCGGGAATACTGCTTGGGAACCAACTGAGCCTAGGAAGGATTAGAAGAGAGAAGGGAGAGAAAGAGGGGAGGGTGCCACAAGTATACACATACAAACACACCCACACCCACACACTCTAAATCTGGCTTCCTTCCTGTCCACTGCATATCGGGATCTTAGCGCAATGAGGACCGGTTGCAATTTTGACACGTTGATAAGTTGACCCAGGGACAAGATCTCTGTCCGACTGCTCTGAGGGTTCCAGACCTCATGTCTTCCCCCTGACTCAACCACCCTATATTTGGGGGTTTCGCTTTCTAAATTTCCCTTATCCTTCACTCCATTTCCCCATTCCTCATACTCTAATCTCCCCTCTCCTCTCAGAGAGGCCCCTAGAGTATGGGGTTGGGAGCTGGGGGAGGAGGGGAGTTTGAATCCTGGAACGGGACCCTCCAGTGGATGGCTGGAAGAAATATGGAGGAAGGGAGCTAGGAAGGGTGGGTGGCCCGCTAGACTCTTTTACTCTCCAGGTCAACTGCTCACCATGTTATTGGCACAAACAATGAGCTTGACGACCCGGTTGGCCAGAAACAAAATTTTAGAGGGATTGGGGAAAGACTGCATCAAATTAGGCTAATACAAGCACACTTACACCCATGCTCACGCAAATACTGACATTACACATCCTGGCACAGACGCACAAAAGGACACGCACATTTACACCACTGATACCTACATACCCAGCCACGGGACCAGCTAAGCACCCCAAATAAGGGCCTGTATCCAACACATATCCTTGAAATGGGCCCTTTTGGAGGCCTCGGGGGCCTTCCCTGCAGTCTGTCCTGGGCACCCATTACCTGCACAATCCTGAACTAGGTGCTGTGTGAGGAGTGACAGGGGAAGAAGAAATGGTCCCTGCCATAGTCTAATGAAAGAGGCACGAGAGACCCGCCCCCCCACCCCAACTCAAGCAAAAATAATATTTCTACCAAATGAGATGACCACAACCTAAGTGATAGAAACATATAAACAATTTAGTACAGAGATTTATGTAAGGGCTGAGGGAGACTGGTGTGATCCAAGCTACAGTGGATTAGTCTGAGAAGACTTCAAAAAGCAGTTGAGCTTTGAAAACAATTTTAAAGGAAGGAAAGGACATAGTTTGGTGAAGAGAAGAGGGGAGGGCACGCTAGATGGGGGAACGGTGGATGGAAAAATGAAAGTGTCTATTGTGGGAAGCTGATGAGCAGGTTGGTTTGGTAGGGATTGAGAGTGAATGCAGACTGGGGAGGTGTAATAACGGCAGGTATTAGGTATTAACGTAGGACCTAGAAGTCGATGCGACTTTTAGCCTGTTTAGGATTAGGCAAAGGGGGATGGGCATGATTAAACTGAGAGCTGAGGAAGCCGCAAGGTAGACTGGAGTGGGGAGAGGAGAGGCTGAAGTCAGGCGTTTGACCAGGAGTCAGGCAACAAGGCTTCTGTTTTTGTCTTTGGGTTTTTTTTTATGGTATTTTTTAAGTATTTACTATGTGCCAGACACTGTATTAAGCACTGGGGTAGATGCGAGCTAATCAGGTTGGGCACAGCCCATGTCCCAGATGGGGCTCGCAGTCTAACTCCCCATTTGCCAGCCGAGGGAACCGAGGCCCGGAGAAGTGAAGCGACTCGCCCAAGGTCACACGGCAGACGAGTGGAGGAGCAGGGATTAGAAACCAGGTCCTTTGGATTCCCCGACCTGTGCTCTATCCACCGGGCCACAGTACTTAGTGTGCGAGCACGTGCGTGGGACCGAGAGGCCCCGGCGGGAGAGCGAATGCGGGTTCACTCCCCGGCGGCACCGGACCAAGGCAGCGTTTGTGGAAATGAAGAGGGAGGGGGCGGACCGAGGAATGGACCAGGGGAGAGAATCGGCAGGATTTAGCGATCGATCGGATAGGTGGGCAGTAGGTGGAGAGAGGAATAAAAACAGCAGGCCTCTCTCGCCGCATTTGCGTGGTTTCGTGTCGCACACGTAAGGATGTACTCGCTCTGACAGAAACACGCGTATCGACACCCGGATACGAATCGGATGTCCCTGCACAATCCTATACTGGACGCTACGAGGAAACACGGAGGGAAAAATCCCTGGTCCTTGCCCTCTGAGAATCTGCCATCGAGAGATGTGCCTTCTCTTTCGCTTACATGCTCACGCCGACTCACACTGACATGCGTATTCTCCACCACGCACCCTCTTACGCATACGTGCACGGCATACAAATGAACACCTAAACACTAACACCCGCAGGAGGCCCCTGGGTTGCTCACGTGCTGCACCTCGCTTAACGGTCGTCATCGGCGGTCTCTACTGAACCCTTACTATGTGCTGAACTCCGCGCTGAGTGTTTCTCTCTCACCACCGATCCGTCCAACACGCACACACTTGCACTCATTCCAACTCGGGGGTCCTCCACTCAGTCGGGGCCGGGGCTGTGACCGTGCCCGCTGTGAAGCGTCCGGCCTGCTTCTCCCGAGCAGGGCTTGGCCTGCTTCTTCCGTGTAGGACTTGGCCCGCTTCTCCCGAGCAGGGCTTGGCCTGCTTCTTCCGTGTAGGACTTGGCCCGCTTCTCCCGTGCAGGGCTTGGCCCGCTTCTCCCGTGCAGGGCTTGGCCCGCTTCTCCCGAGCAGGGCTTGGCCTGCATCACCCGGGCACAAGGCCCGTGTCCACCCGTCACCTCTCTCTTACCCGCGGCCCCCAGGGTCAGGCTGGGAGGGGGAGAGGGAAGGGGGTCCCGCTAGGGTCCCCGAGTCCCCTCCCCGCCCCCGGTACTCACGGGTGCACTGCAGTCCCTTGCGGATGACGCCCCAGATGAAGTCCCCGCAGAAGTCGCACCAAGTTTGGGTGCCGGGCCCCGACGGGCGGAAAGAGTGGCCGCGGCCCGGGCCCGCCGTCAGCCGGGGGTCGCCATGGCCCCCCGGCAGGCGGACCTGGCCCCCGCTGCTCAGCAGGTCCAGAGCGCGGCCCGGGGCGATGCGCAGCGCGTTGGCCCGCTCCAGGCGTCCGGGGCCCCGCGGCCCCCGGCCCAGCTCGGCCCGTCGCTCCGGGGCCAGCTCTCGCAGCTCGATCAGCTCCGGCTCCGTCGACATCGCGCTCCGTCAGTCGGAATCGTCCATGCCTGGGGCTGCCTGGCCCTCCCCGCCGGGCTCTCCCTCCGTCCGCCCTTTGCCCCGACTCCGCTCGGTCCTGGGAGAGCGGATGCCCGGAACGGCCGCGGCGGAGGAGCCAGATCGGCCAGAGGAATCTCCCCTTTCCCCCGGGGTCGGGCCCGAGCTGAGCCCGGAGGCGGGGGGCGACCTGCAGCTCCCGCCTCCTTTCGGAGGGTCCCGGGCCGGGATCCGAGGAGCGGGGCGGGGCCCGAGCCTAGGCGGGGCAACCCGCCCCGACGGGCCGAGGAGAAACGGCCCGGGGCCTCCCGAGCTGTGGAGTGAGTGGGGACGGTCGGGGCCGGGCGGGGGGGGGGGGCGCGGGCGGGGATCGGGGGACCCCTGCAGACGTGGCCCCGCAGCCCGACTCCGCGCCCGGAAGGACCCGGGAGCCGGAGCCAGAGTAGCGCAATGGAAACTCGAGACCTTGAGGGGAACGGGGCGGGGAGAGAGGCACAGAGACGGTCGCGGTCTGGGTCTCGGGACGGAGAAAACGCGTAGGTAAGAGAGGCTGCATGGGGGAGGCGGGGAGGGAAAGAGAAGTGGGTGGGGGTCTCAGCGTCCCGGCTGAGCCCAGGCCGGCGCGAGGGAGCAAAAAACCCAGGCGACAGGCGTATGCGTGGGAGTCATGCGGGACACCAGAGGTCATTCCTTCATCCCACCTGGGACAGAGATGTTAGTCGGGGAGAGTAGGCTAGAAAGCACGGTGGCTGGAACAACCCCTTGCCAACCGCCCCTCATTTCTGTGCCTAGATCTCCGTGCCTCTGCACTTCTAACCTGAACTTGGCTCTCGCTAGGGCCCCGGAGGACCTGCTCTGCTTTTCTGGAGTGGGGAGAGCCAAGTCCCCTTCCCTCCCTTGGAGCCGAACAGCCTCTGGCTTCGGGACGGCATGACACACGTCTTCCATCGGCAAATCCGGGCCCCACCCCTGGCTCGGAGTCGGTGGGACACTGAGCCCCATCCCTGGCAGGGCTGTGGGGGAGAAACAATCGAAACAAATACTTCTTTCTCAAGGGAAATGGTTTATTGTACCACAAAGGGAGTCAGAGCCACATCCCCATACTACCCAACTCAACCCATCAGCCACATCCGGCCCCTCCTTCTTCTGTCCCAGCGGCCAGTCTCCTTCCCTAGAGGGCTGACCAGATTTCATCCCGGAGAGGAATCTCCCCCAGAGAGAGAAGGGTCGTCGTCTCTGGCTGAAGTTGCACCCTCCCGTTGCCCGGGGGTCGCAGTTCTCCTAAGCGACGCCATCCACCCTCCTCTCCCCCAAGGCTGGCCCCCTCCACGGAGAGTTGAGAGAGGAAGTGGTGAGGAGCCGTCAGCGACCACTTAAAGCGGGGGCCCCGATCCACTCAACGAGGGTAGGTGGCTACGGGAGGAGGCCCTTGAGGGAGAGGAGGAGGAGGGGGAGGAAGGTAGAGGGAACCTGGGTTGGGCGAGAAGGATGGACTGTGGGAGTGGCAGCCGAGCAAAGTACTGAACGGTTTTCCCTTGAGTGGGAGTGGAGATGTGGCAGTGGTGTGGCGGGAGAAGGGAATGGAAAGAGTGAGGAGGCCCAGAGCCGAGCTTGGAACATTTATGGCCAGAGGCCTCAGGCAGGACTAGGGAAGGGGGGGGGCGGTTGCTAGCTGGGGGCCCGGGGTTTGCTAGCTGGGGGCCCCTATGGCTGAGCTGCTGATTCAGAAGAGGGATGCTGAGGCACTTCTGACTCCACTACTTTGAGCTCCTCCTTTAAATTGGTCAGGGCCTCCGCCATCATATCACAGGCATGCCGGTGCTTCTTCCAGTGCTTCACTTGGCACTCCCTGGGCAGAGGAGAGGAAAGAGAAGCCTGAAGGCTCAGGACCGAGCCTGGAAGAGGCTTGAATCGGGGTACGGTCGGGAAAGACTGAAAATGAAATGAGCGGACGGGGGCTGTGACTCGGCTAGCATCGGCTGAGTCTCTTAGCGAAGCGGCCAGGAACCGAGTGGGCCTTGGAGGGGAATGAATCCCAGTGATGGGAGGAAGGACGCGGTTCTGTTCTGGAAACTGAGGAAACTGGCGGGATCCAGGACCGAGGGCTCGGAGCTGGAGCCGTGGCCCGTTGCCGGGAGCGGGTATTCGCACCGGCTTTCCGATGCCCGCGGCTAGGGCACAGGTGAGGAAAGACGTGGCGGGCTCTTACCGATTACAGTACCACTCGTTCCGGCAACGAGAACAACGTTTGTTGGCTTCAAAGCTGCAGAGAGCACACTTGGGCTTCTCAGGAGCCAGAGCCTCCAGCATGTCCAGTTTGTAGGTGTCTGCCCATCTGCAAGAAACCACATTGGGCTGAACACTGTGACGGGAGGGAGTCCGAGAGCTGGCTAGGATGCATCCCAGCCTCCTGGCAGCCCCAAAAGCCGTGCCGGTCCACAGCACAAAGTGTGTGTCGCGGGTCTGCCCCTGCCTGCCCCAGCCTGGGGGCCAGACAGAGGTTTCTGAGTCTCTGCCCCCGAGCCCTCACCTCTGTGCCTGCTGCCGCAGGTCGTGCTTCGAGAGGCTGAAGATATTCTTCAGTTGGTACTTGGCGATGGCCTGCCACTTGCCCTCATTCTCCCGTTCCAGGCGGTCCCAGATTTCTGGGATCTGTGGAGGTAGCCGGAGGAGGGGGAAAAAGTCACTGCGGGGGGCGGAAGGGGAAACGGGGGCCTGAGATGAAAGTGACATAGAAATTCTGGTTTCCGGGGTCTGAGGAGGAAGAGGAGGTGTTGAGGAGGAAGCATACTTGAGAACCTTTAGGTGGCGAACAGACGGGGGAGTCAGGTGAAACCTTGGTGTCTCAAAATCTTGTCTACGTCTCTTCCTTCAGTGTCACGTTTAAGACACAGAGCTTAATGACTGACTGTCAAAGTAGTCGGGCTGCTCAGGGCCTGCTTAACCTCCCTTGAGAAGCTTCTGCTCCCCGGGAGGGGAGCCTTTGGTCCATGGGGGTAGGGTTCGGGCGTTGGGTGTGCTGCCTACATAGACGGGTCACCGGCTCAGAGGGCCCGATCCCAGGGGTCGAACACGAAGGATACCTGTTCCAACACCAGGTCCTTCTTGGGCGGAATGGGCTCTATCATTGCCAAATGGCCCAGGAAGCATTGCAGTTCTCCCAGGCTGGGCAGCTGGTCAAGCAGCACATCATTGAGGAGAGCCCGGAGCTGAGAATAAGTTGAGGAGAAACCTTGTGAGAGAAGAATCCAGGCTGGGTATTCCCACGGTTGGGAGCCAGAGGGTGATGCCTCAATCCTCGAGGCTCTCTGTTCCGTGGGTCTGTCCCCCACCCCACCTCCTCCCACCTGGAGAAAGGCAGCTCTCTGGCCCTACACCTTCTTGGTACCTTGAGCAGCTGACCCTTGTTGAAACTGGTATAGTTGTACTTGTGCTGGCACGTAGGACTGAGAAGCAGGTTGTACAGAGCGATCCACACTTGCCCATCCAGTTTGGATATCTTCTGCTGGTCTTTTGGGGCCATGACTTGCCACCGGCCATTCTCAAACCTTTTGAGCTTGCCTGGAGGAAAAGGGCAACTGAGAGGGTTAAAGGGAGTCGAAGGGGATGGGATGGCTCGGTCGGTGTATCCTGGAGGCTGTGGGGCATCACTAGGCGTGAACTGGGGGGGAGAAAAAGCACCCTCGCAAAAAGCTGGCCAGAGAGGCTCCCTCCCCCGGAAAGAATCCTCAGACCCCATAGGAAAGACCTCAGTTGTTCCACGCTCCTTCCCACCCTCTCGTGGGCCCGTCCGACAAAGATCCAACCGTACTCTGGTTGGAAATGTGACTTATCATGCTGAGCCCTACCTCCTTCCCACTGGCTCCACGGACAGTTTCTCAGTAGTTCCACCAGGAGACAGGGCACATTGTGGGTATCCAGCATCCGGGTCACTGCGCTCAGGGGCAAGCTGGAGAGGGCAAATCAAGGGGGACGCTTCCACCTCTGTCCAGTTTCACAGCAACCCAATATCCAATGTACTGTTCCTTGGCGAAAGGATGCCCCACTGCAGGATGCTGTGTCTCAGACACTGTTCCAGCAAATGGCAGCAGCAACAATAATAATAATAATGACATCTGTTAAGCACTTACTATCCGCCAAGGACCGCACTAAGTAGGCACAAGGTAGTCAGGTTGGACCCCGTCCACGTCCCCCACGGGGCTCCTGATCCATTCAGCTCAGGTCTGAAATCACTCACCTACTGACACTGTCTGTGATGTAGCGCAGTACAGAAAGGGCCTTCAATGAAATCTCAAACTCCATCACCTGAGCTTGCTTCTGCAGTTCCTGAGGGAAACAAGCCGATGCTAAATTTGTGCTGGGAAAAGTGTTGGGTCACTGAATACCAGAAGTTCTCCCATTGCTGCCCAATCCGACCTTCCCCAGACCAGCCTGCGGGGGGGGGGGGGGGGGGAGGGGTTACGGGGCCTGAAGAGCAGAAGCTCCTCTTCTCCTGGCGCTGAATGCATAATCCCTAATTTTATCACTCAGCTCTCAGGGGGTGGGGGTCGCTGGGAGGGGTCCAGGCAACTCCTCTTGGTGGTTCCAGATTCCTGCTCCAGCTTGGCTGGCAACTGGTGACTGTCCTCCATTACCACAGCTTGCAGCCCGGGCCAGGACCCTCCCCACTGCTGCCTGCAACAGCCTCCTGGGATCTAACCAAAGAGGTGCCATAGGACAGGTCCCAGAGAGGATAAACTCCCGGCTCAAATTAAGTCCTGAAACTAGCCCATTAGGGCTCAGACCTCCCTGGCCTTGAAGGTGACCACAGAGAATTTTTTTGTATGGCGTTTGTTAAGCGCTTACTTTGTGCCAGGCACTGTACTGAGCCCTGGGCTAGATACAGGCTAATCAGGCTGGACATGTCGCACATGGGGCTCATGGTTTTAATCCCCATTTTACAGATGAGGTGACTGAGGCACCAGAGAAGTTAAGTGACTTGCCCAAGGACTCAGAGCAGACAAATGGCAGATCTGAGATTAGAACCCAGGTCCCCGTGAAATTACCGCCAGAGCTGACGTGGGGGGCTTCCACCAGGAGCTTTTCTATCTGGGGCTCCCAAGGAGTGAGCTGGAGAGGGGTAGCCCAGTAGTCCATTCCACAAAGCCCACCTCAACCTGGTTATCAGCCCTATGGTACTTAGAACCCCATGGGTTCTAATCCCGGCCCCGCCACCTGTCAGCTGTGTGACTTCGGGCAAGTCACTTCACTTCTCGGTGCCTCAGTTCCCTCATCTGTAAAATGGGGATGAAGACTGGGAGCCTCACGTGGGACGACCTGATTACCCTGTATCTACCCCAGAGCTTAGAACAGTGCTCGGCACATAGTAAGCGCTTAACAAATACCAACGTTATTATTATTATCATTACTTACAGGGCTACACCTTTGATCCTAAAAAAAATCACCCAGGTGGAGTGACAGAATTACCTTAATATTCTCCTAGCAGTCTTACATATCCCAGACCTCTTCTGCTGGCCTGTGCCATGCAGAGAGCCCTTCCCTTCCCAAACCTGCATGGGTTTCTCATCAGGGAACTCCCTGGGATCTGAGGTTTCCGCCTTGGTGCTTCCTGCCACAACCAGTGTAAGTTTTCGATGACAGTAGTCAATCAAGTCCAGGATGGTGTCCTCAGCTGAATCACATATCTCCTGGGAGGCAAGAGAGAAGGGTGAGGGGAAGGAGCCGATTCTTCCAGCCGACGCAAAGTGAGGAGGGCCTAACCCCAGGGGCAACTGACTGTCAGTGGTCTCTCCTTAGCCAGGCCCCGAACCCAAGCAGAACACTAAGCACCATGTGGTAGTCATATGATCTTTATCATCATCAGCTCCACTGAGAGCATTTATTGGGCATCTACCATGTTAGAGCACTGTACACTTCCAGCTCTGCCACTTGCCTGCTGTGGGACCTTGGGCAATTTACTTCTCTGTGTCTCAGTTTCTTCATCTGTAAAATGGGGGATGAAATACTCATTCTTCCTCCCCCTTAGATGTGAGCGCTATGTGGGTCAGGGACTGTGTTGGCTCTGCATCTCCTGTATCTGCCCCAGTGTTTAGTACAGGGCTTGGCACATCATAAGTGCTTAAATACCACGATTATCATTATTCTGCTATAATTTATATCTTCATGACATGATTTGTATGGCTTCCCTGACTAAGCCCTCATTTCCTCTTCTCCCACTCCCTTCTGCATCACCCGTGCACTTGGATTGCTCCCTTTATTCACCCCTCCCTCAGCCCCACGGCACCCATGTACATGTCTGTAATTTATTTTCATTTCTATCAATGTCTAATGAGCTCGTCGTGGGCAGGGAACAAGTCTATCGACTCCGTTATTTCGTACTCTCCCAAGCTCTTAGTACAGAGCTCTGCACAGTAAGTGCTCAATAAATACGCCCGATCGATTGATATGCTGCTTCTCAACTTGGGTCCAAAGTCCCAGGCACATGGTGGCTACCTGGACCAAGTGTTTCCCCTTCTCAGGGACTGGGCAGGAAGTGGGATGGGGATTGCAAGGCTGACTCACCTTGTGGAAGAAGACAGTTTCCAGGAGGTTGATGATAGAAGCTTCATGATGCACCTGTATGGGGGAGAGTCCGGGTTGGTACTCCCAACCGCCCCAACCTCCTCCCCTTGAGGAGGAATCCTAGTATATCCTGCAAGGTCGCTTCTAGGTCTCTGTCCTGATCAATCGGTGGTATTTACTGAGTGTTGATCGTGGACAGAGCACTCTGCTAAGCATTCGAGAGAGAACAAAACAACAGAGTTGGCAGACAGGATCCCTGCCCACGAGGAGCTTACAGTTTAGAGGGGAAACGGCACTGTTACCTAGGATTGGGAAGGAGCTGGGCTATTACTGTAGCAGAGCCGGCCTTACCTGCTCTCTAAGGATCTGATCTTTGCCCCTGGAAGCATCAAGGCCCCTGATGGGCTGATGGGCTCAGCCTTCTGAGGGAGAGTCTTCTTGCCACGCTTAATAGCACAGAGGCCCTGCCTTGCAGGACAACCTGAGCCAGGCATAGAGGACAGGTAGAATGGGAGGAATTGGGGTTGGTTCTGCACTCACCACCATGTAGATGGGAAAGGAGTTTTGGGGTCTGAAATCTTCCAGCTGACACAGCACGGGAAACACCTTTTGCTTCCACATCTCCACTGAGATCAGCTCCTCGATCAGTATCGGGATCTAGAGGGAAAATGGAGAGGAGGAAGGTTGAGATCTCCATCTTGAGGAGTTTGACTCCAGAAAAGGAAAACTCTTCAGTACCATGAGACCCTAAGAAAGAGGCTGTAGAGGTAAATGGTTAGAGCACATGTCTGGGTGGGATTTAGCCATCCTGGGCTCAATTCCCCTCCCCCCGCCAACCCCACTGCTTTGCCAGATGACTGAGTCAAATCATCTAATCTCTTGTACCCCCGTTTCTTCATCTCTCTTTCCCTGAAGACTGCAACATCCACACTGACGATCCTACTGCCCTCTCCCACCCCCGCGGCCCTGTGCTTCCACACACTACTGACATCTTGTTCCACTCCTCACATTACCAAGTCGTCAGAGGAGGAAAAAGAATTCGGGGGGAGGGAGCTGGATGATAGTAAGGAAATAAGATCAAATGGTATATGTTGGACCAGCTAGGGAAGAGCAGACAGAGAACGGCCCATCATTCCCTGGGAGATGAATAAATGGTGTTCCCTGGGAGACCAATCGATTAATCCGTCAATCAGTAGTACTGAGTCCCGGTGGCAGGCAGAGCACTGTATTGAGCACTTGGTAGAGTAGGACAAAAGTAAAAGACACAGTCTCTACCCTCAAGGAGTTTACAAGCCAGTTTACAAGCAGTCACAGATTATTTACAAAGAGTGGGAAGAGGAGAAAGGTTAATGATCCAGTTCTTGATAGCAGGAGCATGGAAGGATAAATAGGTGAATAAATTCACGTAAATCAGCATATACATAAATGCTTAATATTGTGCTAAGGGCAGCTGTTTGATATGACTTGGGAAGATGACTACTGGGGAAAGCTTCCTGGAGGAGGCAGATTTTCAGGAGGGTTTTGAAAATGGGGAGAGCTTTGGTCTGGTGAATTTGAAAGGGGTGGGGGAAGATCTAGACTGTAAACTCGTTATGGGTAAACTCGTTATGGGCAGGGAACGTGTCTGCTAACTTTGTCGTACTGTACTTTCCCAAGCTCTTAGTACAGTGCTCTGCACTCAACAAATACCATTGATGGTGATGTTCTAGGCAAGAGGAAGGCATGAGTAACTAGATGGAGGTAGGAGAGTTGAGCGCGAGGTAGAATGATAAAACTCGCTTAGGAGGGAGTGAAGAGTGTGAAGTGGGGCGGGGTGTGGGGTGTGAACTGGAATGTGGTGTGTGAACCGGGGTGTGGCTTGGCATGTGAACTGGGGTGTAGCAGTCGGAGAAAGCCGATAAAAACAACAGATCTGATGGAGTGCGCTGAAGCCAATGGTCAGCAGTTTCTGCTTGCAGTGGAGGCAAATGGGTAGCTATTTGTGATTTTTGAGCCCCTAAACCCTTGGCTATTCGTTCCCCACCCACCCCTAACACTTCTTCACAATGCATTGCTTCACCAAATCTGTAATTTATTTTAGTGGGTCTCCCCCACTAGACTGTAAATTCCTTGAGGGCAGGAATCGTGTCTACAATCACGTTTACTAATTTAAATGTACTTTCCCAAGCATTTAGTTCAAAGTTCTGCACAGACTAAGCACTCGATAAAGGTAATACCCTATAGACTGTGAGCTCGTTGTGGGCAGGGATTGTCAATGTTTATTGTATCGCACTTCCCAAGCACTCAGTACAGTGGTCTGCACACAGTAAGCGCTTAATAAATACGATTAAATGAATGAAGGAATTTATGATCGTTTTGAAGGAGAGTCGTGTGCTGAACGTTATTTTAGAGAGATAATTCAGGCAGCTGAGTGTAGTATAGACAGGAAGAGGAAGAGGATGTGCCTAGATCTCATGTTCTCGCCGCCTTTGAGCTCAGTAGCTCTTTCGTGTACCTTGCCTTGGTTGACCAGCAGCTCCTGGATGGGCTCCCCCTGACTGACTGTAGCATCCATGATGGCCTGCATGTTCAGCTTCTCGATGTACTCATGCTGTCGGCACCACCTGATCAAAAGGAGGGAGGGGGAAAAGAGGTAAACTGAAACTACTACCCAGGTTCATCCAGCTGTTGGGGAAAAAAAATAGGGTATTTGTTCAGCCCTTACTATGTGCCACGCAGTGTTCTAAGCGCTGGGGTGGATACAAGGTAATGAGGTTGTCCCACGTGGGGCTCACAGTCTTAATCCCCATTTTCAGATGAGGTAATTGAGGCCCAGAGAAATGAAGTGACTTGGCCAAGGTCACACAGCAGACGAGTGGCGGAGCCGGGATTAGAGCCCCCCGCCTCCCTCCACCCTCTGCTCCTCTCCCTTCCCCTCCCCTCAGCACTGTGCTCATTTGTATATATTATGTATTACCCTATTTATTTTGTTAATGAGGTGTACCTCCCCATGATTCTATGTATCTTGATGATGTTGTCTTGTTTTTGTTTTGTTCTCATTTATTCATTCATTCAATAGTATTTATTGAGCGCTTACTATGTGCAAAGCACTGTACTAAGCGCTTGGAATGGACAAATTCTGTTTTGCTCTGCCGTCTGTCCCTCCCCCGTTTAGACTGTGAGCCCGTCTTTGGGCAGGGATGGTCTCTATCCGTTGCCTAATTGTCCATTCCAAGGGCTTAGTCCAGTGCTCTGCACACAGTGAGCGCTCAGTAAATACTATTGAAGAATGAACCCACGTCGTCTGACTCCCAAGCCCGGGCTCTTGCCACTAAACCAGGGTCCCGGACTTTGGAGAATTGCCGAGTGGGACCCACAACTTGGAAATCTGATCCTGGGATTCTTCCTCTTCCAAGATCCTATCCGACTTCTCCCCTCATCTTGAGGAGCCGTTTCTCCGCGCCCCCCCCCCCCGCTCGAACTCCCCAATTCCCCAATTAACCGCTTTCCCCTCCACCCTGCGTAGTCTCTGTCCCTACCCCCCCGACCCCCGGGGCCCTCCTCACTCCTTGGAGCCGGTATCCCGCAGACGGAAGATCCGCAGGTTTTGGATTAGGACCTCGGCCTCTCCGGGCACTAACAGCTCCATGTCTCAAGTCCTCGGGGATGGGGAGGGATGGGGGAGAGGGGAGTCCTTGAAGTTAGGCGAAGACGGGCTCGGCGAAGGGGAGAGGAAAGAGACGGTTGGAAGCTAACGGACGGTTAGGACGGCATCCCGTCACCATGGAGACGGCAACGCGCGCGCCCCCCCCCCCCCCGCTCTGCGCCTGCGCGTGAGCCGCAGCGTTCCGAGACAGGTCTCCCGAGCGCCACCTGCTGGGAGTTCGGAGAAGTGCCCTGGAGGAGGCGGCCAGTTTCCTCACTGCCCCGTTAATCATAATCATAATAATAATAATAATGATGTTGGTATTTAAGCGCTTACTACGTGCCATGCACTGTTCTAAGCGCTGGGGGAGATACAAGGTAATCAAGTTGTCCCACGTGGGGCTCACAGTCTTAATCCTCATTTTACAGATGAGGTAACTGAGGCACAGAGAAGTTAAGTGACTTGCCCAAAGTCACACAGCTGACAAGCGGCGGAGCCGGGATTAGAACTCTGGACCTCCAACTCCCAAGCCTGTGCTTTTTCCACTAAACCACGCTGCTACAATAATAATAATAATAATAATGCTGGTATTTGTTAAGCACTTACTATGTGCCAAGCACTATTCTAAGCATTGGGGTAGATATAATAATAATGATAATGCTGGTATTTGTTAAGCACTTACTATGTGCCAAGCACTGTTTTAAATGCCGGGGTAGATACAAGGTAATCAGGTTGTGACATGTGGGGCTCACGGTCCTAATCCCCATTTTACAGATGGAGTAACTGAGACACAGAAAAGTGAAGTGATTTGCTCACGGTCACCCAGCAGACAAGTGGCGGAGCAGGATTAGAACCCATGTCCTCTGACTCCCACGCCCATGTTCTTGCCACTAGGCCATTCTGCTTCTCTCGATCCTAATGATACTACTACTAACCGTGGTAATTTGTTAAGCGTTTACCTTGTGTCAAGTACTGCACCAAGCACTGGGGTAGGTACCAGATAATCAGTTTGGACACAATCCCTGCCCGACATGGGTTTTACCGTTGTAAGTAGGAGGGAGGACAGGCATCGAATCTCCAGTTTACAGATGAGGAAACTGAGGCACAGAAAAGTTAAGGGACTTGCCCCAGCTCACTCGGCAGGCAAGTGACAGAGCTGGGATTAGGCCCCAGGGCCTCTGACTCCCATGCCCGCGACTCTTTCCACTAGGCCACGCTACTTCTTGCCGCTGCACTTAGCAACTTGGTTCTAATCCCGGCTCCACCACCTGTCAGCTGTGACTTTGGGCAAGTCACTTCACTTCTCGGTGCCTCAGTTCCCTCATCCGTCAAATGGGGATGAAGACTGGGAGCCTCGCGTGGGAGGACCTGATTACCCTGTATCTTCCCCAGCGCTTAGAACAGGGCTTGGCATATAGTAAGCCCTTAGTGGTTACCAACATTATTATTATTATTATTATTAACTTCATTCTCAGTCCTCTATCTGAACTGGCCGCAGAGTATGCTGAGGTGGCTGGGGAGTGATGATGATGAAGGTATTTGTTAAGCGCTTACTATGTGCAAAGCACTGTTCTAAGCACTGGGGGGGGCTACAAGGCGATCAGGTTGTCACGGACTTGGGAGTCAGAGGTCATGGGTTCAAATCCCGGCTCCGCCACTTGTCAGCTGTGTGACTTTGGGCAAATCACTCAACTTCTCTGGGCCTCAGTTACCTCAACTGTAAAATGGGGATTAAGACTGTGAGTCCTTACTCTCGCCCCCCCGCCCCCTCCCCCCCCTTAGGTGTTGGCTTTCCCCACCACCACAAGACCCATTTATTTGCCCTTCAGGGGCTTGGACGGCTTACCTGTCCCCTCCACATCCTGCCCACGGCTCCTCCCAATTACAACCAGCCCCAGGAAGCTCCTGAAGAGCAAGGTGGGTTATACTAGGAGAGCCCCCCGAGGGGCAGGGACCATGTCTAATTCCCACTTGTCTATGCTCTCCCGGCGGTTAGTACAGTGCTCTGCACATAGCACTAGCACTACTATTTTCAAACCTACTGGAGAAGCAGAGGGGCTTAGTGGATAGAGCGTGGGCCTGGGAGTCAGAGGTACTGGGTTCTCAATCCCAGCTCCCCTACTTGTCTGCTGGGTGACCTTGAACAAGTCACTTCACTTCCCTGGGCCTCAGATCATCTGTAAAATGGGGATGGAGACTGTGAGTCCCACATGGGGCAGGGACTGCGTCCAACCCGATTTGCTTGTATCCACTCCAGTGTTTAGTACAGTACCTGACACATAGTATGCGCTTACCAAATATCTTTATTATTATTATTAATGCTGGCTCTGCCACATGTCTGTTGTGTGACCTTGGGCAAGTCACTTAACTACTTTGGGCCTCAGTTCTCTTATCTGCAAAATGGGGATTAAGAGTGTGAGCCTCATGAGGGACAGGGACTGTATTCAACCTAATTAATTTGTGTCTACACCAGTGCTTAGCACACAGTAAGTGCTTAACAAGTACCATAATAATTATTATTGTTATTGGAGACAAGAGGAGTGGGAGTGGGGCTGGGGAGGCCCTGGTGGCAGAGAGATAGCTTCCCAGATCTCAAGATACTTCTTTGTTTGAGAATTGATCAGACCCCGTAACCCCAAACCACCCCTCCTATACAGTGGCAACACAGAGAAGCAGCATGGCCTAGTGGATAGAGCACGGGCCTGTTAGTCAGAAGGGCCTGGGTTCTAAGCTCGACCCCATCCTTTGCTGTGTGACCTTGGGCAAGTCATGTCATTTCTCTGTTCCTCAGTGACCTCTTTTGTAAAATGGGGTTAGGACTGTGATCCCCAAGTCGGGCAGGGACTGTGTCCAACCTGATTATCGTGTATCTACCCCAGCCTTAGTACAGTGCCTGGCACTTAACAAATACCATTAAAAAATAAATTCAGGTTTCCTTGACATTTGGAAGCTGAACAGCTGCTGAACTTGGTACATTGACCTAGGCCCAAAATATGGAGCTTGGGGCCTCTGCTTAATCGATGGAGAAGTAGGAGAAGTTGGGTCGATAGGGTCAGGGAGTAACCTCTGAGAGGTCTCTCCAGGGCATAAATATGCAGGGCAGAAGAAGGAAGTCTCAATTTGTGGTGAAACAGAGGAATCCAGATTCAGTTGGGGTGTGGGGCAGGATTGGGAGACTTCTAGACCGCCCACCTCTACAGGGGTTGGCTCCGGATGGATGGTAAGCTCTATGGGCCAGACCTCTAAGCTTACCTTAATGGGCAGTATTAAGGCCTGTGAAATTGGGGGCTAGCTCCACAGGGCAAGCAAACAAAGAAGGCTGGACAATGGGGCACAAGGTTTACATTGAGCTCTCCTAGCTCTTGTGTTCTGACCTTATGGTCTTGTTCCTCTTTTACCAGAATTGCAGCAATTCAGCTTTCCTTTGCCTGCTGTAGTGAGCAGGCATGCTGTTTGAGAGAAAGGGTGTGGTGTAACTACAGAATTAGATATAGCAAAGCGATGATTCAGGGGGCAAAAGTGAGGTGGGGTGGGGGTGGAGGGGTGAACCCTCTCTGACCTTTACTCTTGCCTCCTCTCTTCTTCAGTTCTATCTGGCCTTGACCCTCTTCCTTGTGACACCTCCAAACACTGCATGAGAAGATAGGTCCAAAACCAGAGGGAGCTAGAACTGGATTGGAAACTGAACTCATAATCCCCTCCTTTCCTCTCCCCTTTGATTGCCCCACCATCATTCTGTCCCAGAAGTCCACAGTCTTAGTTGTCACTTCGATTCCTCGCAGATTTTTAGGTCTTATGTTCAGTCTATTACTAAACCAGGTTGACTTTCCCTCCACGGTATTTCCTCTCAAACTAAAAAGGCCACAACCCTGCTTCCGGCTCTTGTCATCTTCCGAGCCGATTACTGTGTCAGCCTCCTCATTGGACTCCTTTCTTCCAGCTTCTCCCCTCTTTAGTCTATACTATATTGTGCTGGCTGGGTTATCTTCCAACATTGCTATTCAGCACATAGCTCCATTCCTCAAAAACGTCCAACGGCTACCCATTTCCCATGGCATCCAAAAATAAAACAAAGCAAAAAAACTCTTGACCGTCGGATTTAAGGCACTCAATCAGCGCCGTCCCTCCTACCTGACTTACCTCACTGATCTCCTACTACAGTCCAATCTGCACGCTCTGCTCTCCTAAGGCCAACCTACTCTCTGTACCTCGATCTCATCTATCTTGCCACTGATCCCTTGCCCGTACCCTTCCTCTGGCCTGGAATTCTCTCTCCCTTCATAGCCAACAACCACCAATCTCCTCACCTTCAAAACCCTCCTAAAATCACATAATAATAATGATGGTATTTGTTCAGCACTTACTGTGTGCCGAGCACTCTTGTAAGTGCTGGGGTAAATATAAGGTAATCAGGTTGGACACAGTCCCTGTCCCACGTGAGGCTCACACTCTTAATCCCCATTTTACAGACGAGGTAACTGAGGCACAGAGAAGTGAAGTGATTTGCCCAAGGTCACACAGCAGAAAAGTGGTGGGGCTGGGATTAGAACCCATGACCTCTAACTCCCAAGCTCTTGCTACTAGGTCATGCTGCTTCCTCAACTAAGCTCTCATTTCCTCTATCCACCTTCCCCCTGAGTTGACTATGCACTTGACTGGGTGCCCCTTAACAACTTTGATACTCACCCCAGCGCCACAGCACGTATGCACCTATCTTTACACTCAACTGTAATTAATCATAATACCTGTCTCCCCCTTTAGACTGTAAGCTCCTTGTGAGCAGCGATCGTGCCTACGAACTCTATTTTTTTGGTAGCACTTAGTCCAATGCTCTGCACATAGTAAGTACTCAGTAAATGCCACTGATTGATAATCGATCCTGACCACTGGCTCCCAGGCTCTTCATCAGCTCTCTCTACCTGCTGCACATCTGCTCTCTTCACCCGCTATTCCCCAGCTGGTGCTTTTCCCTCCTCCCAGATACTTATGTTTTGACAATATTTAGCACTTAAGTATTTATCCATCTATATACAGTACTTCTTAGATCACTTACCTCTTAATTAGGAGAAGCAACGTGGTTTAGTAGAAAGAGCCCGGGATTGGGAGTCAGAGGTCGTGGGTTCTAATCCCAGCTCCGCCACTTGTCGGCTGTGCGACTTCGGGCAAGTCACTTCACCTCTGGGCCTCAGTGACCTCATCTGTAAAATGGGGATTGAGTCTGTGAGCCCCACGTAAGACAACTTGATTACCTTGTATCTACCCCAGTGCTTAGAACAGTGCTCGGCACAGAGTAAGCACTTAAAAATACCAGCTTTTTATTATTATTATTATTATAAATTTCTCCATATTCCTGCTAGAAATGATGCTGTGAGGATTGCAGGGTAGGAGGTGACCAGAAGGAGAGACTCCCCCTGGGGGCTGTGGTCTGCTGCAAGCGGAGGCCGACCCCACCCCACTGTCCTGCAGACTTGCTCCCACTGGAGTGTTGGAGCCGGGGGTGGGAAGCTCCTGGCCTCGGCTCAGAGTTGGGGTGAGCATCTGGAGCTGGGGACTGGAAGCAGCATTTCACTTTCCAAGCTGATGCCCACCCAGAAATAATAATAATTGTGGCATTCATTCATTCATTCAGTCGTATTTATTGATCACTTACTGTATGCAGATCACTGTACTAAGCAATTGGGAGAGTACAATGCAACGATAAACAGCCATATTCAAAGCCTTCAAAGGCACATCTCCTCCAGGAAGCCTTCCCTGATTGAGCCCTCCTCTCCTCTTCTTCCATTCCCTTCTATGCCGCTCATACTTGCTCCTTCATTCATCCTCTCTCCCTTCCCCATGGCACATATCTGTATACATCTGTATTTGATTTATTTGTCTATTTATTTCTTTATATTAATGTCCATCTCCCCCCTCTAGACTGTGAGCTCGTTGTGGGCAGGGAATGTGTTTGATGTTATATTGTACTCTCTCAAGTGCTTAGTACAATGCTTTGCACACAGTAAGCGCTCTATAAATATAATTAATAATAGTAATAATAATAATAGCATTCCCTGCCCATGATGAGTTTACAGTCTAAACAGGGGGGAGGCAGATATTAATAAAAATAAATTACAGATATGTACATAAGTGTGGGGCTTGGAGGGGGGAAGAACGAAGGGAGCAATCAGGGCGACACAGAGGGAGGGGGAGAGGAGGCAAGGGGGGTTTAATCTGGGAAGGCCTCTTGGAGGAGATGTGCCTTCAGTAAGGCTCTGACGTGGGGGAGAGTAATTGTCTGTTGGATTTGAGGAGGGAGGGTGTTCCGGGCCAGAGGCAGGAGGTAGGCGAGGGGTCGGCAGCGAGGTAGGCAAGATTGAGGCACTGTGAGAAGGCTGGCATTAGAGGAGCAAAGTGTGCGGACTGGGTTGTGGCAGGAGAGTAGTGAGGTGAGGTAGGAGAGGGCAAAGTGATTGACTGCTTTGAGGAGTTTTTGTTAAGTGCTTACTATGTGCCAGGCACTGTACTAAGCGCTGGGGTGGATCCAAGCAAAGCAGCGTGGCTTAGTGGAAAGAGCCCGGGCTTGGGGGTCAGAGGTCGTGGGTTCTAATCTCAACTCCGCCACTTGTCTGCTGTGTGACGTTGGGCAAGTCACTTGACTTCTCTGGGCCCCAGTTCCCTCATCTGTAAAATGGGGATTCAGACCGTGGGCCCCACCTGGGACAACCTGATTATCTTGTATCTACTCCAACGCTTAGAACAGTGCTTGGTCCCACGTGGGGCTCATAGTCTACATAGGAGGCAGAGAACAGGCATTGAGTCCCCATTTCGCACATGAGGGAACTGAGGCACAGAGAAGTTAAGTGACTGAGCCAAGGTCACGTAGCAGATAAGTGGTGGAGTCGGGATTAGAACCCCGGTCCTCTGACTCCTAGGTCTTTGCTCTTTCCACTAGACTACAGCGTGGCTCAGTGGAAAGAGCCTGGGCTTTGGAGTCAGAGGTCATGGGTTCGAATCCCAGCTCTGCCACTTGTCAGCTATGTGACTGTGGGCGAGTCACTTCACTTCTCTGTGCCTCAGTTACCTCATCTGTAAAATGGGGATTAAGACTGTGAGCCCCATGTGGGACAACCTGATTCTGCTGTGTCTACCCCAGCGCTTAGAACAGTGCTCGGCACATAGTAAGTGCTTAACAAATACCAACATTATTATTATTATTATCCTGCTTCCCAAAGGGATGTAAGGCTTGAAGAGCCAGGCGTTGGGCTCATGAATGCCAGAGCAGCAGAAGCTTCTAAACAGAGAAGGGGAAGCAGCACAGCCGAATGGAAAGAGCTGTACCTCAGTTACCTCATCTGTAAAATGGGGATTAAGACTGTGAGCTCCAGAATAACAATAAGCATGGTATTTGTTGAGCATTTATTACGTGCCACGCACTGTACTAAGCAGTGGGGTTAATACAAGGTATTTAGGTCGGACACAGTCCCTACGCCAATTAGAGTTCATGTTCTAAGTATGAGAGTTAATGAGTATTGAATCCTCATTTTACAAATGAGGGAACTGGGCCACTGAGAGGTTAAGCATGCCGAGAAGCAGCGTGGCTCAGTAGAAAGAGCCCGGGCTTGGGAGCCAAAGGTCATGGGTTTGAATCCCAGCTCTGCCACTCATCAGCTGTGTGACTGTGGGCAAGTCACTTAACTTCTCTGTGCCTCAGTTACCTCATCTGTAAAATGGGGATTGAGACTTTTGAACCCCGTGTGGTACAGGGACTGTGTCCAGCCCAATTTGCTTGTATCCACCCTAATGCTTAGTACAGTGCCTGGCACATAGACCACTTTAATTATTCTTATTATTACTCTATGCAGAGAGTGGGCCTCACCTGCTATGTCATCTTCTTCCACGCACCATATTTTAAGCAAATCTTTGCCAGGCAACACTGGGCACTTTTGCTAATTGGGAAACAATTTGGAACTGTTCCCTTCATTAGTCTGTAATGTCTTTTGCTTTTATTTCTTTTCTAAGCACTCTATATAGTGTTCTGCCACAGGAGGTGCTCAATAAATACACTTGATTGACTGATTGCTTGGTAGGGGATTGGAATAACAGGATCCTGTTGGGAGGTGTAGGAAGCCAAGTCCCCAAGGCACAAGTATCTAGGGATTATCTTCTAATAATAATCACTGTGGTATTTGTTAAGCACTTGCTATGTGCCAGGCACTGTGTTAAGCGCTGGGGTATCTACCAAGTTAATCAGGTGGAACACAGTGCAGCATGGCTCAGTGGAAAGAGCATGGGCTTGGGAGTCAGAGGTCATGGGTTTGAATCCCGCCTCTGCCATTTGTCAGCTGTGTGACTGTGGGCAAGTCACTTAACTTCTCTGTGCCTCACTTACCTCATCTGTAAAATGGGGATTAAGACTGTGAGCCTCACATGGGACAACTTGATTACCCTGTAAATCTACCCCAGTGCTTAGAACAGTGCTCTGCACATAGTAAGTGCTTAACAAATACCAACATTATTATTATTGTTATTATTATTATTATTATTACTTCTCCCATGTTGGTCTCATATTCTTAATCCCCATTTTATAGATGAGGAAACTGAGGCACAGAGAAGTGAAGTGACTTGCCCAGTGTCACACAGCAGACAAATAGCAGAGCCAGGATTAGAACCCAGGTCCTTCTGACTCCCTGGCCACACTGCTTCTCAGGACCTGGCCCCAATGACTCTTCACCTACACCCTTTTTTATTTTTATTTTTTATGTCATTTAAGCACTTACTATTTGTCAAACACCATTCTAAACACTGGGATCGATACAAGTTAATTAGGTTGAACACAGTTCATGTCCCTTCCTTCCTTCCTTCCTTCCTTCCTTCCTTCCTTCCTTCCTTCCTTCCTTCCTTCCTTCCTTCCTTCCTTCCTTCCTTCCTTCCTTCCTTCCTTCCTTCCTTCCTTCCATCATATTTATTGAGCGCTTACTGTGTGCAGAGTACTGTAGTAAGCACTTGAAAAGTACAATTTGGCAACAGATGGAGACAATCCCTACCCAACAACAGACTCACAGTCTAGAAGGGGAAGACAGACAACAAAAAAACCCAAGTAGACAGGCATCAATAGCATCCAAATAAATAGAATTATAGATATATACACATCATTAATAAAATAAATAGAATAATAAATCTGTACAAATATACACAAGTGCTGTGGGGCGGGAAAGGGGGTAGAGCAGAGGGAGGGAGTCAGGACGATGGGGATTGGAGGAGGAGCAGAGGAAAAGAGGGGCTCAGTCTGGGAAGGCCTCCTGGAGGAAGTGAGATCTCAGTAGGGCTTTGAAGGGGGGAAGAGAGCTGGTTTGGCGGATGTGAGGAGGGAGAGCATTCCAGGCCAGAGGTAAGACGTGGGCCAGGGGTCGACGGTGGGACAGGTGAGAACGAGGCACTGTGAGGAGTTTAGCCGCAGAGGAGCGGAGTGTATGGGGTGGGCTGTAGAAGGAGAGAAGGGAGGTGAAGTAGGAAGGGGCCAGGTGATGGAGAGCTTTGAAGCCAATGGTGAGGAGTTTTTGCTTCATGCCGAGGTTGATAGACAACCACTGGAGATTTTTGTGGAGGTGGGTGACATGCCCAGAGCGTTTCTGTAGAAAGATAGTCAGAGCAGCAGAGTGAAGTATAGACTGAAAGGGGGAGAGACAGGAGGATGGGAGATCGGAAAGGAGGCTGATGCAGTAATCCAGTTGGGATATCACGAGAGATTGTACCAACAAAGTAGCGATTTGGATGGAGAGGATAGGGCGGATCTTGGCAATGTTGTGAAGGTGAGACCGGCGGGTTTTGGTGACGGATTGGATGTGTGGGATGAATGAGAGAGCGGAGTCAAGGATGACATCATGGTTGTGGGCTTATGAGACGGGAAGGTTGGCAGTGCCATCCACAGTGATGGGAGAGTCAGGGAGAGGACAGGGTTTGGGAGGGAAGATGAGGAGCTCAGTCTTGGACATGTTGAGTTTTAGGTGGCGGGCGGACATCCAGGTGGAGATGTCCTGAAGGCAGGAGGAGATAGGAGCCTGGAGGGAGGGAGAGAGAACAGGAGAGGAGATGTAGAGATGATCACTGAAGCCATGGGAGTGAATGAGTTCACCAAGGGAGTGAGCATAGATGGAGACAGTCTAAGTAGGAGGGAGAACGGGGGAGCTGAGGCACAGAGAAGTTCAATGACTTGTCCAAGGTCACACAGCAAGCATTTGGCAGAGCCAGGATTAGAACCCAGGTCCTGTGACTCCCAGGCCCAGGCCCGTGCTCTTTCCTCTAGGCCATGCTGCTTCACATATAAATACTCGTATATAGATTATTCTACTTTTCCTCTGGCCCTCCAGGCAGTAATCTTTTACAAGACCCTAAGTTCTTCCTGGCAGGATTTTACAGTGTCATTACTGCTGCTAGCGCCCAGAGGAGGTCCAATGAGAAGCAGTGGAGCCTAGTAGAAAGAGGAGAGTCTGGGAGTTTGGAGACCTGGGCTCTGGGCTTTGCCCGCTGAGTAACCTCAGGTAAATCACTTCACTTGTCTGGCCCACATTTGTAAAATGGGGGTTCGTGGCCTGTTCTCCCTCCTCCTTAGACTGTGAGCCTCATGGGGGACAAGGGACTGTGTCTGATCCGATTATATAGCATCTAGCCCAGCCCCTGGCTCCTAGTATGTTCCTAACAAATAATAATAATAATAATAATAATGCTGGTATTTGTTAAGCATTTACTATGTGCAGAGCACGGTTCTAAGCGCTGGGGTAGATACAGGGTAATCAGGTTGTCCCACGTGAGGCTCATAGTTAATCCCCATTTTACAGATGCGGTAACTGAGGCACAGAGAAGTGAAGTGACTTGCCCACAGTCACACAGCTGACAAGTGGCAGAGCCGGGAGTCGAACCCATGACCTCTGACTCCGAAGCCCAGCTCTTTCCACTGAGCCACAAAGCTCATTATTTGGAGAAATAATACTTTATTAGTATTTACTGCAGGGCCAGGTACAAGCCCAGCCGATTTTGGATGGAGAGTGGGGCGGTCTGGGAGAGATGTGTCCATGGAGTCGCTATGGGTCAGAAACGACTGGACGGCTAAAGGGAAGGCAAGACAAACCCAGCCGATTTGGGCCATTGCTGAACCCCCAGAGAAGCCAGGATGGGTTCAGCCCTAGGCCTGTTCGCCTCCAATGGCTGTGGTCAGAGTGAGTTTTATGGGTGCCTGTGTACGCATGCAGTGGGTGCAAATTGAGGCCATACAGGATCTGGGGATGGGGGTGGGAGGGGGAGTCCTTGCCAAAAAATGCCGGTCCTGGAGGGGGACTGAAATGGGAGCAGTCAGGCCAGCCTGTGCCTAGCTCCATCACTCCATGGCTGGGACTATGCAGGGTTCTAGTAATAACGTTGGTATTTGTTAAGCGCTTACTATGTGCAGAGCACTGTTCTAAGCACTGGGGTAGATAAAGGGTAATCAGGTTCTCCCACGTGAGGCTCGCAGTCTTCATCCCCATTTTACAGATGAGGCAACTGAGGCCCAGAGAAATTAAATGACTTGCCCACAGTCACACAGCTGACAAGCGGCTGAATGGAGATTTGAACCCATGACCTATGACTCCCAAGCCTGGGCTCTTTCCACTGAGCCACGCTTGCTTCTCAAGCAAGCGAGCATCTTGACTCTACCAAGATGAGGCTTTCACTCCATCTCTTCAGATCACCCGAGCTTCCTCCTATATCCCCGACCCGACAGGGGTCATTTTGAGGGAGTGAGGAGGGAAGTGGCGTTAATATTATAAGTGTTTTTCTGCCTCAGATATTATGCCCCTACTCTCCTAGCCAGAGCAGCATGTCCCAGATAACTCTGGACGATTTGGGGGTGCATGAAGATCAGTACTCTGACTGCCCCTAAGTATAGTACTAGGTAGGCTGCAGACTCAACAGGAAACTCGGGGAGATGAAGGACCCAGTTTTACAGCCAGAGTAAATGGTAGCTGAAAAATAATAATTCCTGTATCTGTTCATCACTTACTATGTGCCAGGCACTGTACTAAGCGCTGGGGTGGATAAAAGCAAATCAGGTTGGACACAGTCACTACCTCACAGGGGGCTCACAGTCTCAATTCCCATTTTACAGATGAGGTAACTGAGGCACAGAGAAGTGACTTGCCCAAAGTCACACAGCAGAAAAGTGGCGGAGTGGGGATTAGAACCCATGACCTCCTGACTCCCAACCCCACGTTCTATCCACTACATCATACCGCTTCTCTGGGTTTGAAGGCGACTCAGAGTTTTCCAAATTGGTCAGTCCCTTTTTTCCAAGTAGCTTCTGCTTGCCTGCTGGGTGATCTTGGGCAATCACTTAACCTGTCTGAGCCTGTTTCCTCACCTGTAAAATACCTTCTCTCCCTCTCCCATAGAATGTGAGCCCTCCCACATAGGCCAGGGACTGGTCCAACCTGATGATCTCGTATCTCCCCCACTGTCTGCTGTGTGACTGTGGGCAAGTCACGTCACTTCTCTGGGCCTCAGTTACCTCATCTGTAAAATGGGGATTAAGACTGTGAGCCCCCACGTGGGACAACCTGATTAACTTGTATCTACCTCAGTGCCAGTGTTTGGCACATAATAAGGGCTTAACAAATACTATAATTATTATTATAATTACAGTGCTTGGCACATAGTAAGTGCTTAACAAATGCCACTATTATTCTTATTAACTCTGCCTTACAGATAGTTTTCCCATTTTTAAGAGAGGGCTATTCTGCAGCACGATTGGAGAGCTGTGAATTCTCTAGGCCAGAGACTTTTCCATAAAATCTGTGACGCTTATCAAACATTACTAAGGAATATGTCTAGTCTCAGTGTGCTTTCATCTAGGCCTGTAGAATCAATCATTATCATTATTATTACTATCATTAGCTCCACACGTGTTAACACTATTAGTATTGTTTTTGTCTGTCTGTCTCCCTCGATTAGACTGTAAGCCCGTCAATGGGCAGGGACTGTATCTGTTGCCGATTTGTATATTCCAAGCGGTTAGTACAGTGCTCTGCACTTATTAAGCGCTCAATAAATACTATTGAATGAATGAATGAATGAATGAATGAATAGGATTACATAAGGAAATAAATTCTCACTCAGCCCAACACCTTCTCATTTGTTCCTCGATCTCGCCTATTTTGCCGCCGACCCCTTGCCCATGTCCTACTTCTGGCCTGGAACTCCCTCTCTCCTCAGATTTGGCTGACAATTACTGCTTCAAAGCCTTATTGAAGGCACATCTCTGAGAGGCCTTCCCTGACTAAGCCCTTCTTTCCTCTTCTCTCACTCCCTTCTGTGACGCCCTGACTTGCTCCCTTTATTCATCCCCCCCTCCCAGCCCCGCAGCACTTATGTACATATCTGTAACTTATTTATTTATATTAATGTCTGTCTCCCCGCCTCTAGACTGTAATCTCTTTGTGGGCAGGGAATGTGTCTGTTTACTATTGTATTGTACTCTCCCAAGTGCTTAGGACAGTGCTCTGCACACAGTAAGCACTCAATAAATACGACTGAATGAACCAAGCAGTTTTTATTAAGGCTAAATTGGAAGCCAGCTTAAGGTAACACAATGGCCTAGTGCAGAGTTGACAATTTGGCTGGTTAGCAGAGGTATGATAACCGGTGATGAGTCTGCTTCTGTTTCTTAATTTAGTTGAAATCCTATTTTCTTGATTTCCACATCAGGTGAGTCTTCTGGCTTCTAAAACTGCACTTTATTTGTTCTGCTTATCACTTTTTGCTTCCACTAGAACATAAAATTGTGAGAGTCTGTCACCTACTGAAAAATAAAAGGTACATTTCTACATTTTCTAATCTGGTTTTCTTCCCATTAAGAGACAGATGAATATTTACAATTTTAAAGCAAACCCTCCATTTTCAGTAACATCTGTATCTTATTCATAGTATTTTCCTCTTGTCCAGGAACGCACCATTACAGAGTATCCGGCTGAAGCAGTCATTGTTTCTCATTTTGCCACCGAAGATTTGGGGCTGCATACAGCAGTAGCTTTAAAAGGTGAACAAGCCTCCCTAGGTACCCAACTTCCTCCCAGTGACTTCGGCAAAGGGGCAAGGGGGAGACCCTGCCTCACTGAGTGCTGGAAGGGTGATGGTAAACCAAATCGACCCAGGAGGAGGAGGTGGGATAGTGTGGGTGAGAGTGGAAGGGATTGGTGAAAATGGTGGGCAATGAAATTTTTCCAGCGTCTTTGAAGATCTTTTCAAGACTTGTGTAAAAGGCCCTGGTCATGCTCCTGCTTCTTACTGGAAGCTGATGAGCTGCAAAAAACATGTCTTCTATGTCTTGCTAAGGTCAGAAAACATGACACCCCTCCAGCTCCAACAGGCTTGGCTCCTAAGACAACATTCTGAGCTGGACTGGATCTGTCTGCCTTTGTTTTTTAAAAAAGTCATTGCTAAAAAAAAAAAAGCAAAAAAAAAAAAAGCCCAGCTTTAACCAGGGGTGCTACAACTAGCCAAAGTGTTTGACTTTCTCAGCTTTTAATTCTGCTTATGCTCTAGTACTCTAGAAATAACCAAAAGGCAGAAAGTAGAAGGAAGGAAGAGAAATAAATGCTCAGATCATTCAGAAACCAGATCATTAGCACCCATATCATCAGTATTTAGCTGATTATATATTATAAATTCAAAATGTAGAAAGAAGTCATATTTATAGTCATTCCCAGGTCCAAAATCTGCCCCTGGGCTCAGAATTTGGCTTGCAGCTTGAAATTATGACTGCATATATGTTTCCAATTTTCAGGAGGGCACGCTCACCATACTGAATTAACTTTCCACAACCACTGGCCAAAAGTGATCCTCAGAGAGACTGACATTGTTCCCCAAGTTAAATGTGAGGTTTATTTGTCGTTATCCCATCTTCCTTCCACACCCCCACCATATACTCAAGTTTCGTATGATGATAATTATTGGGTGAATTGAATGAAAGTAGATTACCTTCTTTGGCTGCCTTTGCCTTCGAAGAGGTTGGTTTGTTGTCTTCATCTTCAGGTTTGTTGCCTTCATCTTCAGGCTTGTTGTCACTAATTTCTTGAATTATTGGCTTTGAAGCCATTGCTTGCCTAATTCTGATTTTCCAATTTTTTTTTGGCTTCACATCCGGTTTTTCTGCTACAGCTCCTACTGCCTTCTGCGAACTGCCCTTGAACAGGGCAAATACACTTGATAGGAAATCTGTCGTTTCTTTTTTCACTCCTTTTTGAGTCGACGATTTAGCCTTGTCCTCCACTGGAAGTTCAGGGGCATTACTTGCCTCTGCAATCACTTCAATCTTGGGTTTCTGAAAAAACAACAACAAACGAGTGGGAAAAATGCATCTTTTTTATTCAAACCACTAGAGAAGACCTACATTTAGAATCCTGAAGTTGGCTCTATGATCCACAAAGCACTATTTTGCTATATGAATTCCATTCCCCAAGTTGGGAGAACTTGATCTGCTGAAGAGGGAAATTGCTCTTGGGGGGTGGGGAGGAGGGCTTTTGAGAGGTGCTAAAGTTATTGCTGTTTCTAGCACTAATAGTAATAGTAGAATTAGTATTTATTAAGTCTTTACTGTGTGCAGAGGACAGTACTAAGCAGCAGGAAAGAATATACACGTGGGAATTTAGACATGGTCCCTGTCCCTTGGGGGCTCACAATCTAAGCTCACAAGAGACCTGGAGTTTGACTACCAGAGAGCTAATATTATCTGTCAGATCATCTTTGGAGAAATCCTCAATGAACATTCATATAATTTTCTACAATATTTCATGCATTGAAATAATACAGGAGGGATGCAATATGCTTTCTTGTGAACCCCAAATAGCTCATTCAGATTATTTTAAAGAACTTTAAAATTATAAAAGACCTGTACTTTGAAGCAACTAATGGTCACATTTCTTTTTGTTTTACAGTAGGCCCCCAAAGAATTTATATTTAACTAATTAATTTACAAAAACCGCTACATCTGAAAAAGTTATAGACCTGTGTTTTATTGCCCTTATACTATAGTTCAGAAACATACCTGGAAGTAAACAAGACTAAATTAAGATGAATTTCAGAATTATGGATTAATATCAGGTTACAGAATTCATGGCTCGATATTGAGGACAGATTATAGTACTTTAAAAAAGAAAGCTCACTTGTGTGTCGACATCTTCCATTGCTGATGCTTCTTCATCATCTACATCTTCTAACTCAGGCAGGTCCTGAGAAATCCAATTACAAAATTCATTAACATTGGACAAAAACAAATGGCTGCAAATCCATGTCAACGTTACTTTAATAAGATAATTTTTTCTTTTGCACCATGGGGGAAATTAATGAGTCGCGATTAACATTTTTCACTCGTGAAATCATACAGTACTCTACCCAGAACTTAATCCAAATTATAAATTAATATCATCTCAAATAAAGCATGTGAATATCCCAGTGCTCTTGTCAATCAGGAACCATCCCTAAGGACAAAAGGACTTGGGCTGGGCTACTGAGTAAGACAAAGGGCAGACTGGATATAAATGCCAGTGTGAACAAGAGTTTGAGCTCTTTTTGGGAGGAGAGGGCCTCACTGTCTGGGAAGTCTGTAGTAACCTTAAACCTGGGTCCCTACTGGATAGCAGTAGATGAGAAGCAGCATGGCCTAGTGTATAGAGCACAGGCCTGGGAGTCAGAAGGAGCTGGGTTCTAATCCCAGCTCTGCCACTTGTCTTCTGTGTGACCTTGGGCAAGTCACTTCACATCTCTGGGCCTCAGTTCCCTCATCTGGAAAATGGGGATTAAGACTGTGAGTCCTATGTGGAACATGCACTGTGTCCAACCTGTTTAGTGTGTATCCACACCAGTGCTTAGAACAGTGCCTGGCACTTACCATTTAATGGTATTTGTAAGTGCTTAAACGAATGCCATTAAAAAAACCCAACAGGAAATAGACCTTACAGAACCTCATCTACGAAACTACTGAATTTGAGTTTGGAGGAGCCCTTCAGGTATATTCTCAAAAATATACAGGCTCATGCTACTAACGGTCAGGCTGTGTGTGCATGTGCCTGAAAAGAGGGATACCTGATTGACCGTTTTTTAAAATGGTATTTGCTAAGCGCTTATTCTGTGCCAAGTACTCTTCTAAGAGCTGGGGAAGATACCAGCTAATCAGGTTGGACTCAGTCCCTTTCCCACATGGGGCTCACAGTCTTAATCCCCATTTTACAGATGAGGCAACTGAGGCACAGAGAAATGAAGTGACTTGTCCAAGGAATGTCACTTGTCTATTGTTGTACTGTACTTTCCCCAGTCCTTGGTACAGTGTTCTGCACACAATAAGTGCTCAATAAATACGACTGACTGACTGAATGAAGACACGTGGCAGAGCCGGGATTAGAAACCCAGTCCTCTGTCTCCCAGGCCCGGGCTCTTTCTACTAGGCCTTGCTGCTTCTCAGTTCTTTCTACTCTGCACCCATAAAGGTCCACCACTGCCATTGCATGGCTGTTTACAGTGTCTGGTACCGTCTTTGATTTTGTCTCTTTCTATCTTGACCTTCCCAAAACCTCTGCTCACAAAAGGCTGCAGCATTCTCGCCTGGTCTGACTACTACTGTTGTCTCCCAGGGTCTGCAGCTAGGCCACATTGTGTGAGAGGAGGGATGGAAAACATGTCGAGTTGTACACACAAGTGAAAAAGGCAGTGGCAGTCTAGATAGAGGGCTGCCTTCAACTTGGTGACAAAACCTACCTGGAGGTGAAAAATAAATCTGGTCGACAGTTTCCTGGGCAAATTGAAAAAGGAATGAATGTGGGGATAATGAATTCTTCCATCACTGGCCTGAATGAGGTTCATCTTTTCTAATCTCGGAAGCAATGCACCCCCAGATTCAACTAGTATTTGGAGAGGAGACCTCCTGGGAATTCCTGGTGCTATCCCTCTGCCTGAAGACCAGGATTATACTAGATGACTCCCATCTCTGTGATATTAACTGTGATGTTCATATAAACATTACTAATCTCCAAGTGCACTCATATTACGTACCTCAATGAACAACTTATCCTCTGTCTCCCATGAAATAATTTCTAAGTCTTCAACTTCATCCAAGTCGGTAAGCACTGTGTCATCTGTAACCATCTTCTCTGGTCCTAGGTGTAAGAAACAAAAAGTCATTTTAACTGGAGTTATCTGTCGACCTACCCACATTTCACTTGTCTCCTCTGCACTAAAAGGACATAAACTGATTGCACTGGTTGCAAACTACAGGGAGGTAAATTATTTAAGGCATTCCCTCTTCTTCACAGCAAAGTTTCTTGACTCTCTCCAACTCCTTTCACTGTTTACATCTCCAGATTTCCTCGCCTTGTGTTGACTTACCTCCACCTCCCTTCCATAGTCCATATTGTATTCCAGAACCTTTCACCTCCACCACCTCCTCATGGACAGATTTGAGCTGCTCCTGGCCAGACACAGTTGAGACCAGAGCAGCTGCTGCTTTTCCCACAAGTGAGGTCCCTTGGGAGGTTCAGCAACATGTGGTGAACTGACAGGAGGTTGGGGCCAGGCTTTCCAAAACGGAGACACATTCAGCACCAAGTCTTAAAATTGAGTTGGGTGTGTGTGTATATGTGTATGGTGGGGGAGGGGGGGAGTAAAGTGTTAGCCTATAGCTTCTCCAAGCCACCTTGTACCTTGTTTACCAGAATGTAGAACAAGGCAGGTGTTTTTCAGGTCTGCTTAGAAAAAAAACACCCCACACCCACACCTGGCTTTCTATTCAAGACATTGCCTGCTAATTTTATAGACTGATAAAACCAGGCATGGACTTCACATTATAAAACCACGAAGAGATCATTTGATTGAAAAAAAAATCTTACCTTTTTCCTTTATCACTGAAACAATTACCATTAGATGATGCATATTTTGACATTACTCTCTGAAAGTACCACAAAGTTATCCTATTTTGCTTTGATGTGTAAATATCTTGGCTTGCATTACCTGTTTTCACTGACATATCAATCTCTTCTATGTCGTTCAGATTTTCTTCAGTAACATCAAGCACTGAAAATTTTTTCTCACTTGTACTTGCGGAGTTGTCTTCGACAAAGGCCTCCTTGGGGTTCCAAGAAAATCTCTGCATACCTTTGAAAACGGTTTCCATTTCTATCCTGCCGCCTTTCCCACTCTTTTTCAGTAACATCTCTAAAACAAAAATAAAACAAGCAAAAATTAAGAGTGAATCTGGAAAGTATCTTCAGAATGGGTATGTGTATGACTATATATGCACAAATATATAGATATAAAGAACGCTTAAAGTGGCATCAAGAGAAACTTCTGATCTGGTAGAATAGTTTGATGTACTAATGTGTACTGCTTGTAATGCAGTAACTGTAATTATGCTTTTATCAGAAATTGACATTTGTGAAATACAACTTACTATTATTTGGGTTATTTATATTATATATGCTAATATTGTTTATGAAAAGTTAGCCCTCATTTGCATGAATGAACACCAGAGTAGAAAAATGAGAGGCAGTGGGACCTAATGGAAAGAGCACGGGCCTAGGAGTCAGAGGCTCTGGGTTCTAATTCCAGCTCTGTCAATTGCCTGCTGTGTGGCATTGGGCAACTCACTTCACTTCTCTCTGTCTCAGTTTGCTCATTTGTAAAATGGGGATTAAATATCTGTTCTCCCTCTTACTTAGACTGTGAGTCCCATGAGGGACAGGGACTGTGTCCAATGTAGCCAGTGCTTACAACAGTGTTTCACATATAGTAAGAGCTTAACAAATACCATAATAATAATAATTAACCCAACATGTGTTGAAAGTGGTCTTTAACAGGCAAAGAACTTCTGGCTAACCGACCAGATACTTTGCTGTTGAATGAATTTAAGGATGCAGGGAGGCTTATTAATATTACTTTTCCACTACACAGAAATATTCCAAGATGATGCACATGGAGACTGAAATACATCCAAGTCAAGTCAATTTTTATCTTGGTGAAAGAGGTGTATGCGCCTACTCTAGTTAAACATTTTAAGGATCTGGAAATTCCTTATACGCTGCCCTCAGTTCCAAAGGTGGGACTTCTGGTTAGCTGTCAAATACCCAGGAGTGTCCATTTTCAAAGACAATTAAATTGTACCCGCCTAGAACCTGTACAGTCTGCCATGGCATGTGTTTTCAGTACGTGTATTACAGAATACTTAATGTAGAATTGGGGAATATTCTTCCGACAATATCCACTTGTCTGGATACCACACGATGTGGGGGCGGAGGAAATGGTTTTGTCTGGGTGCCTTGGACATGGCAAGAGTGCTAATACATGAGTTTTCTGTAACATAAAATTCTTCAGGAACACAACCCCCATGCTAGAGGAGAACTGACTGTATTGTTATAACATGTAAAGGCCTGATTCATAGAGGAAATAATGAAAAATTATAACATGACTTTGGTTATTGACAAATAGTTCTAGGGCAAGAAAGCTAGAAGTGAATTAGGGATGGGGATGGTTCCTTTGGGTGCCTTCAATCTAAATTAGATAGCTGGCCCCACATATATGGGAAATAGAAGATCATTAAAAAATAAAGCCAGAGAGCCACATGGCAGATTCATGTCCTTTGCTATTACTTCATTAAAGTTAAATAAAATCTACTCCCGGGAGTTTCAGTTCTGGGATTTGGGGTTTTTTGGTAGGAAAAAAGCACAATGAAAGCATATAACATTTTCAAAATGCAGCCATGGGTGGTATTTCAGCAGGCACTTTATAATGAGAATTCTTATGCCTTGGTTCAGGTTCAAGCCTGGATGTAAGAGACTGACGATTTGATGGAGTCTCCCTTAGAGAACGATGGATGAGCCTCTGTCTGTGATTCCAGAACTGAGAACTCATGTGGAGGAATGGATTCTAGGGCTAGTGTTTGCCCAGCACCACTCACAGTCTCTCTTCTCTGCCAGTTATGTTTCCACTGGGGCATGGAGTGCCACGAGTGGGTAGGTGGAACCAGAGTTTGGGACTAGGTCTGGACACCGGCCGGGGAGGTGGGGGGTGGGGAAGTGGGAGGGCGCGAATGAACCGCGGCCTCTGTGGTAGGAAAGAGCAGGAGAGACCTTTAAACCTCTAAAACATTTCCCTTATCTTTGCCAGGCTAGAGGCAGCTCTCCAAGTTGTGACTTTTGACATTTATTGAGTACCTACGATGTATTTTTCACTTCCTCCACTACCAGAGCTACTAAAAATTCCATTCCTGTGCATTCTTACAGGAAAAATAAAGCCCTGGGTTTTTACAGGAACTGAGCCAAATAGCAGCATAACTCTAACAAGCATTTTCCTGAAATTTTTCATTCCAATAATATAGTATACCTTGCTCTCTTATTTTTTTTTTCCTTTCTTCAGCTTTTTGCTTTATTGAAGCTAACGCTTGAATGCTGTCCTCGATCTTCTTCTTTTCTTTTGTTTCCCATTTCATTTTTTCTTCGTTTTCAGCCTGATAGCCCCCCCTAGCCCAGGCTTCTGCACATGCTCTGAAGAGAAAAGGAATCAAAATTTCTCAAATATTCCTGCTGCTAGATAAGGAGCGGCCTGAACATCTGTTAGCTGAAAGAAAATCACTAGTTCTATCACACGAGGGTTATGTTCTTAAAGACCATTGTGTAATGTATGGGGAAAATTGTGTTGAAAATCCCGTTAGACTGTAAGCTCCTTGAAGGCAGAGATCAGGTCTACCAACTGAATTGTACCCTCGCTAGTAATAGTAATAATAATAATTGTAGTATTTGTTCAGCGCTTCCTGCATCCAACATTGTTCTAAGCACTTGGGAAGTGACAAGCTAATCAGGTCAGACACCGTCCCTGACCCCCCCCAGGGCTCACAGTCTAAGTAGGAGGGAGAACAGATATCGAATTCCCGTTTTCTTCATTCATTCAATCGTATTTATTGGGTGCTTTCTGTGTGCAGAGCACTGTACTAAGCGTTTGGAAAGTACAATTCAGCAACAAATAGAGACAATCCCTACCCAACAATGGGCTCACAGTCTAGAAGGGGGAGACAGACAACAAAACAAACAAGAAGACAGGCATCAAAAGCACCAATGTCAAGAATCACATTCAGTCCCCACTCAGTCTTGTCTACTCCCGAATGTGAGCACCTGATCATCTTTCATCTAAAAATGCCTACGAGTACCGGCTCTGAAGACATTATGTAACCATTATTGACTGAATACACTCTTCAAAATCTTAAAGCAGATAAGCATTCATACTATAAGATGACTGTCAAATCCTTTATATACTCCACGAATGAGGAAAATGAGGCACAGAGAAGTGACTTGTCCAAGGTCACCCAGTAGACATGTGGCAGAATGAAGATTAGAACCAAGTCCTCTGACTGCCAGGCCCGTGCTCTTTCCACTAGGCCACGCGTGCTGCTCCAAGTGCTTAGTATAATGCTCTGTACCCAGTATGCACACAATAAATACCACTGATTGATTGATTTACTGATAGTAACCCTGATTCAATGGGAATTAACGGTCTAGAGGGTAGGTGGCTTGAGGATGCTATCATGATGGATTTTTTTTGTGTGTGTACAAAGTCCTGTATTATTATTCCCCCGTTTAGCAAAATGCCCTTTGCCACTAGTGATCATTTTCCTGAAATACTGTTAAGGTGGCAAAACCCCAAAGAAACACAAAGTTCTGAGGCGGAGGCAGAGGCCGGTAAACCCAGCAGCATCACCCCTCCAAAAAAAACTCCCCCCAAATTTCCAGACCTTGATGAAATATTGTTGGATTGTTACCATCATCATGGTATTTATTGAGTGCTTACTGTATGCAGAGCACTGTACTAAGTGCTTGGCGAATACGATATAGTGTTTCGCTCTCCACGCGATCATTTGTATCTATCCCCCGCTCCAAATTAATTCATGGCCTTCCTGCCTCCTTAGTAATAATATTATTAAGCTCTATCTGCATGTAAAGTCCTTTACTAAGACCACCCCATCCCTTCTTTGCAGCCCCTTTTCTATTTTCCCCAGCTCTAGATTGTAAACTCGTTGTGGGCAGGCAACATGCTTACCAACTTGTTATAGTGTACTCTCCCAAGCGCTTAGTGCAGTGTTCTGCGCCCAGTGAGCACTAAATGAATAACATTGATTCATTGATTTGGAGCCTCCCTTTCCTATTCCTCTGAACTTTAGGCTCAATTAAGGCTCTCCCTCTTTCTTTCTCTCTCCCCTCTCCCCATTGTTGAAGTCAGCTAAGGTTCTCTCTCTCCTATCTGCCCTTCCCCCACTCCAAGCAGATGACGTGAAAGAGGATTGTCTTTCTCTTTTGGAGCAGACCCTGAAAGAGGATTCTGGCCATGGCAGCCATTGTATTGGCAGTGAGAGCATTATTTGGAATTTGTACCTTTTCCTGCTACTGCTGCTCCACTTTTTTCTGGGCTCCTGGACCCTTCTTGGGCCTGGATCCCCCACATCCTCTATCACCTCAACTCCTTGCTCCCAATCTGGTCCAAAGTTCCAAAGGTTGTTTACACCCGCTGTTTCCACTTCCTCCCAACTACTATCTCAGCATGTAGGCAATCCCAGCCACCCTTAGCCCTTTCGTGCCTATCAAGTGACCTTCTCTACTGTCTTAAGTATTTATTCGTTCTATCTAGCTTTCCATTCTTCTTTTCCTCCAATTGGTAATTTATTCTGGGTCTGTCCTTGAGGCCAGGGTTCATATAATTGGCCTCTAGCTTAGAACAGTGCTTTGCACACGGCGGGGGCTTAACAGATACCATCAATCAATCATATTTCTTGAACGTTTACTGTGTGCAGAGCATTGTACTAAGCACCTGGGGAGGTACAAGCAACAGAGTGGTAGACATGTTCCCTGCTATAATGAGCTTACAATCTAGAGGGGAGACAGATATTAAAATAAATAAATTATGCATATGTACATAAGTGTTGTGGACGGTTACTGTGAATCAAAGGTGCAAATTCAAGGGCAAGGGTGATGCAGAAGGGAAAGGGAGAAGAGGAAGTGAGGACTTAGTCGAGGAAGGCCTCTTTGATAGATTGACCGGTTGGCAGGGAGAGAAGTGTTGGACAGGTTACAAGAAGAGAGTAAAGGAAAAGAAAGAGCAAAAGTGTGGGGAAAAGGAGTGAGAAAGAGGAAAAACTCAGCCTTTATCTAGCTCAGCTGAAGACTTAGTATTTACACCAGTTATTTGTATCAGGAGTTTGTCCTAAATTGCTTCTCTCCTCTCAAACTTAACTGCCCTTTTTTCTTATCAAAGAAATTAATTTAAGACTATATTATGATGCATAGGACCTCTTTGGTAACGAAGGAAAACAAAGCTCTGAATGTTAATATTTAAATGAAGACAACTACCAAAAAAGTACAGTAGTAAGGCTTACAGAGAAATCAAATTTAGGCTGAGATATAGTCCATCTAAGAAAATATGAAAATATCATTAGTCAAACATCATCATTTGTGGCTCAATTATTCAAATTTGATCCAAAAGCCTTCCTACTCCTTACCTGTCTTTGGGGAAAATGGGTCTATCATCTAGGTATGTAAGCTCTTTTAAGCAGATGTAACGGTTCTTCTATAATTAGCAATTTTCTTGACGACGGAATTTCCATGAGATTAAGTACCCGCTATAAACAAAAAAAGTATAATCAAGAAAGTATTAGAATAACATTTATATGAAAACACTTTTCCTCTACTGTGCAATCAATAAATGAATGAAACACATTTGCATAAAAACTTTAATGCCAGATAATAGATGCAAAAGTGCATTTTTTCTGCCAGAATTATTAAGATATCTGAACAAACCTCCACTTTAATTTGGGTGTATAGACTTGATGTTGGATTCCTGCTTCCAAAGTAACCACTGGACAATATTTGTTTATTCCACAACTATCATTTTTTATTTCCTTCAATTATTTTGAACCACATTTGATAATTAGTTACTATAAAGTGTTCATGTTACCAGCCCCATACAAAAATTACCCCAGATGATCCAGTCCCCATCTCTTAAGAGATTACAAGCTAATGAGAAGGCAAAAAGACACAAAGGAAAATGATAACAGTTGTTATGAGTGTTAATTCCAAACTGGTCTTCTGAAATCAATCTGATGTCTGATTCATACACTGACCAAGTCTACAAGGGTCAATCATTTTTTTTCAAGATAATTTTCATAGAAAATGTTGCTTTCATCTAACTCTCCATGGAGCAAGCTTAATAGTGCAAGCCAAGTTAACAGTGGTGGAGAGTGTGCAATGCAGACAGAACAGACATTTTGAAGACCTCAGATCTGCTGTGGGCATCTTGATAGCAGCACATGTGTGTCATTCTATGGCTAGAATTTGGGCTTTTCCACTTCCCAGCCCTAAAAAAAGGGAGAGCCCAGGCAGGTTGGTGACAGGATAAAGGGAGGTAGTATCCCCAAGAATCAACTGTTTCCTGCTTATATTCCTTGGCCCTAGCGGGAGACACACACTAGACACAATAAGTGCTCAATGAATATGACTGACTGCTAGGATGTTACCTTATGGAAAAAAGATTCAGCCTGATCTCAACCTAATACTTTTAGACAGCTTGCACTGAATTGTGAAAAAAAATCAGACCAGCAAATTCCTCTAATATGAACTAGCTAACAAATGAGCTGTCAGTCAACCGCATTTATTGAGCACTTATTGTGCGCAGAGCTACAAATTCTCTGACATTTTTCAACCCGCTGCCCTGCTGAGGCATCGTTTCTTTTTCCCAACTAACTTGACGCTATGGCTAAATTTGCTAATATAGAAAGCCTGAAGTTTCCCACTTGTCTGGAGTGCTACTCCTTCTGAGTCTTCTTGATCCTCTGTGAACGAATTCAAGCCTCAGCGAGGAGAAAGAGAGCAGCTCCTTTTTTTAATAGTATTTCCTAAGTGCTTACTATGTGCCAGGCACAGTACTAAGCACCAAGGTAGATACAAGGTAATTCAGGTTGGACACAGGCCATGCCCACATGGGGCTCACAGTCCTTAATCCCATTTTCCAGATGAGGTAACTGAGCCCAGAGAAGTTAAGGTGACTTGCCCAAGGTCACACAGCAGACAAGTGGTGGAGCCGGATAGAACCCAGGACCCAGGCTGTTCTAGCCACTTTGTCACGCTGCTTCCCTGTGTTTGAATCTCTAGCTGTAAGCTCATTGTGGGCAGGGAACGTGCTCTACCAACTCTGTTACGTTGAACTCTCCCAAGCGCTTAATACAGTGCCCTGCACACAGTAAGTACTCGGTAAATATGACCGATTGTATCTTTCCTCAAACAGCTCTTGTATGTCTCCCCATTGCCTCCCACATTTCTGGAACGGTATTAACCGCTCTTTCATCCATTCATTCAATCGTATTTATTGGAGCGCTTACTGTGCGCAGAGCACTGTGCTAAGCGCTTGGAATTTACAATTCAGCAACAGAGATAATCCCTGCCCAACGACAGGCTCACAGTTTAAAAGGGGGAGACAGAGTGCAAACAAAACAAGTAGCCAGGCATCAATACCATCAAATAAATAGAATCATAGATATCTACACATCATTAATAAATAGAGTAATAATAATATATACAAATATATACAAGTGCTGTGGGGAGGGAAGGGGTAGAGCAGAGGAGGGAATGGGGGAATGGGGAGGGGAGGAGGGGTGAAGGAAAGGGAGGGTTCAGTCTGAGAAGGCCTCCTGAGGAGGTGAGCTCTAAGTAGGGCTTTGAAGAGGGGAAGAGAGTTAGTTTGACGGATGTGAGGAGGGAGGACATTCCAGGTCAGTGGTAGGACGTGGGCCAGGGGTCGACGGGCGGACAGGCAAGAACGAGGCCCAGTGAGGAGGTTAGCGGCAGAGGAGTTCTAGACAAGAGCAAAACCAACCATGTGGAGAAATACACTTTATCTGCCGAGCCACATTAACCCAAGGTTTTCCATTCCAGACACATTTTGCAGAAGTTTGAAAGCTAGTATGACAGATATATATCTTCTAGAACTATTGGAGGATCTGTAAGAGAGATTTAGTGTTCTAAGTCTACCGCAGTTAACATGAATGAAAACTTGGCTTATTACCAGATCTGGCATGGACCCCAGGACAGACAAGATGTGCGGATCCTCCAGTTGTTGTATGAAAGATCCAGAACACTAATGCTGTGACATTCCTTGAGGTGTTGAATATCTTCGACAGTTTCGATATTATTGTGAGCAATCTGCAATGAGTTTAGAGCGGGAAGACACGCTGAAAGACAATGACAAGAGAATTAAACAATTAATATGTAGGTTCTTTTCTGGTCCACAAATGTTTGAGGTCTAGTAGCCATGAGAGAAAGCCCAGAAAGATGTACATGGAAAAATGTAGCACACGGAGCATTCTTACACAGATTCTCAATGGTTTGGATGCTATTGTTGCTGAGATTCAGTGAATCCAATTTTTTCAGATGATCAAGGTTCTCAATCTTTTGAATTAAATTTAACTGCAGGTAAAGGCAACGCAATTCAATTGAGCATCCAAATTAGTTTATTTCTGTATTCCATACACTCCAACCACAAGCACCGTAACCCTGTATACTCTTCTAGATTCTCGATATAGTCAAAACCTAGAGAGAACAAACAGTGGGAATAGGGGGAGGGAAATAAACTTAAAAGTAGAATTCAAGAGAGCAGGAAATATCAAAGCAGTGCAAAGGCCAATGAGGAAAAGAAGAGTTCTACATAGTGCACAGAATTCGAAGAATTAAAAATAAAATAAAAGAAGCAAAATATGTACCTCATTGAATTCCATTACAAAGTCAGGGAGTGAGAAGTCCAGGAGGTCAAAAGGGGTCACTGATATTCGGTGAGCTAAAATGGATGCCATACTTCCTTCCATAGATTCATTCAGTCGTCTTTATCGAGTGCTTACTGTGTGCAGAGCACTGTACCAAGAGCTTGACCGTACAATTCGCAACAAATAGAGACAATCCTACCCAACGAAGGGCTCACAGTAGGCTTTTGGCTCAATGAAAACCATGGTGGAAACGTTTGGCCCTGCTGGCCTTGTCAAACTCTTCCCGGCTATAAAATGCTCTCATGGAGGGCAAGGGTGCAATTCAGCAGCCTTCAGTCGAGGAAGGGGGCCATGGCATAAAAACACCAACAGGAGATTGCCTGGTGGACCTACCAACTCACAGGTAATCCCAACTGTGTTTCTCTTAAGTCTAGCCTAATACTGGGTTCTTCTGTAAAAAGTCATTGATCCAGAATCCTGAGCAAAGGGTCACTAGTATACACAGATACGGTACCCTGGACTGAGTTTTTCCATACAGATATGGTTATATTTATTTCATCACTGGAAGTAAGATGGCTATAAAATGCAAGGATTACTTCAGCTGCTCGTAACCTTATTTTACTTGGAGGAGAGCGGTATGGGCTGTGATGTCTATTTAACATCATAACTGACCTACACCAGTCAAGTACTCTACTTTTAGTCGTTGCAAGTTGGTTAGACTGGCCCCCTGACAGCTGAACCTCACCTCTGAACCCAGGCACTGTCCAACCCCCTACAAGGCCGAAGGGGCTGGGGGCCCGGGTGGGTGTCTTAATCTTACTTCCAGGGAGAGGAGCGTTCTCTTACAGGGACAAATGCACAGGTAATATACCTTTCATGTACACCAGCACCACTGCTGCTGCAGAAGACACGTTTTCCCCGGCCCTGCCATCTCGCACAGACACACGCATACAAGCACACCAATCCACAGATGTCAGAGATGGAGAGAGAGCAGAGTGAAGGTTGTGGGCAGGGAACGTTATCTACCGACTCGCTTATTTTGTACTCTCCCAAGTGTTTATACAGCTTCTACACAGCGTAAGCGCTCAATAAATACGACTGATTGATTGAAAGAGAGACCAGGCCTCAGCCAAAGCTGAGCCCAAGCCTTTTCTCACGTGGGCCTCTATTCCCCTCTGTCTACTAATCTCACTGCCACTGGGGTCACATCACTTACAGTAGTGGTTCTTCAACTTATCAGCCTGAGAACCGAGACAAGACTCCCTCGAGGGGATCGAGGGACTCATCTACGGGGAATGGATTGAGAGGGGAGGGGGAAACCTTCCTTCGGCCAGTCAAAGTCTTCACGGCGGGGGGCAGCAGTGGTGTGGTCAAAGACTAGCGGACCCACGATGACTTACATCGTGGAGGAACGATGCCTTACAACATCTAGTTCAGCCATGCTTCACCTATGCATTTACACAGCTATAGAATGACCACCATAAAGATCTCCTGGATCTACTAGATCTACTGGATCTACTAGATCTACTGGATGATGATAATAATAATGATGGCATTTAGCAGCCAGGTACCCCAAATTTCATTTATTTCACATAACTAAATACGCTAGATATGCATAGGTCAGATAGGAATGCATCAAATTTTGGTGTGCCCGAGAATAATTCATTCAATTTCATCTTTCCATCAAATTCAGTGTAGAATACATTTAAAAGGGGGAGGGGTGGTTGCTTAAAGTGAAATCTTCACTTTCCGCCTTCATCTTTCCACCTTCATCTCCCGAAGAGAAGTGAAATTCATGGCCTCCAGAAAATCCGAAAGCGTAATTCCAACACACTGAGAGAGTCTTGCTGGCATGATATCAACCAATTAATCAATCATATTTATTGAGCGCTGTGTGCAGAGCACTGTACTAAGTGCTTGGGAGAGTACAATATAACAATACAACAGAGTTGGTAGACAGCTACCCTGGAATAGTATGGCCTCCATACTCTATCTGTGAGCCTTACCTTTGTAGTGTAAGTAAAGGTTATCATTCAGCGATGGTGTCATATACAGCTGCTGTTCTCTGCAAAGTCTTCGCAGGAACTCCTTTGTCATTCTGAAATATTGAGAAAGTATGAACAATTACATTATTTTCAACATTGTAAGTTCAGAGACATACTCCAAAATTAATCCTGTCAGTTCTACCTCCACAACATCTCTAGAATCCACCCTTTCTTCCTCCGTCCAAACTGCCACTTCGCTGATTCAAGCACTTATCACATCCTGCGATGAGTATCGCATCAGCCTCCTCACTGACCTCCCGCCTCCTGTCTCTCATCTCCGGTCCATACTTTACTCTCCTGCCCAGATCATTTTTCTAAAAAAAACCATTCGGTTCACCTTTCCCCACTCCTCAAGAACCTCCAGGGTTTGCCCAGCCAACTCTGCATCAAACAAAATTCCTTTCCAAAAGCTTTAAGGCACTCAATTAGCTCTCCCGCTCCTCTCTTACCTTGCTGATCTCTCATTTCAATATCTCTCTCCCCCTCGAGACTGGAAAACTCCTTGTGGGCAGGGGTCATGTCTACCAACTCAATTGCATTGCATTTTCCCCAAGCGCTTAGTACAGTGCTCCACACGCAGTAAGTGCTCAATAAATATCATTTGTTGATAACAGGCAGCGTTTAACTTCTTCCTGCATTGCGGCTTTTAAAGCTTTCCCCAGTGTCACTGCTATTATTGCATTTATACTATTTGCAAGGGACTTTCCAAAAATTCTGTAACATGCCTTAGCACTGCCATGAAGAGGCAGAAAGGTCACCCCTCCTTCCCGTCCCCGTTGGGAATAGTCCATAGTCTATGAGGCATAGTCCCCACATCCCCTGGCTCTAACCTCGTTGGGGCTACATTTAAATGAAAGCGGAAAAAGGCATTCATAAAGCAATTACCTAGGGAGGAACTCTGCTGTTCACTGTCGTGGCTTTCCTTTGGTGCATACTTTTTGGGTGCTGAACGTACCTATACTTCCGCTCAGTTAAAGAGCAACTTTCAGCCATAGGATACTTGGACTTCTCTTCAGTGGCAAGTCCTTTACATTTGCAAGTGGACGAAAAAAAAAGAAAATATAGCAATGAGGGTGAGATATGTACACCGGAAACTTTCTCCAATTCTAAAAGAGTAGAATGTCTGTACTTTTAGAAAAGGACACTTAGAATATATTTTTGGATTTTTTTTTAATTCAGTGGAAGTATTTTCAGTTCCAAGGAGAGGAGAAAGCTAAATTACAGAAATATTAAATTGTTTCTGCTACTCCTTGTAACTAGGTTAAGGTAGAGAAGCAGTGTGGCTCAGTGGAAAGAGCACGGCTTGGGAGTCAGAGGTCATGAGTTCGAATCCCAGCTCTGCCACTTGTCAGCTGTGTGACTGTGTGCAAGTCACTTCACTTCTCTGTGCCTCAGTTCCCTCATCTGGAAAATGGGGATGAAGACTGTGAGCCCCACGTGGGACAACCTGATTCCCCTGTGTCTACCCCAGCGCTTAGAACAGTGCTCTGCACATAGTAAGCGCTTAACAAATACCAACATTATTAACTAGATATTCTGAGTTAGACAGGGCAGACCTGAAATTCCAGGTGTGTCCCACCTTGCTTTAGGTTCTCAGAACGCCATTTTAGTTTCCATAAAACCTAAAGAAATAAAAATGGCTGATCGAGGGGGTGCCCATCTGAGCCAATACCAGCTCCATCACTTACCTGCTGTGTGCTCTTGGGCAAGTCACTTAACTTTTCTGTGCCCCAGTTCCTTCATTTGCAAAACGGGATTCAATACCTTATCTCCCTTCTACTTAGCCTGTGAGCCCCACGTGGGACCCGACTGTCTTGCATACCCAGTGCTTAATACCACTACTTGGCACACAGATGGGTTTAACACATCCCACAATCATTATTATCATTATTACTACTACTGTGGAGAGAGGAAGGGGCTGTGAGGGAAGATAGGGAGAAGCGGCATGGCCTAGGGGACAGAGCTTGGGCCTGGGAGTCAGAAGGATCTAGGTTCTAATCCCGGCTCCGCCACTTGTCTGCTGTTGTGACCTTGGGGCAAGTCACTTAACTTCTCTGTGCTTCAGTTACCTCATCTATAAATGGGATTAAAAGCCGCGAGCCCTGTGCCGGACAGGGAGTGTTCCAACCCGATTAGCTTGTCTCTACCCCAGCACTTAGTACAGTGCCTCGCATATAGTAAGCGCTTAACAAATACCATTAAAAAACAAAACAGGGAAGGGTGGTCCAGTAAACCCAGAGGCCTAGGGTTATGTAACTTCTGGATCTTTGGGCCTGAAGCTTGCCAGGGATTGTAACTGCCAGAGCCATCCCGCAGATCCAGGGGTGTTAGAAGTCAACACAGGTCAGTTACCCCAGGGCTAGCATGGTCGTTCCCTTATCTCAGGCAGAAGTAGTGGTGTTGGCCCCAAGAAAGAAAGAACTGCTCACCAGGGCCGTAGAGGAAGCAGGAGAGGGCTTTTCCACTCTGCTGCCCTTCTCTCTCTGTCCCACTTTTCTCCTTTGCCTTTATGCCCCTTTCTTCCATTTGCCCACTTCCCCCCTTCTTTTCTCTTCTCCCTGGCAATGCCCCTTCCCACCTAAGGTGACGCTTATGTAGTTTTTATTATCAATAATAATAACAACAATAATAATACACAGTATCATCAATCACTGCATATTATTGTAGTTGTTACTAATGCTAATAACAAAAATAATAATAATGTTATTTGTTATGCACTTACTGGTTCCAAGCACTGTACTAAAGGCTGGGTAGATACAAGGGCAATCAGATATTTGGTCCTGAAGAAGTCTTTGATTAAAATATATTTCTCTCAGAAATGGTCAGTTCAGTTAGAGTGATGGCCAGGTTGGTAACATTTGTGGCCAGGTGAATTACCCCCTCTCTGCCCCCCGCCCCCCAACTGCTTTCTCTCTCTCCCTCCCATTCTTCTTTCTCTCTTTTACTGTTACTATTACTTTTTGCTTACTACGTGTCCCCTGCAGGGCTCCAATCTGAGGAGGTGGAAGAGCAAGTACCTTAGCTCCATTATACAGAGGAGGATAAGTGACTTGTCCAAGGTCACAGAGCAGGCTAGGATAGAATCTAGTCTCCTGACTTCTGGGCCCATGCTGTTTCCATTAGCCCACACTAACCTCTGGTTGCTTAGAATGGGCAAGAAGCTCCTACTGCACATCCTTTCTCCTGCAGTCCATGTGTATGGCACCATTCCCACCATATCATCAATAGGGTAAGAGGCACTGTACTAGGAAGATAGGTACTCTGATCAACAATCTATTCTCCACTGCGTACCTGTTTTACGAAATGAACGGTAGGGTTTCTTTGCCTAGTTACTTGCCTTCCGGTTTCTCTTTGCCTTTATTCTCTCTTTCTGGAATTACATCTTGGGTTGGCAGTGCAGCTAGCTTCTTAAAGAACGTTAGAACAGATTCAAAATACAATGCACAAGTAGTACGATAAATGAATAAGAAACAGATCAAGTTCAAAAAGAGATATTTGAATGCCACATGCTGAGAGAATGGCAGGGCTGATACAGGGTGGGGGGAGGGGGGTAAATCAGTCAGGCAATTATCATCTCATTAATAACCTCAATTACCACATTATGGAGATGACTTTTTAGAAGGCTTTGAAGGAGGGGAGTGATATAGCTGGGGTGAAATTCAGATCATAAGGGCCATATAGTCATGGGATAAATAAGCCTTTTATGCATGTGAATGTTTATTTTGTTATAGCTCTCTGAGGAGGGCAATTATGGGAGTATTGGACATTGCATATTGAAGTTTAGTGAGAATAAAATCTATATTCAGAAAAATGCCTGTCTCCATCCAACAGTAGTTCAAGTAACCCATGGGGAGTGGTTTGAAGATTGAGTGGGTGAGTAAGGGTTCCTTGAAGAGTCCTGAATGAACTCAATTTGATCACTCTTCAGCTTGTTGTTGTGAAACTTCCCATTAAAGTATATTTTAAAATTACTATTTTGGGTTTCAAAACTTTTAGAACTAAAATAACGTTTGCAGAAACAAGTTAAAGTGTGTCCATTTAAAAGGAAATTAGATTCTATATTCTACTTTTAACGGGGTACTTGGGATTCAGTACGTTGTTCATGCCAGCCTCTCGATCTTGTATTCTGGAAAAAAAAATATCTCAAAACTAGGATTAAAACAGCCCTCCAAAATAACCACCTCGGGCCTAAAATAAATAGGGCATGGCCACAAAAATAAACAGTAGACCTAAAAAAATAATGGCCACAAAACTAAACACTAGGCCTAAAAGAAATACAGCAAATGCATTCTTTTCTTTTGTCTTGATTTTATGGGAGTCTGTTTCTATTATTTTTTGCTTACTATGTGTCCCCCGCAGGGCTCCCAATCTGAGGAGGAGGAAGAGCACAGTTACCTTAGCTCCATTATACAGAGGAGGCTAAGTGACTTGTCCAAGTGTCACAGAGCAGGCTAGGATTAGAATCTAGTCTCCTGTCTTCTGGGCCCATGCTGTTTCCATTAGCCCACACTGCCTCTGGTTGCCTAGAAAGGGCAAGAAGCTCCTATTGCGCATCCTTTCTCCTGCAGTCCATTCTGTTCTTCCCCAGGCCTAATGTGTGTATACTTGCCTTGCCTATTTGAAGATGTCATTGACTATGAAATCTCCCTCTGGGTGTATGTGTGACTTAAAAAGCCATTGTGCCCCATCCCCACCCCTGCCCCACACCAGTCCCAGCCTCACTGTGACCTCAGAAAGGCTGTCCCTTGTGTGCTGTGCTGTTTGGCATTGCCTAGTGCGTTTGCTTTTGCCTTCCTATGTCACAAGGTCCAATGTACTCTAACAATGGGACTTGAACCACATGTATCTTATACCACCGCAGCACTTAGTACAGTGGTCGGCACATAGTAAAGGGCATAACGATTACCGTAATTATTGTCATTTATGTGACAGCTCCAAAGTTGGCCTCCTTCAAGTGGGAGTACCTTCTCCCATGCCCTCTACCAGCTTTCTGCTAGGGAAGGGAGAAGGGGCCACACCCTTTTGGGCATTTCTAGGGCCCATTTTAGAATGGGTTGGGCTATTCATTTCTTGTCTTCCTCTCGTGAAATGGGATGGAGCTGGGGGCTTTCCTGACCAGGAATGGAGGCTTCATGACTGCCTCCTGAGAGTGTGAGAGTGTGGTGAGGGCCGTATTTGCCATAATCTCAGTATGGCTTTCTTTAATAATAATAATAATAATAATGATAATAATAATAATGTTTGCTAGTTACTTTTGCTAAGCTCTTACTATGTGCCAAGCACTGTTCTAAGCGCTGGGGTAGATATACGGCAAGCTGTGTGACTGTGGGCAAGTCACTTACTTCTCTGTGCCTCAGTTACCTCATCTGTAAAATGGGGATTAACTGTAAGCCTCACGTGGAACAACCTGTTACCCTGTATCTATCCCAGTGCTTAGAACAGTGCTCTGCACATAGTGAGCGCTTACAAATACCCAAACATTATTATTATTAATCAGGTTGTCCCACGTAGGGCTCACAGTCTTCATCCCCATTTTACAGATGAGGGAACTGAGGCACAGAGAAGTTAAGTGACTTGCCCAAGGTCACACAGCTGACAAGCTGGCGGAGCCAGGGATTAGAACCCATGACCTCTGACTCCCAAGCCCGGGGCTCTTTCCACTGAGCCACGCTGCTTTACTTTTCTATTCTGCTACCTCCCAGTTTGGCTATTTCACTGCTCAAATTAATGTGATGCTCATGTACACCTTTCATTCAATCGTATTTCTTGAGCGCTTACTGTGAGAACACTGTACTAAGCACTTGGGAAAGTAACAATATAACAATAAACAGACACATTACCTGCTTAAATGACCTTACGATCTAGAGGGAGAGACAGCCATTAATATAAGTAAATACAGAAATGTATATCAGTTCTGTGGGGCTGGGAGCGGGGGATGAATGAATAGAGCAAGTCAAGGTGACGCAGAAGGGAGAGGGGAGAAGAGGGAAGGAGGGCCTTTTCAGGAAGGCCCTCTTGGAGGAGATGCCTTCAATAAGGTTTTGAAGGGGAGAGAGTTAATTGTCAGATAAGGAGGGAGAGTTTCCAAGATAGACACGGTTGACGGTACAGTGAGAAGGTGAGTATTAGAGGAGCAAAGTGTGCAGGCTGGGTTAGTAGGAGAGTGGCAAGGTGAGGTAGGAAGGGCAAGGTGATTGAGTGCTGTAAAGCCATTGGGAGTTTTATTTGATGTGGAGGTGGATGGGCAACTACTGAAGTTTTTTGAGGAGTGGGAAAACATGGCCTGAACGTTTTTGTAGGAAAATGATTTGGCAGCAGAGTGAAGTTGGGGTGGGAGAGTGGGGAGATACAGGAGGCCAGGAAAGTCAGCAAAGTGAGGCTGATGAGAAGCAACATGGCACAGCGGATACAGCAGGGGCCTGGGAGTCAAAAGGTCATGGTTTCTTAATCCCAGCTCCACTACCTATCGTGTCTGCTATAAACTCAGTTACCTCATCTGTAAAGTGGGGAATTGAGACTGGAGCCCATGTGGGACAGGGGCTGTGTCCAATGTGATTTGCTCTGCATCCCTCCCCAGCACTTAGTACAGTGCCTGGCACATAGTAAGCACTTAACAAATACCATTTTTATTATTACAGTAATCAAGGTGGATACAAATACCATTATTATTATTACTGCAGTATTCAAGGTGGGGTCGGATAGCGTTATTATATATAAGTGATTGGAATAATGTCGTAGCAGTTTGGATGCAGAGGAAAGGATGGATTTAGCAATGTTGTGAAGCATGGAATCGACAGGATTTAGTTGTGGATTGGATATGTGGTTGAATGAGAGAGAGGTGTCAAGAATAATGCCCAAGGGTTAGAGGCTTGTGAAACAGGAAGGATGGTGGTTGCCATCTACAAAGTTAGGGGAGGCTGGGGAAGAAGATAGACAGCGAAACTCATACCAGTCAAAAGATTTAGTAATTCAATAAATTAAAGTAAATTTAGCAGTGGTTATGGATCCCACAGGTGAAGTTACTCAGTCAACTTTCCTCACTATGGAACCTACCTTCAGTGTTTGTTTTTGCAGTCCCAGTTCCATGCTTCTTGGGGACTTTCAGGCTCCTCACCGAGGTCACATCGTTGGTTTGGGGTTCCTTCGTCACGTTTTAATATTGGGTCCATTTTTATTGCACCATTTAGCCGCTTAGGCTACCTAAACTGTATGTGTGTGTAATATATATATAAAAAGAACAATTACTTCCAGAACAGTAAATGTATACTCATCCTCACATTTTCAAAGACATTATTGAGAGCTTACTCATAACTTAACTACCTCTGGTACCACCAAGACAGCAGAAACAGGGGCTTGGCCAGCCTTTGTGAAGAGGGTAGGGGGAGAAAATGAATGAAGCGGGGTGGGTAGGGAGTGCTGGGGACAGCCAATGTATTTGTTCAATTTATTTATTGAGCGCTTACTGTGTGCAGAACACTGTACTAAGCGCTTGGGAGAGTACAATACGACAATAAACAGTGCCATTCTCTGCCCACAATGAGCTCACAGTCTGGAGTGGGGGAGACAGACATCAGTACAAGTAAATAAAGTTATAGATTTGTACATAAGGGCTTTGGGGTCGGGGGGGGGGGCGGGGGGAAGGGGAGAGAGAAAAGGAATAATAAATGACAGTTATGTACATAAGTGCTTTGGGGCTGGGAGGGGTGGGGGGAGGGAAAAAAGGGATAAATAAAATGAAAGTTATGTACATAAGTGCTTTGGGGCTGGGAGGGGGAAAGAGCAAAGGGATAAATAAAATGACAGTTATGTACATAAGGGCTTTGGGCTCAGGTCAGGGGAAGAGCAAAGGGATAAATAAAATGACAGTTATGTAAATGAGTGCTTGGGGCTCGGAGGGGGGAAAGAGCCAAAGGGATAAATAAAATGACGTTATGTACATAAGGGCTTTGGGGCTCGGGGCAGGGGGAAGAGCAAAGGGATAAATAAAATGACAGTTATGTACATAAGGGCTTTGGGGCTGGGAAGGGGGAAAGAGCAAAGGGATAAATAAATGACAGTTATGTACATGAATGCTTTGGGGCTGGGAGGGGGGAAGAGCAAAGGGAGAGAGCAGCGTGGCTCAGTGGCAAGAGCCCGGGTTTGGGAGCCCGAGGTGGTGGGTTCCAATCCCGGCTCTGCCACTTGCCAGCTGTGTGACTTCGGGCCAGTCACTTCACTTCTCTGGGCCTCAGTTACCTCATCTGGAAAATGGGGATTAAGACCGTGAGCCCCACGTTGGGACAACCGATGACCTCGGATCTACCCCAGCCTTTTAGAACAGTGCTCGACACGCGGTAAAGCGGCTTAACAGATACCATCGTCATCATGATTACTATCAATCAATAAAATGACAGTTATGGACACTGGGGCTGGGGTGGGGGCGAGGGCCAAGGGAGCAAGTGAGGGCGACGCAAAAGGGAGTGGGAGATGAGGAAAGTGGGAAGACACACTAAGATACACCTCCTCAGCCCTACCCCGAGCCCTAAAGCCCTTTCGGTTTCAATCCTCAGGGGAGGCCGGGCTCCCTCGGGAGAAGACCGCTCGCCTTACCGCCTCAGCCGTCGGCTCTGGCTCAGTGGCCCAGGGGCGCCACGGCTCGCGCTCAAAGCTTTGTTCCGTCGCCACGGCAACGCCGGCGCCGCGCGCCTCCGGACGTTTGAGCCAAGCAACGGCTCCACCCAGCGCGGAGCGTCGGGTCACGTGGGGGCGGCGTCGGCAACGCAGCGGATGCCGGGCGCGCGCGAGGCCCGGGCTCTGCGGCCGCCGCTTCTGCAGGTATTGCGCTCCCCCCACCCCCCCCGGCCTTCGATAGTTCTCTTCCGTCGCCCTCGGCGCCCTGGGCCCTGCCGCCGCGGGGTCTCTCCTTCCTCCGCCCTCAGTTGGGGCCTCGCCCCGGTTCTAGCCGCGCCCCTTCAGGGCCTTCCCGCCCCTCCAGGGCCCGCCCCCCACCACCATGACTTTCCCTCGGAAGCCGGCTCCCTTCCCGTCTCCCCTCGGAGCCCCTCTTCCCCTTCCACGCGCCATCCCGACCACCTCCTGTGTGATTCGCCGCCATATCCCCCCCACCCCCTCACCCCGCCCTTTCAGCATCTCACCACCCCTCCTTAACCCCCAGGTATCTTGTGATCCCTCACCTTCTGGGTCGGCTGGGTGAACGACGAGATGATGAGCCCCCCTGTTTCTCAACCCTTTTTTCCCCGGTCGTAAGATCGTTAGAAAAAAGACAAACCCCCAACCCGCAAATAGGTGCGAGGGGAAGGGGTGTGTAAGGCAAATTGGGGGCTGATACCGTGGGTTAGTCGATCGGGGTAGTGAATATTGTTAATTGCGCTCAGCACGCCGTGTTTCCTGGCGGGGTTAAATTATTGAAAGCCCATAATGGCGATAATAATCTGTCTTTGCTCAGCTTTAATAGCTATTACCTCAGTGCCTCCCCGTATTCTCCAGAGGTCGGGAGTGGAAGTTGTGGCCTTCAATTTCCAGATCTGGAAGTTGAGGACTGCGTAAGTTCGGCACCTGGAGAGTTGTCGGGACGTGCTTTAGGACAAAAGTTAGCCAATGTCGGTCAGTCCCGGGAGCTCTTTCCATTAGTCTTTACAGACTATTGGATTTGGCTCGAGACCCTCCTTAAAGGTTGCTTGCTTTTGCTTACGTGCTCTGTTTTGAGGATGGATGACTTTTTAAAACGGTCTCATTTTTTCCAATGAATATAATGGACTTTTTCCATAATGGTAAATGTCGTGGCCGGGAAAGCGTTTGTTCACAAAATGGTAAGGGACTGAAAATGATTTTAGTCAATCGGTCGTTTTTATTAAGCACCTACGATGCGGAAAGCACTGAACTCACAGCGCTTGGAGAGTACAGTACAACAGAGTTGGTAAGACATGTCCCTGCCCACGAGTTTACAGCCTAGAGGGAGGGTAAGAAAAAAAAATGGTCTTGGCCCACAAGAGTTTACAGTCTAGCAAGGGAGAATGCTGAGTTGATAGGGAGGATGAAACTTAAGGCAAGATTCCTGTGGAGGTGGGATTTTAGAAACCTTAATGGTTTTTACATTAAACATTGCTGGGCAATATATCAAAAGCAATTTTCCTTTACGATAGCACATTCTACTCAAGGTGTGTGACATTTACAGATGTCATTTCATCTAGTTCAGCTGTGCAAATTATCAGGGTCTAAAAGAAACTAGTGCTTATAAAAAAAATCAGGGAGCGGCTAAGAAAACTTTTATTAGAGGTAGGAAATACAGACCTTATCACTAGAAATGTATGTTTTCAGGGTATTACTTGTCAGTACCGTGATAGTAGGTTTGAATAGAGATTTTTTTAAAATTGGGGGAGTTGGGGTTTTTTTTGTTTGTTTTTGACCACTGGATGTATTTAAGCCTTCTGGCAAGCCTGAGTTAGCCTTGGGCAAGCCATGTATTTCCCCTTACTTTAGGCCCAGTGCTGGAAGCAAGCTGGAACTGGCCTGATCTCAGCCCCGGTATAAGGAAAAGTCCGTGAATGGATGTTCTGGGGCGATGGAGATTGTGGAGGCAGAAGGGGGTGGCCAAGAAGGGAGGAGGGGGGAGACCCCCAGCATTCTGGTTAGAGTTTTTCTTAGCTTGCATCCCTGTTTAGACCATGTATCTTTTTAGAGCCGTAATTTATTGCTTAGGATAAAAGGGACACTGTAAATTATTGTGTATTTTACAGAATAAACAGCATTTCAGCCACTATTTTGGAGTGTGCTCAAAAGCCACTTAATCTAATCAGAGCCTGACTGACTGGTAGCCAGAAGCAGAGATATGAATGCTTTTCATTTGGCTTATCGCTTGGCTCCCAGCAGTCTAGAGGCCAGTCTGGTTCAGCATGAACTGCATGGGTTTAGATGGGGCCCTGGCCTGGGCTCTAGATCAGCTGTGGTCCATTCTAGGTGCTCAGGACTGGGGTAGTTTTGGGACCTTCCTAGGGTGTTTGGGTCACTTCTACAGAGCATCCCTGGGCTGGAGGGGGCAGCAGATCTAAACCTCCCTGAGAGGTCCTAGAGCTGATCCAGTCTTCTGTAAGTTTTAGACCAAGAAAGACACGGAACTGGTTTGAGCCCTGCTGGATTTGGAATCTTAAATTAGGATCTCCCTTGGGAGAGAAGAGAAGGAATCTGGTGGAATTCTGCTTGCTTCTCTGCTTCCAGGACCCTCTGACACAATCTATTAAAATAGACAATAGTTTAGTGCCGGGGATGAATAATTGCGTTATGTCCAATTATACTTTCAAGCTCCCAGGTCCATTTAGGGCAATTGACATATATAGCATATATAGCGGTTCAGTCACATCTCAAGGAGGAGAGGTAAAGAGTAATACCAAAGGTAACATGCCCTTATTACCTGAATGTATATTTAGTAAATGGTTGCTCTCTTGTTTCTGCTTTTGCATCCAGTTTTAAAGGATTTCAAAAAATTAGCCTGAGCTGTTGGAACTCCAGTAGGAGCTGGAATGTTCCAATTTATGCCACTGTGGCATATACTGGTCAACTCCTGGGCTAAAGGAGTGTTCCACTGCCTGATACACATTAGATGTTCAGACTTCATCACCCAATAGCCCTAGAGTTTGTGTCTCTTCCTGGACAACTTCAGAAGTGTGAAACCAAACTCGGGTTGGGTCCCGGGGGAGGGTGCTTAAGAAATTCCAGCCCAGTCCCAAACTGCAAGCGTTGGGTCTGAGGCCATTTTGAAGAGTTTCATTCTGGGCACCTAGGGATCCCTAGGCCACTGCCACCAGTTGGGTACTGAACCTGAACTTCCCAAGTGGCTTTGGACCAGCATGGCTCCAGAACCAACTCAGGCTCTTAGAGTTGTCGTGCAAGGGTGCCTTGAGGGTTGGCCTCAAGATGACTTGAAGAAGGTCAGGATGATAACAGTCAGGCCCATTATGTGATATTTTAACAGCAGCAAGGTGTTGAGATTTTTTCATGGAGCTGCCAGCTTATCTTAGTGTGCTAAACAATATATTTGATAGTGTGTTCTCATTTCATCTTTGGGTCCACTGACTCGGTGTGGCTTTGGGTACACAACAATGTAATATGTTCTTCCTTCTGATTTGTACCCTCAGATTCACTGTCTCTGGCAAAAGTAGCAGTCCAAAGCTCAGTGTATTTTGAGTTGAAATCAAAAGTGTTTGTTGTATGCTACTGGAAGGGAATGTAAAGTGCATTTGGCTGGGAATAAGGTGGTCTTGAAACATAGTCTGGACACTGACCCTGACTAGCTGTGACTTGAGGCAACTCACTTAACCTCCCCATGGTCTCAGATTCCAGGTGTTGAAAATGAGGATTTTGGAATTTATTCCTTGAAACCTGGATGGATAAATGGTAAATATGAAGTGTTTTACAGTCTTGGAAAAAGGTACCAAAAATCGTTGTTTTATCCCAATTATCAAATTTCCACACAACTACTTTTTCAGGGTGTCCAAGGAGCTGAGCCCAACATCTAGGCCTCCTGAAACCTTATTTTCATTCTTTTGGGTACTGATCAAATACTTTCTTACCCTTCACACTTCCTCCCTTTTACCGTAAGCTTTCCCCCTGCCTGTTATCCACATACATATATTCAAAAATCAAATAGATATTAAAAATAAGAGCTAAATCTGCTGATTGAGTCATAATGTGCCGTTATTTATGCCTGGGGTGAACACTCCTTGATTTTCCGAAAAGATGCTTTGACCCCATTATTCAGAACACTGTGTTAATTTTGTTTGACAGCAGTGTGAGAAGCAGAGAAGCCTAGTGGAAAGAGACCGGGGGTGGGAGTCAGGTCCTGGGGTCTAACCCTGGCTCTGCCACTTGCCTGCTGTGTGACCTTGGGCAAGTCACTAAATTTCTGGCCCTCAGTTTCCTCATCTGTAGGATGGGGAGTCAATACCTGTTCCCTCTCCCTCCCTCTTAAGACTGTGAGCCTCATATGGGACAGGAACTGTGTCCAATCTGCTTATATCGTATCAACCCCTTCACTTAGTACAGTGCTTGGCATATTCATTCATTCAATAGTATTTATTGAGGGCTTACTATGTGCAGAGCACTGTACTAAGCGCTTGGAATGTACAATTCGGCAACAGATAGAGACAATCCCTGCCCAGTGACGGGCTCACCGTCTAATCGGGGGAGACAGATGGCAGAGCAAAACAGAAGGAAACAAAAACAAGAATATTGATAGTGCTTAACAAATACCACAATTATCGTTAACCCCTCTGACCTTTCTCTCTCCTTTCCATGCCTTGCCATTATCTATGAGGTCCTGCTTCAGTTTTATGGTGCCTTTTCCCCTGCTCTCACTAATAGTCCCTTCATCTTGTCCTTGCTTTATACAGTTGCTGTGCCGAGAGTTCTTTCCGTGTGAGCGATAAGGGCCAGATGATATCTGGAGTATCTGTTCCTAGATGCTTGGAAGATTCATAACTATAGAGCTTGAAGGGACTGTTTTACTGGAAGGCAAGGGAGCAAAACTAATGGCTTTGTCCCCACAGCTATTTGGGCCGGGTGGGTAGCCAGAGCTAGCTAGCCCCTTCAGTGCCCTAGAGCTGGGAAGGGGTGAGAAGTGGAGCCAGGATGTATGCCTCACTTCTTATCCCAGGCTCAGCTCCTGCGTGGTTCCCATTAACTTCTCGGGGCTCTGGGGTTGAGCCGGAGGCGCTCTCGACCCCAGCCCTGGAGCCCAGTGGGGACAGACCTGGTGGCTCATCCCTAACTGATAGACTCCCTGGGGAAAGTGCTGGTAACGAGGTGGGTGTTGGGACTCTGGCCTCGGTGGCGGGGTCAGTCGGCACCACCCTTTGTGCCACTTCCCAGCCTGGAGCCACTGGAGTTGGTGCCGCGTGGCTGGCGATGGCAGCCGAGGCGGCGGAGGAAGAGAAGGCGGAGCAGTGGAGGGTAAGTACCCTCTTCCCTTCCTCTTCCCTCCCCACCTCCTCTTTCCCCTCATCTTTCCTTTTTTTCCTCCCTTTCCTTTTTGCTTTCCCACGTCTCTCTTCCGTCCTCCTCTTCCTTCCAACCTTCCCCCTCAAAACCCCATCCCTTCAACTCTCCCGCTCAAGTTCATCCAAGGTACGGGTGTCTAAAGTTTCTCTTCTTCCTTCCCCTGCCCACTTCAGCCTCCATTTCTTTGGTCCTTGCAGGGGTTAAGTTCCCTCCCCTCCCCCCCACCTTTTGCTTTTCCTTCTATGAGCCTACAGATTAGATCCTTTTCCTAAGGATCTTCAGGCCTAAGTAGCTGTAGGCCTGGGGAGGCAGGAGTGAGAATTCTCTCTTTTTTTTTCCCCATCCCCAGGGGCAGGACCAAACTCCATTGGAGCAACCTTCCCCAAATCTTTAGGGGAAGGCTTCCGACTACAGAGTGGTTCCCCTGCCCCTTTTATCCTGGACATCCTCAGTGGAAGTTGGGGGTAAAACTGAGAGCAGCCCCCATTCCTATTCTTGCTTCGTACCGTTCTCACCCTTAACTATTGATTTCAATTTGAATCTGTGTAATGTAGTGCTAGCTTGAGGAGTTTGGGGAAACACCTGGCTGTGTACATCTCTTTTTACCCTGCAGTACTAGGTGTACTCTCTTTCTGTCCACTTATTGCTCATTTTTCCTTTCCTTCTCCTCCATCATTGCCATTCAACCTAGATCATTTTTCTCTTTGCTCTCCCCCCATTTCATAAGTTCTAGTCTTTTCTATTCATAGTCTCCTAACTTTTCTAGATGTATGTATTCTCTAGTAGCTGTAGTTCCTATTTCAGAACTGAGAAATGTAACAGAAGAATCAGTAGCTTGTTGTTAGGGACACTATTGTATTTAGTGGGCACAGCATAGGTGACTGCTTCCTGTGGCTTTGCCCAAATGTTCCAAAGAAGTTGTCTGTTATCTCTGCCTCACAATTTCAAGAATGATCAATTGTTGGTTCCCCATGGTGCTTACTGCAAGGTGCCTAAAAAACATGAACTTATGCCTTCAATTACCTTTATTAGGCACAAAAGGAGGGTAATACCAAATAGCTGTACCCCCAAATACTAAAAGGGAAACCAAAGAAACTTGCCCACAGTTCACAAAATGAATTAGTGGCAGAGCTTGGGAAGGAAGCTACCCTACTTAAAAATCACCTCCTCCAAGAGGCGTTCCCAGACTGAGCTCCTCTTCCCCCTCTACTCCCTCTGCCATCCCCCCTTTACCTCTCCGCAGCTAAAGCCTCATTTTCCCCTTTTCCCTCTGCTCCTCCACCTCTCCCTTCCCATCCCCACAGCACTGTACTCGTCCGCTCAACTGTATATATTTTCGTTACCCTATTTATTTTGTTAATGAATTGTACATCGCCTCGATTCTATTTAGTTGCCATTGTTTTTACGAGATGTTCTTCCCCTTGATGCTGTTTATTGCCATTGTTCTTGTCTGTCCGTCTCCCCCGATTAGACTGTAAGCCCTTCAAACGGCAGGGACTGTCTCTATCTGTTGCCGACTTGTTCATCCCAAGCGCTTAGTACAGTGCTCTGCACATAGTAAGCGCTCAATAAATACTATTGAATGAATGAATGAAAGGAAGTAGGGACTTCTGATTCGCTGGCAGTTATTCGAGATATTAATTTGCCTCAGGACTTAAATTGGGTGGGATTTCGATGGCCAGTGATCGGATTCTGTACTTTTAAAGAGGACATTAGTGAAAGTCAAGAACCTTTCTCTCTGTACACCTGTAGAGAAGAGGCTGGGGGACATCAGAGTCAACCGGAAGTGAGGGAGAGACTTCGCTGTATGTGCACGTTGGCTAGGGTGATCAGTGGCATTCAGTCCTCTTTCAAACTCTAGGTTGGATGAATCTGTTCTTGGCTATAATTCATCATTTGTGAAAACACTTTAGCCTTTTTGTATGTACTGAATCTTTTCAACATGATTGGAGTTTGACAAGTTAATGAGCTTTCTTCTCTTGAAATTCTAGATTTTTTTTTAAAGGTACACTTGAAATATTTACCACACTCCAGAAACGTGAAACCTACAAGGACTGTCTGGAGAGTGAGCCACAGTGTGAAACACTCCAGATCCCTTAAGAAGATAGAGACACCTAGGGGCCCACAATGTTTAAGAGTATAAGAGCATAAGAAATGCCACTCCTGGATCAGACCAATAGTCCGTCCGTCCGTCCCAGTAATCTGTCTCCAACAACCTGACTCAGTGAAGATTCCAGCACTTTGCATGTGAGTGTCTTACGCAACAATGGTTTATAAATTGGATGAACGCATAGTAGTGTCTGCTCCTGAAGTGGGTGAACAGAAACTGCATGGCTACTCAAACCGACTACCTCACAATGTATGCTGTTGGTCACGGGGGACCGGGCAAGAGTGGGTGAATGGCTCAGTGCAACCCATCACCGCTCTCGGAAAAACTTACTCCAACGCGTGTCCTCTTGGTGGGGGGATGTCCCGTATGCTACCCTCAACAAAAGTCCTTCACAAGTAGGCAGTACAGGTCCTTGGTTGTTCTCTGAAGAAGCAGCACAATTTAAGAATGCATTGCTCTCTTTGAATGGGGAAGGAGGCTAGAAAACGTGTCCCTAAAAATTGCTTGCCTCACCCTATCCAAACTGGGTAAATCACCACTGAAGAGCTTTATACTTACGCTGAAAATACAGACAAGATTTAGCGCTAAGAAAATGACCATCGTTTCACAGATTTCAAGACCCTACATAATTAGAACTGTCGCTCCCCAGAAAGAACTACAGAACCAATGCACTCGTGGCACATAAACTGGCCACTAGACTACCTGATGATGGCCCACTTACAGAGAGCGGTCTCGGATAGATCTTCGTATAGAAAAGATTTCCTTTTTCAGAAGAGTGGCTGTCGGGGGCACTTTCAGACAGTCACAGGAATCAGGCCTTCCAAATCTGCCCAGAGGCATAAGGGTCTGATGATGTTATCTAAGCACTAAAGGAATGTCATAATTCTGTCTTCTCCTGACACAATCGCTTTGGCTGTGGGTCACTGAGGAGATTCAGCCATCATCATCCTCTTTAAGAAGAAAGGTGAAAAATTATACCGTGGCAACTCTCGAGGCAGCCCATTATTTTCCATTGGCGGCAAGAACCGCACCGGGGGACTTCTGGAGCGGCTACTGAAAAATCGGATTATCTACCCATTCCCAGAATTACAGTGCAGCTTCAGACCTCAGGATGGTCCAGCAGATTTGGTCTTTGCAGCACATCAGACAGAGGTACAGAGAGCAGCGCCAAGACCTCTAGACAATTTTCATAGACCTCACCAAAGCATCAGTAAATCGGGGCTCTGGCAAAAGCTTAGTAAATCTGGTTGCCCGGAAAATTTCATCAAGATTTGGAGACTGAATCGTGAGACAGTATGAGTGACGGCGGCAGAAGTGGATGTCCCTTATCTGAGCAGTTTCCCAGCACCCGTGTAGTAGGCCCAGTTCTGTTCAATGCATTCTATGTATCCACACTGGAGGATATAATAAGCTGGTGGTAGACTATTTCTAAGATCTGTCTCTAGAATTTTTAACAATATCCCTAGCCAGTTGCGAAACTCTCTCAACAACCGGCTAGGGATATCGTTAAAAATCCTAGAGACAGACATTTGAGCTGTATGCGGTTAACCATATTCTAGAGGCACATAGACAAGAATAATGGCAGATTTCTCAGTGACCCTTACAGGTCCCTAGAGCAGATTTCCAAGATGAGGTGGGTTAGCAATTTTTCAGGAAAAAAAAAGGGCCCCACAACTTTAAAAAATTAATATGAAGTACACCCCTTTCAGCCAGAATTATGGGTTTTCACTCTGTGTTGTGGCTAGAATTCGGCTAGGGAACTAGGGAAAGTTCACCCAGCAGTGGGATCCTGTTTGAATATAGGATGTCAGGGTTTGGGAAAAATGACTCGGGTGTACAGTATGGTGATAGACCGTGTGAATATTACAATACAGGCCTCTCCATTGTGGGGTTTGGTGAACTCAACCCTAGTGTTTTAGAACTGGCTGTACTTGTAAATATTTTTTTTTTCAAGTGTGTGTTGTTCAATCTATTTGAACATTGCAGCCCGGATAGGGTGCAAAGTGAACTCGCCTTAGTGGTGCCGTTACATAAATGAGACCACTTTTTTTTTTTTAAATAAACTAAGGCGTGATGACAAGCTTTGGGTTTTAGGTGACACAATTACATGCAGATGATTATGAATTCCTTCACAGAGTCAGCCTGATGCTAAGGACTGATGATTAGTCTGAAGAAATGCAAGGTAGCTTAGCCTGCAGCGTGGAAGCCCTAATAGTATTAATAGTAGGGTTGTCCTTCAGTTTGAAGAAAACGCTGCTGGTGGTGAGACTGTTTTGCCCTACCACGACCATGTTGCCTTGGCAACGTGGAACCAAATTGTCATCACACTGTCATTACCTATGTAGTCCACTGTCCAACAGTACAGTGATAGATAAGGAAACAAAATATTGTATCAATGAGTCCAGTATATCCTGTGGGAGATTGTCAGACCGTAATGTCAAAGCATTAGCAAGATTGAGACTAAGCTGAAGATCTATGGAGCTGTAGTGCTCTCTGAAACCTGTACCCATCACAAACACCATAGCCATCCAACTCCTTGAACAGTTTGATCACTGTTGCTTATTGTCCATTCTTAACATAAAGTGGGATGAATGGTCCTGGAATGAAACACATCTAATAGCGCTGAAGCGATGCTCAACTCAAAACCGCTTCACTAGATGGGCGGGCAAGGAGAATGGATACCCTTAGGATATCAAAACAACTGACTGCTGTGTAGTGAACTGAAATGGTGTACCTGAAAGCAAGAGGAGGTGGAGGAAACTTTGAGAGTGGAGTAAAGTGTAGTCTCAGTCAGTATGGCCTCACACCTGGAAGCCGAGTGACAGCTTCAGCCGACAGGCCAGCATGGCACATTGCAGTGAAGAAATCGGCGGAAGCTCTTTTTGAGCAGAATCTTTGAGAGACCCGTGAAATAGAAGAGAAAACAACACCAAGATCTGCAAGCAGCAAAAGCGACAGCACACCAAAAGATGATTTTGGTGTGTGCAAGGTGTGAATGGACCTGTCAGTCTCAAATGGTCCTCTTCAGGCACATGCACCCACCCATAGGTAAACTTCACCATCAGGGGAGTCGTCTTTGAACAGCGGGATGCTTGGAGGAACCAAGTGATGGTTGCTCTCCTTGACATCCATCATAATGGATAGGTATGTACCATTTATCATCCCTAAATTTGTTTTCCCTCTACAGTCCTAACTTGCCCTCTAGTAACCAACCCATTAAAATGGACCTCTTGTCCAGAAATTTATCCAGACCTCTCTTGAACTTGCTGATGTTTTTGACCTGCACAACTTTCTGTGGTAACAAATTTCATTTGCTTACCGCCTGTTCTGTGCAGTATTTCTTTGTTCCTTTTGGACTGCCACCCTCAAACTTATATGAAGGTCCTCTTGTCTTTTCCACCTCCGTCCCATTGCGTTACACCCCGTAAGTGGAATCCTCCTCCCCCGTCCCCACAATTTGCCGAAGCAAACCAACTTCATATTCCTCCACTGGAAAACCTCCTCTAGGAGGCATTCCTTGACTAGTTACTACCTTTCTGATGGGGTCATCCCGTTAGTCACCCATAGCACTTCTGTGGATATTGATTTATTTATGCACGTATTCATTTTTGCGTATTTTCATTGTTACTAGTTGTATCCTTGTGCCCTTTTATTCCCATTGTATAGATACCATCCAAGTTGGTCCGCTTATCCCATTAGATTGTAAGCTCAAGGGCAGAAACTTTGGGTGTATGCTCCCAAGCCCCTAGTACTGTGTTCTGCACGCTGATGCGTCTACTGCTGATGATGGAAACATTTCCATTCTCCTGGTTATCTTGGTTGCCCTTCTCTGTATCTCTTTCAGCTCTGTTTTGTCCTTGCTAAGATATAATGGCCAGAACTCTTTGCAGTATTTGAGATGTGGGAATACCATGTTTTTTTATACTGAGCAGCAGAACTGCACTTTTGTTGTGTTTTCTGTCCCCTTCCCGATTTGATGGTGCCCAGTATTCAGCTGGCCTTTTTGGCCACTGCCCCACTTTGGACCGGTAATTTCAAGGAGCAGTCAACAGTGACTCTGAAGATCTCTTTCCTGAGTCATGACCGTGGCTCGGAGCCCATCATCGTGTAACTGCAGTTGGATTTTTTGTTTCCACCAGGTGCATTTACATTGCCACGTGCTCCTGGTGAAGCTCATCTGCCATGGTTTTGTTCCTCACATTCAGCTTTATGATGTCTTCCTGAGGGTTACCCTCATCTGTGGGGCATTTCACTGCCGCCGAGCTTGGTGACTCCTGCAGACTTGGAGATTTTGTCCCACACTCTTTTCTACATGTTTTTTACGAAGATGTGAAATCAAACCAGTTTTAGCCCTGATCCCCGGGGGGACTACACCATTTCCACTTCTCCTTTCTAAGTGGCCCTTAACAGGCACTACCCTTTATTTCCTATCTTTCAGCCAGTTGGCTGTTCACGACAACAGTCCCACCAAATCCGTGTCACTTAGTTTTTTGAAAAAGTCTTTAGTGTGGAACTGTCAAAGGATCTTTTTCAAATCTAAATGTGTTATGTCCACTGATTTCCCCCGCCCATGTGCTTGCTGACTCATTTAGAGAATTCCGTTAGATGGAGGCCCGATTTCCTTTTCAGAAACCCTGTCGCCTGTCCCTTAGAATCCTATTTTTCTCACTGCTCTCTGATCCTAAACCTAATGATCAATTTTAACCATTTTCTAGGTATAAAAGTGAGAATCACCAATCTCTCCTTCCCAGAATCCCCGGTGGTGCGGGCGTGTTTGCGTGCGTGCCTTCCTGGGCCTTTCCCAGCCCAAGTGTGCCTGTCTGTCACCCGGGCAAGTTGTGGGTCTCTTTCTAGTTCTGTTCCAGCAGGAAAAGAGAGGGTCGGGGAAGGGTTTCCTTATAGAGCTGAGGAGGGGCACGTGCTCCTTTCCCAGTGGGCTCTGTGATCGTGATGCTGCCACTTCCAGGTTCTCCTCTGGGATTCCATTCTGCCCTCTTAGGCCCCCCCCCCCCACTGTTGCTTGATCAGAGGTGAGGATAATCAGAGGGGAATGGCAGGGGCCATTGGATGGTGATGCACTACACCAGAGTGGTGACAGTTATCCCAGAAGTGAGGGTTGATGTGGCAGAAATGGTGTGGGTCCAAACTGCAGCCAGAGGCTTCAGTGCCAGCCAGGATAACTTGATGTGCTTCTCTCCTGCACATTGTACTGGGGGTTACCAGTGGTTAGTAGAGTCTGTAGTATTTGTCATGTAGTAACAAGCAGGCATAGTTTTAATGTTGATTCCAAGCAAAAGGAAACGGATTGTGGAAAACTGTGAGATCTAGGGGGGTTGAGAATTCCTGCTAAGCAAGTTTTAGTGCATTTTCATTAATCTGTGACTGTGTTCTTTGTGGCAGAGTTTGAGTGCGCTCTCCTTGGCAGAGTTTGAGAGTTTCATCAACTGCCAGTGTGCTTTTTCTCTGAGCTTCTCCCCTGCCCAAAGTCACCTTCCCCATCACCCTGACAGATCCTGTGACAGATCTCACAGTTTTCCATAATTTGATTCCTTTTGCTTGGAATCAGCATTAAAACTATGCATGCTTGTTACTACATGGCAAATACTACACACTCTGCTAAGCGTCGGCAACTCCCAGTACAGTGCGCGGGAGAGGAGCACATCAAGTTATCCTGGCTGGCACTGAAGCCTCTGGCTGCAGTTTGGGCACATGCCGGGTCCCACACCATTTCTGGAACTACTTGCCCGGCTCACATCTCATATTTCCTGACTTTTAAAAATGTTCCGCACTGCTGCTCACCTCCTTGAACATAATCAGAGAGATGACTGCATGTGGAAATGATGATTTCGATCACAGCTTAATTAGCATTCCTATGTGAACTTGACACCAAAATGCTTTAATGACTCTGAATATGTTTGTGTGCCTAGTGTCCTTTTTTTTTTTTTTGAAATTTCCTATCTTGAAATTTGGCGCTTTGCCTGAAGCAAGGGCTCAGAAATGCCACTGATGATAATACATTGATCTATTCACTCCGTTGAAGTGTGAATTCTTCAAGTGAACATTGCAGTTTAGGATTTATTATTATAAGTGATGTTGTGAGAGTTTAGAACAGGAAGTGAAGATTATTAGCTTTTGCAATTAAAACTCAATTTAAGGAGGCTAGATTGCATTTCAGAACTGTCAATAGGATAAATAACTATTGAAGGTGAAAAGAACTTGTATTTTACATTCAAAATAAGGCACCTTTAAGAACGCAGTTGGTCATTTTTACAAGGGTGTAACTTTGCAAGAGAAGTGTCATTTAGAAAGTGACTTTCAGGATCCAAACGTGCACAGTACAAACCCAGCACATCAGATCGTAGGCTTGTTTGGGCAGGGAATATGACTTCTGCTGGCTTTGTACTTTCCCAAGGGCGTAGTAAAGTGCCTCACAGTCAGTAGATTCTCCTTAAATACTTTTACTTCTATTTCTGTTTCTACTAACCCTAAGCACCGACCCAATGGTGATTGAGCCAGGCAGTCAGGACTAATGTTTAAGGCCACCTTTCACGTGTCTTCAAGCTTGCCCTAGGAATCAGCATCTCCTTACCTTTCAACTTTTCCTCACCTCACTGCCATCCTGCTGAAAATCTCAGAGCAGAGCCAGAGACCAGGTGGGTTGTCAGGGAGACAGCAGCTACCGTCAGGTGGCCACCTGAGACCTGAGGGAGGTGTGCTCGAGGACTTTGTGCCTTGGGAATATCCTGCTTGCGATGCTCCACTTCATGCTTTTGTCTCATAATGTGATGAGTTGAAACAGAAGGCCTACAGATGATGCCTCAATAAGACCAGTGCCATAGAAGTCAGGGAAAAAGCATCAATGCTAGTTGTTGAGCCCCTATTTTTTATGTTTTAAAGCCTTGAGGTAATTTAGGAAAGAAGGAAAATTGCTTATATTGTATATATTATTTTTTTTGTGCCAGCCTTCCTGGCCAGATTGTAAATACTTTGTGAGCCGGGATTTTCGTTAAATTGAATTCCCTCTAATCCATTTTAATCATTTACTTCTCTGGGGGGAAAACATTTAGTGTCTCCAAATATTTGGGAGACCTAAATGGACCTCACAGATTTCATATACTCTGAAGGCACCATTACTGGACAGATGCAAAAGGGTAAAAGTTTGTATTTTTTCAGGCAGGTATATTTGTTTTTCTGTTCTGTAGCACATATGAAATCTGCTAAGAAATGTACTTTCTTTAACACCTAACTTTTTTATTTTCTTTTTTTTTTGCTTTCTAGGTTGCTATTGGCCATGGCTGCCGTTGATAGTTTCTACTTCTTGTACAGGGAAATTGCCCGGTCTTGCAATTGCTATTTGGAGGCTCTAGCTTTGGTTGGAGCATGGTACACGGCCAGAAAAAGCATCACCATTATTCATGATTTTTACAGCTTGATCAGGTTGCATTTCATTCCTAGACTGGTCAGCAAGGCCGATCTCATCAAGCAATATGGAAGATGGGCAGTAGTAAGCGGTAAGAACCTGAAATGTCAGCACGGTACTGCAGAACCCAAATGGCATTTGCTGCTCAGTATTTCTTGTTTTAGGAAGTGGTAATATTTCCTTTTGGAGGCCTTTGATTTTACTGTTTGATCCTTTCACAGTACATAACTCTAGTCTATCAGAGGACCTTGTTTGAATTCCTTAAAATAGTTAATAGTCACAAAATGAAATGCACTTGTTGGAGTTTGGCAATGTCACCTTCAGTGTGTCTCTTTAATGTATCGTTGTTAGGAAAGAGCCCTCCTACCCACTGAAACCGGGTATGGCACTGATATTTTGTGAAGATATTCCAAGGTAGAATTATTAAGTTTCCCCAAAATTCCCCTTATGTGACAACAGCCATCCCATCCCCCAAATGACAAAAAAACTTCAGTCTTTTTATGGCCTCCAGCCTCCAGCACACAACCAAAGCCCAATTTTCCCCTTCTCCCCCACCCCCTGCCACCACCTGACCAGAAAAAGCTTTTATCCTTTCCCTCACTCACTCCCCTGTGCCACTGCGTACCTCTTTTCACGAGTACTTTGAGTGTGAATCTATGAGAAGGTGAGTGAGAGGAAGACTCAGGGAAAGACACCTCTTTAGCCAATGACACTACGAGAATAGATAGGAAACCCTGCAAAGATTGGTAATTTTAAGGTATGCTGCCTTTCATCCAAGGATTTTAAAGCAAATCATCATAAGTTCTTTATCAAATGATTAGTACAACATCTTTGTGAACTAAATAGCATACGTATGTTTTGTGGGTTTTTTTTTTAATTTCCCCAAGTGGTAGCTTTTAAACTCAGGGAGATTAATTTACTAGCTCCTTGGCAGGGAACCTGTCTACCAAATCTGTAAAATTGTACTCTCCCAAGTGCTTTAGAATAGTGTTCTGCACACAGTGAATGCTTAATAAATACAATTGTTAGGTTGTTTCCTAGAGTCGCCCAGTAAGTGTCTGTTTTGATACAGCAGTGTAATCAAGCTTGGATTCCCATTTTGCATTTTAACTAACTTCTAATGCTATTGGAGATCAGTTTATTGAAGAAGGGGTTAATTTTTTAACTGACACATGGAAATGTCACTTCAAAGTAAAAATGACCAATGTAAAAAGCCAAACCAATCATATCTCTTGAGTGCTTACTGTGTGCAGGGTACTGCATTAAGCATTTTGGGGAGTCCAATCTAACAGAGTTGGTAGACACATTCTCTGCCCACAATGAGCTCACAGTCTAGAGGATAAACGAGGATCCTTACAGTGTTTGTTGCAACTCCTTTCCCGTTCTTTTTCCTACTCTAGGTGCCACAGATGGTATTGGAAAAGCTTATGCTGAGGAGTTAGCAAGCCATGGTCTTAATATTATCCTAATCAGCCGGAACAAAGAGAAGTTGGAAAAGGTCGCTGAAAATATAACTGAGGTCTATAAAGTGGAAACCGATATCATTGTTGCCGACTTCAGCAACGGTCGTGAGATTTACTCACCCATTAGAGAAGCACTGAGAGACAAAGATATTGGAATCTTGGTGAATAATGTAGGAGTATTTTACCCCTATCCACAGTATTTTACCCAAGTGCCTGAGGACAAACTGTGGGATATTATTAATGTAAATATCGCTGCAGCGAATTTTATGATTCATATAGTATTGCCAGGAATGGTAGATAGGAAGAAAGGTGCAATTGTGAATATCTCTTCTGGTTCTTGCTGCAAACCGACTCCACAGATGACTGCATACTCGGCGTCTAAGGTAATGCAAAATACAGTGTCGATAGTGTCCCCTTTAAAAAGAACATGTGGCTAATATTCTTGGTTAAACAATAACAGTGCAGAAGTTGGAAACCTAAGTTTGGTTTTTCTGTTTCTTTTGGCATATACTTTAATAGGCTTATTTGGACCACTTCAGCAGAGCACTACAGTATGAATACGCTTCCAAAGGAATCTTTGTCCAAAGTCTAATCCCATTCTATGTAGCTACTAATATGAACACGTTTAGTGGCTTTCTGCATAGCAACCCGTGGTTGGTGCCTTCACCTAAAGTTTATGCCCAGCATGCAGTTTCAACTCTTGGAATCTCCAAAAGGACTACGGGATACTGGTCCCATTCCATTCAGGTAACAAAAACGAACTCAGCGTTCTTATGTAGGTTTCTTGCACTTTTCCAAGTGCTGCGTAAGGTTGAAGGCTTAGTTAAAGTCTAGAGAGGAATTTGTAATGCCATCTTGCAGACTGACTCCCTCCAATGATTTGGCTAAAGCACTGAATCTGGTGTAGTAATACTTATGCAGGATGAATGTGAAGGCTCAGTTCAGTGCTCTCCACACAGGAGGTGCTTGAGACTGGAGTGGGAGGGGAAAACCAGGGGGGATAGTGTTTGGGCAACGCTTAGTACAGTACATAGTAAGCACTTAAATACCATAATTTGTAATTATTACTACTATTATAGGGCAGAAAAGTCATTGGGAACAGAAAGGAGAGGGATGTACAATGCAATTTTTAATTACTGGCAGTACTTGGTCAGTGTGTTGGGGCTGGTTCTGGAATGGCTCCTAAGTAATTGCCTGGAAGTCTATAAGCAAATGCATTCCATTTTCAAGTAACATCACTGTGTCGTAGCCTGGGATAGACCTTTCGGTGGTGGAATCTCCCACTGGAAACAATGGACCAGGTTTAGGACTGCGAACCTGCGCAAGGGAATTGCTTAAGGGACTAGTGGTTGGTGCAGAAGCAGCGTGGCTCAGTGGAAAGAGCCCGGGCTGGGGAGTCAGAGGTCGTGGGTTCAAATCCCGGCTCTGCCGCTTGTCAGCTGTGTGACTTTGGGCAAGTCACTTCTCAGTGCCTCAGTTACCTCATCTGTAAACTGGGCATTAAGACTGTGAACACCACGTGGGACAACCTGATCACCTTGTATCCTCCCCAGCGCTTAGAACAGTGCTTTGCACATAGTAAGCGCCTAACAAATGCCATCATTATTATTATTCACAGGCTCTACCCCTGCCAGTCGTGAACCAGCTGGGGCCAGCATGGAATATTTTTTTTAATGTTATTTGTTAAGTGCTTACTATGTGCCGGGCACTGCATTAACCACTGGGGTAGGTAGAAGTTACTCCGGTTGATCACAGTCCATGTCCCACATTTTACAGATGAGGTGACTGAGGCACAGAGCAGTCAAGCGACCTGCCCAAGGTCACACAGCAGACAAGTGGCAGAGCCAGGATTAGAACCCAGGTCCTTCTGACTTCCAGGCCCATGCTGAATCCTCACTGCTTCTCTGCCTTTCACATAGAAAATCCATATATTGCCTAAGTAAATGCTACATAGGGCTGATTCTGTGCCGTAGACCAGCAGGCAGTTTTCGGGGTAGCCTCCTACCTGTGTTACCTGTGTTAGCTGTTTTCAGGATCCCTGCTGAGTCCAGGAACCACACGGAAATGTCCTAGGTAGTTCTTCAGTTAGAAACTTCGATACTTATGGCCTGTCACCAGGAGGCATTCCCTTACCTCTAGCTGCTTCACTCCCCACCCCCCCTCCCCGTGGCGAGGTGTGGTTTGGCTTATATATTGACATTTTGCTGAGTAGAAAATACGTTGTGCTTCCAAAACTAAAGTGGTATATATATAAAGAGCTCCATCTCTTTTAATATTGACAGTAACTTCTTCCTTCCATTTTTAGTTTATTTTTGCACAGTACATGCCAGAATGGCTCTGGGTGTGGGGAGCAAATATTCTCAACAGTTCACTGCGTCAGGAGGCCCTTTCCCACAGATTGTGAATCGTGAATATCATCTAGGAAGTTGCCAATTCAGCTACTGCAGCCTACAGTATTTAGAGCTTTGGAAGAACTTCATTTGCATTTTGTTGTACAGTCATTTTAATTCATCCCCCAGCATGTTGTTTAATCAATTATTGGGGAAACTAGGTACTTTTAAAGAATGTTGACAATATCTAAAGTTGACTCAGGTCTACAGTTTATCACCGGAGGAAATGCTGATTATTTGGGGGATATGACCCAGGAAATCCAGCCTGTAATAATTCTTTCTTTTCTGTAAAATATTAAAGCAGTTGAATGGGTTTCTATTTTGTGCTGTGAACGAAGACAGTACATTTCAGTTTGATTGTATACTTTAGTGAAGTAAGCTAAAGGTCCCATCTTTGTATTCTAGGTGTTTGTTTCTTTTAAGATAAATCACGTGTTTTCCTTTGAGTAATCTGGGGTTTCAGAAACAGCTGGAAAAGCTGTTAGAATGTATTTTAAAAATTGTTTTATGGCTTCTGTTGTAGGAATCCCTTCAGATGACAATGTTTGGTTTTTCCTTATGTTTACAGGGTTGTATTTAAATGTTAAGATGCATATTTCATTAAGAAGTTGGGAGATATATCCGAAGCATTGTTTATTAGTAAATCCATTTAAAAAGATAACTCTAAAGTAATTTAAGATGAAGCTTTATTAAATGTTAAAGATGTTTAAATTCTGTTCACTGATGACAATCCCGTTTAATTTTGTATAGCTAGCATTACCCTTAGACTTTTAACGTTATCATCTATCTGTTCTGTACGGTATTATTACTATGTAGTTAACACTCATTTCTAGAGTTAAAGAGGTATTCTAAGGAGTGCGTCTCTTTTACCCGATTCTTCTGTTACTTGTAATTTCAACTTGCAGCCGATTTTTACAACTGAAGTTGAGCCTTATTGTAATTTGTCAGTTTTCTATGTAGTAGCTTATTCTAGTAGCATTTGGTTCTGGCATAAACACAATTATTTAGTGAGCTAAAAATATGGAATCACTGTGTCAATGTATTGTCTGAAATAAACATTTAGAAGCATACTCTGAGTTTGTGTGATTAATGCATTCCGAGAGTAAATGGAGCGAAAACGGTGATTCAGTACAAACCTGGTTTAAGACCAGGTTGGTTTTGATGCCCAATGGGTGATGTTTCTGATTCAGATCTTAAATAATCTTATTTGGAAACTTAATGCTGTGGGAATCAGTCAGTCATTCATATTTTTTCAGTGAGTACCGTGTGCAGAACACCGTATTAAGTGCCTGGGAGAGTACCATACAACAATAAACACACATTCCTTGTCCACAAGGAGTCTAAAGTCGAGAGGACAAGCTTAAAATGTAAGATGACACCAGCTGATTACTTAGTGATTTAATGTTTTTACAATTCAACTTTATAAACGAAGTGGATTTTTATCCCTAAGTGAACATCCCATTGTTTCTGACCACTCTTAGTTCTGATACCTAATTTGAAAGGTATTACTGTACTGTCTTGTGGAGATGGATTCATTTCCTGCTAACAAGTTTTTAGAATGGGTTTTGAGTACACACTATGTAAAATGTGGGTGGTATGAAATTTTTCTCAGCCTTGGAAAACTTCTTTTCATTTTGGCCTGAAGTCGTGTTGGGGGTTTACCTGCCAACGCTCTCACTGTACTCACAACTTGCATTTCATTTGGAAGTTAAAAATAATAATAATGTTGGTATTTGTTAAGCACTTACTATGTGCAGAGCACTGTTCTAAGCACTGGGGGAGATACAGGGTAATCAGATTGTCCCACGTGAGGCTCACAGTCTTCATCCCCATTTTACAGATGAGGTCACTGAGGTACAGAGAAGTTAAGTGACTTGCCCACAGTCACCCAGCTGACAAGGCAGAGCTGGGATTCGAACCCATGACCTTTGACTCCCTAGCCCGGGCTCTTTCCACTGAGCCACGCTGCTTCCCTGTTTTAACAATACAATTAAAGGTGAAACTAGCTATTTAAATCACACCTTTAAATTGCCCGATGATAGAATTCAGAAGTATATAACAAGTAAAACAAAAACACTGGACATCAAATTAGGTTGCATTTAAAGATCATGTAATCTTTTATTTTTCAAAGATGACACAGTTCCTATATTAAGCCAGTTCCCACTGAAGCAAAGTTGGAGCAGAAGGGGAAGCAGCATGGCCTAGTGGGAAGAGCACTGGCCTGGAAATCAGAGTACCTGGTTCTAATCCCAACTCTGACATTTGCCCGTTGTGTGACTTTGACCAAGTCAGATAATAATGATAATAATAATGGCATTTGTTAGGTGCTTATTATATGCCAAGAACCGTAATAAGTGCTGGGGCAGATACAGGTAATCAGGTCCCACTTGGGGCTCACAGTCTATGTAGGAGGGAAAACAGGTATTGAATCCCCATTTTACAAATGAGGGAACTGAGGCACAGAAAACTTAAGGTGATTTGCCCAAGGTTGCCCAGCTGATAAATGGCAGAGTGGGTATTAGAACCCAGGGCCTCTGTCTCCCAGGCCCATCCTCTTTCCAATAGGTCCTACTACCCTCCTATTTCTCTGGGTCTCAGTTTCCTCATGTTTTCCCTCTGCTCCTCCACCTCTCCCTTCCCATCCCCACAGCACTGTACTTGTCCGCTCAACTGTATATATTTTCGTTACCCTATTTATTTTGTTAATGAATTGTACATCGCCTTGATTCTATTTAGTTCCCATTGTTTTTACCAGATGTTCTTCCCCTTGACGCTGTTTAGTGCCATTGTTCTTGTCTGTCCGTCTCCCCCGATTAGACTGTAAGCCCGTCAAACGGCAGGGACTGTCTCTATCTGTTGCCGACTTGTTCATCCCAAGCGCTTAGTACAGTGCTCTGCACATAGTAAGCGCTCAATAAATACTATTGAATGAATGAATGAATCTGTAAAAGGGGGGGGGTAAGGACTATGTCAGACCTGTTTAGGGTCTTGGCTACTGTCTCCAGCCCTTTCACTAGGGGACCTTAGGACTTTTGGCGATATTCTCCCAAGCGCTCAGTACAATGCTCTGTGCAAAATAAGGGCCCAATAAATATCGGTGATTAATTGTTTAGGAAATTACAATGGAATAATAATGATGGTATTTGTTAAGCGCTTACTTAGAGAAGCAGCATAGCTCAAAGAGCATGGGCTTGGGAGTCAGAGGTCATGGGTTCAAATCCCAGCTCTGCCACTTGTCAGCTGTGTGACTGTGGGCAAGTCACTTAACTTCTCTGAACCTCAGTTCCTTCATCTGGAAAATGGGGATGAAGACATTGAACCTCACGTGGGACAAACTGATTACCCTGTATCTACCCCAGTGCTTAGAACAGTGCTCGGCACATAGCGCTTAACAAATACCAACATTACAATTATTATTATGTGCCAAGCACTGTTCATAGCCCTAGGGTAGATAGAAGGTAATGAGGTTGTCTCCCGGGGGGCTCACAGTCTTCATCCCCATTTTCCGGATGAGGTAACCGAGGCACAGATAAGTCAAGTGACTTGCCCACAGTCACGCAGCCAAGTGGCAGAATTTGGCGGATATGATCCCTGCGCTTAAGGAGCTTACAATCTAGAAGGAGAGAGAGACTTTAAAAGAAGTTACAGGTAGGGGAGGCAACCGTGAGGATAGGTACAGAAGTGTGTATGGTGGGGGGGATGTTAGACTTTAACTTTGGAGGTGTCTCATAGGGAAAAGAGCGTGCTGGGGCCAAAGCAGCAACGAGCCCCACTCCTTCGTGGCTCAGTGGAAAGAGCCCGGGCTTGGGAGTCAGAGTCATGGGTTCGAATCCCCGCTCTGCCACTTAGCTGTGCGACTGTGGGCAAGTCACTTCACTTCTCTGGGCCTCGGTTACCTCATCTGTAAAACGGGGGTGAAGACTGTGAGCCCCACGTGGGACAACCTGATTACCTTGTATCTACCCCAGCGCTTAGAACAGTGCTCGGCACATAGTAAGCGCTTAACAAATACCAACATTATTATTATTAAGGGCAGCCAATTACCCCAGCCCGATCGCTTCTCCCAATCCACTTGGCAGCTCCCCACTGGCCCTGCCTCCTGACGCAGACCATCGCGAGAACGTGAGTCGGCCGAGGGCGGCGTGCCCGGCGCCGGCTTTGGGCGCGCGCACCGTCGCGAGCCCTGGGCCCCGAGCGGCCGGCGGCGCTGTGTCATCTCGGCCGGCCGCTGGGTCTCGCGAGAGTTGGTCGTAAACAGCCCAAAATGGAGGGGCGAGGTGCGTGCGCTGCCGCCGCTCCGTTAGCCCGCGGCCGGGGGGCCGGGGCTTAAAGGGGCCGTTTGGTCACCGACCCAAGCAGCAGGTACGCCTTCCTCCACTCGACCCCGGCCGTTCCCAGCTCCACCCCCCCCCCCCCCCCGTGGAATGTGTGGCCGACGCCGGCCGGCTTGCTGTCTCCTTCACCTCGCCGCTCCGTCCCGCAGCGGGGCCTGCGGTTGGTGCGGCGGGGGGCGGGGGGAGGGTCAAAAGGATCGTGCGGTGTTAGCTGTCAGTGTTGCCCCTCCGTGTCTCTTCGTCTCCACCGCATCCTCCCCCTCCTGCACTTCGCTACGTTCTCCGGGCTGTCCTCCCTGGTCCCGATTTCTTTCTCCCGCTCCCCTCGGTCGCCCTCCTCTCCCCCGAGGTAGCATCTCCCGGTTCCGGGGATCCCAGGCCTGGCGGGGGTTGGGGTGGGGGGGAGTGCGGTCTGCTGAGGAAAAATCTGGGACCTGAGAGTCGGTGCGAGTGAGAACCCCTGGCGCATTTTCGTCTCTAATAATAGTGATCGGGGCATCTGTCAAGCGCTTACTATGCGACAGGCACTGTACTAAGCGCCGGGGTGGATCCAAGCAAATCGGTTGAGACGCAGTCCATGTCTCGTGTCTCTTAATCCTTTAGACTCCCAAGTTCGTCCTTTGCCAGAGAGGCTTTGGGAGGGTCCAAGCGCTGGGAAGAAAAACGCCGGATCAGTTCGGGATATTACAGTTCTGCTGCGGAGAGAGGGTTGTGTGTGTGTGTGTTGGGGGGGGGGGCTTCATATTATTAGTAATATATGCAATGTGTTAAGCGCTGAGAAATTCAGATCGGACCGCGGTCTCTGCTCCCCGCGGAGCTCCCAATCTAAGGAGTTGTTCATTCATTCAATCGTATTTATTGAGCGCTTACTGTGTGCAGGGCTCTGTACCGAGCGCTTGAAATAGTACAATTCGGCAACGGATAGAGACGATCCGTGCCCAACAACGTGTTGTTTTTAGAAGGGGAGAGAAAGTGGGAATATTGAGCGGCATATAATAATAACTATGGTATTTGTTAAGCGCTTACTGTGTGCAGAGCACTGTTCTAAGCGCTGGGGGAGATCCGGGTTAATCAGATTGACCTACGTGGGGCTTACATTTTTTAATCCCCATTTTTACAGATGAGGTCACTGAGGCCCAGAGAAGTGAAGGGACTTGCCCAAGGTCACGCAGCAGACAAGTGGCGGAGCCGGGATTAGAACCCACCACCTTTGACTCCCAAGCCCGGGCTCTTTCCACTAAGCTACGCTAGAGGATCGGGTCCGCAGGGAGTAAAGCCTTGGAGAAATAGAGAGGGGCCACAATGGGAGCAAGATAGGGACCCGGAAGGTGGAAGCTTTGTATGTCTGGATCTAGGTATGTACCTGCGATATCTTTCAGAGCAGAGTGTGACACGCAGTGCGACCCATCACCTCCGGTCCAATCCTAAGGAAAGATATTTTTGAGCAGCTAAAACCCCGAGGTTAGTTAGGCCTGCATGGCAGAATTGGTTTTCTCCTATAACCCCCTTAGCCCGGAGCCCCGCGTGGGCCCGTTTCAGATGCGTCGGTTCAGCCGGGGCTGGGAATAATAATAATGATGGTGTTTATTAAGCACTTACTATGTGCCAGGCACTGTAGATACAAGGTAATGAGGTTGTCCCACGTGGGGCTCACGGTCTTCATCCCCATTTTCCAGATGAGGTAACTGAGGCCCAGAGAAGTGCAGGCACTTGCCCAAGGTCACACAGCAGACAAGTGGCAGAGTCGGAATTAGAACCCATGACCTCTGACACCCGGGCTCTTTCCACTGAGCCACGCTGCTTCTCCGCGGCTATTGGGAAGTGATCCGCAGTATCCCTCAGCTCCCGCTTCAGGCCTCCTTGGGCCCTGGGCAGTGGCCTCTGGCAAGTGTGACCTCGGTAGGAGAACTATACGATGTTCAATAAGTGCTAATCCAGTCTCTGCCAGAGATGCATGAGAAGCAGCGTGGCTTAGTGGAAAGAGCCCGGGCTGGGGAGTCCGAGGTCATGGGTTCGAATCCCGGCTCTGCCACTTGTCAGTTGTGTGACTGTGGGCAAGTCACTTCACTTCTCTGAGCCTCAGTTCCTTTATCTGTAAAATGGGGATTAAGACCGTGAGCCCCACGTGGGACAACCTGATCACCTTGTACCCCCCCCCCCAGTGCTTTAGAACAGTGCTTTGCACATAGTAAGTGCTTAATAAATACCGTTATTATTATTATTATTATTATTATTAAAAATGTGATGAGAGCAGCATAATAAACTATTTTGGATTTGGGTAATGTCTTCTCTCTGTAATGTGTTATATCTGATTCTTTGCATGCCAGTATGAGTCAGTAGATTTTTAAACATCAAACTTTTTCTTGTCTAATAGACTTTAACCCTATCTTAGCGTAACAAACTAGCCTTGACCTTTAAAAACAAATTATCTTTTCGAGGTCTGATTCCTGGTAGGGTCTGGTATCAAATTTTAGTAGTTATCTCGGTTGCCCTGTATAACATAGTTCATAATCATTTCATGTAGTGATTAACTTCCCCAAGCCTCAGTTTCAAAACAGGTTATTGCTTTAAAAGGTTATTGATTTCCTCTCTCGCTTCAAGTTGGCAGGTTGTCATTTTAGGATCAGAATGCATTAAAAATGTGTTAGCTCTTAAAATTTTGTAATTAAAGCAAGTGATTTAATGACATTTTATGGATGCCATGTTCTGTCATCAGTCATTCATGCCTACTGTGTACAGAGCACTCATCATGCTATTATGTATTAGAACTGAATCTGTATTGGGCCAATAGTTCATTTTAGGGCTTCTGAGATTCTTTAGCTGTGTTGTCTACAAAGCCCAAGTGAACAATATGTTCATATTTATGTGGGGCTAACACTACACAGTCAGGTGTTTTGGGTTTTGTTTGGTTTTTTTAATGATACTTACTAAATGCTTACTACGTGCCAGGCATTGTATCTAAGCCCTGGGGTAGATTCAAGAGAATCAATTTGGGCATAGTCCCTGGCCCTCTTGGGGCTCACCGTCTAAGTTCTCCTTTGACCCGGAAGATGCAATCTCAAGGAACCTTGTGGAAGGAGAAATCCCATCCTACTTATGCCTTGACTGGTGGTACGGGCCAGATGATGCCAGCTGTTTATTCTGACATCGCATCATGTTTCATCTAGATAGATGCCTGTTGTCTGAAAAGCATCCCCTAATTCCTCAACAGCATTTTACCCAAAGTGCGTATTGGAAGCCCGTGTTCTTGCAAAGCTGACAGCATGCTGTATGTTTAGTAAACTCAAATTGCTGTGGGTTTTGACACCCCCCCCCCCCCCCCCCCCGCCCAAGACAGTGTACTTAGTTCAGTCTGTACTGTTTTGCTGATATAGACATGGCTATCATGCACGTTGCTCTATAAAAATAGTTTTCCTATAATGTGAGAGCTCTATTTTTGCAGAAACCGGTGTCAAAATAGACTTAGGTTGTCATACCTAGTGTCTGATGCCACACCCATACACAAGTTTCTTTCTGACCAGCATATCACACCGTTTCCAGGCAAGAGGCGTGTTTTTGGAAGGACATATCCTAATTCTGCATTTGTGTTCTATCCAAAAGATGTAGTGCAAACATACATTATAGCAGAGCTGACTGTACTGTACTTCAGCAATACGGTGTGGTGATCGTACATGGGACATGAATATACCGCCTTCACAGTCCAGTTTTGTAAAATAGACACATGCTTCGGTTTGAGGATGAGCCAGTGACACAATTATTTTGCTCATTAGGTGTGATCTGGAAGTGAGACTAGACAATGTTACTGTTTTGTCTACTTGCCTCTTCTTTCTGCCAGAGCCCTTTCCTTGGGGTTGCTGGGTCTTTTCAGTTTTCCTCAACTGTTTTGATCTATCTTCAAAATGCCATTTGCATCCTATTATTCACCATTTTGATTGCAACCATCTATGGCTTGCTTTTAGCATCACATATAGAAAAAAAACTAAAAGAAATCCTGTTCGGGTACAGCTCATGTTTGTTCTGTTTTGTTTTATGGTATTTGTTAAGCACATACTGGGTGTGAAACGCTGTTCTAAGAGCTGGGGTAGATACAAGTCAGGTTGGACACAGCACCTCTCCCGCCTGGGGTCACAGTCTAAGTAGGAGGGAGAATAAGAGAACTGAGGCACAGAGAAGTTGTCTCACCCAAGGTCATATAGCCAGCAACTGGCAGAGTTAGAATTAGAACCGAGGTCCTCTGACTCCCAGGTCTATGCTCTTTCCACTAGACCATGCTTTTTCTCATGTTGAATTTCATTGGTCTTAGTGTAAGTAATCTCCTAAAAGCTTTGGTTTGTTCCAGTTTTCTATCTTTGGATTTGTTTTCCAGTAATTGGTATGTGCTAAGTGGCTCTCTAAGTGGGGATAGCAATTCCTAGCCCTGACTACTCAGTGGGATGTTGTGATGATAAAATGAAAGAGCTTTGAATGCTTGGGAAGAAAATCACTGTAAATAAAATAGGATCTCAGTTTTACTGACCTCTGACGTTCTTTTACCTAGACTGTACTCCAGGATGGGTTTGTTTTTTTTTTTAAATCAGGGGTTGGAAATCAATGTAAGCAATACTTTGGGAGCAGCTGGGATCCATCCATGCCACTTTTCCCAGTGCCCTTTGGGCAACCATGAATGTGACCGGGGGAGTGGAAAATACCTGAGTTAGTGGCACCGATTCTGGAAGCCTCTGTGTAGCTGGGGACCTGGAATAAACTGGAATTTGAGAGCTTTGAGGAGCCATCCTGCTGACCTGGGCATCAGCCAGCATTCTTTCCTGCCCATGCTTCCTTAGGGAGTGGCAGGGGTTATTGACAAGGACGCTAGGAGAAACTGCACAGCTCCCCCAAGCTTTCATGGCGCCACTTTCAGATTACTTGTGTTTTTATGGTCTTGCAGGAGCTACAGGGATAAAGAAACCTGCATTGGTGACCACAGGAAGCCAGCAGGTAGGTTTGCTGCCCTGCTTGTTCCTGCTGTTTTGGGAGGTGGCATGGCCTGGGGAGAGTTGTGGGGATGTCCAGGGTGCTAGTGTTGCATTTTGGGGTCCCAGATCACCAGGTCTTCAGCTTGGATATACTCCTAGGTCATCTGTAGAATTGAGATCCGCCCGTAATAATACAGAAATACCTTGGATTTATAAAGGTCCCAGTTAAAACGAGATTACAGGAAATTTGATCTCCTTGAAATGAGCCACCATTAATTTTAAGGGTAATGTATTCCGAACTACAAGTAGCCATTAGCCACTAACTACACTGTGCAGTCACGCCCAGTCTGAGTAAGTCTGTGATTTGTGGTTATACGTACTTTATGTAAGTGCTACTGCAGAGCAAGATGTCCTGCGAGGAAAGTTTAATTTAGGGTCTCTGATTTTGTTCCTAAACAGACAGAAAAGGAAAGACCTTTTTTTTTTTTTTTAAGTAGTGTAGTTATGGAATAGTATGTCTTCAAATTTTTTCATTTTTCAGAATTTAGTCCCCATCTTTTAATTTGATCATTCGACTATTAAAATATTGTAAGTAATTGAGGTTGAATAAGAGACCAATCAGTAAACTAACCTACAATTCTTACAGTCTGTTGTTTACTTTGATTTTTTTCCTGTTAGCTATTTGGCAATTCAGCATATGCGGCTCAAATTTGCAGATGCAAACAAAGCTCAAAAAACTCCTGTATTTAACAGGAAGAATTGTTTCAACAGAAGCCATATGAAATTCACTGGGACAAATAGACAAGTAGAGGATAGGCACCCATGCAGCAAAAAAGGATTCGGGGTTTGCAGTTTGACCAAAATCTGAGTGTGAGCCTACAATGTGGCTGGTTTTTCTTTTGTGTGTGTGTGGTTTTTTTTTCCCCCTCGTTTGTTTTTTTAAAGGTCAACATGCTACCGGGATGTGTTAGCTGGAGCGTGACGTGCACAGTTTGGGCAGCCATCCTTCTGTTCTCTGTGTTGTTCAGAGCCTTATTGGAATATTGTGTTCCGTTTTAGTCACTGCCCTTTAAGAAGGCTAGGAAGAAACTGGAAAGGGGCCAGAAAAGTGACAAAAATATGATGAGAAATGGGTTCTGAGAGGAAAGGTTCAAGGAATTGGAGTTGTTTAGCTTGAAGAAGAGAAGGCAGTGGATGACTTAGCTACTTTCAAGTAGATGAAGGGATTTGTGAAGAGGATACCGATTGGTTGTTCTCCAAATCCACAGAAGATCAGACCCTCCGCAGTTTGGAGGGGAAGTGGCGTGCAAGAGGAAAATAGATTTCATCGGTAAATCATTATTTGCAGTGGGGCCACCCAGTGATGTAAGATACTGCCTGGAAGTATAACTAAACCTAGGTTGTGCATATTACTAACCATCCTTCTCTGATCCCTTGGAGTGTCTATCTGTGTCTCATATAGATTTTATGTTGTTTGAGGGTAGGGTCTGGTATTTGAGACCGTTTGAGTGCTAAACACACACATCATCAGTGCAAGCCTAGTGATAATACTCCAGCCTGATCAACCCCACCTTTGTCTCTGGAAGGATAAATCAGTCAACACTGTAAGGAAGTTGGCTGCTTTAATAGCAGTGCTTATCTTCAAACACTTGAGGTCAGTGGGACCTCTGGGTATGGAGGAATGTACATATGCCATCCGGGAGAGCTGGGCTACACGTTGATTCAGTGAAGAGCTTATAATTATCCCGAAGGTTTTCTGTTCACACAGATGGCCCGGAAAGCAGTTGTGGATAAGGCAAGACAGAAGTTCGAGGCAGTGTGGCCACTTTTGAGTTGCGCGGGCTCAGGATTTGTGGGTGAGATATGATTACTTGGGGATTGGAACTGAGCGAGTCGGAGCCTGAGCTGGAGACGATATGGTTGGGATTAGGAATTTCAAGAGGGAGCCAGGGTTTCCTTGGCACTCCTTGGAACAAGCTCCTTCCAATAAACTTGTTTTTAGCGGCTTTCGCATCCGAGTTCAATGATTGGAACTGTGTATTCTCCCTGGAGAGAAGTAAAATCATTCCTGACAGAGTCAATCCTAGTGGTATGCGGAGCGTGCAGTTTTGCAGCAGTTGCTGTGCGTTTGGGGAGTGTGAAGAATATCCTACACCCCACTGCTATGGAAAAGGGCAGGTGGACATTTGAGGAGAGGGATAACCCAACTAAGGCAGATGTGGGTAACCCATCTGTGCCCCTCTCTCCTTCCTCTCCCTGCACCAAGTATTGCTTGATAGCTTGGCAGCACAACACTCTTTTAAAAACAACAACAGCAACAAAAACACACTGGGGAGGAAAGGGTGCAAAATAAGTGGGGAGGGTTGGGGGAAGGAGGAAAAGAAGGGAAGGAAAGCAGGGTGGAAGCAAAAAAAAAATCAAAATCACAGGCTTATATGTCCAGGCCCAGCCCTGACTCTCACCATCAGGGATTGTCTCTATCTGTTGCCGAACTGTACCTTCCAAGTACTTAGTACAGTGCTCTGCACATAGTAAGGGCTCAATAAATACTACTGAATGAATGAATGAATAAGGTTTCCTTTCCAATCTTGTTCTCTGTGATTAGAGTAAGAAACACATCTAAAATTTGTCAGGTTGACTACTGATGTGTCATGGATTCTTTTGTTTCTTTTTTTTCCATCCTCTCTTTTCTACCTTCCCATCCCAATAGCTTGGTGTGCAGACATCTTGGTGATTCTTCTTTGGTGTCTTGCTTCCCCCAAACAAATGGAGTACAGGACTCAGTCGTCACACCCCGCGTGAGGGAAGCCTTCAGTCCAAAATGGAGAAGAAGCGAAGAAAGAAATGATAGCCTTTTTCTAGGCTAAAGCACAAAAGACCATGAAATTTAACTTCTATTTACATTGGACAAAACTGTAAGATTATCCAGTTGAACAGCACAGGAATGACAACATTTTGTTGAAACCGAAATGAACTAATAGACCAGGAAGAAAGGCTTGATTTGTATTTATGGCATTTTGAGGCCATATCCTCTTATGAACATGAATTTTGCAAACATCTGGTTGCTGCTGATTGTGGTTTTACTCTGTGGCAAAAAGCACCTGGGCAGCCGACTGGAAAACACCTCCCATGAGGCCAACTTGTGCCCAGGCTGTTCCCGCCTGACTTTGAAGGTGGAATTCTCTTCAACAGTTGTGGAACATGGTAATGGTGTTGTTTTAAAGATTGAAAATGCAGAGTTGTATCATTTTTCTAAACTGACACGGTAGCTTTGGCCAAAAGGTACCACCTTGCTCCTTTAATATTAACTGCAAAAATGAAATTAGCAGAGGCCTGTGCATAGTACCATGCTATTCCAATGACCTCTTTTTGTTGCCCCCTCCCCCCCACCTCTTTTTGAGTGCAGCCAGTGTGAGTGGTCAAGGAAACTTACATTAATAAATGCTATCAGTACCTTGATTCTTTGCTGAGTTTCACTTTTAAGCTGAATATGTTCTAAAGAGAGAGAGGCAGGGATTTTAGGTAATATTTTCGGTACCAGCTCTCACCTGTGAAAAATTAACGTTTTCCCCCTAGCTCCCTTTCATCACCACATATTCCCATAAGGCAGTTTTATTTTAGATCTATTACTGTAAGCGGCAAATGCACTGTTAACACGATTGGAAAATGTTTTAGTATCACGAGTGCCTGCTTTGGAATACAGGGCTCATAAATTGTGTTTGAGTTAGTACCCCCCACCAGAACAGTATAAATTATAAATTCTATTGTTCATGATAAAGTCCAGAATTTTTTGGTTGGTTTTGTGTTGAGGGAATTACTTTTGGCAGTGAAAGGGATAGATAATAATAATAATAATAATCATGATGATGGTATCTGTTAAGCACTTACTATGTGCCAAGCATTGTTCTAAGCTCTGGGGTAGATTTGAGGTAATCAGGTTGTCCCACGTGCGGCTCCCAATCTTAGTCCCCATTTTCCAGATGAGGTAACTGAGGCCCAGAGAAGTGACGTGACTTGCCCAAAGTCACACAGCCAACACGTGGCCTCTGACTCCCGGCCTGGGCTCTTGCCACTAAGCCATGCTGCTTCTCTTGTAAGGTCTGTGAGGGTAGGGATCTTGGATTTTAATTCTGTTGTACTCTCTCAACATTTAGTTCAATGATCTGCACATGGGCACTCAATAAATACAGTGGATTGAAGGGGTAAACATGGAAATTCAGACTCTGTAGTTAGCTCCTATATACATTATGGCATGCTTAGTTTTATTGTGTTTGATTTCAGAATATATCGTGGCTTTCAATGGATACTTTACAGCCAAAGCTAGAAGTAAGTTTATTTCAAGTGCACTGAAGAGCCGTGAAATAGAAAATTGGAGGATTGTACCTCGCAACAATCCAGCCAGCGACTACCCTAGCGACTTTGAGGTAATCCAGATAAAAGAGAACCAGAAAGCTGGAGTGCTGACACTTGAAGATCACCCAACCATCAAAAGAGTAACACCCCAAAGGAAAGTCTTTCGTTCTCTCAAATATGCTGAATGTGAGTATTTTAAGATGGAAGTACAACTGAGTTCATTTAGACTCACATGTATCTCATGTTTTTAGATGAGGCTTTGTTGTGTTCGGATTCCACAAAATCACTGCTCTTCCGAAGAGTTTCATAGAGAGCGTTTTTCACCCATGAACGCACCAGTGAACTTCTCGGCGCAGCAAATATAGTACTTGAAAATGCTTTTGAGTTCTCCTTGCACCTGTGTCCTTGCTTCAAAGAGATGGTTTATTGTAGAAAAAGCAATTTATTTCAGTTTTGGCCTCTTCCTGGAGTTAACCAGTCCACAGACAGGTCAGCCTCAGGAACGATGAAACAGTATGTGCACAGCTGTCCAGGGTGTGGATTAGAGGAGCTCTGAATACATCCACTCTTTGGCTTCCAGCTCTCTGTGCTCTCAGCTCATCATTCTCCTTCTTGCCATATAAATTGTAGGTTTGATTTGGATGACTTTTCCCCTAAAATTCTATCTTGTGTTTGTGGCCAAATCTGATTTTTCAATCAGTGGTGTCGAGCACTTAGTGTGTGCAGAGCACTTGTACTGAGCACTTGGGAGAGTACAAATCAAAAGAGTTGGTAGACAAGTTCCCTGCCCAAAACGAGCTTAATTAACCAAATTACATTTTGAAAAGTGGGCCTAAGTATTCTTGAAAGAAGATAGTTTCAGTGGAACTCATTTTCAGATTGACACAGATCTAGGGTGTCCTTAGGTGGGTTAAGAAGAGAATTTACACTCCAGCGCCTTCTGAGAACACAAGATGTTTTATAATATATTAATGACAATACCCCTAGAGAGATCAAAGGTTTTCATGGTGAAATAAAAAAAAAATTATTCCTTTCTTTCCATTCTTCCGTTGTCCACCAGGCACCCAAACTGAGATCCTCTGTCCATATAAATGTGGAAGCTCAGACCAATTATAGGTTAAATAATTTGCTCCTGTAAATGTGGAAATCGGTTATGAAACTTCAGTTACCTAGATACTTCTGTGCCCTATCTTCTAGCCTGTTCTTCTTTCTTTATTTTCTCAGCATTTGAAGAGTGACAACTGAAAACCAGATCCAAATTCAGCTGATGTTACTAGATCACACACTTACATGGGGCTTTTTTTGGTCTTTCGGGACATCCAGAATGTTTCATTTTCAATACGAAATCCAAATTTAGCACCAAGAATCACTGTGGGCATTTTAATGAAGTAAAATCCCAATTTATGTAAATAATTCTTTAGTGGAAACTGACATGAGTACATACTATGGTATTTTTTTAGTGTCACCACACCCTCTGGGGCTTAGCCTGGAAAAGTTCAAATGAGATTATAGTGATTAGTTTCAGAATTGGAGCGCTAAATAATTAACATGGGAGTGAAATTCACCCACACTTTAACTCTTAATGTCAAATTAGAGAATTTTCACTTATGAAATTTAAGAGAAGGTGACAATTGCCATGGCTTTCTTTGGCGACATATCTTTGCGAATGGAAAGAGGGTGAACTGTGGCAAACAAAAATACTTGAGATGTGTATTTAGGGTTTTTTGGGTTTTTTTTTTTTGCTTTGGAAGAGCCTATGCTAATAAAAATGTGATTATCCAAAGATTTGCTTAGGGAGTAGGATACTGCAGTGTACTGTACACTTGGGTGCAACAGAAAAGTGACAAGTTCCCGGCCCACAGGAGTTTACACTTTTAATAGGGGAGAAAGGATAATAAAATATCTTTTCAATGAGAGTAATCCGAATAAAGAATTGAATAGACATACTGGTGCTAAGGATGGGTGTAAATAAATGTGAAGAAGGCTTGTCGGAGGAGATGGGAGTTTAGGAGGGTTTGTAGATTACACGAGTGTTCAGGGCTAGAGGGGAAGATTTGGGAGTTGTCAGCATAGAGGTGATAATTGAAGACTCCTGAGCGGATGAGGTCCCCGAAAGAGCAAGTGTAGAGTGAGAAGAGTAGGGGACCCAGAACCGAGTCGTGTGGTAAGAGGTTGAGAGATCTTCTTTATTAAAATATCACTTGGATCTTTCCTCAGACTCTCAAGCCGTTTACCCTCTTAACTGAGCGTGAGTCTTCATTTGCTCTCCACTTGTTATTTCTTTTTGAAAGAGAGGTAAAGATGCCAAATTAGGATGGAATTTCCTCTGTTTCTACATCTTGAGTGACTTCTTTATCATTATCTGTATCTTCATTCATCCAATCGTATTTATTGAGCACTTACTGAGTGCAGAGCACTGTATAGAGAAGCAGCGTGGCTCAGTGGAAAGAGCACGGGCTTGGGAGTCAGAGGTCATGAGTTCGAATCCCGGCTCTGCCACTTGTCAGCTGTGTGACTGTGGGCAAGTCACTTCACTTCTCTGTGCCTCAGTTACCTCATCTGTAAAATGGGGATTACCTGTGAGCCTCACGTGGGACAACCTGATTACCCTATATCTACCCCAGCGCTTAGAACAGTGCTCGGCACATAGTAAGCGCTTTACAAATACCAACATTATTATTATTATTACTACGCGCTTGGAAAGTACAATTCGGCCACAGATAAAGACAATCCCTGCCCACCAGCGGGCTCACAGTCTAGAAGGGGGAGGCAGACAACAAAACGAAACAAATAGGCAGGCATCGATACCATCAAAATAGATGAATAGAATCATAGATATATACACATCATTAATAACGTAGAGTAATAAGTATGTACAAATATACACAAGTGCTGTGGGGAGAGGAAGGAGGTAGAGCAGGGGGAGGAGAAGCAGAGGGAAAGGGAGGGCTCAGTCTGGGAAGGCCTCCTGGAGGAGGATCTGCTAAGCACTTTGATACCCCATCCTCTCAGCACTTCTGTACATAGCACTTCTGTACTCTGCTGCTTCCGCTATCTGTAATTTATTTTACTGTCTGGTTCCCCTGCTAGTCTGTTTACTCCCCTAAGCACATAGTACAATGCTTCGCACACAGTAATTGCACAGTAAATACCACTGATTGATTCTTTCCGTCACTGGGCAGGGATTGTCTCTATCTGTTGCAGAATTGTCCATTCCAAGCGCTTAGTACAGTGCACTGCACATAGTAAGTGCTCAGTAAATACTATTGAATGAATGAATGAATATTTTCCTTTTCCCCTTTTCATCAAATCGGAAACCCAACGGTAGTAGGTTTATTACCTCCAGTCTATCTGAAATATTTTCCGATTTAGGTTTTTTGGTTTTGTTTAATGTGTTTTTGTTATCGTGATTCTTTTCTCCTTCAAAAAAGAGGAATTATCTATTTAAAAAGCAAAAGTTACCGAATCAGTTTTTTATGTTTTTAAATGTCTTTTGGTATTTGTTAAGCGCTTACTATGTGCTGAGCACTGTTCTAAACGCTGGGGTAGATACAGAGTAATCAGGTTGTCCCACGTGGGGCTCACAGTCTTCATCCCCATTTTCCAGAAGAGGTAACTGAGGCACCGAGAAGTTAAGTGACTTGTCCAAAGTCACACAGCTGACAAGTGGCAGAACCGGGATTAGAACCTATGACCTCTGACGCCTAAGCCTGTCCTCTTTCCACTGAGCCACGCCGCTTCAAAAGAGCAACTGAACTTTGAAGTCTGTTCAAAAGAGAAACTTGATGTCAATCAATCCGTGATATTTATTGAGCGCTTACTGTATGCAGAGCACTGTTTTACAGATGAGGTAACTGAGGTCCAGCATGACTTAGTGGAAAGAGGACGGGCTGGGGAGTCAGAGGACACGGGTTCTAATTCCGGTTCCGTCACTTGTCTGCTGTGTGACCTTGGGCAAGTCACTTGCTTTTCTGTGCCTCAGTTACCTCATCTGGAAAATGGGGATTAAGACTGTGAGCCCCACATGGGGCAACCTGATTACCTTCTATCCACCCCGGGGCTTAGAACAGTGTTTGGCACTAGTAAGGGCTTAACAAATACCAGCATTATTATTCTTGCCTGAGGTCACACAGCAGGCAAGTGACGGAGCTGGGATTGGAACCCAGGTCCTTTAACTCCCAAGCCCCCGCTTTTTCCATTTGGCCAAGCTACCTCTCTATGTGTCAGATGCGTCAGTGATGAAGCTCATTCCTTACTCCTTTTCTCTTCCACCTTTTTTCTACCCCTTAATAATCTTGGCCTGTGACCTGGTGAAAACCCAAAGAACCTCACTGGGGAGTTTGTAATTCCCTGTAGCCTGGTGAACAGCATAGCCATGTTTATGACTCTCCAAGATCCCAGGGCAACTCCAGAGTCTCCTAGGACTGCTTTGGGCCCAGGAAACCCACAGATGCCCGGAGACGGGCATGTCACGCTCACGGGCTGGGAGCTGCTTGTGGCCTGCTGCCACATTCTGGTAGCCCAGAGGGAGCAGCTGCTATTTCTGCTTCTCCTGGGTTTCCAGAGTGGCGAGGCCTTGTCTGCAGAGCCACTCGAGATCCTTGGAAACCCAGGAGAGTGGGATAGTGGGGGGAGGAGGAGGATGGCACAGCGGAGTCGCCTAATAACAATTGTGGCATTTGTTACGCACTTATTATGTGCCAGGCACTGTACTAAGTCCTGGGGTGGGTACAAGCGAATCGGATGGGACACAGTCCCTGTCCCACGTGGGGCTCACAGTCTTGATCTCCATTTTACAGAGGAGGTAACTGAGGCACAGTGAAGTGATTTGCCCAAGTCCCATCCCCCTGGCAGCTCAGCTCAGCTTCTGGCTCACTTGCCCGAAGGAGCCACTCCTGCTAATTCATTCATTCATTCAATAGTATTTATTGAGCGCATACTATGTGCAGAGCACTGTACTAAGCGCTTGGAATGTACAAATCGGTAACAGATAGAGACAGTCCCTGCCCTTTGACGGGCTTACAGTCTAATCGGGGGAGACAGACAAGAACAATAGCAATAAATAGAATCAAGGGGATGAACATCTCATTACAACCATAGCAAATAAATAGAATCAAGAATAAATAGAATCAAGAGATGCTAATCTCTGGGGGTTCTAGGATGGCTCCATATGCCGGCCCTTTCTTCTCCATCCTTTCTTTCCCATATCCCTTCTGGCACAGCGCAGTTCTGGAAAGTCTAGGGAATGGTGACAGGCAGTCCCAACATCATCTTCAGCCCCGAACAAGGAGCCACTCTGTCCAGCAATCATAGGGGAGGGGTGCCCTCACTTTGTCTCTCCATCCTCCTTCCTCTCTCTCTTAATCCTGTTTTTTGAGTGCATAATATGTGCAAAGCACCGTACTAAGCACTTGGGAGAGTATAGTACAACAGAAGTAGTAGGCATATACCCCGCCCACCACGAGCTTACAGTCTAGATGGGGGGGCAGATGTTCATGTGACTAGATAATTTATCATATCTAATTTAAAGATATATACATAAGTGCTGTGGGGGTGGGACGAATATCAAGGATCCAAAGGTCGCAGATTGGAGTGCATAAACGGCGCAGAAGGGAGAGCGAGCCGGAGAAAAGAGGGCTTAATTGGGAAAGGCCTCTTGGAGGGGTTGCAATAATAATAATGTATTTGTTATTGAGTTGTGACCTTAATTGGTCTTTGAAGGTGGAGGTAGTGGTGGTCTGGCGTATATGGACGAGAGAGAGTTCCAGGCTTCGAGGAGGACGTGGGAAAGGGGCCTGTGGCGAGATAGACGAGGTCGGGGCACAGTGAGGAAGCTGGAGCTAGAGGAGCGGAGTGGGTGGGCTGGGATGTAGTAGGAGATGAGCGAGGTAGGATGGGGCGAGCCGAGTGCTTTAAAGCCGATGATACGGAATTTCAGTTTGATGTGGAGGTGGATGGGCTGCCATTGGGGGTTCATTCATTCATTCATTCAATAGTATTTATTGAGCGCTTACTATGTGTAGAGCACTGTACTAAGCGCTTGGGATGAACAAGTCGGCAACAGATAGAGACAGTCCCTGCCGTTTGACGGGCTTACAGTCTAATCGGGGGAGACGGACAGACGAGAACAATGGCAATAAACAGAGTCAAGGGGAAGAACATCTCGTAAAAACAATGGCAACTAAATAGAATCAAGGCAATGTACAATTCATTAACAAAATAAATAGGGTAACGAAAATATATACAGTTGAGTGGACGAGTACAGTGCTGTGGGGATGAGAAGGGAGAGGTGGAGGAGCAGAGGGAAAAGGGGAAAATGAGGGTTTAGCTGCGGAGAGGTAAAGGGGGGATGGCAGAGGGAGTAGAGGGAGAAGAGGAGCTCAGTCTGGGAACGCCTCTTGGAGGAGGTGAGTTTTAAGTAGGGTTTTGAAGAGGGAAAGAGAATCAGTTTGGCGGAGGTGAGGAGGGAGGGCGTTCCGGGACCGCGGGAGGACGTGACCCGGGGGTCGACGGCGGGACGGGCGAGACCGAGGGACGGTGAGGAGGTGGGCGGCGGAGGAGCGGAGCGTGCGGGGTGGGCGGTAGAAAGAGAGAAGGGAGGAGAGGTAGGAAGGGGCAAGGTGATGGAGAGCCTCGAAGCCTAGAGTGAGGAGTTTTTGTTTGGAGCGGAGGTTGATAGGCAACCACTGGAGTTGTTTAAGAAGGGGAATGACATGCCCAGATCGTTTCTGCAGGAAGATGAGCCGGGCAGCGGAGTGAAGAATAGACTGGAGCGGGGCGAGAGAGGAGGAAGGGAGGTCAGAGAGAAGGCTGACACAGTAGTCTAGCCGGGATATAACGAGAGCCCGTAACAGTAAGGTAGCCGTTTGGGTGGAGAGGAAAGGGCGGATCTTGGCGATATTGTAGAGGTGAAACTGGCAGGTCTTGGTAACGGATAGGATGCATGGGGTGAACGAGAGGGACGAGTCAAGGATGACACCGAGATTGTGGGCCTGAGAGACGGGAAGGATGGTCGTGCCATCAACGGTGATAGAGAAGTCTGGGAGAGGACCGGGTTTGGGAGGGAAGATGAGGAGCTCAGTCTTAATCATGTTGAGTTTTAGGTGGCGGGCCGACATCCAGGTGGAGACGTCCTGGAGGCAGGAGGAGATGCGAGGCAGGAGGAGGTTCTTGAGGAGTGGGGAGAGATGGACTGAACGTTTTTGTTGATGGATGACCTGTGCAGCAGAGTGAGGTTTCGCATGGAGTGGGGAGGGACGGGAGGTCAGCGAGGAGTCAGATGCAGTAGTCAAGGCGGGATAGGATAAGTGCTTGAATCAGCATGATAGCAGTTCGGATGGAGAGAAAAGGGTGGGTTTTAGCAATCCTCTCTCTCTCCTGCTGTTGCTGACCAGAGGAAAATCGTCTGTGTGCGTATGTCTGCGGGTGGTTCATCTCTGTATCTCTCTTGCTGTTTCTCCATCTGTCTCTGTGGCTCTCGTCTCTCTTTTCTGCCACTTTTCCCTAATTTGGAAGCACTGTCCCCATCCCCATGGAAGCTTGTCTGTTCGATACCAACCTCATTTTCTTTTGTTTAATAATAGGATGCTGATTTTACAAATTATTTTTAGTTATTTTTAGCTTTTTAAGAATTTAAGAATGTGTGTGTATATATATATAGGGCCACATTCTTAAAAAGCTATATATAGATATATACATATACACACACACGCACGCATATTTAATCCACCCACAGGAATTAGTTTAACATGCCTCCTCTAAAGGATCTGTTCCAGACTTGCTACAAGTCCAAACAACCCCTGATGGAGGCTTGGTTCCAAGATGCCCCTGGAAGTTCTGTTTAGCTTAGAGGGGCCCAAGTGAGGTGTCCAGTTATATTCCCTGGAAACCCCAGAAGGATTTAAAAACAGCATCTGCCCTCCAGGGTACCCAGGACGAAAGGGAGTGGCCTGGTCCAGAGTAGCCATCTCCTCCAAGAGGCCTTCCCCGACTAACCCTCCTTTCCTCTTCCCCCACTTCCTTATGTAGCACCCTGACTTGCTCCCTTTATTCATCCCCCCTCCCAGTCCCACAGAACTTACATACATATCTGTGATTTTATTTTCTTTATATTAGTGTCTGTCTCCCCCTCTAGACTGTCAGCTCGTTGTGGGCAGGGAGTGTGTCTCTTATATTGTTGTATTATACTCTCCCAAGCACTTAGTACAGTGCTCTGCACACAGTTAGCACTCAATAAATACGATCGATTGACTGATTGACCGACTTTGCTTTTTTCGAGACCTCAACTCCCTCGAAATTCTGAAACCAACAAAGGCTTTGAGGTTGAATTTTTAGTCCTAGAGCCACCCACTAGCTACCACATACCTTAAAATGCATAGAAATCTCTGAGTTGTTCAATTATTGCCCAATAAAATGAGACATTGCAAATGCAACCGGAGCCAAAACAAATACGACAGGTATACTTAACAGGCTTCTCACCTGAAGGGGTGTTGTAAAGAGGGAGAGGCCCAACCTCTGGGCAGTTCAATTTCATAAACCTCTTCACGAGGTTGGCAGTGCGTCAGTACATTTGGGTTTATTGACTTGCCGACTGAGGCCATTCAACAGCCTTTCCGTTGTCAGCGATGTTCACTTTTGGACTACAGCTAAAGGATACGGTTCTATTTAGTCCATCGTGTACATTTAGAAGCTTGAAACGAAAAGGTATCGTTCTTTAAAGCCTTGAGGGTTTTCTTTTCTCCTGATATTTCTCCTCTCTGCCTAGCTGATCCTCCATTGCCCTGCAACGAGACAAGATGGACACAGAAATGGCAATCATCACGCCCCCTTAGAAGAGCGAGTCTCTCCCTTGGCTCTGGGTTTTGGCATGCAACAGGAAGGCATTCGAGTAGGCGTTTATTGAGAGCCATCCCTCGTCAAGTTGCTCAAACACTGCAGGCCGATGTGCTCTGGCAAATGGGTTATACAGGTAAGCTATTTACTTGAGTGCCGTTCTTAACTGATAACTTATTCCCAGATTTTACACATTTTGACGTATAGTCCGTCTAACAACCCTCCGTCTTATCACCCGTGACTTAATAATAATAATAATGGGTAATAATTATTATTGTGGTATTTGTTAAGCACTTACTATGTGCCAGGTGCTGTTCTAAGCGCTGGGGTGGATACAAGATAATCAGGTTGGACATAAACCCTGTCCCACGTAGGGCTCACGATCTTAATCTCCGCTTTTACAGTTAAGAAAACCGAGGCCCAGAGACGTGAAGTGACTTGCCCAAGGTCTCACAGCAGACAAGTGGTGGAGCCGGGATTAGCACCCACATCCTTCTGACTCCCAGGCCCGTGCTCTGTCCACTAGGCCACACTTCCACCACCCCATAATAATAATAATCAATGGTACTTGCACTCTTACTACGTGTGCAGAGCACTGTACTAAGTGCTTGGGAGAGTACAGTATAACGGTATTACAAGTTTCTTGTCCACAAAGAGCTTGCAATCTAGAGGAGAAGCTTACAGACTGGAGGGGGATTCTACAGTCTAATAATGATTGTGGTATTTGTTGAATGCTTATTATGTGCCAAGCACTGTACTGAACTCTGGGGTAGATACAATGAAGTCAGATCAGACATAGCCTCTGTCCCACATGGAGCATACAATCCAAAGGAGAGGGTGAACAAGTATTGAAACCCCATTTTACAGATGTGGAAACTGAGGTAGAGAAAAGTGACTTGCCCAAGATCACGCAGCAGGCAAGGGGTGGAGCCAGGATTAGAACCAAATCCTCTGACTGCCAGGCCCGAGCTCTTTCCACTAGGCTGTGCTGTCCTTTAACATTTATTAAATAATAATAATAATAATAATGTTGGTATTTGTTAAGCACTTACTATGTGCCAAGCACTGTACTAAGCGCTGGGGTAGATACAAAGTCATCAGGTTGTCCCACGTGAGGCTCACAGTCTTAATCTTAATCACAGTCTTACAGATGAGGTAACTGAGGCACCGAGAAGTGAAGTGACTTACCCAAAGTCACACAGCTGACAGGTGGCGGAGGCGGGATTAGAACCCAAGACCTCTGACTCCTAAGCCCGTGCTCTTTCCACTGAGCTACGCTGCGTTTCATCGCATACAGTTAAAGATACATTAGTTTGAATTTATGCCGAAGGCTGGTAATATGGGATGAGAATTGAGTTTTTTGCTGTGGACAGGCCTTGGTCTTCAGCTCTTGGGACCGAGAACTCGCATGAAGGAGTCGAATACGGTGCCGGTAGTTTTCACAGCTCCACTTGCACCCTACCATCCCATCCAGCTCTGTTCCTGTTGGAGTAGAGTGCAGCAGATGAGTAGATGAGCAGGGCGTGCAGCACATTGTATGTGCTTACAGACATTGCTTTCCACGTAGGACCCATTTACCGCTTAAGCGACCACAGCACAGTGCCAATGCCATGCCAGAGTGCCATAACTGGCATCGTGGCCTGGCGGAAAGAGCACAGGCCCGGGAGTCAGAGGACCTACGTTCTTCTTCCAGCGCCGCCACTTGCCTGCTCTGTCACCTTGGAAAAGTCACTTCACGGTGCCTCAGTTTCCTTGTCTGTATAATGGGGATTCAGTACCTGTTCTCCCTCCCACTTAGACTATGAGCCTTGTGTGGGACAGGGACTGGGTCCAACTTGATTATCTTATATCTACCCAAGCCCTTAGCGTGGTGCCCGGCACACAGTAAACACTTAACAGATATTGCAGTTATTAGTATTATTATTATTACTTTTGGTTGCTTTTAATGTTGGTATTTGTTAAGCGCTTACTATGTGCCGAGCACTGTTCTAAGCGCTGGGGTAGGTTGTCCCACGTGGGGCTCACAGTCTTAATCCCCATTTTACAGATGAGGGAACTGAGGCACAGAGAAGTTAAGTGACTTGCCCACAGTCACACAGCCGACAAGTGGCAGAGCTGGGATTCGAACTCATGAGCCCTGACTCCAAAGCCCATGCTCTTTCCACCGAGCCACGCTGCTTCCCAGCTTTTGGAGTCACTGCATCCTCCACCTCCCACATTAGCTATTTTTCAGGATTACTTCCGGGCCTGACCATCTTACTTGGATACCCTAAGGGGTTCGTCTGTCAGAAACCTTCACCAACGACAGCAGAGCCTCAGCAAGCATTCCCTCACTTGCCGAGCTGGGACCAGAACCCGGGTCACCTGATTCCCAGAGCTGTGCTCTTTCCGCTGCAACAGATAGCAGGGCTGCCTAGTTAGCAGGAAATAAATCTTAAGGCGAGAGGATTGTGGTTTGGCGGATGAAAAAAGAGGAGAGAAGTTGGAGTGGCAAGCTCAGCGGGGAGAGAGATCTGGCCAAACTCATCCCTTTTGTTTTTTTAAATGGTATTCGTTAAGCACTTGCTGTGTGGCAGGTACAAGATAATCAGGTTGGTCACAGTCCCTGTCCCCAACAGGATTCACAGTCTTAATCCCCATTTTACGGATGAGGTAACTGAGGCACAGAGAAGTGAAGTGACTTGTCCAAGGTCACACAGCAGACAAGTGGCAGAGCTCCTTCTGACTCCCAGGCCCGTGTTCTATCGAGTCCCATAAGGGTATTAAAGCCGAACAAGTGGCTCATAAAGCTGCCCCGAACATCCTCGTGTGTCTGACGTGGAAGAGGAGGAGCCTTTTTCCCCTTTCCTCCTCCCTTTATATAGGGCACGAACGCAAAGGGGAGTGGCATGTCAGGTAGGGTGAATCATATCTGTGGCAGTTCCTTCCCAGGAGAGTTTAGGCTGTTTTAGGCGAGGCCGTGCTTCCCTCTGTTGTAGACTGAACTGGTTTCTCCATCCAGGATTAAGCCTTGTGCTTGGTCTCCCTTCCATGCTCAAAGGGCTTTTTAGCCAGGGCCTCCTGGATTTGGAGAGGATAATGGGACCCATTAAATACCTTTTCGATGATGATGCTAAAGAATAAGCTTCGGTCTTGTGGATAAGTTCGCTTGCCATCATCCCACTAGAGATCGGTGTCCTGTTGGGGAAGGTTGATGTCAGGTAATTAGAAGTCGGATAGATGGGTGAAAGGTCAAACAAAGGGCAACCATCATGTTACTTTGGAAACATGCCTACTCCTCATAATCACTGAAAAGCTACCCCATACTAATACCAAGCCAAGAAAGTGATTTCTTGACAAGTAAATATCTTTCTCCTATCTCCCCCTGAAATAGGTGCTAGTGTAAGAGTTGCTGTTTTTGATACTGGGCTGAGCGAAAAGCACCCTCACTTCAAAAATGTCAAAGAGAGAACCAACTGGACTAATGAGAGAACCTTAGATGACGGTAAGTTGAGTAAGCAAAATTTTGGAAATAGAGGGGGCGCGTGGTTTCAGATGGTCTATTTTTGATATTTCGGTCTGATGCCAGGTGTTGAAATTTGTCTCTCCCGACCCCAGTTACTTGTAATTTTTGATGTTCTGATGCTGGATCATTTGTAGCATGTAGCCTTGGTCCAGAACAAGGTCAAAACACCATCCCGGCTCTTTAGGAGCTTGTTATAGAACTAAACATGATGGACCGCATGTAATTTTTTTTTTTGGTAATTTTTTTACATTTCAAGTTCTTTGTTTTGTTGAGAGCAAATGCACACTCTTGATGGGGAGTTCCAGTTTGCTGTGTCCCATGTAACTGCTTTTATTTAACAGTTTTTATTCCTCGCTAAATCCAAGCCCACCCCCGCCCACCCCACACTCCAGGTCAGCCTTCTTGAAGTTCCCTACTTAACGTCCTCCCTCTTCCACCTAATAAAACCATTGTTCAGGTTATTCCTCATTTGTCCAACTTCCTCTCTGCTCCCATCCTCCAAGGCACATCGATCCCTTTCTTAGGCTGCAACTCGCTTCCCCTCCAGAAAACTTTCTCTGACTTCTATCAGCCCACTACCAACCCTCAAGCTCAAATTCCCTTCCTCCACGGCACAATCTTGTAATTACGTGGTCTGTTTATGTTGCTCACGTTACTTCCTTCAGCGGTTTGTGAGCTCTTCGAGTCCCGGGATGAAGTCCAATTTACGCTCTCTAGCTCCTAGCGTCAAACGCAGTGCCGTACGCTCAGTAGGCATCAGCGACCTTGAATCTCTCCCCCGGTTGCCACTTGCGGAGCCGCAGTCTACCCCCTCGGAACCGAAGAGGGAGAAGACACGCTTTCAACTTCTTGCTGAATTCTTTGGCTGCAACCAAAAAATTGCTCAGGTGCTGTTGAAGCCAGGCTCTCCACTGAATGGTTCCAGGTAACCAAGAGCCCCGGCCTCCGGACCACACGCAGCGTGTGCACAAAAAAAGGTCCTGGGTGGAAGACAGAGGAGCCAGCAAACAGAACCTTTGCCAAAATCGGGCTGGGGAATGGCCAGGGGTTGGGCTCCGGCTGGCCCGGGTGCCCGGGTGCCCCAGTTGGACGGGAGAGGGTGTGGCTGCTGGAGTCAGCTGACTCCCCAGAGACACGATGGCTGCCGTCCTGGTCTCCCCTGCTTCTCTGCAGAAGTCTCTGTGAGCTTGTTGGGATTTCAAGCCCCAGCATCCTTCAGTGACCCCACCCCCTGCCCCTGTGCAAGCATGGCTCTGCCCCACCGAGAAGTGGTAGTAACTCCAGCCAAGGTTTAGAGCTGATGAGTGTCCCCTCTTGTGGTGATCAGACTGGACCCCAGGATTTGGGGCCCGTGCAAGGCTCTTCCAACACAAATAAAATCCAGAAAAATGCCAGGGAAGCATATTTCCCAGTCCTTTGGCTGAGGCCCTTACTGGGCTGCAGGGCTGCTCTGCGTAGGGCCGTTGTGGGTGAAAGTATTCATTGCTCTCCATCTTTCATAAAGCTGCGGAGGTCACTTAAGACTGTCTTCAGCTTTACTTTGGTTCAGGCTTCCTCTTTGCAGGAGGGAAAAAAGCATATAGTAAGGATCTGCGGATGATGCTTTACTATGCTTTTTTGATTGACTTGGATATAAGAGGAGGGATAGGGTCAAAGGCAGACAGCACTGTCTCGTCCTATTTAGCTGGGGAGGCCTTCCTGGAACGCTGTGGGGAAGCTTGAGGGGCAGCGACGCCGTGGCTGATGTCAGGAGGAGGAGGAGGAGAAGGAGAGGTAGGGGGTGTCTAGAGGGAGGTCATTCGTATGCTTCAGGGGAGAAATCGGAAAGGTACTATAGGCAGGTGTGGTTTCTCTTCGAAGCCCTTCGTCAGCTATTTGAGCTTTCTGCAGAGGGCAGTGAGGCATTAAGCCAGAGAGCCTTGCTTGGCCCAGGGCCAGGCAACAGAAAGGATTGCTCCAGACTTGGGCCAAGATGGTCTGCTTATCTCCTCCCTCCCTCTCTCCTTCCCTTTTTCCTTCCCTCCCTCTTTCTTCCCTTCCCTCTCTTTTGCTTCCTCCCTCATTTCCCCTGTTTTGGGCCTCTTAGGACCTCGATTAAGGGGTATCATGGCTCCTGGCAAGCTTGGGGGCTGGGTCACCGCACCACAGATGCGCTGTTTTGTACATGGGTGGACACGCCTGCATGTGTACCGGGATGACAGTGGATGCGCAATGCATGATGGCATCCCCAGACCTTCCCCCCCCACCTCCCCCACCTGGACGGTCCATAGGCTGAGGGCATGGCCAGTTTTTAGGCTGGATCAGGCCCTCGATTTTTGGCCCACAAAAGACTCATGGGAAGTGCTCAAGCAAGGGCTCTGGAAATGGAATCTGTGTAAACTCCTTCCTTTTTGAAATGTTTGGTTTTTGGGGGAACAAATAACCAATTTTTTTGTTTAATTTCTTATTTCTACTTATGGGCAACAGGTTTGGGCCATGGGACATTTGTAGCAGGTGTAATAGCCAGCATGAGGGAATGCCAGGGATTTGCTCCAGATGCAGAACTGCATATTTTCAGGGTCTTCACCAACAATCAGGTAGATATTTTGAGGTTTTAAAAAATCATTATGTTTTAATACAAGCTATTAGGAAATGGCCCAGCTTTGGGGTTATAAGATTCCTGTTACCATTGATGTGCTTTCTCTAAAACTTTCTTTCGTTTATAAAACATGTGCACTCGTTTCCAGATTGCTTTCTATTGTCAGTCCTTAATTATTATTAGTCTAGTGACTCTGTTCCAGTTAGCTATACCCAGCCTTCTTTCTCCAAATGTAAAATATCGAGATCCCAGCAAGCGTTAAAAATTCCATTGAACCTTGTGGATGCTCTATCCTTTTGTCCCTCTGTGTTCTAGTTCTTTAAGCTCTGTTGTAGCTCTCTTACACCCGTGCTGGAATATTAAAAGGGATTTTGGGGGGGGGTTTGATTTTTAAACAGGTCTCATATACATCTTGGTTTTTGGATGCTTTCAACTATGCTATTTTAAAGAAGATTGACGTGTTAAACCTCAGTATTGGGGGCCCCGACTTCATGGATCATCCTTTCGTTGATAAGGTTTGTGAAGAAGAAACAATGACTTCCCCATCATGCCGTGATGGCTTTAGAGCTACTCTGGATCAATTCCCACCACCTTTTCTTGTCGGCCATCCAGACATCTCTGTTCAGCGATACCTCCCTGTAGGTCATCTTCCCAGCCTGCAGTTGCTCTTGTAGTTTCATTGGCTCTATTCTGTTCTCTAGCATCATCCATATTTCTGATCGGTTTCTGCTCAGGTTTTAAAAAAGTAGGATAGCATCTTTTCCTCTTTGGACTTTTCAGAGGCAGTCGGCCCTGGGAAATCCCCAGGGGGACCCTAACCCTTTTCACTGCTGCTTATCTGGGTCCAGGCCCCCACAAGTTGCCATGCCCAAAGCAATTTATACCAGAATGTCGACTGTAAATTCCAAAGCAAAGTGTATTGTTGCTCCTTAAGCCTTTTTGCATCTTACATAAAGCTCCTTTCACTGTAAAGTAAATTTAGTAGGCAGTAATAATTACTGTATAGCAAGAGATAAATGGAAGGTTGTGAGCTGAAGGAGGAGGATCCATAAAGAGTTGAGAGAGAGAGACAACAGTGTCCACCCACCTTAGAACATCGGTCTCCCAAGTTCCTCTTCATCGTTGTTTATTTTGAGTGGATGTGAGAGGATGTGGAAGGTAAATGAACATGGCCAGCCTCTTCTGGGATGCATTTGAAAGGAATATTTTTCCCGTCTTCTCCCTTCCTCCCTTCTCCAAATACACCCAGCTGGGTCCCTGCTGACCTCCCATCACACCTACCAGGCTTAGGCCATACACTGGAGTGGAGCGAAGAAGCGTGTTTGATCCGTGCCGTCTGCTTCCCTCCACTGGCATGGAAAATTGGCAATCGACTCTTCATAGAATATTGGTGATCCTGTGTCTACCCAGCCTCAGAGTTTGCTGGTTGTTCTGCTCTTTCTTAGATTTTCCCTCAAATGTCACTGAGTATGTTTTAAGTAATGACTAATTGGCTGGTTGTCACAATTACAAGACCTTCTTTTCTTAAATACTGATACTGCTTTGGTCTTCTCCCAGTACCTAGATTTCTTATTTTATGGCTATGTATCCTGGTGGGCATAAATCTAGCAGAAACTACGTGTAATGCAGTGATAATTCTTTTAACCGTTGGTCCTTCTTCCAGAGCGGCATGTGGTTTCTCAGCTGAGAAGCCACTACTCTGTGAAAAAGGAAGCTCAGTTCAATTAATTTGTAGTGTCCTGCATTTTATACATTCAACATATCAGAAATACGTAAAATAGGGATTAGGGGATATTAAGTCAACATTGATACCATTCTTTTCTGGTGTCTTTCTCGGATCTGTATCCTGCGTTCAAATTCCAACAGATGCTTAGTGGGCAGAGCCAATTTTGGGGTTATGTAGGGCACCTTGAATGTCACTGATATAATTACATCCATTTACCAGCCTAGTTTAGGACTACTAATCACGAAATCATGATTTGTCTACAGGTATTTTTTTTCCCCTAGTTATTTTTTTTTTAATTTTGTGTTGGTGCTCTTGAAAAATTATCTACAATGCCTATTAAAGCTACAGTAAAATTTCATCAAAATGTATCTGCCAATTTTGCAGGTGTGGGAATTGACAGCTAACAATGTGATTATGGTTTCTGCTATTGGCAATGATGGGCCTCTGTATGGGTAAGTAGCTTGAGAACTGTCATAAAAATGGTCATTTCTTTTTTCCACAGACATTGCTGTTTTCGTGGAAAATACCTTATTCTTGCCCAAAATAATCAGTTTATAGGCTAGCCCCCATATTCAGGTTAAGGGTTTTTTTTCACATGGATTGGCTATTACCTCTTGTCAGTTTGTGACGCGACAGGAAAATATATCTACAAAAACACCAGGTTCTTGAATTGTTTACCTGGACACATCTTGTTGATTTGGTAACCTCGGGCAGCTTCCCATTCAAAACATCAGCAAACCAAGCGAAGTCTCTTTGCTCTTGAAGGATAAATTAGATTTGTCTGAAGCCCCAGATTATTTTTCCAATTCTTTTACTGATTTGCGTGTCTCCGGGTGAATCACAGACTTGCTGTTTTTCAGCATTTCACTTGTCAAGTAGGTTAATCAGACTTAATTGTTAGTAAGGGGTTTTGTGATCTTCGCCTGAGAAGTGATATAGTAGTAAAGATGCTGCCAGTTTGATAATTATTAGGTGAGCCCAAGAGTCTAAAAGTCCTAAAAACCCACTTTGAAACCATTTTACAAGGTGGTCAAGTAAAAACCACACTTTTCCAAACTAACTGAGTAAAAAGCAGATCTGGGGTTGCCCGAAGAAGTGGGATAGTGCTTCCTGTTCACTCAGTTCTTCCCACATCCATCCTGTACCTCTCTTTGTTGCATTACCTTCTCTTTCTCTCCCATCAGTGATCTTTGCCGCTTCACTAATATTCTGGGACAAATTGGTCAGAGACATTTCTTAGAAGCATATTGGATGCAGGGAAGATGTAAATTAAGCTGCATATACCCCTACTGTTCTATCTGTAAATATCTTTAGGTTTGTCTTCCCCATTAGAGTGTAAGCTCTTGGTGGGCAGGAAATGGTTCTAACATTACACTTCCTGAGGGTTTAAGAAGAGTGCCTTTCAAATCCCTGAGTAGGGGCTCAGTAAATAAGACGACGACTACCGTCCACTGCCAGAACCATTGAGCTATAGCTTTCCAAAGGGAGAGGTGGGGGTTGGGAAGATTTCAGGACATTTCCTTTGGCTGTATTGAAAATACAATTAATGTAGATGGGCCTCTAGATATCTGGACGATTGGGGTGCCTAAGGGGGCTGTTCTGGATCTTTAGATAAGGTCCGTGTGTCCCAAAATCATTATTGAGACTAGGAGTCTTATATTCCTTACTTTAAAAGGTGTGTAAATTCAGCTTTGTGAAATTGCCCCTTGACAGTCACAGCTTTGCCCCACCAAACACCCTGTACCTGAAACTTCCGTATGACAGAAAACATTGGGGAAATGCAGCTCAATTGCAATAATTGCCAAGGGCCTAGCACACTGTCCAATCCAGGGAAGGTTGTGGTAGGCTGTGAACCTTAATGAGGTTCTAGGTCTTCTGGGTGGGATTTTGCTGTGAGAGAATATTCATTTTCTGATTGCTCTCCCTTTTTTGTCCCCTCCCTTCCCACTTTTGTACTCCTGTTCAGCACACTTAATAACCCTGCGGATCAGATGGATGTGATAGGAGTTGGTGGAATTGACTTTGAAAATAATATCGCTCGGTTTTCTTCTAGGGGGATGACCACCTGGGTAAGTGTCTCTTTACTCTTTCCCCATTTAAAAAAAAAATCCTTTCTTAGTTTAAGAATGCCAGTTGTAAAATTTATAAAGCCATAAGCATTAGTGGTGTTTTAATTGCCACATGATAAGCCATGCTATCGGACATTAATATTTAACAGCAATAAAACACTTTGATAAAGGAGGTTGGGCAGACATGGGTTCCTTCAGGCCAAAATGGGTTGGGAGTTCTTCTGGTTCCCTATCTTCGTGGCCAGTGTCTTGCTTTGGACTTCCCAGAGTACAGTTCTAGGGGCCATTGGTAGAAAAGCATGAGGCTCTTTCTGTTGAATCCAGATTCGAGAATTGTATTTGAGGGATTTGGCAGTCTAGGAATTACACTCAGAAGCAGTTGGGTAGTCAAGCTGGAGTGACTTGCTCCTGAGGGCAGCAGCCATAAGCAGACAACCAGAAATATCTTTCATCAGTCTAAACTTCCCATTGGTTTCTCCCAATCCATTCCCATTGAATTGGATTATTGCAGTCTCACAGAGAAGGGACTGCGGTAATCCAGTCTTTAGGTGAACGTGACCAGGCTATTTGGACCTTTTTAGAAGCTCTAGCCCTGTAGTCTTGAGATCTGACCTGAGCTACTTAGCTCCCTCACTCTCCTCTCCTGCCCTCCCTCACCACCCAGCCACGCCTGTACCACACAGACATATTCCTCGGAGTTGGAGACAAGGGAGTGGGGTGGCTGCTTGCTGCTGGCTCCCGGCAGTTGGTGCTTCTAGGGAGTTCCAAAGACAGAAGCATCAGGAACAGTTCCTCCTCCCTCCTGCTGCCAGGGCTGCTTCTTGCTGGGGTCCCCAGTCTCTCCTGGAGTCTACCAAGAAGCACCTTGGGTGAGGCAGGAGCCGATGCCGCTGCCAAAACAGCCAAATCCCTTTCAGCCCTTTGAACTACCCCTGCTTCAAAAACTTTGCCCTGGACTGCTGTGGTGAGATTTAGGACCGTGAGCGAAGGCCACTGTGTCTGCTGTTCACAGGTGGAAGCATGAGTTCCTCATTTTGATCAGTCATTGGTATTGGTATTTATTAAGTCATTATGGTGTGCAGAGCACTATGCTAAATGCTTGGGAGAGGACGGTACTACAGCATCGATAGACATGTTCCCTGCCCACAACGAGCTTACAGGCTAGAGGGGGAGACAGACGTTAATATAAATTACAGATAGGTACATAAGTGCTGAGGATGGAGTGAATGTCAAGTGCTTAAAGGGTACAGATTGAAGTGCATAGATGACGCAGAGTGGGGAGGGAATAGGGGGAAAGAGGACTTAAACGGGGAAGGCCTTAATAAGGCTTTGCAGGTGAGGAGAGGTGGTGGTCTGGCATATATGGAGGGGCAGGGAGTTTCAGGCCAGAAGCAAGATTTGGGAAAAGGGGTCGGCGGTGAGATAGATGAGATGAAGGCACAGTGAGCAAGCTAGTGGTTTTGGTAACAGGCACAACTAAGCTCATCTGGAGGCAAGGCTGGACTCGGGTGCTCTGGCCCAAGTTCACCCCAGCTCTCTGGTAGGCCTGAGGTATTCTTAAATCAAGGATTCCAGTCAGGCCTTTGCACTCCCTCGAAACAGCCGTAGCTAGGAAGTGTGGGAGAGTGTCAAGTGACCCTACCCAGGTTGGCGATTAAGTACTGGCAGTAGGTGGATGCATACATTTCAGTCACAGAATTGGAGCATTTTAGTCTCCCAGGTGCTTAGTTCAATGCTCTGCCCACAGTAAGCACTCAGTGAATACCACCGATTGAGAAGGGCAGAGAGGTTCCACTCTCCTCCATCATCATCATCTCGAAGAGCATTTGTTGAATATCTCCTGTGTGCGGACTACTGTACTGGGCACTTTGGGAACATATAATAGGAGTCCCAGACCATTAGAGTGTAAGCGCCTAGTGGATAGGGAAGGTGCATTTCTCTCTGATATACTTTTCCAAGTGCTTAGTACAGTGTGTTATACTCAATATTACTACTAGACCCAGTCCCCGCCCCTGAGGGGCTCACATTCTGATGGGCTCCAGGACCATTCCTTAGCTATACCTCCTTAGAGCTTAATCCTAGAGAATTGGGATAAATAAATTCTAGGTTAAAACCTCTAGTTTTCTGAAGTGATTTTTTTGGTCACCTGGTATACACTCCCTCCCCCCCGCCACACGAATAGCACTTTAGGTACATGTCTTCGTACTGTATTGCTCTCTCCTACCTATAATTTATTTTAGTGTCTAACTTCCTTGAGGGTAGGGATCTTGTACTTTCCTAAATACTTAGTACAATGCTCTGTACATCCTAGCCTGCACACTCCGCTCCTCTGGTGCTAACCTTTTCACTGTGCCTCGTTCTCGCCTGTCCCGCCGTCGACCCCTGGCCCACTTGCTACCTCTGGCCTGGAATGCCCTCCCTCCTCAAATCCGCCATTCACACTTCCCCCCTTCAAAGACCTACTGAAGGCTCACCTCTTCCAGGAGGCCTTTCCAGACTAAGCCCCCCTTTTCCTCAGCTCCCCCCCCCGCCATCGCCCCGACTCGCCCCCTTTGCTCTACCCACCTCCCCGCCCCACAGCACTTGTGTATATTTGTACATATCTACAATTCTATTTATATTAATGCCTGTTTACTTGTTCTGATGTGTATATATCAATATCAATATAAATATATTTATATTGATGCTATTGATGCCTGTTTACTTGTTTTGATGTCTGTTTCCCCCCTTCTAGACCGTGAGCCCGTTGTGGGCAGAGATTGTCTCTCTCTCTTGCTGAATTGTACTTTCCAAGTGCTTAGTACGGTGCTCTGCACCCAGTAAGCACTCAATAAATACGATGGAATGAATGAATGAATAAACACTCAATAAATGCTATTGATTGATTGCATGTAAACCCACTGCATGTTCAGTAATCAATTGGTGGTATTTATTGGATGCTTACCGTGTACTGCAGCTAAGCACTTAGAAGAGTACAGTTACAATAGAGTCGGTAGACACGTTCCCTGCCCACAAGGAGCTAATGCAGATTCACATTCTTTTGATGAGCACAAATGCTTATTGCTTCATTAACCATCCATGCCAAGTTTTCTAATACAAGGCCTACATTAGAAAAAGGAACTGTTTGTGTTTATAGGAACTCCCAGGAGGCTATGGTAGAGTGAAACCTGACATTGTCACCTATGGTTCTGGAGTGAGAGGTTCTGGTATGAAGGGTGGGTGCCGCTCTCTCTCAGGAACAAGTGTTGCTTCTCCGGTGGTTGCAGGTGCTGTAACTTTGCTACTGAGGTGAGTTTTCAACAGCTTAACAAAATACAGGCACATGTCAAAAATAAGAGTCCAAGGGCGGTTGTGTTGGTTAAAAGGTGTTCAGTAGGTAGAGAACTCAAAACTCCCACTGACCTCCGTGGGTTTCCGTGAATTCGTATCCCATTCTCATCCCATCTACCTCGCGTCTCCCAATACACACAGCACCATTTGAAGGCCACCTCAAAACCTGGCAGGTTGAGAGCAAAATCTCTATCTCCCCCTCGCCATCCCCCTTTCCGAAGGTGCTCTGTGTGGTCTAGCGTGGCTCTTAGAAATACGAGGCAAGAAGGAGGGCAAAGATCTGCCCTTCGTGGTGCGCTGAGGCTGTGGTTTTGGGCCATGGTTAAGAGAGTGATAGTGTGCGGGCGGATGTCCTGTCTTGCGTAGGAGCGGACAGCTAGACATAATGGCTCACCGAGGCTATTTAACCACCCTTAGGGGGGTGGGTGCATATTGTTCTGCCCACTTTTGACCTGTTACAGTGGGTGAATTAGGATGTCTCGAGACACCATTTCTTTCTAGCATGAGGTTGTATAAGTGGAATCTACTAAGCAAAAACTTGATTTTCAGCACCGTTCAGAAGCGTGAAATGGTGAATCCAGCCAGCATGAAGCAGGCTTTGATTGCGTCAGCACGCAGACTTCCTGGAGTAAATATGTTTGAGCAAGGACATGGCAAGCTTGATCTTCTTAGAGCCTATCAGATCCTTAATAGCTACAAACCACAAGCAAGGTTGGTTTTCCTTCTTTATGAGTTGATTATTACTCTCAACCCTTGATTATCAGTGCTAATGGAGGAGCCAGATGATCTGGATAATATCAAACTTCAGTACCAAACAGAGGTAGCGTTTAAAGGACTTGGAGTACTGGGTGGAGAGAGTTCATGTCTCTGGGAAGGAAGAATCAAGCCATTTTGGGCTAGCCTTCCTGACAAGACACCTCTCGACTCCCATACCTGTGATCTTTCCGCTAGACCATGCTGCCTTTCGGGTGAGGAAAGCTGAGGCACAGGGAGGTTGTGACTTAACAGCGGCCAGTGGCACGGCTGGGGTTAGACCCTGGGACTGCTGACTTAAAGTTCCACGCCGTTCCCACTAGGCCACATAAGTCTGCTCCTCCCACCCGATCTTCTCCACCTGTGACAATCTCAGTTCTACTATTCCCGTAGCATCTCAAATAAAAGTATATTAAGAGGTCTGTAGGGGGCTGAACAGATTTTGTCCTGTTCATTTGAGGGATGGCTTTTCATTCATGGCCACCGATTTTGTGCACACAAACCCCTGTCGGGGTTCGTATGTGCAGGACTTGGATATGCACATTTTGGAGCTAAATTCAAAGTTGATTTCAGGCCACTTAAAAATTAGGCCTGTAAAATGCCCAATAGATTTTAGATTTTTAGACCTATAAATTTTAAGGGCCTTGAATTACTTTAGTAAACTTCTCCAACTCAAATCTATTCCTCATTATTAGAGTTTTGTTGAATCAGGGGCTAAGCAAATGATCTAACTTTATTTTTAATATCTGTCCAGGGAGCCAGAGAAAAATATATCAAGAACAGTCTCTTCATGTTTAGCTTCTTGTCCTGGCTGTTTTAGGTCTTGTGTTTTCAGTAACAGGCTGTTGAAAAATATGAGCAAATAGCCAAATGAACTGAGGGTAAATGAGTCCCTCTCTTTTGTGGATTCAGTTATTTCACCGGCCAAAATAAATGCAGAGATCCCAAATGGAAGCATCATTTAAGGAAAATGCTTGGCTGAAAGCCTTCAGAAATGTAAATGATTGTAAATTGAATCAGTTCATTTTCCTTGTTTTTATAATTAGAGCTGTTTTCAGAACACATAGCTAATGTGTGATGTATATTAGTCTTCATTAGAAGACCAGTGTCCTTTTTGTCTCAAAGTAGGGGTAGAGTCCGGTCACATTTTTCACTTAAATGAGGCCCAGTCTTTTCGTAGGGTAAGTGTTCTTACAAGCAGGTGTATTCATCCTGTCTGAAGTGTATGTGTGTTCACCAGATAATTGCCTTTTGTTCATTTGAATTTGCTTTTTCTGCCTTGAGCATCATTCAAGATTCAGCGTGGAAAGATAACAGTATTCCTTTGCTTTTCCTTAGGTCTTCTAATGGTTGAATGTTTTTCTTTCAGTTTGAGTCCAAGCTACATTGATCTTACTGAGTGTCCCTATATGTGGCCATACTGCTCCCAACCCATATACTATGGAGGAATGCCAACCATTGTTAACGTTACCATCCTCAACGGCATGGGAGTCACAGGGAGAATTGTAGACAAGGTGAACCCAAATAGTTTTCTGGCCAACCTGATGGTTGCTTGGATCTGCCATTTAATCTTGCTGGGCTTCAGTTTTTCCAACAGTCAACACGTTTTACTTGTTCATTACTGATCTTGCTTCCAGAATTCTTGAGTGGTGCCTGCGTGCCTGCGTTTTCTTTGGGGAAATCATGGTTTTAAGCCTGATCTAGCAAATTATTCTTGCTGCGGAGGGTGTTTTTTTTTTTTGTTTTGTTTTGTTGGGTTTTTTTTAAGCTTTATTTTTATGAATCGGTGATGGTTTCCCACTCCCATTAGCATATTCAGAGAGACTCATTCCAGGCCTTTGGAGGAGTGTAATAGTAATGGTGATAATAATTGTGGTATTTTTTAAGCGCTTACTCTGTTCCAATTCTGGGCATTCAGTCATTTGGAGGAGAGGAGGCTCATTAGCTATGAGCACCCAGTTTCAATTTTCAGTTGTACTTAGCTTTACGATATGAGTTCCAACAATTGAGAGAGGTTCGGTGGGCTATTTGGGCAAGCTATGAGTTGGGATTAATTTATCTGCTTAGAAATATTGTCCCCCAGATATTGTTTTTACATTAACCGTCTTTCTTTTCCTCTGCAGCCTGACTGGCAACCTTATTTACCACAGAATGGAGACAATATTGAAGTTGCTTTCTCTTATTCTTCTGTGTTATGGCCTTGGTCAGGGTACCTTGCAATTTCTATTTCTGTGACAAAGAAAGCTGCCACTTGGGAAGGTATTGCTCAGGGGCACGTCATGATCACAGTATCATCGCCAGCCGAAATTGAAGTAAGCATCCGTCACCTCAGGAGTTTACCAAGAAAGGATTGCTTATGTTGGCAAACCCTCTGGCTCTTGGTATCCCCGAAGAGATGCCATTCAAATTGGACAGGGAAGTAAGCTCGTCCTCTCTAAGCTTGTTGTGGGCAGGGAATGTATCTGTCAGCTCTGTTATGCTGTTATATTGTACTTGCCCAAACACTTAGTACAGTGCTCTGCACACAGAAAGCACTAACTCAGCTTGATTGATAGTGTCCAAGGTCTGGGCCGTAAAGCTTTATTCATCTAAAAACCCGGGGGTTTTGTAGCCACTCACTTCAAGTGCACTGTATGGAGCACCTTCTCATGTGCAGAGCGCTGTACTAATTGCTTGGGAGTGGACAAGAGAGGCAAGACATGCATTCCCTGCCCTCAAGGAGCTGAGAGGCTAATGAGGGAGAAAGACAAAAATGATTTCCAAATAGTAGGAGCAGGAGGAAGAGCGGGGCTATAAAAGATGTGAATATGTCCAGATGAAATAGCTGGATAAATAACAGAATATAGAATTGCAGATAGATACGTTAAAGATGGGAATAAAATGCACAGGCCCTTGGGTTGATGCAACTTGTAGAGTGAATTCATCGTAGAAGGCTTCCTAGAGGACGAGGGATTGTAGGAGGGCTTTGACGATTGAGGAGAGCTGTAGTCTGAGGGATTAACAATAATAATAATAATTACGGTATTTGTTAAGTGCTTACTATGTGCAGAGCACTGTTCTAAGCGCTGGGGTAGATACAGGGTAATCAGATTGTCCCACGTAGGGCTCACAGTTTTTTTTTTAATCCCCATTTTTACAGATGAGGTAACTGAGGCACAGAGAAGTCAAGTGACTTGCCCAAGGTCACACAGCAGACAAGTGGCGGAGCTGGAATTAGAACCTACGACCTCTGACTTCCAAGCCCGTGCTCTTGCCACTGAGCCACGCTGCTTCTTGGAGGGGGAGGGAGTTCCAAGCCAAGGGTGTGGAGTGACTGTGGGTTGGACGTGAGAGTTGAGAGCAGGGTACAAAGAGATGGTGAACTTGGCAGGAGCAGGGAGTGTGAGCTACAGAGTAGCAGGTGAGAGCTGGTGGGGAGCCTTGAAGCCAACTGTGAGGAATTCCTGCTTAAAGCAGAGGGAGTCGGGCAGCCACTAAGAGATTTGAGGAGTGGAGAGATTGAGTGCAGGGCAGCAGAATGTAATAATGTTGGTACTTGTTAAGCGTTTACTATGTGCTGAGCACTGTTCTAAGTGCTGGAGTAGATACAGGATAATCAGGTTGTCCCATGTGAGGCTCACAGTTAATCCCCATTTTACAGATGAGGTAACTGAGGCACAGAGAAGTTAAGTGACTTGCCCACAATCACACAGCTGACAAGTGGCAGAGCCGGGATTCGAACTCATGACCTCTGGCTCCCAAGCCCGTGCTCTTTCCACTGAGCCACGCTGCTTCTCTTGTATGTAGTATAGACATAGTGGGGAGGCCGATACAGTATTTTAGTTGTGTTATAACAGGAGGACTCCGAGTATTAATTTCTGTGGGCCTCAGTGTCTGTGTAATGTAAGTTGGTGGTGTGGTTTCAGGGTGTTGCTAAGGCAGCAGGTCTGTCTCCGTATGTTTAACGCATCTTCCCAAAGTATGAGTTTTTTGGCTAGTGATTTCAATAAACTGAATCTCTGAAGATCAGAATGCTTTTGGATGGAGTTTGCCAGCGTAACTTATTGAATACAATCCTTCATCTCTATTGCTGGCAGTGGAATTGGAAGTGTTGATATTTGAGATTCAGTAGATTCGATGGGAGTAAGTATCCGGGATTGACGTTTATGATCAAAAATGAAACTCCTAACCTTTTGGGGCTTTTTCTTCCAGGATAAACATGGTGCAGAACAGATTTCCACTGTGAAGCTCCCAATTAAAGTGAAGATTATTCCTACTCCTCCTCGAAACAAGCGAGTACTCTGGGATCAGTATCACAATCTCCGCTACCCACCAGGGTACTTCCCCAGGGACAACCTGAGGATGAAAAACGATCCCCTGGACTGGTGTGTGCCCTCTTTTTCTTGGGATTATATACTTCTTGGCTGGGGAGACTGATGAAGTAGGACACACGGCACCCTCTTGCTTGGTATTTATCGTGGAGAATGGTGGTCCCACTTTGTATGTAATGAGGGACTTAGTACCTTCCTATTTTCAGTCGAGACTGGGGCTTTTGGCAAGCTTAGAAGAGGAGCCCGTTGGATAGGGATTGTCTATTTGTTGCCGAACTGTACTTTCCAAGCGCTTAGTACAGTGCTCTGCACCCCGTAAGAGCACAATAAATATGATTGAATGAATGGGTGCCACCTGCTAATATTTTCTGCCATTAAACCCTGCTTGTGGTCTGCCTGCATCTCTTTTTACCCCCTCCTTTAATTGAAATGTTTAGACTTTATTAATGATACTGGATTGAAGGATCCAGAGGAAGATTGCATTAAACCCCAGAGAAGGTACTGGGATTCACTTACATGTTGCCTAGCCCCTCTGAGTTATCTCTGTCTTGGGAACAATGGCTTGCTCAGTCACCATGTCCCTGTTGACTGCCAAATTCAGCAGTTGTCAGCAGATCTGTGTACACCATGAAGAGCACTGATGTATCGGAAAAAGTAAAGTAGAGTTTGTTTTTCTCTTTTTTTTCCCCATTTCAGCTCCTGACGTAGATTTCACTGTTGGGAAAAGGACTATCTATTATAACTAAAAGGCCAATTCCAGGATGGGAACCTAGAATAAAATTTCAGTCTCGGTTTCTACAACATAGAAATGATGCCTTTTTAATGAATAGATTAAGCAATCCAGTTGACATTTTAATCGCAATTTGTCTTTAACTGTATTCCAATTCATCGTGAGACATGCTATCTCTAGGGTACAAGAGCTACAGCTTGTCTTCAAGGGATTTTTGTAGCTCGCTAGATTTTAATTTGGATTCTGTCTAAGCAGTTTCTAAAATGACATTTGTAAATGTATTTTCTTCAGGAATGGCGATCACATCCACACAAACTTCAGGGACATGTACCAGCATCTGAGAAGCATGGGATATTTTGTTGAGGTCCTTGGCTCTCCCTTCACATGTTTTGATGCCAGTCAATATGGTAAGTAAATATTGAGCTTGTTTTCCCTGTATCTAAAAGGGAAGCTGCTAAATTTGAACAAGGAGGATCATGGATAGGGATATGCTGTGATCAGTTATTTTTAACTAAACAGAAAAGTGCTTACATTCACAAATGATCAGGGTCATGGGTAGAAGAGTCAATAAATCAGAAAGCCACCATCTGGGGACTTTTCATTTTTTTTTAAATCGTATTTGTTAAGCACTTATTATGTGCCAGGCACTGTACTAAGCTCTGGGGCTGATACAAGCTAATCAGTGTGGACACCGTCCATGTTCCACATGGGGCTCACAGTCTTAAAATCCCCGTTTTGCAGATGAGGTAACTGAGGCACAGAGAAGTGAAGTGACTTGCCCAAAGTCACACAGAAGACAGGTGGCAGAGCTGCGATTAGAGGCGTGGTCCTCTGAGTCCTAGGCCCAGGCTCTTTCCACTAGGCCATGCTGTTTTTCAGCCCCAATTGGAATTCCTCGGGCCTTGTCAGAGTCCTGGGATGAGCAAGTCTAGTTAGGAAAACTCCCGTTGCCCCAATGGAGCATGCGCTTATGCCGATAATGTTTACAGAAGGGGAGACCATAAAAAAACACCCCCAAAACAGTGTATGGCCAGACAAAGATTGGTCTCTTCTTCAATTCTGATGCTTTAAACGTTTTTCCCACAAAGTGGAAGAGGCGGCCAGGCAAATATAAAGAAATATGAACTGGAAACAAAATGCTTCTTGAGTAAAAGTTCTCTTTTATTTCTAATTGTGCTCCTACTTGCACTTTGAAAGGATGGTCAAATGTAATGGAATGACTTGGTTAACGTTTAGTTTGTACTTATAGGGTAGGAAGAGAAGTGCAGGGTAGGTGTAAAAACAAGTTTCCTGATTGGAAGGATGGTATAATCTAGGATCTGGTTTCAAATTGATTGGTAGAGTCACCTTCTCCAAAATATAACCTCAATGTGTAAGTGTCTGAACTTATGAAGTCAGGATATTTTCCAGTGTAAATAGAGTGGTCAGTTTAGCAAATAATGTACAAATAATGATACAACCCATAATAACCCCCGTTTGTGACTATTAACCAGTGATGGGATTTGCGGGTGCCCATGAGATTCTGTAGATTGTGCAGACTTCCTGGCCTCAACCATATGCAGGTTTTTAAATAAGCCAGTGACTCAGTAGGACTGTTCCCAGAGGAACTGGTTACTATTCCCATCACCAGTCAGCTCTCCCCTTCCTACCTAACTTTGCTCATCTCCCACTCTCACCCAGCCCGCACACTTGGCTCCTCTAACACCAGCCTACTCACTGTACCTCGCTCTCGACTCTCTCACCATCAGCCCTTTGCTCACATCCTGGAACTCTCTCCCCCTACGTATCTGATAGACTGCCACTCTCCCCACCTTCATAGCCCTGCTAAAACCAGACCTCCTCCAAGAGGCCTTCCCTGACTGTTCCCCCCCACTCTGTTCGCCCTCCCTTCCAGGTCGCCGATGCACTTAGGTCCACTGTACCCTTTAAGCATTTTGATACCCCTCCCCGGCCCCTCGGCACTTCTGTGCATGTCCTTATACTCTGCCGTTTCCCCTTATCCAGTGTATGAATGTCTCTTTCCCCCACTAGATTGTAATCTCCTTGATGGCAGGGATTATGTCTGCCAACTCTTGTGTACTCTCCCAAACACTTAGTACCGTAAACCCTCGTTAAATACCTTCGATTGATCACCGGTATTGCGTAAGGATAGCGTTCTTTGGGAACAACAGAATAAATGAGTCAAGGTACTATTTTGTGCTGTGTCAAGGTACTATTTTGTGCCAAATATTTACCTATTTAAGTCCATAATAATAATGTTGGTATTTGTTAAGCGCTTACTATGTGCAGAGCACTGTTCTAAGCGCTGGGGGAGATACAGGGTAATCGGGTTGTCCCATGTGAGGCTCACAGTTAATCCCCATTTTACAGATGAGGTAAATGAGGCAGAGAGAAGTTAAGTGACTTGCCCACAGTCACACAGCTGACAAGCGGCAGAGCCGGGATTCGAACTCATGACCTCTGACTCCCAAGCCCGGGCTCTTTCCACTGAGCCACGCTGCTTCTGTATAATAGTGGTCAGAATCCAGGGATTCAGACTTGCTAATTCTCATTTATGAAACTTGCTTCATGCAGGAACCTTACTAATGGTAGACAGCGAAGAAGAATACTTTCCTGAAGAAATCACCAAATTGCGGAGGGATGTTGATAATGGTCTTTCGCTCATCGTGTTCAGCGACTGGTACAACACTTCAGTTATGAGAAAAGTCAAGTTTTATGATGAAAATACAAGGTACTGATGCACTTGCGAATGGAAAGAGGGTGAACTGTGGCAAACAAAAATACTTGAGATGTGTATTTAGGGTTTTTTGGGTTTTTTTTTTTTGCTTTGGAAGAGCCTATGCTAATAAAAATGTGATTATCCAAAGATTTGCTTAGGGAGTAGGATACTGCAGTGTACTGTACACTTGGGTGCAACAGAAAAGTGACAAGTTCCCGGCCCACAGGAGTTTACACTTTTAATAGGGGAGAAAGGATAATAAAATATCTTTTCAATGAGAGTAATCCGAATAAAGAATTGAATAGACATACTGGTGCTAAGGATGGGTGTAAATAAATGTGAAGAAGGCTTGTCGGAGGAGATGGGAGTTTAGGAGGGTTTGTAGATTACACGAGTGTTCAGGGCTAGAGGGGAAGATTTGGGAGTTGTCAGCATAGAGGTGATAATTGAAGACTCCTGAGCGGATGAGGTCCCCGAAAGAGCAAGTGTAGAGTGAGAAGAGTAGGGGACCCAGAACCGAGTCGTGTGGTAAGAGGTTGAGAGATCTTCTTTATTAAAATATCACTTGGATCTTTCCTCAGACTCTCAAGCCGTTTACCCTCTTAACTGAGCGTGAGTCTTCATTTGCTCTCCACTTGTTATTTCTTTTTGAAAGAGAGGTAAAGATGCCAAATTAGGATGGAATTTCCTCTGTTTCTACATCTTGAGTGACTTCTTTATCATTATCTGTATCTTCATTCATCCAATCGTATTTATTGAGCACTTACTGAGTGCAGAGCACTGTATAGAGAAGCAGCGTGGCTCAGTGGAAAGAGCACGGGCTTGGGAGTCAGAGGTCATGAGTTCGAATCCCGGCTCTGCCACTTGTCAGCTGTGTGACTGTGGGCAAGTCACTTCACTTCTCTGTGCCTCAGTTACCTCATCTGTAAAATGGGGATTACCTGTGAGCCTCACGTGGGACAACCTGATTACCCTATATCTACCCCAGCGCTTAGAACAGTGCTCGGCACATAGTAAGCGCTTTACAAATACCAACATTATTATTACATTGACATTTGAACTGCTAACCAGACATGCTTGGTATAAATTTTGATTTGGGGATAATCGAGTGGTTGTTTGACCTTTAGTAAAATTCTGTTCTTTTATTAGAAACATGATGTCTGAAATCTCACGTTCTTGGCCAACGGGACACTAACATTCTGCTGTATTATCTTAGGCATCTCCTCTCCAGTGAGACATATTTGGTTTAAAGTGCTCACTGATTCTTACTCCTTAAAATAGACTTTGGGTGACTCTTGATATGTGAAACAGATCTTTCTGAAAAGTTGGTGCGGAGCCAAATTCTGAATGTCAGAGGATGGTTCTCTTAGATGAACAAATTGTTGTAAGGATTTGCTGAGGAGATCAGTAGCAAGGCCTAATGGAAAAAGCACAGGGCTGGGAGTCAGATGACCTGGGTTCTAATCCTGGCTCCATCACTGGCCTGCTGTGTGACTTTGGGCGAATCACTTAACTCCTCTAGACTGTAAGCTTATTATGGGCAGGGAACCTGTCTGCTAATTCTTTTGTATCGTACTTTCCCAAGTGTTTAGTACAGTGCTCTGCACGTAGTAAGCTCTCAATGAATGCCATTGATTGATTCTCTGGGCCTCCATTTCCTCATCTGTAAAATGGAGATTAATACCTGTTCTCCCTCCCCCCAGCCTCAGGCGGAATTATCTTGTGTCTACCCCACTGCTTAGTACGTGCCTGGGCACCTAGTAAGCACTTACCAGATACCATTATTATTATTATTACAGATGTAAACCATTCCGTGTGGGTTTGCTGCATCCTCATGGATTGCCTTCTTACCTTTACAGGCAGTGGTGGATGCCAGACACTGGCGGTGCTAATATTCCAGCTTTAAATGATCTTCTCTCTGTCTGGAACATGGGATTCAGTGATGGCCTTTATGAAGGAGATTTTACCTTGGCAAACCATGACAGTGAGTTTATTAACTAGTGCATGTTTTTCCAGGCCTAATGTAAACTGGAGAAAACCGTTCACTACTCTGATCCGGTGGGCAGGTTGTGGTGACGTAGCCGGGGCGGGAAAACAGAGTCTATGAGCATACTTCATTTCATTTTCTGTTCTCTTTGATCACATTTCAATTTTTTCTCTGTGAATAATTACTTTTCAGTGTACTATGCATCAGGTTGCAGCATTGCAAAATTTCCTGAAGATGGCATAGTCATTGCACAGACTTTTAAGGACCAAGGTATAGTACTTTTTCGTCTTAAGTCACCCAGGCCATGAGAGACAGAGAAAATTATGTGGTAGGCACTCCAGCAGTGAGGGCAAAGGGGATTTCATCCAAAGTGCTAGCCCATGGGAAGGCTGTGGTGTTTCTGCAGAAACACTGACCAAGCACCTCAGGCTGTCACAACAGCTAGGGACCTCAGATCCCCATCAGTTTAACTGGGATTCGCTCTCAGCATCTGGAATCGGCCCTGGGGGCGTTGGGGGACCCATGACCCTCATATGGGAGCGTCTTCCTCTGACTGAGGCTTCTCAGGTGCGGGTGGATGCCCAGGAGGGGCAGCCCTGGGTGAGGAAGTAGGGCCGGGAGGCCATCCCAGGGTTTCCGTTGGCCCTGTGGGAAATGTGGATTACAACCAGACTCTCCCCGAGTCCGTGTGGGCCCGGGGGGGCGATGGGGGAGCGTCTGGGGTGGAAGGGAATTCAGAGACACTGTGCTACGGTGCCACTCGGGCCTGCGAACTGGCTCTCGATCTCAGGGGCCATGTGTTCCTATATCATTAATACAACATCCCCCAACTCCCAGTCATGTTTGGCAGCCAGAATTAATGCCCACAATCTTCCAGTGCTGTTTACTGTTCCTCTTTGTAGGGTAAGTCCTTATTTGGCTCTTTAACAAAGGTATCCATTTTTATGTCACTGTTGGTTGCTGGGGCATAATTCCGAAGTCTCTTGGAGGAACGGGGTGATGATCCTCATGCTTCTAGATGAGCCATCTGATGGGCTTTACTTTTCCTCTTAATATCTTCTGATGGGCCCATCATCCTTGAATTTACCCAAACACTTCTTGAAGTTGTGGTGATTCCCTGACTGCACAGGTACCCAAGTGGGCCATGAGGTCTCTAGGCTTACTACCATAATATTCAAGCAATACATTTCTTAATCATTTATAGTTCCCTTTATTAATTAGCCAAAATGTTTCAGATAAAAATGAAGCCCCTGAGCTAGGAACAAGAGCTCAACATAAATAAAACTGTAGTAATTAGAAACAAACTTTCACACACCAGGGCCTGTCCATATTAACCAAAAACTGGGATTTGCGCAACACTCAGAAGCTGAAGGAAATGAGGCTTTCTCGGACCGAAAAGGGGAAAGGAACTTCCTGAAATGGAATATCTCTAGCCCCGTTTCTGAAGGCTCCATGACTTCATTTGAAAATCAGAGCCAGTTAGAGGGAGTTGCAAAATGATGCATTCACAGACAAAATTTCTTAAATGTCAAGAGTTTTTTAAGCTTGCTTTTTCAAACCCGTTTCCTTTATTCCTCTAGGTCTGGAAGTATTGAGACAGGAGACAGCAGTTATTGAAAATGTTCCCATTTTGGGACTTTACCAGATCCCCTCTGAAGGCGGAGGCCGTCTAGTCCTGTACGGAGACTCTAATTGCTTGGACGACAGTCACCGTCAAAAGGGTAAGCAACGAGTGCTCTTTGCCAAAGAATTGGTTTAAATGATCATTTCCCAAGCACTCGGTTCCGTTGAGTTCCCGGCAGCATTCGAGGCCTTGAAAATCGGGTAAACACCTGTGGTTACCTTCCCATCACTTGGGTTTCGTCCCCTCACCCTTGGCACTCAACCCCACTTGTCCATTAGCCCTACCAGGTACAAGGAGGGCAATATTCCCCAGCGAGACTCTGTAGTGAAAGTGGGTTTTGTAGCCCACTGCCCTATGGTGAGTCTCAGTGTGCTCAGTTCCTGGTCCTCTAGGGAAACAATAGGGTATTGATTAGCCGAAATGTTTCAACTAGAAATGAAAGCTCTGGGCCAGGTACCAAGAACTCAACGTAAATAAAACCGTAGTAGAACTTGAACTATAGAGCGGCAAACTGTATACCCTCTAAACGACCTATCTCATAACTCTTGCCAAGTGCAGTAGAATAGGATTGGCCTCATGGCACCCATCTTAAGACGATTAGTTCCTCGTTTCCACCAACTAGAACTTTGAGAGGAGAAGTCCTCCAGAACGATCCTTGTTAGAAATATAACAAAGATTATACTCCTCCTTAGAGTTCAAATGCAGTTCTTAGGGGCCTTGGAAGCTATAAGTGCACAGTGGTGAGTGTTCTTGAGTGAGCAGAAAGTACTTGGTGGTTGTGACTAGGGTTGATGGTATTTGCAGTTAGCAGCCGGAGTGGAGAGTGAAGAAATCGCAGGTGCCAGTAGAACCTAGAATCTCTAATTTCTCACCAAAAAAAAAAAAGGCAAGTCTTGTCTTTTGGGCCTGAAAAAATCTAAGAATAGAAGCAGTGCCAGATTGGATCAGATCCAGGATCCATCCAGCCCAGAATTCTGTCTCTAGCAGTGTCGCCAAAGGATGCTTGGAGGAATGGTGTGACGATTTCTCTTCTTGACACACAACCTCCTGGTTAACAGTAATCTTCAGTAGCAGGGCTAGAACTTGACTGGGAAGGCTCTCTCCTGCAAGGGAGCCTGAAGAGATGCCTAGATAGTAGCCACAGTCTGTCCTCTCACCTTCCTTCTTGGAAGGGTCAGTGATTTGCTATCATCTTTGATCCTGTGATATATCCTGAGAGTTCCCTGTGTTGAAGAAAAGTCTGTGCAAGTGTTAAAGTTTGGCGTGTGCCTCCCCTCCGTGCTTGAAGATCTCAGTGGGCATGCCAATAGATCCAGGTGCTTTGCCATTTTTCAGGGTGACTGCCAGGGTGACACTTCCTCAGTAGTCGAGACCAGTGCCAAGTCTTCGCGGGTTGGTGGATTTTCTGTATTTCGCGGAGTTTTATCTTCTTTATTAGAGAGTGTGTTTAGGAGAATACTGAAGTGTTTTTGCCATCTCTTTTGGACTCCCTCCTTGTCCGTGATGAGGCTGGAGCGACCTTGTTCCTCAGAGGCTTGGGGATAGTTTGGGGACGGCCCTCCGTGGAAGTCTTTATTCGGACTTAAAAAGATTGGCCACCACTCACTGGTGAGGCAGCAGTAGAGCTGTGGGGCCAGGCAGTGGCCGGAGCAAGAGGGTCAGGACCCCTCTCTGCTCCACTTCCGATCCCTCAGAGCAACCGGTGTCCCACAGCTGCCTCCGCAGTAACCGACTCATGGGGTTAGGACAGCTCTGGCAGAGGTGAGCCGCAGGGAAGAGGTCCCTTGGGGAAGGTGGGACAGGAGGAATGATAGCTGGCTGGGTGAAGAGAGGGCAGGAACCAACCAAGGATGATGAAACTTAGAAGGGTGAAGGCAAGATGCAGCAGCCCTGCTTTTCAAAGCCCTAGTTTTTACCCCTTGAAACTCAAAAGATGCGATTATTTTTATCTGAAACAGGCTCACCATCCTGCAACAGATTTGAAATGGGGAATTGTAGCTAGCACATACTGTTTAAGCTCAAAATCGACCTCTAAGAAGAGAGTGAATGATGATATTTCCTTTTGTTAAATCCCCAGACTGTTTCTGGCTTCTGGATTCACTTCTCCAATACACTGCTTATGGTGTAATTCCTCCAAGCTTCAGCCACTCTGAAAATAGGCAGCGGCCTCCAAGTGGAGCTGGCTCTGCTCTTCCAGAACGGATGGAAGGTGAGTAGGGTGATTGCCTGCTTTAGGTTGGATGTGGAATTAGGATTCGATTTAGCCCTCTGACACGGCGAGAGGTCCATACGCGAATCAGGTCTTGAAACCAGTTTTTCCTGGTTTATCCACCTGAATGTCCCACCTAATTAACTTGTAGCTACCCAGTGCTTGACAAATTTTTAAAATCAAGAAGTCCTTCGTGGCTCCATTTTTTGGTTATCATATCACAGTGTTTACACATTCTTGAACCCACTGATCATTTGGAACTGTTATAACTCTTTAATATGTTGTTACCAGAATAATCTTAACAATAACCCCCGAACAGAAGTGATCCGGGCCACTGTAAGCATCCTTGGGGCTATTGCTATGTATATGAAACCTCTCTGGCTTTTCCCTATTGATACAGAAGCCGGAAAATACGGTCGGTCGTGTGTGTGGGTGTCTGGGTGTGGGTGTGTTGGTGTCCTTGAGGAAGGGTTAATTAGTCTTTCTTGGGGATGGTTTTTCCCTGATCTTTTCTTTCCTGAGGTACTCCGCAACAACATCAACAACCATCAGAGTCATAGAAGTCGCAGTAGCTCTCCTTTTTATCTCTTTGTGTTTTTTGCTTGTACTCACAGGGAATCATCTCCATCGTTATTCAAAGGTACTGGAGGCTCATTTGGGAGATCCCAAACCTCGTCCACTTCCCGCCTGCCCCCACCTGTCCTGGGCCAAACCACAGCCTCTAAATGAAACCGCACCCAGGTGAATATTTCCCACTGCTCCCCCGTGGGTGTCCGTTGGTGAGCGAGGTCTCTAAATTGGATTGCAGCTAGAGCTTAAATTTGGCTGGATGTCCCTGCATCATGAGTAATGGTTTTCTGTCAGGCTTTGTGGGAGGTTGGCTTCAGGAAGAAGCCAATCTTAGTGCATCCATTACCAGGCTAGGCTTTGTGTTTGGTTTGACCCTTGAGTAGATGTTGGCAGGACAAAGGCACCAGAACTTGCCAACAGCAATCTTTCCCTTTTGCCAGCTCCCTGAGGAACTGGAGTCTTAAAAAAAAAAGGGGGGGAGGGGTGTACAGACAGATTCATTTATTCAGTAGTATTTATTGAATACAGATGAGAGGTCCCGTCTTAGATCACTGTCTTTCACAAATAGGACTGAAATTTGGGAAGTGAGTCCTAATAATCCCTAGCTGTTCCTGCTGCATTTCAGCTGAGGGGTTGGGCCTCCTTGTTTTACAGCGAATTTCTAAATGATAATAATTATGGTATTTGTAGTAAGCACTTAACAAATGCGATGATTATTATTATTGTTACGCGCTCACTATGTGCCAAGCACTGTTCTAGGCACTAGGGTAGATACATGGTAATCAGGTTGTCCCACCTGGGGCTCACAGTCTTAATCCCCATTTTCCAGATGAGGGAACTGAGGTACAGAGAAGGGAAGTGACTTGCCCAGGGTCACCCAGAAGACAGGTGGCGGGGCCGGGATTAGAACCCATGTCCCCTGACTCCCAAGCCTGTGCTCTTTCCACTAAGCCATGTCGCTTCTCTGTAGTTATAATAGTGTTGGTATTTGTTAAGAGCTTACTATGTGCCAAGCACTGCTGAGGTAGATACAAGGTATTGAGGTTGTCTCATGTGGGGCTCACAGTCTTAATCCCCATTTTCCAGATGAGGGAACTGAGGCTCAGAGAAGTGAAGTGACTTGCCCAGGGTCACCCAGCAGACAAGTGGTGGAGCCGGGATTAGAACCCACATCCTCTGACTCCCAAGCCCATGGTCTTGCCACTAGGCCGTGCTGCTTCTCTCTTTGTTCAATTTCCCAGACCATTGTAACTGCTTATGCTTTGCATTTATTTCCTCCAGCAATCTCTGGAAACATCAAAAGCTCCTGTCAGTTGACTTGGATAAAGTGGCTTTGCCCAACTTTCGATCAAATCGACCCCAAGTAAGACCCTTGTCTCCTGGAGAAAGCGGGGCTTGGGACATTCCTGGAGGTAAGGGCTTAAAGGTTTTAGTGTCCCCTCACAACAGATGGTCCTTTGTTCAAAACTGGTGAGTGAAGATTTTGTTTCCTAGTGGGAAAAAAGGTCAATTTATTTTGCTCTGAGGCAAGGTTTGTGGTGCTCCTGATAAGTGATGATGGTAAAATTCCTAGGGCATAACGATCTTGGTGATTAGAGTGGGGAGGTCTGAACATTTATTTGGAGGTGGGGAGGGCCGAAGGAAAAAAAAATCTCTTCCCTCGACTCGTGCTTTTCAGGCCTAAGAGGGTTGCTCTCTCAAAGTGACTGTAATCATCTCTTTATCTCCTACTGGGGTGGACGGGGTGTGTGGGGGAATAGGACATTTCACCTCCCAGTGGTAGAACTCCGTTGAAGTAGATGGCTTTAAATTCAAAGCCTGGGATGAGTGACCCCTGATAAAGCAAGAAGGAAGGAGAAGAAGAAATGAGTGGTTAGGTATCGCTTCCCCTTCGGTGAATGGTGTTGATGAAAATAGGAGAGTTGTCCAATGAGCCGAAAGAGGTGCCGCTGACCATCCGATTGTAACTGCACATGTCTAAATTGCACTGAGAGAGTGTCACCCGCACGCTGGAGCGATGACACAGCAGTGCGCCTGTTCTTCGGGGTGAGCGTTGCTTAGACGCTGTGGCGCGACCAGGAATGTCACATGCTTGGTCCGTCTGTCAGGCAAGCGGCTCTTGAAGAATGTCTGAGACTGTTGTAGAACGTTGTCGTAAGCACGTCTCTGTCACGAGGGTGGCTAACTCTTCATTTGCCCCTTTGTTTGCAGGGATAATGCCCGGTCGCTACAACCAAGATGTTGGACAGACGATTCCTGTCTTTGCTTTCCTGGGAGCTATGGTGGTTCTGGCTTTTTTCGTGGTACAGATCAACAAAGCTAAAAGCAGGCCAAAGAGACGGAAACCGAGAGTAAAACGCCCCCAACTGATGCAGCAGGTTCACCCACCAAAGACCCCTTCTGTGTGACCGGCCCAGCCCCCCACCCCACTCCCTTCCCGCACCAAAAACAGCCTTCTCTGATGGCTCCAGGGGACAGGAAGTTACTCCCATCAGTGATTCCGGGAACAAGGTGGCCCTCTGAGAATACACCATGTTCATCTACGGTGCACTGAATGAGCTTCCTGGGGATGGTGGTGACTCCCTTGTAGTACTGTCTAGTGGCCACTGGATCCCTGCGGACAGGTGGATGGGTGTCAAACTCCATCTGAAGCAGCCTAAGTCGGCAAAGGCTCGCGGACTTTCAGAGGCTGTTGGAAGGAAACTCACAAACTGACCACGCAGGAGTGTGTTTGTTAAAGGCTATTTTCTCTATTTATTGTTGGAAAAGTCACTTTAAGGACCTGTGCTATTTGGAGGCAAAACTATATTCTCTTCTGGGGGGATGGCATGCCATTTTCTAATAGTATAACACGAAGAGCCACCGAATTTATAGCCATCTCCTTTACAAAGTCAAAGGGACACAGAGATTTGAGGGAAAACGGCACAAATCAGAGACATAATCCTTCCGTTTATTTTTATAAATACCAAATGTCATGATGTTTTGTAATTTTGGGTCCTGATTTCACCATTGTTGGTGGAGAAAATTTTCAATAAATATGCATTATCTAAAATAATGACACCTGGTTTTTCAGAGGGCCTTTATTTTGCCCCAAAAGCCCTTCCACATCAGTGGCTACATTTTATCCTCACAACACTCCTGTGGGATAGGGAGGGACAGTCATCGCTACTCTCCCCATTTGTCAGATGAGGAAACAGGTCCACCGAGGGTCAGTGACGTGCCCAAGGTCACCCAGCAGGCCGGGAACGATCTGGGACGACAGCCCAGGTCTCCTGGGTCCCAGCCCCACGCTCTTCCCGCTAGACCAGGCTGCCTCGAATGTCATCTATATGAAGAATAAAACATTTCCTGGCAGCCGTTTCCCACCTTTAATCCTCGGCCCCGCCCTACCTTATCCTTTCTAGATAGGCACATGCTCCAAAGCGGTCACCTGACTTTTGATCTGCTCCAAATGTTCCCATCAGTTCTCACGTAAGATCTGGAAATTCTTCATTCAACCCCCTGCCCTGAGCGACTGCCTTCCTGTTTCCCTATCAGAAGGGTGTGAGGGGGTGGGGGCTTGACAGCTGGGAGGTGGGATCCTGGCTGCGGGGAGGGCGGGGGTCACCTGGGGGTGCGGAAATGAGGCCAGCAGGCAGGGAGAGCAAGGCAGGCCCCCAACACGACTGCTAACCCCACTCATTGCCAGGAGGTTGAAGGGGGCCCCGTGGGGCTTCTGTCCAATCAGCTACTGCCCCACCCCAGCCTTTCTAGATTCCCAGAGTTTGGGAGAGTACAACATAACAGAGTCGGTAGATGCATGCCCTGCCCACAACGAGCTTACAGTCTAGAGGGGGAGGCAGATGTTAATATAAATGAATAAATTACGAATATGTACATAAGTGCTGTGGGGCTGAAGGAGGGGTGAACACAAAGGGAGCAAATCCAAAAAGAAGGGCAACACAGAAGGGAGCGGAAGAAGAGATAACGAGGGCTTAGGGAAGGCCTCGTGGAGATGTGCCTTCAATAAGGCTTTGAAGGCGGGGAGAGTAATCTGGGATATGAAGATATGTTCCGGGCCAGGGGCGGGATGCGGGCGAGAGGTTGGCATTCATTCATTCATTCGTTCAATAGTATTTATTGAGTGCTTACTATGTGCAGAGCACTGTACTAAGCTCTTGGAATGAACAAGTCGGCAACAGAGACAGTCCCTGCCGTTTGATGGGCTTACAGTCTAAATGGGGGAGACGGGCAGACAAGAACAATGGCAATAAATAGAGTCAAGGGGAAGAACATCTCATAAAAACAATGGCAACTAAATAGAATCAGGGTGATGCACATCTCATTAAACAAAATGAATAGAGCGATAAAGATATATAGTTGAGCGGACGAGTACAGTGCTGAGGGGGTGGGAGGGGAGGGGGGAGGAGGAGAGGGAAAGGGGGGAGAAGAGGGTTTAGCTGCGGAGAGGTGAAGGGGGGGGTAGAGGGAGCAGAGGGAAAAGGGGGGGAGCTCAGTCTGGGAAGGCCTCTTGGAGGAGGTGAGTTTTAAGTAGGGATTTGAAGAGGGGAAGAGAATTAGATTGAGGTGAGGAGGGAGGGCATTCCGGGACCGCGGGACGACGCGGCCCAGGGATCGATGGCGGGATAGGCGGGAACGGGGGACGGTGAGGAGGTGGGCGGCAGAGGAGCGGAGCGTGCGGGGTGGGCAGTGGAAAGAGAAAAGGGAGGAGAGGTAGGAGGGGGCAAGGGAATGGAGAGCCTCGAAGCCTAGAGTGAGAAGTTTTTGTTTCTTGCGGAGGTTGACAGGCAACCACTGGAGGTTTTTAAGAAGGGGAGTGACATGCCCAGAGCGTTTCTGCGGGAAGATGCGGGAAGATCCGGGCAGCGGAGTGAAGAATAGACTGGAGCGGGGAGAGACAGGAGGAAGGGAGAGCAGAGAGAAGGCTGACATAATAATCCAGCCGGGATATTACGAGAACCTGTACCAGTAAGATAGCCGTTCGGGTGGAGAGGAAAGGGCGGATCTTGGCGATGTTATAAAGGTGAGACCGGCAGGTTTCGGTGACGGATCAGATGTTAGGGGTGAATGAGAGAGACGAGTCAAAGATGACACCGAGGTTGCGGGCCTGAGAGACGGGAAAGATGGTCGTACCATCCACGGTGATAGGGAAGTCTGGGAGAGGACCGGGCTTGGGAGGGAAGATGAGGAGCTCAGTCTTGCAATGAGATCGGGGTACAACGAGTAGGTTGGCATTAGAGGAGCATAATGTGCGGTCTGGGTTGTAGTAGAGCAGCAGAGCAAGGTAGGAGGGGGCGAGGTAACAGAGTGCTTTAAAGCTGATGGAAAGGAGTTTCTGTTTCACGTGGAGGTGGATGGCCAACCACTGGAGGTTCTGGAGGAGTGCGGAAACACGGACTGAATGTTTTTGTAGAAAAACAGAAACAGGTAAGTACGAACTGGAGTGGGAAGAGGCAGGAGGCGGGATGATCGGCAAGGAGGCTGATACGGTAATCGAGGCGGGGTAGGATAAATGCTTGGATTAATGCGGTAGCGGTTTGGATGGAGAGGAAAGGGCGGATTTTAGTGATGTTGTGAAGGTTGAACCGACGAGATTTAGTGACAGATCGTGGGTTGTTTGACAGAGGTGAGTAATGGATAACGCCAAGGTTGTGGGCTTTTGAGACAGGAAGGATGAGAAGCAGCCTGCTGTAGTGGTTAGAGCACCGGTCTGGGAGTCAGAAGGTCATGGGTTCTAATTCCAGCTCTGTCACTTATCTGCTGTATGACCCTGGGCAAATCACTTAACTTCTCTGTGCCTCAGTTACCTCATCTGTAAAATGGGGATTGAGACTGAGCCCCAAGTGGGGCAGGGACCGTCCAACCCGATTTGCTTCTATCCACCCCAGCGTTTAGCAATAGTAAACGCTTAACAGGTTAGGATTAGGCTGGAGTAGAGGCCATTGGATTTGGGAGGAGATTATTTGTGACTTTTGATAGGAGCGAAGGGGATGGAAGCCAGATTGGAAGCAGGCAAGGAGAGAAATGGAAGCAAGGAACTGGAGACAATGGGTGTAGACAACTCGCTCCAGGAATCTGGAGAAGACTGGTAGAGGGGGAATGGGGTGATAACTGGCAGGAGCCTTTGGGTTAAGTGTTTTTTTTTCTTTAGAGAAGACATGAGCATGTTTAAAAGCAGTGGTGACAAAGCCATTGGAGAGCGAACAGGTGAAGATGGATGTCAGGGAGGGAAGAAGGGAGGGGGCAAGTGGTTTGATAAGACACAAAAGGATGGGGTCAGAGGTGCAGATGGAGGGGGTGGATTTTGATAAAAGGCAGGAGATCTTTTCTTGAAACACAGCTGGGGAAGATGGGGGAGTTGAAGAAGGTGCAGGAGGAGGGAGGGAACTGAAGAAGAGCAGGGGAGATTTTAGGGAGATCTCGTCTCTCCCAGCCAACCCCTTCTGCAAACGCTTCCCCTAGCCTGGAACTCCGTCCCCCTCCAGATTCACAAGACCACCACTGTCCCCACCTTCATAGCTTTATTGAAGTCACATCTCTTCTGAGAGGCTTTCCCGGATTAAGCCCTCTTTCCCCGAGCTCCCTTCCTTCTGAGTCCTTTACCCACTTGGATCTTTGGGCCTTTGCTGTCTGCTCCACCCTCATCACACAGCACTTATATGCCCCTATTTAAATCATGCATTAAAAGTGATTTATTTATATTCATGCCTGTCTCCCCTTGTAGAATGTAATCTCCATTTTGGGTTTTTTGTTGTTGTTATTATTTAATGGTACTTGTTAAGCACTTACTATGTGTACATTCATTCATTCAATAGTATTTATTGAGCGCTTACGGCGTGCAGAGCACTGCACTAAGTCCTTGGAATGTACAATTTGGCAACAGATAGAGACAATCCCTGCCCAATGACGGGCTCACAGTCTAATCGGGGGAGACAGACGGCAGAGCAAAACAGAACGAAACAAAAACAAGACAACAGTGTCAAGATAAATAGAATCAAGGGGATGTACACCTCATTAACAAAATAAATAGGGTAATAAAATATATACAAATGAGCACAGTGCTGAGGGGAGGGGTAGGGGGAAGGGGGAGGAGCAGAGGGTGGGCGGGTGGACAGAGGGAAAAGGGGGTAGCTCAGTCTGGGAAGGCCTCTTGGAGGAGGTGAGCTCTCAGTAGGGCTTTAAAGAGGGGAAGAGAGTTAGTTTGGTGGACGTGAGGAGGGAGGGCATTCCAGGACAGCAGGAGGACGTGGGCCAGGGGTCGACGGTGGAATAGGCAAGAACGGGGGACGGTGAGGAGGTAAGAGGCAGAGGAGCGGAGCATGCGGGGTGGGCAGTAGAAAGAGAGAAGGGAGGAGAGGTAGGAGGGGGCAAGGTGATGGAGAGCTTTGAAACCAAGAGTGAGGAGTTTTTGTTTTGTGTGGAGGTTGACGGGCAACCACTGGAGGTTTTTAAGGAGGGGAGTGACATGCCCAGAGCGTTTCTGCAGGAAGATGAGCCGGGCAGCGAAATAAAGAATAGACTGGAGTGGGGAGAGACAGGAGGAAGGGAGATCAGAGAGGAGGCTGACACAAAAATCCAGCCGGGATATTATGAGAGCTTGTACCAGCATGATAGCCGTTTGGACGGAGAGGAAAGGGTGGATCTTGGCGATATTGTAAAGGTGATACCGGCAGGCGTTGGTGACGGATTGGATGTGTGGGGTGAATGAGAGAGCCGAGTCAAGGACGACACCAAGGTTGCGGGCCTGTGAGATGGGAAAGATGGTCGTGCCATCCACAGGGACAGGGAGGTCAGGAAGAGGACAGGGTTTGGGAGGGAAGATGAGCTCAGTTTTGGACATGTCGAGTTTCAGGTGGCAGGCAGACATCCAGGTGGAGCCGTCCTGGAGGCAGGAGGAGATAGAAGCCTGAAGGAAGGAGGAGAGAACAGGGGAGGAGATGTAGATTTGTGTGTCATCTGCATAGAGATGATAGTTGAAGCCATGGGAGGGAATGAGTTCATCAAGGGAGTGAGTATGGATGAAAAACAGAAGAGGGCCAAGAACTGACCCTTGAGGAACCCCTACAGCTAGTGGATGGGATGGGGAGGAGGAGCCGGCAAAGGAGACCGAGAACGAACGGTCAGAGAGATGAGGAGAACCAGGAAAGGACGGAGTCCATGAAGCCAAAGTGAGATGAGGTGTGGAGGAGAAGGGGATGGTCAGTGGTGTCAAAGGCAGCTGAGAGGTCAAGGAGGATTAGGATAGAGTAGGAGCCGTTGGATTTGGCAAGAAGGAGGTCATGGGTGACCTTTGAGAGAGCAGTCTTGGTGAGGTGGAGGGGACGGAAGCGAGATCGGAGGGGGTCCAGGAGAGATTGGGAGTTGAGGAATTCAAGGCATCGAGCGTAGATGACTCGTTCTAGGAGTTTGGAAAGGAAGGGCAGGAGGGAGATAGGGTGATAACTGGAAGGGGAAGTGGGGTCGAGAGAGGGTTTTTTTAGGATGGGGGAGAGATGGGCATGTTTGAAGGCAGAGGGGAAGAAGCCACTGGAGAGTGAGTGGTTGAAGATAAAAGTTAAGGAGGGGAGGAGGGCAGGGGCGATGGTTTTTATAAGTGCTGGGGTAGGTACAAGTAAATTATATCGGGCACGGTCCAAGCTCGTGGTGTGCAGGGAACGCGTCGGCCAACCGATTCGCATCGTACTCATCAAGGACAGCCACAGTCAAGTCCCCGAGGATCAACGTAGGGATGGAGAATGAAAGAAGGAATGTAAGAAAGGGATCGAAATCATTCAGAAAGTTGTAGGAGGGGTCTGGGGGTGGGGGTGGGGGGGCAGTAGATAACCATTGGACTGGGCAGCAGAGGCGGTTGACATGAGCTTCAGAGGAAGGGAAAGAGGGATGGGGGAGGTGGGATGGCGTAAAAGCGGCACTGGGGAAAGAGAAGGAAATCAAAGTGCTGTGGGGCGGGGAGGGTGGTAGAGCAGAGGGAGAGAGTAGGGGCGATGGGGAGCAGAGGAGGAGCAAAGGGAAAGGGGGGCTTAGCCTGGGAAGGCCTCCTGGAGGAGGTGAGCTTTCGATCGGGCTTTAAAGGGGGGAAGTGTACTGGTTCGGCAGATTTGAGGAGGGAGGGCATTCCAGGCCAGAGGTAGGGTGTGGGCCAGGGGCTGGCAGTGAGACAGGAGAGACTGAGGCACAGTTAGAAGGTTAGCACCAGAGGAGAGAAGTGTGCGGGCTGGGTTGAAGAAGGAGAGAAGCGAGGTGAGGTAGGAGGGGACAAGGTGATGGAGGTGCTTTGAAGCCAGTAGCGAAGAGTTTTTGCTTGATACGGAGGTTGATAGGCAACCACTGGAGATTTTTGAGGAGGAGGGTGACATGCTCAGAGCATTTCTGTAGAAAGATCATTCGGGCAGCAGACTGAAGTATTGATTGAAGTGGGGAGAGGCAGGAGGTTGGGAGATCAGAAAGGATGCTGATGCAGTAATCCAGTCGGGATACGATGAGTGATCGTACTAACAAGGTAGCGGTTTGGATGGAGAGGAGAGGGCGGATCGTGGCGGTGTTGTGAAGGTGAGACCGGCAGCTGTTGGTGACGGATTGGATATGTGGGGTGAATGAGAGAACGGAGTCAAGGATGACACCAAGGTTGCGGGCTTGTGAGACGGGAAGGATGGTAGTGCCGTCCACGGTGACGAGAAAGTCAGGGAGAGAACAGGGTCTGGGAGGGAAGATAAGAAAGAAAATTGAGTCCGAAAACACTGGCGGCATTCAGGCTATCCCCCCTAGTCACCTTAGGAAAGCACAGCCTGGTGGCCAAAAGACTTCCTAACTCAAAGAATGTAAATGGGGTGTAGGATGGGAATGCTGGTGAGTTGATCTACGCAAGACTTACTAGCTTTAACTCGCCTTTCCACTTGGGTTTTGCCTTCATATATATGTACGCGCACACACACACACACACACACACACACACACATATACACACATACATATATATATGTACATATACATATATGGTATTTGTTAAGTGCTTACTGTGTGCCAGGTACTGTATTAAGTGCTGGGTTAGATCCAAGCTAATCAGGTTGGACACAGTCCATGTCCTACATGGGGCTCTCAAGTCTGATCCCCATTTTACAGACAAGGATACCGAGGCACGGAGAAGTTCAGTGACACACGGAAGACAAGTGGCACGACTGGAATTAGAACCCAGGTCCTTCTGATTCCCAGGCCTGTGCTCTGTCCACTAGAAACAGTGTGGCTTAGCGAAAAGAGCGCGGGTTTGGGAGTCAGATTCTATGGGTTCTAATCCCGGCTCCACCGCCTGTCAACTGTGTGACTTGGGGCAAATCACTTAATTTCTCTGGGCCTCAGTTACCTCATCTGCAAAAGAGGGATTAAGACTGAGCCCCGCGTGGGACAACCCGATGACCTTGTATCTACCCCAGCACTTAGAACCGTGCTTAGCACATAGTAAGCGCTTAACTAAAACTGTCATCATCATCATCATTATTATTATTAGGCCATGCTGCTTCTCTGCACTTGGATTTGTACCCTTAATTCACCCCACCCTCAGCCCCAAAGCACTTATGTACCCATCTGTAATTACTTTTTCTGTCTCTCGCCCTCTGTGCTGAAGCTCCATGTGGCCAGGGAATGTGTCTACCAACTCTTCCTAGATTGTGCTCTCCCAGAGCTAAGTACGATGCCCTGCACTCGGGAACTAACCCGCAACCACGGATCACTGCCTCGGTACGCTTCCTCTGTTCCTGCCCCCAAGGTGCTGAGCGCTATTGGCCAAAATCCAGACATGTCTCCGACCTTGAACACTTTCAAGTCATTCTTACCTGCTTCAGTTAGGCCCTCTCCTCTTCCCGACAACAATACTTCTCCTTCCTAATTCATTCCCCTACCCACTGATCCCGCCAACTGTTCCAGACGTTGAACTCCCTCCTCAAACCTCCTGTCCCCCCGCCCCCGCCATCCCTTTCCCTTAATGACCCGGCCACATACTTCACCAAACAAAATTGAAACCATCAGGTGGGATCTCCCCAAGATCTCCCCTGCTCCTCTCCAATTCCCCCCTTCTCCCCCGCCCTCTTCAACTCCCCCTATATTCCCCATGGTAACTCGAGAAGAGATCTCTTGCCTCCTCTCCAAATCTGGCCCCCCACAACTGTGCTTCTGACCCAATCCCTTTATACCTTTTTAAAACACTCACCTCCTCTCTCCTTCCCTCCTTGACTGCCATCTTCACCCATTCACTTTCCAAGAGCTTCTTCTCCACTGCATTCAAACATGCTTCTGTATTCCCCATCCTAAAAAAAAACCCCTCCCTTGACCCGCACAGCTGCCTCTAGTTCTCGCTCCATCTCCCTCCTATCAATCCTCTCCAAACGTCTTGACAGAGTTGTATGCACCTGCTGCAGTCTCTACTTCCTCTCCTGGATCCTCTCCAACCTGGCTTCTGCCCCCTTCACTTGACAGAAACAGCTCTCTCTAAGGTAACAGATGATATCCGTATCCCAACTGGATTCCTGCAACTGCATCCTTTCTGATCTCCCAACCTCGTGTCTCTCCCCACTTCAGTCTATACTTCACTCTGCTGCCCGGATTATCTTTCTAAAGAAAAGCATTGGGCATGTCACACCCCTCTTCAAAACTCTCCAGTGGTTGTCTATCAACCTCCCTATCAAGCAAATACTCTTCACTATTGGCTTCAAAGCTCTCCATCCCCTTGCCCCCTCCTACCTCACCTCCCTTCTCTCCTTCTACAGCCCAGCTCGCACGCTCCGCTCCTCTTGTGCTAACCTTCTCACGGTACCTCATTCTCACCTGTCCCGCCGTTGATCCCAGGCCCACCTCCTGTCTCTGGCCTGGAATGCCCTCCCTCCTCAAATCCGCCAAACTAGCACACTTGCCCCCTTCAAGACCCTACTGAAGGCTCACCTCCTCCAGGAGGCCTTCCCAGACTAAGCCCTCCTTTTCCTCTGCTCCTCCTCCCCTCCCCACGGCCCGACTCCCTCCCTCTGCTCTACCCCCCTCTCCGCCCTACGGCACTTGTGTATATATGTACATGTTTATTATTCTATTTCTTTTAGTAATGATGTGCATATATCTATAATTATATTTATTTACATTGTTGCCATTGATGCCTGTCTACTTGTTTTGTTTTGTTGTCAGTCTCCCCCTTTCTAGACTGTGAGTCCGTTGTAGGGTAGGGATTGCCTCTATTTGTTGCTGAATTGTACTTTCCAAGCGCTTAGTACAGTGCTCGATAAATACGATGGAATGAATGAATGAATGAATGAATGAATTCCTCTAGCCCAATACAATAGCCTCTACTCCATCCTATTTGGCCCAGTGGATAGAGCATGGTCCTGGGAGTCAGAAGGTCATGGGTTCTAATCCCAGCTCCGCCACTTGTCTGCTGTGTGACCCTGGCCAAGTCACTTCTCGTCTCTGGGCCTCGGTTACCTCATCTGGAAAATGGGGATTGAGACTGTGAGCCCCACATGGGACAGGGACTGTGTCCAACCTGATTTGCTTGTATCCACTCCAGCGCTTAGTACAGTGCCTGACACACACATAGTAAGCACTTAACAAATACCACCATTATTATTATTAGACCTCTCAGCTCCCTGTCAGCAGGGAGGATTAACGTGGTAGCAGTTTGGATGGCAAGCGATGTTGTGAAAGTTGAACCGACAGGATTTAGTATCATATTGACTATGCGGGCTGCCTGAGTGAGAGGAGTCGAGGACAAGGCCCACGTTACAGGTTGGTGAGGCAGGAAGGATGGTGGTGCCATCTACAGTGATGAGAAAATAAGCGGGAGGAAAGAGTGGGACGATAAGGAGTTCTGTTTTGGAGATGTTTAATTTGAGGTATCTGCAGGACATCCAGGTAGAGCTGTCTTGAAGGCAGGAGGAAACGTGAGACTGTCAAGAGGTGGAGAGATCAGGGCTGAAGATGTAGATTTGGAAATCATCCACAAAGAGGTGGGTCGTTGAAGCCATGGGGTTGAATGAGTTCTCCAAGGGAGTGGTGGAGTTGGAGAATAGAAGGGGACCCAGAACTGCCCTTTCTTCTCCCACCCAAACTGCTACCTTGCTGGCACAATCTCTCATAATAGCCCGCCTGGACTCCTGCATCAGCCTCCTTTCTGATCTCCCATCCTCCTGTCTCTCCCCGCTTCAGTCTATACGTCACTCCGCTGCCTGGATTATCTTTCTACAGAAACACTCTGGGCATGTGTTGCGGATTGCCTCAAGATGGTGATGGTGAGGCCAGCCTCAACCCCAAGCCAAGGGACCTGTGCCATGTGACCTGTAAAATGCCTGCGCCATTGCCTGTGCCATGTGGACTGTAAAATGGCCACGCCACGTGAAACTCCTCCACCATGTGCCACTTCAAACTTCGTGCGCCACTCTCGCGCGGACCGGTCGGGTGTCACGGGATCACGAAAGTGCTTACTGATCGGTTACTGTTACTAGGTGTGCCTAGCCCCGATTGGGTGCCCTGTGCCAGCGGGGGGTTTCGCCGTACCAATAAAGCTGGCAGGGCGGCCCAGGATCGGGGCGCTGCGGTCACTCGTACCCCACTGGGGTGAACGGGCCGCTCGCCACTTTCCTACTGTCCTGTTCTTTGACCCGTTCTCTCGGAGACTTTCGTCTCTTCATCGACTAAACGAACCCTTTCTAATTTGTCTAATTTTTGTCGATAACACATGTCGTTCCCCTCCTCAAAAATCTCCAGTGGTTGCCTATCAACCTTCGCACGAGGCAAAAACTCCTCACTCTTGGCTTCAAAGCTGTCCATCACCTTGCCCCCTCCTACCTCACCTCCCTTCTCTCTTTCTACTCATTCATTCATTCATTCATTCATTCATTCAATAGTATTTATTGAGCGCTTACTATGTGCAGAGCACTGTACTAAGCGCTTGGGATGAACAAGTCGGCAACAGATAGAGACAGTCCCTGCCGTTTGACGGGCTTACAGTCTAATCGGGGGAGACGGACAGACAAGAACAATGGCAATAAACAGAGTCGAGGGGAAGAACATCTCGTAAAAACAATGGCAACTAAATAGAATCAAGGCGATGTACAATTCATTAACAAAATAAATAGGGTAACGAAAATATATACAGTTGAGCAGACGAGTACAGTGCTGTGGGGATGGGAAGGGAGAGGTGGAGGAGCAGAGGGAAAAGGGGAAAATGAGGGTTTAGCTGCGGAGAGGTAAAGGGGGGATGGCAGAGGGAGTAGAGGGAGAAGAGGAGCTCGGTCTGGGAACGCCTCTTGGAGGAGGTGAGTTTTAAGTAGGGTTTTGAAGAGGGAAAGAGAATCAGTTTGGCGGAGGTGAGGAGGGAGGGCGTTCCAGGACCACGGGAGGACGTGACCCGGGGGTCGACGGCGGGATGGGCGAGACCGAGGGACGGTGAGGAGGTGGGCGGCAGAGGAGCGGAGCGTGCGGGGTGGGCGGTAGAAAGAGAGAAGGGAGGAGAGGTAGGAAGGGGCAAGGTGATGGAGAGCCTCGAAGCCTAGAGTGAGGAGTTTTTGTTTGGAGCGGAGGTTGATAGGCAACCACTGGAGTTGTTTAAGAAGGGGAGTGACATGCCCAGATCGTTTCTGCAGGAAGTCTACTGCCCACCCCGTACATTCCGCTCCTCTGCCGTTAACCTCCTCACTGTGCCTCGTTCCCGCCTGTCCCGCCGTCGACCCCTGACCCACGTCCTACCTCTGACCTGGAATTCCCTCCTTCCTCACATCCACCAAACTAACTCTCTTACCCTCTTCAAAGCCCTACTGTGAGCTCTCCTCCTCCAGGAGGCCTTCCCGGACTGAGCCCTCCCTTTCCCTCTGCTCCTCTTCCCCTCCCCAGTGCCCCTACTCCCTCCCTCCGCTCTACCCCCTCCCCTCCCCACAGCACTTGTGTATATTTGTCCATATTTATTGCTGTATTCATTTTATTAATGATGTGCATTTATCTATGGTTCCATTCACCTATTTTGATGGTAGCGATGCCGGTCTACTTGTTTTGTTTTATTGTCTGTCTCCCCCTTTTAGACTGTGAGCCCGTTGTTGGGTAGGGATTGTCTCTATCTGTTGCCGAATTGTACTTTCCAAGCACTTAGTACAGTGGTATGCACACAGTAAGCGCTCAATAAATATGATTGATTGAATGAATGAATGAATGAATGAACCTTGAGGGACTCCCACAGTTAGGGAATGGGAAGTAGAGGAAGAGCCCACCAAAGAGATTGAGAAGGAGTGGTCAGAGAGATAGGAGGAGAACCAGGAGAGGATAGTGTCAGTGAAGCCAAGGTTGGATAATGTTTTCAGGAGAAGGGAGTGGTCCACAAAGTCGAAGGCAGCTGAGCAATCAAAGAGGATTAGGATGGAGTAGAGGCCGTTGGATTTGGCAAAAGGAGATCATCTGTGACCTTTGAGAGGGTGGTTTCTGTGGAGTGAAGGAGATGGAAGCCAGATTGCAGGAGGTCAAGGAGAGAATTGGAGGAGAGGAACTGGAGGCAATGGGCATAGAAAACTCCCTCCACGAGTTTGGAGAGGAATGGTAGGAGGGAGATTGGGCGATAACTGGAGGGAGCCGTGGGGTCGAGGGTTTGTTTTTATCTTTTAAGATAGAGGAGACCAGGGCGTGTTTGAAAGCAGAGGGGGGAAAGCCACTGGAGACCGAAGAGCTGAAGATGGAGGTCAGGGAGGGAAGAAGAGGAGGGCTGTGGTTTGAGAAGGTGCAAGTGGATAGGGTCGGAGGCGCAGGTGGAGGGGGTGGATTATTGAGAAAAGGCAGAAGATCTCTTCTTGAGATACTGCTGAGAAAAATGGGAGAGTTGAAGGAGCAGGAGGAGGGAGGGACTGAGGAGGATCAGGGGAAATTTTAGGGAGATCTCATCTATCTCCCTGCCAACCCCTTTCCCACATCCTCCCCCGAGTCTGGAACTCCCTCCCCCTCCAGAAATGCCAGACCACCTCTCTCCCCACCTTCAAAGCCTTATTAAGGTCACATCTCCTTCCCCCGAGAGGCTTTCCCTGATTAAGCCCTTTTTCCCTCCGGTTCCCTCTCCCTTCTGCGTCCTCTGGATGCTTGGATCTGTGACCTTTGGGACTTTACTATTCGCCCCACCCTCATCCCCATAGCACGTTTACACTTCTCTTTAAATCATACGTTAAAATTGATTTATTTATATTCATGTCTGTCTCCCGGGCAGAATGTAAGCTCTGTTGTTATTGGGGTTTTTGGGGGGGGTGCGTGGCGGGGGGTGGGGGGTGGGGGTGTTCTTTTTTTAATGATATTTGTTAAGCACCTCTATGTGTCCAACACAGTTCTAAGCCCTGGGGTAGGTACAAGTTAATTAGCTCTCTCTCACCTTTTCGTATTTCCTCCTGCCTTCAAGACATCTCTACTTGGATGTCTTCCCATCACCTCAAATGTAATATGTTTAAAGCTGAACCTGCTATCTTCCTACCCAAACACTGTCCTCCCCCTCACTTTCCCATCACTGTAGACAGCACCACCATCCTTTCTGTCTCAGAAGCCCATAACCTTGGCCTTATCCTGGACTCCTCTCTCTCATTCAACCCACGTATTCAATCCATCACTAAATCCTGTCAATTCTGCCTTCACCACATCGCTAAAATCCAGCCTTTCCTCTCCATCCAAACTGTTACCAGGTTGATCCAATCGCTTGTCCTGCCCCGCCCTGTCGATTGCATCAGCCTCCTTGCTGACTTCCCTGCTTCCTAGCTCACCCCACTCCAGTCCATCCTTCACGCTCCTACCATCATTTTTCTTTAAAAAACGTTCAGACCATGTTTCCCCACTCGGGAAACTCCAGTGGTTGCCCATAAACCTCCACATCAAACAACAACTCCTCACCATTGGTATTAAAGCGCTCTATCACCTTGTCCCCACCTACCTCACCTCCCCACTCTCCTACTGCAACGCAGCCCACACATGTGCTCCTCTAATGCTAACCTACTCGCTCTGTACCCCGATATCGTCTATCTCGCTGACGACCTCTTGCCCACGTCCTACCTTTGGCCTATAATGCCCTCCCCCTTCGTGTCTGGTACAAGCTGGTACAATCTCTCATGATATCCCGCCTGGACGACTGCATCGGCCTCCTTTCCGATCTCCCATCCTCCTGTCTCTCCCCGCTTCGGTCCATACTTCACTCCGCTGCCCGGATTATCTTTCTACAGAAACGCTCTGGGCATGTCACTCCCCTCCTCGAAAATCTGCAGTGGTTGCCTATCAACCTTCGCATGAAGCAAAAACTCCTCACTCTTGGCTTCAAAGCTCGCCATCACCTTGCCCCCTCCTACCTCACCTCCCTTCACTCTTTCTGCAGCCCACCCCATACACTCCGCTCCTCTGCCGCTAACCTCCGCACGGTGCCTCGTTCCCGCCTGTCCCGCCGTCGGCCTCTGGCCCAAGTCCTACCCCTGACCCTGGAACGCCCTCCCTCCTCCCATCTGCCAAACGAACTCTCTTCCCCTCTTCAAAGCCCTCCTGAGAGCTCACCTCCTCCAGGAGGCCTTCCAAGAGTGAGCACTCCCTTTCCCTCTGACCCTCCTCCCTTCCCCATTCCCCCTATGCCCTCCCTCTGCTCTACCCCCTTCCCCTCCCCACAGCACTTGTGTATATTTGTGTATATCATGTATTACTCTATCTTATGAAGGACGTGTACATATCTATGATTCTATTTCTCTTGATGGTATCGATGCCCGACTACTTGTTTTGTTTTGTTGTCTGTCTCCCCCTTTTAGACTCTGAGCCCGTTGTTGGTAAGGGATCGTCTCTATCTGGCACCGAATCGTACATTCCAAGCGCTTAGTCCAGTGCTCTGCACACAGTAAGCGCTCAATAAGTACGATCGAATGAATGAATGAATGAATGAATGAATGAATGACAATGACTGTCTCAACCTTCAAAGCCTTACCGAAGGCACATCTCCTCAGTGAGGCCTTCCCCGACCAAGACCATTTATCCTCTTCCTCCACTCCCTTCTGGGTTGTGCTGACTGGCTCCTTTCATTCATCCCACCTCCCAATCCCACAGCACTTATGATTGATATTAATGTCTGTCTCCCACCACTGACTGTAAGACCGTTGTGGGCAGGGGATGTATCTGTTTACTGTTGCACTCTCCCAACACCTTAGTGCAGTGCTCCGCACAAAGTAAGCGCTCAATAAATATGATCGAATGAAGCAATTGAAAGGACACACTCCCTGTCCCGCAAAGGGCTCACGGTCCAAGCTCGTGGTGTGCAGGGAACGCGTCGGCCAACCGATTCGCATCGTACTCTTGCAACCGCTTCGGAGCGTGCTCTGCCCCTAGTAAGCACTCAGTAAGTCCCCTTAGAGGAGGAGACGGAGGAAGAGGATAAACGCGACCGGTCGATCGACTGCAGTAGGGAGGACTTGCCGATGCACATCAGTGGAGCCAGCGGGGCAGACCGAAAATTCATTCAATAGTATTTATCGAGCGCTTACTATGTGCAGAGCACTGTACTGAGCTCTAGGAATGTACAATTCGGCAAGAGAGACAATCCCTGCCCAATGACGGGCTTAAAGAGAGAGAGAGTGTGTGTTTGTGTGTGTGTCCGTGCGCGTGTGTAGGGGAGGGGGAGCAGAATATCCTCTCGCCACGTGCGGCCCAGCTAAAAGCAGCTCGGTAGAAGATTCTGGTACCGTTGGGAAGGTTGCGAGCGAGGCCCGCCCGGCCGCTCCCCGCCCCCACCCCCAGGCCCGCGCTCCCGGCCTGGGCGTTGCCCCGGTAACCGCTGGCCCAAACCATTAGAGAAGGAGGCTAGGGGGCGCCGGCAGTTCCCCGGGCGGAAAGGCGCGCTCCCCGGGGCAGCAGGGACCGTTGGAGCCGCCGTGTCCCCCCCCCCCCCCCCTCAGGGGCCTGGGGTTGGTTCAGCCCAACGGCCGCGGGTCCCGGAGGAGAAGACGGGGCCCCGCCGCCATTGCCGCCTGGGACCATGCCGTGGCGAGGGTCGTCTCTGGGTTCGGGGGTACGGGAGGCCTGGGGCCGCTCGGCCGCCCCCGGCCCCCGGCCCCCGGCCCCCGGCCCCCGGCCCCCAGCCCCCAGGCCCAGATCGGCCGAGTCCCCGGCCACGTGGCGTCTTCGGGCCGAGGCCGGCGAGGGCCCGCTCTGGAAGAGAGCGCCAAGCCCCCCGAGCCCCGCCGCGGGCCGCCCAGCGGGGCGGAGGGACTTCTCCTCAGAGCTCGTCGCCCGGCGGGGCCCGGGCCCGGCCCCGCGCCCGCCGCGTCGTCGGCTGAGGAGAAGGAAGGTGAGGAGAGGCGGGAGCGGGGCGAGATGGCGGCGCGGAAAGGCGGGAGCGGGGCGAGATGGCGGCGCGGAGAGGCGGGAGAGGGGCGAGATGGCGGCCAGGAGAGGCGGGAGAGGGGCGAGATGGCGGCCAGGAGAGGCGGGAGAGGGGCGAGATGGCGGCCAGGAGAGGCGGGAGAGGGGCGAGATGGCGGCCAGGAGAGGCGGGAGAGGGGCGAGATGGCGGCCAGGAGAGGCCCGAGAGGGGCAAGACGGCGGCCAGGGGAGGCGGGAGAGGGGCGAGACGGCGGCCAGGAGAGGCCCGAGAGGGGCAAGACGGCGGCCAGGGGAGGCGGGAGAGGGGCGAGACGGCGGCCAGGGGAGGCGGGAGAGGGGCAAGATGGCGGCCAGAAGAGGCGCGAGGAGAGGCGCGAGAGGGGCAAGATGGCGGCCAGGAAAGGCGCGAGGAGAGGCGCGAGAGGGGCAAGATGGCGGCCAGGAGGGGCGCGAGGAGGGGCGCGAGAGGGGCAAGATGGCGGCCAGGGGAGGCGGGAGAGGGGCAAGATGGCGGCCAGGAGAGGAGGGAGAGGGGCAAGATGGCGGCCAGGGGAGGCGGGAGAGGGGCAAGATGGCGGCCAGGAGAGGCGGGAGAGGGGCGAGATGGCGGCCAGGAGAGGCCCGAGAGGGGCAAGATGGCGGCCAGGGGAGGCGGGAGAGGGGCAAGATGGCGGCCAGGGGAGGCGGGAGAGGGGCAAGATGGCGGCCAGGAGAGGCGGGAGAGGGGCAAGATGGCGGCCAGGGGAGGCGGGAGAGGGGCAAGATGGCGGCCGGGGAGGCGGGAGAGGGGCAAGATGGCGGCCAGGGGAGGCGGGAGAGGGGCAAGATGGCGGCCAGGGGAGGCGGGAGAGGGGCGAGATGGCGGCCAGGGGAGGCGGGAGAGGGGAGATGGACTGTGGCCGGTCTGAGCCCCGGGGCTCCCCCGGGGCTCCCCCGGGCTCCCCGGGGCTCCCCGGGGCTCTGGGCTCCCTCCCCGTCCTCCCTGACGCCACCGTTCTCGGCCCGCCCGCCTTTAGTCCGCAGAGGTGCCGACGGGCAACCGAGGAGAGGACTCCGTTGGAGAAATCCCCACGCGGAGGAGCCGGCGATGAGTGACCGCCAAGCCTCCGGTAAATGCCATCGATTGATCTTTCGGCTGTGGGACTTGGGGCCGGTCACTTAACTTCTCCGGGCCTCGCTTACCCCATCGGTAAAACGGGGATTAGGACGGGCGCGAGCCCCACGCGGGAAAACCCCATAACCCGGTACCTCCCCCGACGCTCGGAACGGTGCTCGGCACGCGATGAGGGCTCACCGAATACCGGTATCGTTATCGTCGTTCTCATTGTGACTCGGACGTCGACCGGTCTCTAGTCGCTCCTGCCCGGAGACCGCGACGGTTTGTCGGCTCTGGGCAGAGTCAGGGGTCACGATGGAATTAAGAGCCGGCGGTCGACGCGCGTCATCCTTCGACCGGCTGACCGGGCGCGCCTGGTGGGAATTTGCATTCGGGAATGAGGCGGCCACTGTCTGACCTCTGTAACCTTCTCTTCTCTTTTAGGCTCAGTGCTGAGCGGGCACGGGCGTTCTCAGCCAGGCGGCCACCCGCTTCCTCCCGGGTGGCCCTGGCCCTCTCCTGTCCGGCGAGGTACGTGTCTTAAAGTCCGTCCGTGCGGCGTCTCCAGGGCGCTCGGAGTAGGCGTCGGGCTTCTCTCGACTCGGGAGGCGGGTCCGTTCCCCAACGGGTGCCGCGGATCCCCGTTCCGCGTCTGGAAGAGAACGGGTCGAGACGATCCCGTTTGGGTTCGCCGCCCCCTCACGGGCTGCCTTCTTACCTTTCCAGGCCGGAGCGGGAGCCTGGACGCCGGCGGCGGGGGCGTCCCGTCCAGCTTCGGGTGACGGCCGCTCGGCCCGGAGCATCGGGGCGGGCGTCCGGGAAGGGGACCCTGCCCGGGCACGCCGTGACGGTGAGTCGGTCAAGCGGCCCGAGCGTTTCCGGGCCTGGAGGCCGACCGTGGTGGGGGTGGTTGGTGCCTGAGGGGGCAGACGGAGTCTGCGAGCGCTACTTGGACTCCGTTTCCCGACCCCGGTTCTCCGCGCCTGACCGCTGGGACGTCAGCGTGCTTCGTCCCTGGGAATCATTCCCCCTCGCTGTGCTCGGCGTGCGGCTGCAGCCTTGTGAAAGTTCCAGGGGACGGCAGGGTGACTGCGGGGACTTTGAAGGACCGAGGCCTGGTGCTGCTCGTTCATCGTCCGAGAGCTGGGGTGGCAGCCGGCGGGGGGCTGGGGTGGGGAGGGAGTCGGAATTTGTGTGGGAGACCCTCTGGCAGCGAGGGGAGAAGGCGGGCATCTCGTCCGAAGCGCCAGCCCCCCGGGAAGGCCGGGCTGTTTCCGTAGACGCCCGGGGGCGGGCACCGTAGGCCGTCACGACCGGGGGACCCTCTGGGCCCCGCGGCCCCTCGGGCGTAACTGACATTGGCACCGCCTCGGGCCCCGCTCTCCGAGTCATTGGCTGTCGAGCTGAGGGGCCTCGCGTTCCCGTTTCATTGACCTAAGCCCCGTCCCCCGTCCCCCCCCCCGTCCCGCCTGGCTGCCAGGATTTCCTTCCACGGTGTTCCGGTGCTGTTGACTGTTGCCCGTGGTAAAGCGAGGCCTCGTTTGGCGCTCGAGGCGACCTGTCTATTTTTTCCCGTCCCCGTCGTCTCCGGGGGCCTAGTGACGGAGACAGTCGGAGGAACGGGTGACGGCCGGCCGCCTCCGTAGCCCTCCTCGAGGCCCTTAGACGAGCCACTCACGAGCCTCCCTTTTCCCCTGATGGGCCCTTCGTCCCGGGATTGACCCAAGCCCTTCCTGAAGCTCTGACTTTGCCCCGACTGCCCGGCTTTCTCCGGTACCTAGAGGTCAGGAGGCCTCTGCGCTCACGGGCGTCATATTCGCCTAACACCTTTTAAAACGTTTCCCGTTCCTAAGAAAGGAGTAAGCTTTCAGCCCCCGAGTGGGGAAGACCTCGGGAAGGAGGTGGAATTTCAAGCCATGGTCTCCCCCCGACACCCCCAACCCCTCCCCGCACCCAGCAGGCAGCAGCAGGCAGGCGGAGGCAGCGTGTGATTCGGCAAGCGGGAGGCGTCCTTCCCTGCGCGGGAGCCCGTTCTGGCTCCGGGCGTCGAAAAGGGAGAGTCCTGCGGCCCGGGGTTCGGCCAGAAGGCGCCCCTCGTACGATGGGGGAGGTGGGCGCGCGTGGGCTCGAAAGGAGCCCAACGGGGTCCCCGTACGGCTCCTTTGTTCGGAAACGGAGTCGAGAGGCAGAGGGGAAAGAAAGGGGGGGGTTTCATCTTTCTCTCGTAACTACGGCAGCTGATTCTGGAAGGGGGCTCGGGCCATCGGGGAACTTTCAGGTTCTTCAGCTCCGGGAACCGGAGCGGGGAAAGCCCGGCCCGGTGTGCGCGAGCGAGCCGGGGCCGGCGACCCGTATCGTGTCCGTTACTCTTTCGGTGAAGAGGGATGAGCACCTTGGGTTGGGGGGCGGTGCCGGGTGGTGGGTCTCCCAGGCGGCCAGAGACGGAGCATCTCAGGCCCCTCCTCGTTGCTCGGGAGGTCCGCGCCCCTGGCTCACGGAACCCCCGTCCCCTTCCCAGGTCCCCGCGGGAGCGGTCGAGGAGATCCGCACGTCGGGAGAACGGCGACCGGAGGGGGCCCCGCCGGTGACGGACGAGGAGGCAGGCGCACGTCGAGAGGAAGCTCGGGGGCCGCCGGCAGGCCGGGCGGCGGAGACGACGACGCAAACGCGATCCGGGGGCGGCGTGAGCTCGGTGGGTGGCCCAGGTAGAGCCCGGAGGCTGGAGGCTCTTAGGGGTAGGGGCCGGGAGGGGCGGAGCACCGCCCCCCAACCCCCGCCCCCCCCCCCCACAGCCCCGTATGGCCACCTGCGGGAGCCCACGGAAGAGCGGCCCGGTCCCTCCCGGCAGGGCTGTAGGAAAGACCGCTGGCCCCTTCTGTTGGGTCGTCGGTCCGTCGGCAGAGAGCACGTAGAAGAGCGGGGGCCCGGGGTGTCGCCGCGAGAAGACAGAAGGGGTCCCCGTTCTTTCCCCTACCGTCCGATTGCGGGAGAAGCGGAGGGGCGTGCTCCTCCGGCTCAGGTCCCTACGGTCCCGGGCGTGGCGCGGGCTGGGAGGCGCGGTGGCGATGGAATGGGATCGTGGGTTCCCGCGCGATTCGCTTGGCCGGGGGGGGGGGGGCCGCGAGTCGTTCAGGTCTGCTTTCCGGAGGCAGTCGGTGCGGGCGCTGACCCCCGGGAGGCCTGCGGAGACTCTCCTCTCGGTGACTCCGTATGGGGAAGAGCGGGGGACTCGGGGAGCCCAGTGCTGTCTTGGTGGCTCTCTGCCCCCATCCCGTGTCCTCTGGACCCGCTCCGTCGTCGAGGGTCTCCTTCCCGCTCCACGGCGTTTCTGCCCTCTCGGGTGGTCCAGTTGAAGCTCCCGGGGGCGACTTTGTTCGTTCGGGCCCAGAGGATCCGGTCGCTCGCTGATCCCGGCGGTCCGGACCCCGAACGTGCCTCCCCGAGGCAATGTTGCTTTCCGAAGGGCTCACTGTGTCTCCGGGGCCCGATCTACCGGTCGGACGCCGATCCCTGGGCCTCGGTTCCTGCTCTGGGGAATCTCCTCCGTCTCTCCCCAGTGGGGTTCCTGCACGGTCGTTCTACCCCGCGCCCGGTTTTCCGCGTAGAAAACTGCCCGCGGGGAGGAAGTGGGAGGGCAGGGGGACCGCGGGCAGGGGGCGAGACTGGGCTGCGATCCCGGCGAGGTCTGGGGTCGGGAAGAAGGCAAAGGCCGTAGCACGTGGGGATGGAAGGGAGTCCGGTCCCCGGGCGTTTGCACCTCTGACCGGCGGCGGACGGACCGCCGGCCCTTCTGTCCCCTTCTCGACCCCCTCGCTGACCTCAGTCGAGGGTTTCTGATAGATTTCCGTCGCTGAAGGCCGGGCGGGTCACGGGGGCTTGCAAGGGTAAGGTCCCTAAACGCTTCCACCGCGGGAGCAGCAGGGCGCGGACTGGCTAGGAGCCGGGGCCCGTGGGACCGATGAAACGGTGGAAAGAAGGTAGAAACCCGTCATAGGTGCGGGCCCCGCCGCGTCCATCCGGCGGTCAGGCGGAGCCTTCGGCTACTTCGGTCCCCCACCGTCTGGGTGTCCCGGTGGGAGGGCGAAAGGGGGCGTCGGTTGCGTTGGACCGTCCGGGGGCGGGAGAAGCGGAGGGGTGCGCTGCTCCGGCTTAGATCCCTACGGTCGCCCTGCAGGGACTGCGTGGGGAGCGGGGCCCCGGGGTTTCCCGATGGGACGGTATCGTGGCGTGGCGGGATCCACCCGGCCGGGAGCGGGATTGCGAGCCTGGGGGCCCGGGCCCCGGATCCGGCCGGGGCAGGAGCGGCCCCACGGGAGGCCCGCGGAGACCCTCCTCCCGGTGACTCTCCATCTCTCTCTTCTCCATCTCCACCCGCTCCCTTGGAGAAGTCATTCGCTCCTATGGCTTCAACTACCCTCTCTAGGTGGATGATTCCCAAACGTAGGTCTCCAGCCCTGACCTCCCTCTTTCCGTGCAGTCTTGCATTTCCTCCTGCCTTCCGGGCGTCTCTACCTTGCTGTCCCGCCGACACCTCAAAGTAAACGGGTCTACGGCTGAACTCCTCATCTTCCTGACCCGAACCAAACCCCGTCGTCCCCGTGTCTCCCGTCGTTCTAGTCGATATCATCTCCGTCCCCGTCTCACAGACGCGTAACCTTGGCCCTGTCCTCGGCTCATCCCTCTCATTCCACCCGCGTCTTCAATCTCTAACGGGATTCCTGTCGCGATGGAACGGTGTCCCGGTGCCTGCGGGATCCCCCCCGACCTTCCGTGAGAGCGGGATCTCGCGTGTGCCGGTCTGGGCCCCGGCTCCGGCCGGGGCAGGCGCGACCCCGCCAGAGGCCCGCAGTGACTCTCCCGCCGGTGACTCCGACCCACGTACGGTGGAGGACTCGGGGAGCCCGGGGGTCGAGACGGGCCAGGGAGCCTGGACCTCCCCAGGGGCCGTCTCCCCCGTCCCCTTGCCGCCCCCCGGCAGATGAGTGGGCAGGATGGTCTGACTGGGGGGTCTGCGGCCCAGCCCGCACTTGGCCCCGACCTCCTCCGCCATCTCTTGCTGTGGTCTTGTGTTCCCACAGGCACCGAGTGGGGTGCTCTGCACAAAGTAAGTGCCCAGTAAATGCTATCGATCGACTGACTGATTGTTTGGGCCTGGTCTACTGGTCAGCCCCTCACCTCTGGGGCTTCGTTCCCGATGGCGGGGTTGGAATCAAGTCACATTAACACCGCACAGGGGGTTTCAGATTGCAATAGTAAGGCAGTTGTTTATGGATGGGGGCAGACAGAGCCTGATGCCCTGAAAGGTAAATATGGGAGAGGTATTTAGGTAGGTAGGTAGGTAGAGCCCGTGCTGCGCGAGGTGTTGCCTCACACCATGAATCCAATCCGGCCAAGTGTCGGGGCTCTTGATCGGGTGATCCGATGGATCAAATCCAATGTGGGTGCGGTTTTCTTAAATGATGACAAGGGAGAGCGTGACTGAAGCCTGAACTAAGGAAAACAGGCTAGATCGTCTGCTCAAATGGAGCCTGAACAGAAAATGGAGTAAGGCTGCTTAAAAGTTGGTTACCCCAGGGGTGTGGAGTCTCCCCCCATCTCTTGCCCCTTGGGTTTCAGGCACGGTGTTCCCACCCTGTCCCTGGTTTTCATCGTGGATGAGCGAGCCATTCTCTGCCTGCTGAAGGGAAGTGGCAGGACCGGGGGGAGGACCGTGGGAAGCGGTCGAAGGTATGGTCCTGAGGTATGGTCCTGGCCGTGCCCCCCTCCGGTGAAGGGCTAGGTCGGGGCTGACACGAAGGGGAAGGCAGTTAGCGGATGTGGTTGAGGTTGGGACGTAACCTCAGTGGGCAGAGCCTGTGCTCTTCCGTCCTCCTCTCGGCCATCTCCTGACCCCAGTCAGGGGTCTCTGATAAATTATCATCATTCCCGTGGTATTTCTTGAGCGCTTACTCTGTGCCAAGCACTGTTCGAAGCACTGGGATAGATACAAGGCATCTGTGGGGTTCAGACGTAATCCCCAGTTTACAGATGAGGTAACCGAGGCATGGAGAAGCTAAGCAGCTTGCCCTGGGTCACAGAGCAGACATGTCGCGGGGCCGGGATTCGAACCCTCATCCTCTGATTTCCCAAGGCCGTGCTCTTTCCACTAAGCCAGGCTGCTTCTCCAACGGATCGTGATGGTATTTGTTAAATGTTTACCCTGTGCCAAGCGCCGTTCTTAGCGCTGGAGTAGATCCAACGCGAGCAGGTTGTCCCAAGTGGGGCTCACGGTCTTAATGGCCATTCTACAGATGAGGTGGGTAACTGAGGCATAGGATCCAGTGATCCAATCAAGTGTAGCTGTCGTTTCCTTCAGTGGCGTCATAGGAGGGCGTGACTGAAGCCTGAACTAAGGAAAACAGACTAGATCGTCTGCTCAAATGGGAGCCTGAACCCAAAATCGAGCCTGGCTGCTTAAATATTGGTTTCCCCATGGGTGTGGAGTCTTCCCCCATATCTTCCCCCACGGGTTTCAGGCACGGTGTCCCCCCACCCCCCCCGTTTTCATCGTGGATGAGCCATTCTCTGCCCGCTGAAGGGAAGTGGCAGGACCAGGGGGTGGACCGTGGGAAGTGGTCGAAGCCTGGGGTATGATCCTGGCCTGTGCCCACCTCGGGTGAAGGGCTATTTCGGGGCTAGCACGATCCCCTTGCATTCGCACCTCTGGCTGGCAGCAGGCGGATTGACCTCTCTTCTGTCCTCCCCTCAGCCTCCTGCCGACTTTGGTCAGGGGTCTCTGACACATTTCTGTGGTTGAAGCCTGGAGAGGTGGAGGGATCGCACCCCTTCCCCGACTGGGGTTCGTCCGACCGTCCTTCCTCTTCCTTCCTCCCCGCAAGGGGCTGACGTCGCCCCTGTTCTCTGCACCCGCTCGGTTGTCGAGGGTCTCCTCAGAGCCCAGCCTTGTTCCCGCTCTTCCAAATTGGCCCATTTAAGGCCCTGGGATCGGCTTCGGACACTCAGGTCCAGAGAATCTAATTACTCCCTCATGCCGCCTTGCTGGGCCCCTAACGTGCCTTCCCCAGACGCTCTTATCCCTGAAGGAATCACTGTGTCGGGGACCCAGTCTCCTTGTCAGACCCTGACCACTGGCAAATCCATCATTCCTGGGTTAGGGAATTGCCCTCATTTCTCCCCAGTGCGTTTCTAGCCTGGCTTTTCCGGCCTGGGCCTATTTTTCTCTGCGGAAAAGCCATTCTCAGGCTGCAGAATGGAAGTGGCAAGGCAGGACGGGGGGCCGCGGGAATGGGGTAGGACTGAGGTGTGACCCCGGCTGCGCATTCCTCCCTCCCCGTCGAGGGCAAGGTCTGGCCGGGAAGAAGGCAGAGGCAGAAGTACGTGGTGTCACCGTTTGCGCGGGGACAGGTTTGAGGATCTGCGAGGCGAGGCGGTTGCTCCCTCATCGTGGCCTGCCTGGCCCCTGTCGTGAACGCCCCCCTCCCCTACCAGCGCTCTTGGTTCGGAAGTGCACGTTCTGTGTTCGTGGCCGGGAGCGTAGTGTTCCCTCCCACCGTCAGTACGGTGGATTAAATAAACTATTGGTGCTCTTGATTGGATGATCCAGTGGATCCGATGAAGTGTAACTGCAGGTTTCCTCTATGATGACAAGGGAGAGTGTGACTGAAGCCTGAACTAAGGAATACAGGCTAGATTGTAGTCAGGGGTCTCTGATAAATTGTTTTCATTACCATGCTATTTGGTTAGCGCTTACTCTGTGCCAAGCAATGTTGGGATAGATACAAGGTAACTGTGGGGCTCAGGCGTAATCCCCAGTTTACCGATGAGGTAACCGAGGCATGGAGAAGCTAAGCAGGTTGCCCTGGGTCACACAGCAGACGTGTGGCAGGGCCGGGATTAGAACCCTCATCCTCTGATTTTCCAAGGCCGTGCTCTTTCCACTATGCCACGCAGCTTCTCCAATAAATCATGATGGTATTTGATAAATGTTTGCTCTGTGCCAAGCACCGTTCTTAGCGCTGGAGTAGATCCAACGTAAACAGGTTGTCCCACGTGGAGCTCACAGTCTTCATCCCCATTCTACCGATGAGGTAGGGAACTGAGGCACAGGACCCAGTGATCCAATCAAGTGTAGCTGCCGTTTACTTAAATGATGTCATGGGAGGACGTGACTGAAGCCTGAACTAAGGAAAACAGGCTAGATCCGTCTGCTCAAATGGAGCCTGAAACCAGAATGGAGTAAGGCTGCTTAAAATTTTGGTTGCCCCATTGGTTTCCATTGGGTTCTCGCTCGGGATGTCCAGAATGATCTCTTGGCTTTGGTGGTATGAGCCCGGCCGTCGGGGCCAGGGCCTTTCCGTCCAGAGCTGCACGATGGAGCGACTCTCCTGGGAGGTCTGCGGAGGGAGAGCTGATGTGTCTCCGTCTGTGACGAGAAAGTCAGGTCCAGGGGAGGGTAGCCTTAGGTGCGCTTGCTGTGACTTGAACAGTTGGTCTCCCCTGGCCGAGCAGCTGGAACCTCGGCGTTCGGGTCCACGGTGTCCAGTGGCTCCCTGATCCTGGCCTGCGGGGCCCTTAAAGGGCCTCCCCCAGGCTTTCTTATTCCTGAAGTGATAATAGTGATGATGATGAGGATGGATTTGATTTGTTAAGCACTTCTGTGTGCCACGCAAGTGGGCTTGGCGTGCCCTCACACCATCACTCCAATCCAGTCAAGTGTCGGTGCTCTTGATCGGGTCCGCTCAGCTGCACTCTTCTTAAATGACGACAAGGGAGCGTGTGACTGAAGCCTGAACTAAGGAAAACAGGCTAGATCGTCTGCTCAAATGGAGCCTGAACCCAAAATGGAGTATGGCTGCTTAAATGTTAGTTTCCCCATGGGTGTGGAGTCTTCCCCCATCTCTTGCCCCTTGGGTTTCAGGCACGGTGTTCCCACCCTGCCCCTGGGTTTCATCGTGGATGAGCCATTTTCTGCCTGCTGAAGGGAAGTGGCAGGACCAGGGGGTGGACCGTGGGAAGCGGTCGAAGCCTGGGGTATGATCCTGGCTGTGACCACCTCCGGTGAAGGGCTAGTTCTGGGCTGGCACGAAGGCGAAGGCTGTTAGCGAAAGTGGTTGAGGTTAGGACGTTAATGGAGGGGAATCCACTGAGTCCACGACACAAGGGACTCATTACTGCCTTACTAAAACAGATCTGAGGGGATGAAGACGGAAAGGATTTGTTCCCCGAAAAGGTGGCTCGTCCTCCTCCCCTCTAGTTGGGAGAGTTAGGTAGTTATGTTCTGTGGCGGGGTGGTGTTTCTCACACCACCAGTCAGATGCATTCGAATGTTTGTGCAGTTAATTGGATCATCCAATGGTTCCAATCAAGTGCAGCTGCAGTTTTCTTAGACGACGACAAGGGAGATGTGACTGAAGCCTGAAATAAGGAAAACAGGCTAGATCGTCTGCTCAGATGGAGCCCGAACCCAAAATGGAGTAGGGCTGCTTGAAAGTTGGCTTCCCAATGGATGTGGAGTCTTGCCCCATATCTTCACCCATGGGTTTCAAGCACGGTGTCCCCGTCCCCCCCCCGCCACCCGGTTTTCTTGGTGGATGAGCCGTTCTCTGCCTGAAAAAGGGAAGTGGTAGGACCAGGGGGTAGACTGTGGGAAGTGGTCGAAGCCTGGGGTGTGATCCTGGCTGTGCCCACCTCGGGTGAAGGGCTATTTCGGGGCTGGCACGATCCCCTCGCATTCCCACCTCTGGGCGGAGGCAGGCGGCTTGACCGCTCTTCTGTCCTCCCCTCAGCCACCTGCCGACATCAGTCAGGGGGTCTCTGACACATTTCCGTCGTTGAAGCCTGGTCAGGTGGAGGGATCGCACCCCGTCCCCGATTGGGGTTCGTCCGACCGTCCTTTTTCATCCACCCTGCCCGCAAGGGGCCGACGTCAGCCCGTGTTCTCTGCACCCGCCCCATTGTCGAGGGTCTCTTCAAAGCCCATCCTTGTTTCTGCTCTTCCACATTGGCCCATTTAAGGCCCTGGGATCGGCTTCGGACACTCGGGTCCAGAGAATCTAGTTATTCCCTCATGCCGGCTTGCTGGGCCCTTAACGTGCCTTCCCCAGGCGCTCTTATCCCTGAAGGAATCACTGTGTCGGGGACCCAGTCTCCTTGTCAGACCCTGACCACTGGCCATCCATCTTTCCTGGGTTAGGGGATTGCCCTCATCTCTCGCCAGTGGGTTTCTAGCCTGGTTTTTCTGGCCTGGGCCTATTTTTCTCTATGGAAAAGCCATTCTCAGCCTGCTGAATGGAAGTGGCAGGGCAGGGCAGGGCAGGGCAGGGCAGGGCAGGGCAGGGCAGGGGGGCCGTGGGAAGTGGTGTAGGACTGAGGTGTGATCCCGGCTGCGCATTCCTCCCCGTCAAGGGCAAGGTCTGGCCGGGAAGAAGGCAGAGGCAGAAGTATGTGGTGTCACCGTTTGCGCGGGGACAGGTTCGAGGATCTGCGAGGCGAGGCGGTTGCTCCCTCATCCTGGCCTTCCTGGCCCCTGAGGTGCTCCCCTACCCCCACCGGCGCTCTTGGTTCGGAAGTGCACGTTCTGTCTTGGAAGGGAAGGCAGTCAGCGGATGTTGTCGAACTGAGGACGTTAATGGCCAGGGGTTCATTGAGTCCACAACGCTAGGGGCTAATTATTGCCTTACTAAAACAGACCTGAAGGGATGAAGACGGACAGGGTTTGTTGCCCGAAAAGCCGGCTCGACCTCCTGCCCTCTAGTTGGGGAGTCGGTTATGTTCTGGGGCAGGCGTGGTGTTCCTCACACCATCAGTAAGATGCATTCAACTGTTTGTGCAGTTAATTGGAACATCCAGTGGTTCCAATCAGTTGCAGCTGCAGTGCTCTTAAATGACTACAAGGGAGAGTGTGACTGAAGCGTGAACTAAGGAAAACAGGCTAGATTCATTCATTCATTCATTCATTCATTAGTCTTTATTGAGCGCTTACTATGTGCAGAGCACTGTACTAAGCGCTTGGAATGTACAGATCAGTAACAGATAGAGACAGTCCCTGCCCTTTGACGGGCTTACGTTCTCATCGGGGGAGACGGACAGACGAGAACAATAGCAATGAATAGAATCAAGGGGATGAACATCTCATTAAAACAATAGCAAAGAAATAGCATCAAGGTGATGTCCATCTCATTAACAAAATAAATAGGGTAATGAAAATTTATACAGTTTAAGGGACGAGTACAGTGCTGAGGGGATGGGAAGGGAGAGGGGGAGGAGCATAGGGAAAGGGAGGAAAAGAGGGCTTAGCTGAAGAGAGGTGAAGGAGGGGGTAGAGGGGGAGCAGAGGGAGCTCAGTCTGGGAAAGCCTCTTGGAGGAGGTGAACTCTAAGTAGGGTTTTCGAAGAGGGGAAGAGAATTAGTTTGGCGGAGATGAGGAGGAGGGCATTCCAGGAGCGCGGGAGGACGTGGCTCAGGGTCGACGGCGGGATAGGTGAGAACGGGGGACGGTGAGGAGGTGGGCGGCAGAGGAGCAGAGCGTGCGGGGTGGGCAGTGGAAAGAGAGAAGGGAGGAGAGGTAGGAGGGGGCATGGTGATGGAGAGCCTCGAAGCCTAGAGTGAGAAGTTTTTGTTTCGTGTGGAGGTTGATAGGCAACGACTGGAGGTTTTTGAGAAGGGGAGTGACATGCCCAGAGCGTGTCCAGACACTCGGGCCCAGAGAATCTAGTTATTCCCTCTTGCCGACTTGCTGGGCCCTTAACATGCCTTCCCCAGACGCTCTTATCCCTGAAGGAATCACTGTGTCGGGGACGCAGTCTGCTGGTCATACCCTGACCACTGATCATCCATCTTTCCTGGGTCAGGGAATTGCCCTCATCTCTCCCCAGGGGCTTTCTAGCCTGGCTTTTCTGGCCTGGGCCTATTTTTCTCTATGGAAAAGCCATTCTCAGCCTGCTGAATGGAAGTGGCAAGGCAGGGCAAGGCAGGGGGGCCGTGGGACGTGGTGCAGGACTGAGGTGTGATCCTGGCTGCACATTCCTCCCCGTCAAGGGCAAGGTTTGGCCGGGAAGAACTCAGAGGTGGAATTACGTGGTGTCGCCGTTGGTGCCGGGACAGTGTCGAGGATCCGCGAGGAGAGGCGGTTGCTCCCTCATCCTGGCCTGCAGGGCCCTTGACTCCCCCCGCCCTGCCAGGTGCTCTTCTTACGGAGGTGCACATTCTGTCTTCGGGACCGGATCCACTGGTCCATCCCCGTTGCCTAGGCCCTCATTCCTGCTTGTAGGGGGGGAATGAAGTCACAGTAGCACAGCATAGGCGTTTATTACTGTGTTACTGAAACAGATCCGAATGGATAGAGACGGATAGAGGTTGTTGCCTGAAGTGCAGGCTCAACCTCCTCACTGTAAGGTGGGAGGGGTACTTACTCACAGTCCGTGGTGAGCGTAGTGTTCCCTCACACCACTGGTAAGATTGGTTAAACTGTCATGCTCTTGATTGGATAATCTAGCGGATCCAATGAAGTGCAGCTGCAGTTTTTGTAAATGAGGACAAGGAAGAGTGTGACTGAAGCCTGAACCAAGGAACCAGGCTAGATGATCTGCTAAAATGGAGGCTGAACAGAAAATGGCTGCTTAAAAGTTGGTTTCCCCATGGGTCTCCTCCCTTATCTTCCCCCATGGGTTTCAGGCACGGTGTTCCCCCCCCCCCCCCCCGCCCCTGGTTTTCATCGTGGATGAGCCATTCTCTGCCCGCTGAAGGGAAGTGGCAGGACCAGGGGGTGGACCGTGGGAAGTGGTCGAAGCCTGGGGTATGATCCTGGCCTGTGCCCACCTCGGGTGAAGGGCTATTTCGGGGCTAGCACGATCCCCTTGCATTCGCACCTCTGGCTGGCAGCAGGCGGATTGACCTCTCTTCTGTCCTCCCCTCAGCCTCCTGCCGACTTTGGTCAGGGGTCTCTGACACATTTCTGTTGTTGAAGAATGGTCAGGTCGAGGGATCGCAATCCTTCCCCGATTGGGGTTCGTCCAACCATCCTTTTTCATCCACCCTGCCCGCAAGGGGCCGACGTCAGCCCGTGTTCTCTGCACCCGCCCCATTGTCGAGGGTCTCTTCAAAGCCCATCCTTGTTTCTGCTCTTTCTAATTGGCCCATTTAAGGCCCTGGGATCGGCTTCGGACACTCGGGTCCAGAGAATCTAGTTACTCGCGAATGCCGGCTTGCTGGGCCCTTAACGTGCCTTCCCCAGGCGCTCTTATCCCTGAAGGAATCACTGTGTCGGGGACCCAGTCTCCTTGTCAGACCCTGACCACTGGCCATCCATCTTTCCTGGGTTAGGGGATTGCCCTCATCTCTCGCCAGTGGGTTTCTAGCCTGGTTTTTCTGGCCTGGGCCTATTTTTCTCTATGGAAAAGCCATTCTCAGCCTGCTGAATGGAAGTGGCAGGGCAGGGCAGGGCAGGGCAGGGCAGGGCAGGGGGGCCGTGGGAAGTGGTGTAGGACTGAGGTGTGATCCCGGCTGCGCATTCCTCCCCGTCAAGGGCAAGGTCTGGCCGGGAAGAAGGCAGAGGCAGAAGTATGTGGTGTCACCGTTTGCGCGGGGACAGGTTCGAGGATCTGTGAGGCGAGGCGGTTGCTCCCTCATCCTGGCCTTCCTGGCCCCTGAGGTGCTCCCCTACCCCCACCGGCGCTCTTGGTTCGGAAGTGCACGTTCTGTCTTGGAAGGGAAGGCAGTCAGCGGATGTTGTCGAACTGAGGACGTTAATGGCCAGGGGTTCATTGAGTCCACAACGCTAGGGGCTAATTATTGCCTTACTAAAACAGACCTGAAGGGATGAAGACGGACAGGGTTTGTTGCCCGAAAAGCCGGCTCGACCTCCTGCCCTCTAGTTGGGGAGTCGGTTATGTTCTGGGGCAGGCGTGGTGTTCCTCACACCATCAGTAAGATGCATTCAACTGTTTGTGCAGTTAATTGGAACATCCAGTGGTTCCAATCAGTTGCAGCTGCAGTGCTCTTAAATGACTACAAGGGAGAGTGTGACTGAAGCGTGAACTAAGGAAAACAGGCTAGATTCATTCATTCATTCATTCATTCATTCATTAGTCTTTATTGAGCGCTTACTATGTGCAGAGCACTGTACTAAGCGCTTGGAATGTACAGATCAGTAACAGATAGAGACAGTCCCTGCCCTTTGACGGGCTTACGTTCTCATCGGGGGAGACGGACAGACGAGAACAATAGCAATGAATAGAATCAAGGGGATGAACATCTCATTAAAACAATAGCAAAGAAATAGCATCAAGGTGATGTCCATCTCATTAACAAAATAAATAGGGTAATGAAAATTTATACAGTTTAAGGGACGAGTACAGTGCTGAGGGGATGGGAAGGGAGAGGGGGAGGAGCATAGGGAAAGGGAGGAAAAGAGGGCTTAGCTGAAGAGAGGTGAAGGAGGGGGTAGAGGGGGAGCAGAGGGAGCTCAGTCTGGGAAAGCCTCTTGGAGGAGGTGAACTCTAAGTAGGGTTTTCGAAGAGGGGAAGAGAATTAGTTTGGCGGAGATGAGGAGGAGGGCATTCCAGGAGCGCGGGAGGACGTGGCTCAGGGTCGACGGCGGGATAGGTGAGAACGGGGGACGGTGAGGAGGTGGGCGGCAGAGGAGCAGAGCGTGCGGGGTGGGCAGTGGAAAGAGAGAAGGGAGGAGAGGTAGGAGGGGGCATGGTGATGGAGAGCCTCGAAGCCTAGAGTGAGAAGTTTTTGTTTCGTGTGGAGGTTGATAGGCAACGACTGGAGGTTTTTGAGAAGGGGAGTGACATGCCCAGAGCGTGTCCAGACACTCGGGCCCAGAGAATCTAGTTATTCCCTCTTGCCGACTTGCTGGGCCCTTAACATGCCTTCCCCAGACGCTCTTATCCCTGAAGGAATCACTGTGTCGGGGACGCAGTCTGCTGGTCATACCCTAACCACTGATCATCCATCTTTTCTGGGTCAGGGAATTGCCCTCATCTCTCCCCAGGGGCTTTCTAGCCTGGCTTTTCTGGCCTGGGCCTGTTTTTCTCCTTGGAAAAGCCATTCTCAGCCTGCTGAATGGAAGTGGCAAGGCAGGGCAAGGCAGGGGGGCCGTGGGAAGTGGTGTAGGACTGTGGTGTGATCCCGGCTTTGCATTGCTCCCCGTCAAAGTTAAGGTTTGGCCGGGAAGAAGGCAGCGGCAAAAGTACGTGGTGTCACCGTTGGCGCCGGGTCAGTTTCGAGGATCTGCGAGGCAAGGCGGTTGCTCCCTCATCCTGGCCTATAGGGCCCTTGACTCCTCCCGCCCTGCCAGGCGCTCTTCATATGGAAGGGCATTTTCTGTCTTTGAGGCCGGATCCGCTGGTCCCTCCCTGTTGCCTAGGCCCTCATTCCTGGTTGTAGGGGTGGAATGAAGTCACAGTAGCACAGCATAAGGGGTTTATTACTGTGATACCGAAACAGATCCGAATGGATAAAGACGGACAGAGTTTGTTGCCTGAAGTGCGGGCTCAGCCTCCTCACTGTAAGATTGGAGAGGTACCTACTCACAGTCCGTGGTGAGCGTAGTGTTCCCTCACACCATCGGTAAGATTGGTTAAACTGTCGTGCTCTCGATTGGATAATCTAGTGGATCCAATGAAGTGCAACTGCAGTTTTTGTAAATGAGGACAAGGAAGAGTGTGACTGAAGCCTGAACCAAGGAACCAGGCTAGATTATCTGCTAAAATGGAGCCTAAACAGCCAAGCTTAAAAGTTGGTTTCCCCATTCGTGTGGAGTCTGCCCCCATCTCTTGCCCCATGGGTTTCAGGCCCCGTATTCCCACCCTGCACCTGGTTTTCATCATGGATGAGCCGTTGTCTGCTTGCTGATAGAACGGGGAGGCAGGCCGGTGGACCGTGGGAAGCGGTCGAAGCCTGGGGTGTGATCTTGGCTGTGCCCACCTGCGGTGAAGGGAGAGTGTGACTTAAGGCTGAAATAAGGAAAACAGGCTAGATCGTCTGCTCAGATGGAGCCTGAAAGCAAAATGGGGTAAGGCTGCTGAAAAGTTGATTTCCACAGGGGTATGGAGTCTTCCCCCATCTCTTTCCCCATGGGTTTCAGCCACGGTGTTCCCCCCCTGCCCCTGGTTTTCATTGTGGATGAGCCATTCACTGCCTGCCGAAAGGACAAGGGGAGGCAGGCCGGTGGACTGTGGGAAGCGGTCGAAGCCTGGGGTATGATCTTGGCTGTGCCCACCTCCGGTGAAGGGGGAGGTCGGGGCTCGCAAGAAGGCCAAGGCAGTTAGCGGATGGAGTGAAAGGACGTGAATGGCCGGGAGTCTGATCCCCTTGGATTTCCACCTCTGACGGGCAGTGGGCGCCTTGACCGCTATTCTGTCCTCCTCTCGGCCACCTGCTGACCCAATCAGGAATCTCTGATACTTTTCCGTTGTTGGAGACCGGGCGTACCAAGGGACCGTACTCCTCCCCCGAGTGGGGTTCCTCGGACCATCCTTTCTCACTTGCAGTCTTCCCCCATATCTTCCCCCATGGGTTTCAGGCACGGTGTTCCCACCCTGCACCTGGTTTTCATCATGGATGGCCTGTTCGCTGCCTCCCGAAAGGAAGTGGCAGGGCAAGGATGGGGGAACCAGTGGTAAGTGGGTGAAGGCTGGGGTGTGATCCTGGTTGGGCCCACCTCCGGTGAAGGGCAAGGTCGGGGCTGGGAAGAGAAGGCAAAGGCACTTAGCGGATGGGGTTGAAGTTAGGACGTGAATGTCCGGGAGTCTGATCCCCTTGCGTTTCCACCTTTGACCTGCAGTGAACGGATTGACCGCTCTTCTGTCCTCCCTCTCAGGCCCCTGCTCACCCAGTCAGGCTTCTCCGATACTTTTCCGTTGTCGAAGACAGGGCGGACCAAGGCATCGCACCCCTTCCCCGAGTGGGGTTCCTCGGACCGTCCTTTCTCACACCACCCTACCCGCAAGGGGCCGCCGTGTTCTCTGGATCCGCTGTGGTGTTGAGGGGGTCTCCTCAAAGTTGGACCTTGTATCTGCCCTGCCAAACTGGCCCGTTTAAGGCCCTGGGAGCCACTCGGGGCACTCGGGTCCAGGGATTCTAGTTGCTCCCTAATGCCAGCCTGCCGGGCCCTGAACGTGCCTTCCCCCGGCGCTCTTACTACTGAAGCGACGACTGTGTCTCCGGGACCCTGTCCACTGGTCAGACCCCGATCCCTGGCTTTTCATTCCTGGGATTGAGAATTGCCCTCATCTTTCCCCAGCTATTACTCGTATTTATTGAGCACTGACTGTGTGCAAAGCAGTGGGGTTCTAGCATGGTTTTTCTGGCCCGCGCCTGGTTTTCACCGTGCGAAAGCATTTATCTACCTAGTGAATGGAAGTGGCAGAGCAGGGGGACCGTGGGCATCGGGTGAGGACTGGGGTGTGATTCTGGCTGTGCATTCCTCCCGGTAAAGGGTGAGGTCGCTCCGTGAGCAGTTTGTCCCACGTGGGGCTTACAGTATTAATCCCCGTTTTCCAGATGAGGTAACTGGGGCACTGGATCCAGTGATCCAATCGAGTGTAGCTGCCGTTTTCTTAAGTGACAACACGGGAGGGCATGACTGAAGCTTGTACTAAGAAAATATGCTAGGTTGCCTGCTAAAATGGAGCCTGAACACACAATGGAGGGAGGCTGCTTAAAAGTTGGTTACTCCATGGCTTCGGAGTCTTCCCCTATATCTTCCCCCATGGGTTTCAGGCACGGTGTTTCCACCCTGCGCCTGGTTTTCATCATGGACGAGCCTTTCCCTGCCTGCTGAAAGGAAATGGCAGATCTGGGGGGGCCATGGGAAGTTGGTGAAGATGGGGGTGTGATCCTGGCTGATGGTTCAATGATGGTTGAGGCGAGATTGAGAGGCGGGAGTTCGGCTGAACTGTGCACAGTTTATTCCACGTGGTCATATGAACTTCCCTCCTGGGAGGAATACACCTATTTTAGTTATTCATTTGAGGTCAGTTTCTCGCAGGTGGCGTAGCACCCAACTGCCGTCCACGATCCCTTCCTACCGGTCCCACGCCTCCTCACTTGGTGCAGGCAGAGCGAGCATCCCACGCTCCGGGCAGAGGCGACGAGCAGCTAGCAGCTGCGAGTCTCTATCTGCTGCCCAGAACTTCGCAGGGCGGCAGGTGTTTATCGCCCGTCCTTCCGGGTCATTGGGAGTTCCCGTCTCCACTTGTCTGATTTCCGTCCCCCTCCCTCCTCCTCTGTACCTTTCTTGGTTGGCATAGGGGTGAGGGAAACCTTCTGTATTCCTGGTCCGGGATGTCTAGCGGTTTCGGTTGCGGGGGCGTGTCCCTCCCGTGCCTCCGAATGCCGCTTTCTTAACTCGGGCAGTCGTGTTTGACCTTGAGATGGCAGCTCCGTGGTAGAGGATCTTCTCGGAGCTCGGCTGTGTTTCTGCCTTTCTTAATGGTTGTCTTTAAGCTCCTGGGAGCAAGTTGGGGTATTTCAGGTGGATAGAATCCGATCGATCCCTCGTCTTGGCCTACCTGGCCCTTATCGTGCCGGCCCGGGTGCTCTCGTTACCGAAGTACGCGCTCTGTCCCCGGGCCGGGTCTACTGGTCACCCCCGTCTTCCCTGCTTCCAGACCGTGAGGCCGTTGGCTAGGGATTCTATTTGTTGCCGAATTGTACTTTCCAAGCGCTTAGTACAGTGCTCTGCACAAAGTAAATGCTCAATAAATACGATTGAATGAATGATTGAATGGTCAGCCCCTGGCCCCTGAGGCTTCATTCCTGGTCGTGGGGGTGGAATCAAGTCACAGTAACACAGCCCAAAGGGTTTACTGCTGCAGTGCTAATATACTTCTTTATGGAGAAGGACAGACAGAGCCCGTTGCTCTAAAAGAGGGCTCGACGTCCTCACCGAAAGATGGGAGAGGTAGGGAGGTAGAGTCCGTGGTGGGCGTGCTGTTCCCTCAGACCCTCGATAAGAGCCATTCAACTGCTGATGCCCTTGATTGGATGATCCAAGGGATCCAATCAAGTGGAGCTGCAGTTTTCTTAAATGACAACGAGGGAGGGCATGACTGAAGCCTGACCAAAGGAAACAGGCTGGATTGTCTGCTAAAATGGAGCCTGAAGACAAAATGGAGGACGGCTGCTTAAAAGTTGGTGTCCCCACGGGTTTGGAGTCTTGCCCCATATCTTCCCCGTTGGGTTTCAGGACCAACCCTGCACCTGGTTTTCATCACGGATGAGCCGTTCTCCGCCTGGCAAGAGGAAGTGGCAGGGCGAGGGTGGGACAGTGGGAGATGGCCGAAGACTGGGGTGTGATGCCGGCTGTGCCCACTTCCAGGGAGGGGCAGGATCGGGGATGGCACGAAGGCTAAGGCAGTTAGGGCATGGCGTTGAAGTTAGGTTGTGAATTGCCGGGAGTCTGGTCGCTGTGCATTTGCACCTCTGACAGGCAGCGGCCGGGCTGTCGGCTCTCCTGTCCTCCCCTCGGCCACCTCCTGGCCCCAGTCAGGGGTCTCTGATAAACTTCCATCCTTGAAGACGGGGCGGACCGAGGGATCGCACCCCTTCCCCAAGTGGGGTTCCTCCGACGGTCCTTTGCCACACCTCCCTCCCCGCAAGGAGCCACCATCTCTCCCCTTGTTCTCTGGACCCGCTCCGTTGTTGAGGGTCTCCTCATAGTTTGACCTTGTATCTGCCCTTCCGTATTGGCCTGTTTAAGGCCCCGGGAGCCACTCTGGGCACTCGCGGGCACAAGATCTAGTTGCTCACTCCCCCTGGCCTGCTGAGCCCTGGTGGTGCCGTCCCCAGGCGCTCTGATTACTAGAGTGATTGCTGTTTCTCCAGGGCCCTGTCTACCGTTCAGGCCCTGATCCCTGGGTCATCCTTCCTGATCTTGGGAATTGCCCTTGTCTTTCCCCATTTATTAATGGTATTTATTGAGCGTGCAAAGCAATGGGGTTCTAGCATGGTCTTTCTGGCCCGCGCCTGGTTTTCGTCATGGAAAAGCCGTTCCCTGCCTGCTGAATGGAAGTGGCGGAGCAGGGGGACCGTGGGCGGTGGGTCAGGACTGGGGGGTGATCCCGGCTGTGCATTCCTCCCCGTGTAGGGCGAGGTCGGGCCGGGATAAAGAGGTGTATAGTCGTACGTGGTGCCACTGTTAGCCCGGACCTGGGTTCGAGGATCGCCGAGGTGAGAGTGAGAGGCAGGAGTCAGGCTGAACCGTGCAAAATGTATTCCAAGTGGCGAATCGAGCTTCCCGTTGGGGAGGAATACACTGATACAGTCATTCAGAGATCGTCAGTTACTTGCACGTGGCAAAGTGCCCGGCTCCCACAAGCGCTTCCCACTAGGCCTCGCTCCTAGACTTAGGCAGTACTCACAGTCGGCGAAGCGCCTCGCTTCCAGCCCCTCGAGCCCTCGGCGGGGAACTCGTCTGTCCTACGGCTCCTCACTTGGCGCAGCCAGAGCGGGCATCCCACGCTCTGGATAGAGGCGCTACGCGAGCCTCGATCCACTTCCCAGAACGTAGCTGGAGGCAGGTATTTATCACCTTTCCCCCGGGCCGTTGGAGCTTCTGGTTTCTGCTTGCCCAATCTCCGTTTCCCCTCCCCTCCGACCACCCGCCTCCGCCTCCTCCACCCCTTATTTGGTTGGCACGGGGGAGAGGGACACCTTCCGTTTTCCCGGCCTGGGATGTCTAGTGGTTTCGGTTGCGGGGGGCGTGTCCCACCCGTGCTTCCTACTTCTGCTTCGGGTGGTGGTCCCGATGGGATGGCCTCATGGTTCTGGTGGCATTCGCTCGGCTGTCGGCCAGAGGGGGAATTGCGAGTCCGCCGGTCTGGGCCCCGGGTTTAGCCGGTGCGGGCGCGGCCCCATGGGAGGCGCGCAGAGACTCTCCTTCCGGTGAGTCGATATAGGGAAAGAGGGGGGATTTGGGGCGGGGCGGCAAGTGGTGTAATTGTTTCAGCGGGGGGACGTTTGAGCAAACGGAGAAAAAAAGGCCATCTGTCTCCTTCCCCTTCCCCACCCCCAGAATGCAAACCGGAGAGCCGGGGACGTGTGTCTTGTTGAGGTTGCGCTCTCCCGAGCCCGTGGCCATGGGCCGACTCCAGCACTCGGGAGCTTATTCCCGTCTCTAGGTGTCCTATCCACGGGTTTATTCAGTGGCGCATTTGATCATTTATTTTGACTGTTGTTGTGGTAAATATTTTGCTCTCTGTCTCTCCCGTTAGCCTGCAAGCCCCTCGCGGGCAGGGAACGTGTGCCTTCTCTGTTCTGTATCTCCGGAGCTCCTTGGTGCACTAGACCAAGCCCGTCCTTGGGCAGGGATTGTCTCTATCTGTTGCCGAATTGTACATTCCAAGCGCTTAGTACAGTGCTGTGCACATAGTGAGCGCTCAGTAAATACTATTGAATGAATGAATGAATGAACAGACCAAGTGGGCCCCTCGGTCAATGCTACTACTGCTGCTGGCGCTCGGGTGCTCAATAAATATCCTCCATGGATCCACACTACAAGTCTGTGACTCTTTTATTTGGGACACTGCTGACATCTCTGCTTGAAGGAGAGGGAAGGGGAGGGAGGAGGAGGGGTGCGGGGTGGTGGAAAGGTGACAGTCTGGCTGGTGTCTAGGCTGGGAGGAGAGTGGCAAACGGAGAAAACCCAAAAAGGTCGGGAAGCAAGGCCTTCCGGGAGCCCTCGGGGAACTAACCGTACCCCCTTTCGGGTGGGTCGTAGGGCCCTGCCCGGCCCAGGTTGGGCAAGCTCGGGGCTCAGAGGAATATTGGCCTGGCCTGGAGTCCCCCGGCCCTTTTTTGGTGATCATGTGGTTGGGGGGCGGGGACCCCGGGGAGGGAGTAGAGAGTGACGGCGGGAGGAACACCAAAGCCGAGGGACTTGGTAGTCACGCTTTGTCCTGGAGGGTCCCTCGGGCAGGGCAGCTAAGCCACCGGGTTTCCAGTGGGCGGGTGGGTGATCCAGGCTTGGGTGCGAATTGCATTAGCCCAGCAGGAGCCCCTGAGCTGGCAGTCGGAACCAGCCACCTGGGCTAGCGACCCTCCAGTTGTCCGGGTTCCACGCCCGCAGACGGCTCGAGGACTCTCCTTGGCTCCCAGAGGAAAAAGTGCCCTGACGCTGCGCCCATCTGGGCTCTGTTTTTGTCGGCAGCCTTCCGGGGACAATCTTGACCCCTCTCGTCCTTGGTCGGGTGCTAAGTACAGTGCTCCGCACGCAGTACGGTGCTCTTCTGCTACTGCGGATGGATTGCCGTCCCCTCTGGGCTCCCCCCGGCCTGGGATCGCCCTGTGAGTCGTCCCGAGGAGCCACACTTTCCAGACCGGGGAACGGCTGGGCCGGAGGACCGTTCTTCCTCCCTGGGGGCACAGGTTGACAGCGGTAGCCGGTAGGCGATGGGGTGTACTCCTCCGTCAGTCTGGGGGGTGGACGCTCCGGGTCTGCTCTCTCAGAAGCGGACTGCAGCTCAGGGCCGGTTTCAGGGGAGGGCGGAGGGGCCGTTGACCGTCGGGGCAGGACCCTCGCAGTCGGGCGTGCTGGCCAAGAGGCGGCCCGAGGAGCACCAGCCTTCCCCATTCCCTCCCTGGGCTAGCAACTCTCCGAATGTGAAGATTCCACACCCGCAGATGGCTCGAGGACTCTTCTCGGTGTCCGGATGTAAAAGTGCCCTGACTCTGGGCCGATCTGGGCCTTGTTCTTGTCGGCTGCCTTCCGGGGTCTGTCTTGACTCCTCTCGTCCTTGGTCGGGCACTAAGTACAGTGCTCCGCACCCACAGCCAGTGCCCATCTACTCCTGCAGATGGATCGACATCTCCCCCGGGGTTCTCCTGGCCTGGGATCGCTCTGTGAGTCGCCCCAAGGAGCCACACCTTCAAGACCGGGACGGCTGAACCCGAGGGCTGTTCTCTCCCTGGGGGTGCAGGACAATAGTGGTAGCTGGGGAGAGGTGGGGTACACCCCTCAAGCAGACTGGGTAGGGTGTGGCACACGCCTTGGGTCTGCTCTGGAAGAGATGGACTCTTGCTCAGGACCGGTCTCAGGGCACGTGAAGGGGGCAGTTGGTTGGGGCTGCCAGGCGGGGACCTTGGAGGCACCTTCACAATATCGCCAAGATCCGCCCTTTCCTCTCCATCCAAACGGCTCTCTTACTGGGACAGGCTCTCGTAATATCCCGGCTGGATTATCGTGTCAGCCTTCTCTCTGATCTCCCTTCCTCCTGTCTCTCCCCGCTCCAGTCTATTCTTCACTCCGCTGCCCGGCTCATCTTCCTGCAGAAACGCTCTGGGCGTGTCACTCCCCTTCTTAAAAACCTCCAGTGGTTGCCCATCAACCTCCGCTCGAAACAAAAACTCCTCACTCTTGGCCTCAGAGCTGTCCATCACCTTGCCCCCTCCTACCCCTCCGCCCTTCTCTCTTTCTACTGCCCACCCCGTACGCTCCGCGCCTGTGCCGCTCACCTCCTCGCCGTCCCCCCTTCGCGCCTATCCCACTGTCGACCCCTGGCCCGCGTCCTACCGCTGTCCCGGAACGCCCTCCCTCCTCCCATCCGCCAAACTAACTCTCTTCCCCTCTTCAAAGCCCTACCGAGAGCTCACCTCCTCCCGGAGGCCTTCCCAGACTGAGCCCCCCTTTCCCTCTGCTCCCTCCCCCCCCACTCTCTGCTCTTGCCCCTTCCCCTCCCCTCAGCACTGTGCTCATTTCCATATATCATTTATTATCCTATTTATTTTGTTAATAAGGTGTACATCCCCTTGATTCTATTTATCTTGATGATGTTGTCTCGTTTTTGTTTTGTTCTGTTTTGCTTTGCTGTCTGTCTCCCCGTTTAGACTGTGAGCCCGTCGTTGGGCAGGGATCGTCTCTATCTGTTCCCGAATTGTACATTCCAAGCGCTTAGTACTGTGCTCTGCACACAGTAAGCGCTCGATAAATACTATTGAATGAACGAACCCTCCAAATCAGACGTGCTGGCGTCCGGCCCGGTGGTGGGCGAACAGAAGATGGAGGAGCTGGGGGCGAGGACGCGGCCCAAGGAGCACCACTGCTGCATGGGCAAGTTCTTGGACGCCGGATCCCCAGCCCCTCAGCCCGTTGAAAGCCATCCCGGCCCTTTGGAAGTCATCCCAGTCTGTTGGAAGCCATCCCTTCTCAGGGTCTCCGCACCGGAGTCCTCGCAGAGGCTATTGCGAAGTGCCTTGCCTGGGGCGGCCCTTTGCTGCCACCTAGTGGTCGGTCCGGGAACCGCTGCCCGGTTGGAAAGCTTGCCGAACCCCCAGCCCCAAGTGGGCCGCTGTCCCCCGAAAGCCAAACAAACCACCGGTCTCACTGGGTCAGACCATTGGACCGCACCGCCCTGCCGCCGGGGGACCTGCCCGTCCCGGATCTGCAAGACCGGGAGCCTCTGCGGGGGCCGGGCCAGCCACGGTGAAGGTTTCGGACCCCCAGGGACAAGCGAGACGGTTGCGTGAGGCAGACGGTAAGGCTGTGTTTAAAAAACTCCGTGGTCTGCACTTCCGGTTAAGCCACTTTGGTTTCCAGCTGGTTTGCATTCATTCATTCATTCATTCATTCAATAGTATTTATTGAGCGCTTACCATGTGCAGAGCACTGCACTAAGCGCTTGGAATGTACAATCTGGCAACAGATAGAGACAATCCCTGCCCATTGACGGGCTTACAGTCTAATCGGGGGAGACAGACAGACAAAAACACTAGCAATAAATAGAATCAAGGGGATGTACATCTCATTAACAAAATCCATAGGGTAATAAAAATATATACGAATGAGCGGACGAGCACAGCGCGGAGGGGAAGGGAGAGGGGGAGGAGCAGAGGGAAGGCGGGGGGAAGGGGGCTTAGCTGAGGGGAGGTGAAGGGGGGGCAGAGAGGCAGCAGAGGGAGCAGGGCAAAGGGGAAGCTCAGTCTGGGAAGGCCTCTTGGAGGAGGTGAGCTCACAGTAGGGCTTTGAAGAGGGGAAGAGAGTTAGTTTGGCGGAGGTGAGGAGGGAGGGCGTTCCGGGACCGCGGGAGGACGTGGGCCAGGGGTCGACGCCGGAGAGGCGAGAATGGGGGACGGTGAGGAGGTGGGCGGCAGAGGAGCGGAGCCTACGGGGTGGGCAGTGGAAAGAGAGAAGGGAGGAGAGGTAGGAGGGGGCAAGGTGATGGAGAGCCTCGAAGGCTAGAGTGAGAAGTTTTTGTTTCGTGCGGAGGTTGATAGGCAACCACTGGAGGTTTTTGAGAAGGGGAGTGACATGCCCAGAGCGTTTCTGCGGGAAGATGAGCCGGGCAGCAGAGTGAGGAAGAGACTGGAGCGGGGAGAGACAGGAGGCAGGGAGATCAGAGAGAAGACTGACACGATAATCCAGCGGGGATATTACGAGAGCCTGTACCAGTAAGATAGCCGTTGGGGTGGAGAGGAAAGGGCGGATCTTGGCGATATTATAAAGGTGAGACCGGCAGGTCTCGGTGACGGATCGGATGTGTGGGGCGAACGAGAGAGCCGAGGCAAGGATGACACCGAGGTTGCGGGCTTGAGAGACGGGAAGGATGGTCGTACCATCCACGGTGATAGGGAAGTCGGGAAGAGGACAGGGCTTGGGAGGGAAGATGCGGAGCTCAGTTTTGGACATGTTGAGTTTCAGGTGGCGGGCAGACATCCGGGTAGAGACGTCCCGGAGGCAGGAGGAGATACGAGCCTGAAGGGACGGGGAGAGGACAGGGGCGGAGATGTAGATCTGTGTGTCATCTGCATAGAGCTGATAGTTGAAGTCCTCACTCACTTCCCAACCTCCTGCCTCTCCCCACTTCAGTTCATACTTCACTCCGCTGCCCAGCTTATCTTTCTACAGAAACGTTCAGGACGTGTCACTCCTCCTCCAGTGGTTGCCCGTCCACCTCCGTATCAAACAAAACCCCTCACCATTGGCTTTAAAGCGCTCCATCACCTTGCCCCCTCTTACCTCACCTCCCTCCTCTCCTTCTACAACCCAGACCCCATACTTGGCTCCTCTAGTGCTAACCTTCTCACTGTGCCTCAATTTCACCTGTCTCGCCTCCAACCCCTGGCCCACGTCCTGCCTCTGGCCTGGAACGCCCTCCTTCCTCAAATCCGACAGCCAGTTACCGTCTCCCACTTCAAAGCCTTACGGAAGGCACATCTCCTCCAAGAGGCCTTCCCAGGCTAAGTCCCACTTCTCTTCACCTCCCACTCCTTTCTGCGTGGTCCTGACTTCCTCCCTTTGCTTTTCCTCCGGCTGCCACCCTCCCAGCCCCGCAGCACTTAGGTATTTATCTGTAATTTCATTTATTTGTATTGAAGTCTGTCTCCCCCACCCTCTAGACTCTGAGCTTTTTGTGGGCAGGGATTGTCACTTTATTGAGAAGCAGCGTGGTTTAGTGGAAAGAGCATGGGCTTGGGAGTCAGAGGTAGTGGGTTCTAATCCCGGCCCCGCCACTTGTCTGCTGTGTGACTGTGGGCAAGTCACTTCACTTCTCTGTGCCTCAGTTCCCTCATCTGTAAAATGGGGATTAAGACTGTGAGCCCCACGTGGGACAACCTGATTCCCCTGTGTCTACCCCAGCGCTGAGAACAGGAGGGAGGGGCTCGAGGGGGCTAGGGTCTCTTCCCTCTTGGCAGTCCCAGGCCTTCGGTTGGCGGGGCTGGGGTGGACGACCCTCCCCTTCGCTCAGTCCTCAGGCACTCACTTGCAGAGGGAGTCGCTTCCTTCAGGCGTGATCCCAGGCTTCTAATGTGAGGAAGAAGGACCCCTTCCCCCGGAGCGATCCTAGGTCCCCCGAGGGCAGGAATGGGGATGTGGGGGGAGATGGAGGAGACCCTCCCCTTCACTTAGTTTTTTTGATGGTTTCCTGAGTGCAGAGCATTGTACTAAGTGCTTGGGAGAGTACAATATAGCCAGAGCTGGTAGCCATGTTCCCTGCCTAGGAGCTTAGAGTACAGAGCGGCAGAGAGACAGGAAAATATATTACCGATAGGTACTTGAGTGCTATGGGGCTGGTTTTGGGGTGAATTAAGGGTACAAATCCAACTGCAGAGAAGCAGCGTGTCCTTCTCGGATAGATCACGGGCCTGGGAGTCAGAAGGACCTGGGTTCTAATCCCAGCTCCGCCACGTCTGCTGTGTGATCTTGGGCAAGTTACTTCATTTCTCCAAGTCTCAGTTTCCTCATCTGTATAATACGACTTGGAAGCCCCATGTGGGGCATGGACTTTATCCAATCTAATCATCTTGGATCTACCCCAGTGCTTTGTACAGTGCCTGGCACACAGAAAGACGCTTGCAAATACCATATTAAAAAAAAAATACAAGGGTGAAATCCAAGTGCAAGGGCTAGTTAAACTTAACTCTTGCCTCGATCTGTACCTCAATCTCATCTATCTCGCCGCCGACCTCTTGCCCATGTCCTGCATCTGGCCTGGAACTCCCTCCCTCTTCATATCTGACAGACAATTACGCTCTCCACCTTCAAGCCTTATTGAAGGCACATCTCCTCCGTGAAGCCTTCCCCGACTAAGCCCTCCTTTCCTCTTCTCCCACTCCTTTATGTGTGGCGCTGACTTACTCCCTTTTATTCATCCCTGCTCCCAGCCCCACAGCACTTACATACATATCACAAATTGATTTATATTAATGTCTGTCTCTCTCTCTAGACTGTAAGTTCATGGTGGTCAGGGGCTGTGTTGTGTTACCAAGCACTTAGTAGAGTTGCTCTGCACACAGTAAGCGCTCAGTGATTACGACTGACTGACGGGTTCTAACCCCAGCTCTCCTAACCCCAGTTCTGCCACTTGTCTGCCTTGTGACCTAGAGTAACTGAACTTCTCTGTGCCCCAGTTACCTCTTCTGTAAAACGGGGATCAGACTTAGCCCCATGTGGGACGTGGCCTTTGCCCAACCTGATTAGCTTGGATCTACCCAAGCGTTTAGTACAGTGCTGGCACATTGTAAGTACTTAACAATTACTACATATTTTGTCGTGTATGTATATATATATATATATATATGTATATATATATGTACATATACATACATATATATAGATACATTTATATAGATTAGATATATGTGCAAGTGCAAAATCCAAATGGAAGGGTGAATTAAACCTACTAACTCTTGCTAACCTACACCAGTTTTATTAACTCACTACCTTAAGTTAATAGGTCTCTATCTCTAGGCTGGGCGATTCTAAGGTGACTATGGGGGATAGCCTGGATGCTGCCAAGGTTTTTAAACTCAATTTTCTTATTAATGGCTAAATTCTTGTTAGATAGACTGTAAGCTTGTAATGGGCAGGGAACGTGCCCACTAATTCTGTTGTATTGTGCTCTCCCATGTGCTTAGTACTGAAGCAGTGTGGCTTAGTGGCAAGAGCCCAGGCTTGGGAGTTAGAGGACATGGGTTCTAGTCTTAGCTCTGCCACTTGTCTGTTGTGTGACCTTAGGCAAGCCATTTAACTTCTCTGTGCCTCAGTTACCTCATCTGTAAAATGGGGATTAAGACTGTGAGCCCCACGTGGGCCCCTGTTCCTCACCCCCCAATCCCTCACCCGCAACGATCTGACCACCTACTTCATCACGAAAATTAACCCAATCAGTTCTGAGCTCCCCAAAGTCACCCCTCCCCCTTCTGCCTACCCCTCGAACCCACTCCCCTACTTTCACATCCTTCCCTGCAATATCTAATCTCAGAGGAGAGATCCTCCCTCCTCGCAAGTGCCACCCCCTCCACCTGTGCCTCGGACCCCATTCCCGCTCACCTTATAAAAACCATCGCCCCTACCCTCCTCCCCTCCTTAACGTCTATCTTTAACCGCTCACTCTCCAATAGCTTCTTCCCCTCTGCCTTCAAACATGCCCATGTCTCCCCCATCCTAAAAAAAACCTCTCTCGACCCCACTTCCCCTTCCAGTTATCGCCCTATCTCCCTACTACCCTTCCTTTTCAAGCTCCTGGAACGAGTTGTCTACACTCGCTGCCTAGAATTCCTTAACTCCAATTCTCTCCTGGACCCCCTCCAATCTGGCTTCCATCCCCTCCACTCTACTGAGACTGCTCTCTCAAAGGTCACCCCTGACCTCCTTCTTGATAAATCCAATGGCTCCTACTCTATCCTAATCCTCCTTGACCTCTCAGCTGCCTTTGACACTGTAGACCATCCCCTTCTCCTCCACACCTTATCTCAACTTGCCTTCATGGACTCCGTCCTCTCCTGGTTCTCATCTCTCTGGCCATTCATTCTCGGTCTCCTTCGCGGGCTCCTCCTCCCCCCCCACCCATCCTCTAACTGTTGGGGTTCCTCAAGGGTCAGTTCTTGGCCCTCTTCTGTTCTCCATCTACACTCACTCCCTTGGTGAACTCATTCACTCTCACGGCTTCAACTGTAATCTCTATGCAGATGACACACAAATCTACATCTCCGGCCCTGTCCTCTCCCCCTCCCTTAAGGCTCGTATCTCCTCCTGCCTCCGGGACGTCTCTACCCGGATGTCTGCCCGCCACCTGAAACTCAACATGTCCAAAACTGAGCTCCGCATCTTCCCTCCCAAGCCCTGTCCTCTTCCCGACTTCCCTATCACCGTGGATGGTACGACCATCTTCCCGTCTCTCAAGCCCGCAACCTCGGTGTCATCCTTGCCTCGGCTCTCTCGTTCGCCCCACACATCCGATCCGTCACCGAGACCTGCCGGTCTCACCTTTATAATATCGCCAAGATCCGCCCTTTCCTCTCCACCCCAACGGCTATCTTACTGGTACAGGCTCTCGTAATATCCCCGCTGGATTATCGTGTCAGTCTTCTCTCTGATCTCCCTGCCTCCTGTCTCTCCCCGCTCCAGTCTCTTCCTCACTCTGCTGCCCGGCTCATCTTCCCGCAGAAACGCTCTGGGCATGTCACTCCCCTTCTCAAAAACCTCCAGTGGTTGCCTATCAACCTCCGCACGAAACAAAAACTTCTCACTCTAGCCTTCGAGGCTCTCCATCACCTTGCCCCCTCCTACCTCTCCTCCCTTCTCTCTTTCCACTGCCCACCCCGTAGGCTCCGCTCCGCTGCCGCCCACCTCCTCACCCGTCCCCCATTCTCGCCTCTCCGGCGTCGACCCCTGGCCCACGTCCTCCCGCGGGTCCCGGAACGCCCCTCCCTCCTCACCTCCGCCAAACTAACTCTCTTCCCCTCTTCAAAGCCCTACTGTGAGCTCACCTCCTCCAAGAGGCCTTCCCAGACTGAGCTTCCCCTTTGCCCTGCTCCCTCTGCTGCCTCTCTGCCCCCCCTTCACCTCCCCTCAGCTAAGCCCCCTTCCCCCCGCCTTCCCTCTGCTCCTCCCCCTCTCCCTTCCCCTCCGCGCTGTGCTCGTCCGCTCATTCGTATATATTTTTATTACCCTATGGATTTTGTTAATGAGATGTACATCCCCTTGATTCTATTTATTGCTAGTGTTTTTGTCTGTCTGTCTCCCCCGATTAGACTGTAAGCCGTCAATGGGCAGGGATTGTCTCTATCTGTTGCCAGATTGTACATTCCAAGCGCTTAGTGCAGTGCTCTGCACATGGTAAGCGCTCAATAAATACTATTGAATGAATGAATGAATGAATGAATGCAAACCAGCTGGAAACCAAAGTGGCTTAACCGGTAAGTGCAGACCACGGAGTTTTTAAACACAGCCTTACCGTCTGCCTCACGCAACCGTCTCGCTTGTCCCTGGGGGTCCGAAACCTTCACCGTGGCTGGCCCGGCCCCCGCAGAGGCTCCCGGTCTTGCAGATCCGGGACGGGCAGGTCCCCCGGCGGCAGGGCGGTGCGGTCCAATGGTCTGACCCAGTGAGACCGGTGGTTTGTTTGGCTTTCGGGGGACAGCGGCCCACTTGGGGCTGGGGGTTCGGCAAGCTTTCCAACCGGGCAGCGGTTCCCGGACCGACCACTAGGTGGCAGCAAAGGGCCGCCCCAGGCAAGGCACTTCGCAATAGCCTCTGCGAGGACTCCGGTGCGGAGACCCTGAGAAGGGATGGCTTCCAACAGACTGGGATGACTTCCAAAGGGCCGGGATGGCTTTCAACGGGCTGAGGGGCTGGGGATCCGGCGTCCAAGAACTTGCCCATGCAGCAGTGGTGCTCCTTGGGCCGCGTCCTCGCCCCCAGCTCCTCCATCTTCTGTTCGCCCACCACCGGGCCGGACGCCAGCACGTCTGATTTGGAGGGTTCGTTCATTCAATAGTATTTATCGAGCGCTTACTGTGTGCAGAGCACAGTACTAAGCGCTTGGAATGTACAATTCGGGAACAGATAGAGACGATCCCTGCCCAACGACGGGCTCACAGTCTAAACGGGGAGACAGACAGCAAAGCAAAACAGAACAAAACAAAAACGAGACAACATCATCAAGATAAATAGAATCAAGGGGATGTACACCTTATTAACAAAATAAATAGGATAATAAATGATATATGGAAATGAGCACAGTGCTGAGGGGAGGGGAAGGGGCAAGAGCAGAGAGTGGGGGGGGAGGGAGCAGAGGGAAAGGGGGGCTCAGTCTGGGAGGCCTCCGGGAGGAGGTGAGCTCTCGGTAGGGCTTTGAAGAGGGGAAGAGAGTTAGTTTGGCGGATGGGAGGAGGGAGGGCGTTCCGGGACAGCGGTATGGACGCGGGCCAGGGGTCGACAGTGGGATAGGCGCGAAGGGGGGACGGCGAGGAGGTGAGCGGCACAGGCGCGGAGCGTACGGGGTGGGCAGTAGAAAGAGAGAAGGGCGGAGGGTAGGAGGGGGCAAGGTGATGGACAGCTCTGAGGCCAAGAGTGAGGAGTTTTTGTTTCGAGCGGAGGTTGATGGGCAACCACTGGAGGTTTTTAAGAAGGGGAGTGACACGCCCAGAGCGTTTCTGCAGGAAGATGAGCCGGGCAGCGGAGTGAAGAATAGACTGGAGCGGGGAGAGACAGGAGGAAGGGAGATCAGAGAGAAGGCTGACACGATAATCCAGCCGGGATATTACGAGAGCCTGTCCCAGTAAGAGAGCCGTTTGGATGGAGAGGAAAGGGCGGATCTTGGCGATATTGTGAAGGTGCCTCCAAGGTCCCCGCCTGGCAGCCCCAACCAACTGCCCCCTTCACGTGCCCTGAGACCGGTCCTGAGCAAGAGTCCATCTCTTCCAGAGCAGACCCAAGGCGTGTGCCACACCCTACCCAGTCTGCTTGAGGGGTGTACCCCACCTCTCCCCAGCTACCACTATTGTCCTGCACCCCCAGGGAGAGAACAGCCCTCGGGTTCAGCCGTCCCGGTCTTGAAGGTGTGGCTCCTTGGGGCGACTCACAGAGCGATCCCAGGCCAGGAGAACCCCGGGGGAGATGTCGATCCATCTGCAGGAGTAGATGGGCACTGGCTGTGGGTGCGGAGCACTGTACTTAGTGCCCGACCAAGGACGAGAGGAGTCAAGACAGACCCCGGAAGGCAGCCGACAAGAACAAGGCCCAGATCGGCCCAGAGTCAGGGCACTTTTACATCCGGACACCGAGAAGAGTCCTCGAGCCATCTGCGGGTGTGGAATCTTCACATTCGGAGAGTTGCTAGCCCAGGGAGGGAATGGGGAAGGCTGGTGCTCCTCGGGCCGCCTCTTGGCCAGCACGCCCCGACTGCGAGGTCCTGCCCCGACGGTCAACGGCCCCTCCGCCCTCCCCTGAAACCGGCCCTGAGCTGCAGGTCCGCTTCTGAGAGAGCAGACCCGGAGCGTCCACCCCCCAGACTGACGGAGGAGTACACCCCATCGCCTACCGGCTACCGCTGTCAACCTGTGCCCCCAGGGAGGAAGAACGGTCCTCCGGCCCAGCCGTTCCCCCGGTCTGGAAAGTGTGGCTCCTCGGGACGACTCACAGGGCGATCCCAGGCCGGGGGGAGCCCAGAGGGGACGGCAATCCATCCGCAGTAGCAGAAGAGCACCGTACTGCGTGCGGAGCACTGTACTTAGCACCCGACCAAGGACGAGAGGGTCAAGATTGTCCCCGGAAGGCTGCCGACAAAAACAGAGCCCAGATGGGCGCAGCGTCAGGGCACTTTTTCCTCTGGGAGCCAAGGAGAGTCCTCGAAGCGTCTGCGGCGTGGAACCCGGACAACTGGAGGGTCGCTAGCCCAGGTGGCTGGTTCCGACTGCCAGCTCAGGGGCTCCTGCTGGGCTAATGCAATTCGCACCCAAGCCTGGATCACCCACCCGCCCACTGGAAACCCGGGTGGCTTAGCTGCCCTGCCCGAGGGACCCTCCAGGACAAAGCGTGACTACCAAGTCCCTCGGCTTTGGTGTTCCTCCCGCCGTCACTCTCTACTCCCTCCCCGGGGTCCCCGCCCCCCAACCACATGATCACCAAAAAAAGGGCCGGGGGACTCCAGGCCAGGCCAATATTCCTCTGAGCCCCGAGCTTGCCTAACCTGGGCCGGGCAGGGCCCTACGACCCACCCGAAAGGGGGTACGGTTAGTTCCCCGAGGCTCCGGAAGGCCTTGCTTCCCGACCTTTTTGGGTTTCTCCGTTTGCCACTCTCCTCCCAGCCTAGACACCAGCCAGACTGTCACCTTCTCCACCACCCCGCACCCCTCCTCCTCCCTCCCCTTCCCTCTCCTTCAAGCAGAGATGTCAGCAGTGTCCCAAATAAAGAGTCACAGACTTGTAGTGTGGATCCATGGAGGATATTTATTGAGCACCCGAGCGCCAGCAGCAGTAGTAGCATTGACCGAGGGGCCCACTTGGTCTGTTCATTCATTCATTCATTCAATAGTATTTACTGAGCGCTCACTATGTGCACAGCACTGTACTAAGCGCTTGGAATGTACAATTCGGCAACAGATAGAGACAATCCCTGCCCAAGGACGGGCTTGGTCTAGGTGGCACCAAGGAGC